>NC_033797.1:50018292-50110656 GCF_001876935.1 Asparagus officinalis | reverse complement strand
TTATGGTACATACATTTTATTTAAAAATTAATTGTGAAATATATTAAATACATAAATATTAAATATATATAATATTTAAAATTTAATATTAAATAATAAAAATATTTAATAGTAAATCATTTAAATATTTGATGTCAAATGTTTGATATAAAATTTTCTAGTGTATATTTACTTATTTAAATGTACCAATTACACACACTCACTCACTCACACACACACACATATAAAACTTTAAATTATTATGGTACATACATTTTATTTAAAAATTAATTGTGAAATATATTAAATACATAAATATTAAATATATATAATATTTAAAATTTAATATTAAATAATAAAAATATTTAATAGTAAATCATTTAAATATTTGATGTCAAATGTTTGATATAAAATTTTCTAGTGTATATTTACTTATTTAAATGTACCAATTACACACACTCACTCACTCACACACACACACATATAAAACTTTAAATTATTTTATGTTTTTAAATTTTATTTACATATTAACATTGAACGTATTGAATATTTGTAATTAACTTAAGTAATTTTATTTAATTCATTTAAAATGAAATATATTTAATGTTATTTAATCACTTAGTACATTTAATATTTAATATTAAATTAGATATGTTTATTATTTTAAATTTCTTAAATATATAAATATTTTAAATATTAAATATTATGGTACATATAATTGTGAAATATATTAAATACATAAATATTAAATATATATAATATTTAAAATTTAATATTATATAATAAAATATTTAATAGTAAATCATTTAAATATTTTATGTCAAATGTTTGATCTAAAATTTTCTAGTGTATATTTACATATTTAAATGTACCAATTAGTTTTTATATGGTTACAACACTAGTTATTTTCTTTTATATACTTGAACACTATTTCTTTTCATTTATGAACTTCAACACTTGTTATTTTTTTTATGTGGCATTGTTTGAACTGATTTAGTGGATTGCAAGATGTATTTAGTTTTGTTGTTCCCATTCATTAATCGAAATGGGGATAGTTTTTATAATGAATGTACATTTTTTTGTTAATACTTATATTTAGCATAATAATTTAATTTAAAACTCCTAATATAGATAATCTATAAATCTTAAATTAGTCTGAGAACCTTAGTCTATGAGTCCAAAATAAAAGTTTAAGAATCTAAATCAAAAGTTTAAGAATTATACTAAAAAACAAAATCCAAATTAAGTGCCTGGGGCTCTAACCATAAGATCTCGGTCCAGGTCCCAATTTAAGAACGTCAGATTCATGAACAATTGTCCGAGTCCAAATCAACGGGATTTGGATCCTCTCCACTACAAAAAAAACAGTGGAGGGACCACTGCTTTTAATATCAATCGTTGATTATTTAGTAGGCGGTTATGATACAATCTAAATCTAACACTTACCATACCCCCGTGTATTGCACTCATTCCTAATTTGCACTACAAGATAAAATCACAACCATTAACTAGATAATCAATGGCCGTGATTATGTAGTGGTCCCTCCACTGTTTTTTTTGTAGTGGAGAGGATCCGAATCCGTTTCCTACCTTGTGAGTATTTATCAATATCGAGAGCCATAATTATATATGGTTCAAGGGTGAAACTTGAATTATGTCGCCTGTTTTTTAGGAAAGTGTTAAGTACACTACAAGAATTGTACTATTCTTATACTATTATATATAGACACAAATAAGTGGGGTTGATAACATTTCGTAATTTCTCTTTGCAGTTTTACAAAAATAGATAACTCCCGTGTATAATTATCACTATTCTTTTTTATGCTTCAAAGGAATCATGATCATTCAGAATTACGTAAATGATTGTACATTTGGAAAGATGATTATTAATTAATTTCAGAAATATATTCATGAAATCCACCAATCAGCTAGCAACAAAATCCAACCCTCAAATAAAGACTATTTAATATATTTTCCACTTTATATGGACTAAAGTTCATCATTTAACTTTATAGTGCCAAAAAACTAAATTACACCTAATCCTTTATCCTAAACCTTTCATTCAATAAACAACTTACATAAGTCTATTTCATCACCATCACATCAAACATGTTCATTATTGAGTTTTAAAGTTTTTTAAGGTCAAAAATTTTAGGTTTCTTTACTTAGTGAAGCTCAAGATATATGTTGAATCTCTTTCAGCTATATATATCTCTAATGGCATTCAGACTCATTTATGGTACATACATTTTATTTAAAAATTAATTGTGAAATATATTAAATACATAAATATTAAATATATATAATATTTAAAATTTAATATTATATAATAAAATATTTAATAGTAAATCATTTAAATATTTTATGTCAAATGTTTGATCTAAAATTTTCTAGTGTATATTTACATATGGTACATACATTTTATTTAAAAATTAATTGTGAAATATATTAAATACATAAATATTAAATATATATAATATTTAAAATTTAATATTATATAATAAAATATTTAATAGTAAATCATTTAAATATTTTATGTCAAATGTTTGATCTAAAATTTTCTAGTGTATATTTACATATTTAAATGTACCAATTAGTTTTTATATGGTTACAACACTAGTTATTTTCTTTTATATACTTGAACACTATTTCTTTTCATTTATGAACTTCAACACTTGTTATTTTTTTTATGTGGCATTGTTTGAACTGATTTAGTGGATTGCAAGATGTATTTAGTTTTGTTGTTCCCATTCATTAATCGAAATGGGGATAGTTTTTATAATGAATGTACATTTTTTTGTTAATACTTATATTTAGCATAATAATTTAATTTAAAACTCCTAATATAGATAATCTATAAATCTTAAATTAGTCTGAGAACCTTAGTCTATGAGTCCAAAATAAAAGTTTAAGAATCTAAATCAAAAGTTTAAGAATTATACTAAAAAACAAAATCCAAATTAAGTGCCTGGGGCTCTAACCATAAGATCTCGGTCCAGGTCCCAATTTAAGAACGTCAGATTCATGAACAATTGTCCGAGTCCAAATCAACGGGATTTGGATCCTCTCCACTACAAAAAAAACAGTGGAGGGACCACTGCTTTTAATATCAATCGTTGATTATTTAGTAGGCGGTTATGATACAATCTAAATCTAACACTTACCATACCCCCGTGTATTGCACTCATTCCTAATTTGCACTACAAGATAAAATCACAACCATTAACTAGATAATCAATGGCCGTGATTATGTAGTGGTCCCTCCACTGTTTTTTTTGTAGTGGAGAGGATCTGAATCCAAATCAACGATCCGAAACAAATAACCACCTGCATTATTGCTTCCAAAAAACTGGATTAAATTTCCATATGTACTTTGTCTCCGCTATGCTATTCTAATATAACAGAGAATCACATTTATCAAGAAAAGTTTGCATCTCAAAAAACAATCAAATTACTTTTTTCCTAAAAAAACGACACAAACATTATAATCAAAATGCAAGAATTAGAACTAAAACACAACTTAATGCAAGTAGTAACAAATAAAGAACAAAGAAATAATAAAATCGTTACATGCGATCATTCAAAAAAAAGAGAAGGGTCTCGAAAATGCAGGTCGATAACACATTCTCTATCCTAAAAAAAAGAAGTCAAGGATCATTAAAAGAACAAAAAACCACTTGGGAGAAGCTTTTTTTATGAGATGAGAACAAATAATACCAACATCCTAAAAGATAATAAATTATGAAATAGATTTTGTTGGGATGAACTACAGTTGTCCGTTTCATATCAACTAATGAACGCGTTTGCGACTAGTTAGTCGTAAAAATTCTGTTAGTTACAGTCTACAACTTATTTTAGATTTAGTTGGAAGTTAAAGTTGTTTTGAAGAATAATTAAGACATCCAAAAGCTTTAAATTGCAATTCTTACTGCAACCAAATTTTAATGGGAGTACTCTGAAAAAAACTCGGTTATCCCCAAAAGCACAAGTAGGTGTAGGTCTTTATCTGTAAACAGCGAAAACGTACTTAAACAATTATAAATCAGCTATGTGATGCAACGATTATAGTAATCACAGTTACGCACTGCTATTAAATTACAGCCAACCAAAGAACTTATGTGATAAGTTATCTGGTGTTGATTGTAGCCATTCCACGCTACGAACTCTCAATTATAGTCTTACAGATATTCCAATATTTGTAGTAATTAGCAACTAAATAATTGTTTGCAATAAAAATCTGGTCCCCTATGTTAAAAAATAACCATTTCTATAGCCACACTTCAATGATAACAACAGAATACCATTATTATATAAACACATTTATTGCCATAACATGAATTGTCGTTAACAATGATAGCAATCAAACAATTATACACCACATCAATATTCAACATCAACACAGCTAAGATTCATAATTCCTTAAGCATTGTTGAGGGGGAAATTTGTTAGGGCATAATCCGTACAATAGCTCTTGTTTGAGTAATAACAAACTCTCATTTAGTACTAATATTTGTTTGAGATGATAGAGTATATGTGAATATATGTATAAGATGTGTACGAGGCGAAACAACATGAAAATCAGCACAAACGCTGACTCCAGCCTAAGTACCACTAATGGTCGTCAAGGACCCATCGATGATTACGAGGTCACCGATGATCTACCAGAGCAAAATTCAAAGACAGGATTTTAGCTCATCGATAGATTGCAGGAACCCATCGATGGTGCTCAGTGATCCATCGATGGCACTCAGGGACCCATCGATGGTCGTAAGCAACCATCGATAGTAAAGTCAGCTGATTACATATTGAGTATTTAATCACACCAGTTTGTCATTCCTTTTGACCTCCGACTTCTAGTACGTTAAGGATATCTCTTTTCTTGTTGATTAAAATGCTATATATGATTGAGAGAGAGAGAGAGAGAGAGAGAGAGAGAGAGAGAGAGAGAGAGAGAGAGAGAGAGGATAGTTCTAGGGTTCTGATTACAATTTTAGGGTTTTGATTCAAGAAGATATTGGATTGAAGGTTTTGATCCCCAGAGCCTCAAAAAACTCTTTCTCATTGCGCTCGACACCTGTGGATCATCTCGGCAAGGAGAGCCCTTAATTTCATCATCTACATTGTTCTTCATCAAGCTTCACTTTCATCCATTGAATGGTGGTTTGTTAACCGAAATGATTGTAATATCTTTCTTATTTTCTATACTTAAATTGTGTTTGTTGAAAACTTATTTTTACAGTGTAGTCAAGCTAGTGTTAATAAGGGCTTGGACTAGCCAGAGCTAGGTATTACTCATTGCGGAGAGTTAGGTTAAATGACTGATTTTGTGTAGATTCGAGGGTGTAGTCTTTGTAAAGCCTACTAAATCAATTTAGGAAAACTCCTAGCATATTGAGAAAGCCCCTTCATAAGACAGAAGTGTGTATGTAGTATTGTTATCCAAACTATGATAAATCTTGTGTGCCCTTGTGTGGTTAGTTTTCGCTTTTTATTTTATCTATTATGTTGTAAATTCTATTTTTTTAGCTAAAAATAGTAGCAACCCTATTTACCCCCCTCTAGGCTTACATCTCAGATTGAACAAGTTGTATTAGAGTCTCATCGCCTATTTTTAGGATTCATAATCTAGGGTAGAGATATCTAATTTGACTATAACCATGGCTTTTCTTAAGGGACATGCAATCAACGGACCTCGACTTTTCAATGGGACAAATTGCACCTATTGGAAAGTGCATATGCGAGTTTTTTTGTTGTCCATCGTTTATCTCATGTAGAGTAGTGTAAAGAACGGCTATAATGGACCTACTACCGTCGCAAAAGAGATTACTGTTATTACTCTTAGAGAAAAGTGGACAACTTAGGACAAAAAATATTTATTCTTTAAACGCAAAAGATGTGATGCCCTTTGTTATTTTTTAACTGCTAAAAAATTAATTGTTTATCTAATTGTTCTACTACGTAGAAAAATTTGGAAAATATTGGAAGTTACACATGAGGGAAGGTCACAAGTGAAAGAGTCTAAAGTTACATTGTTTATGAATAAGTATGAGAATTTCAAGATGAATGCCTCAAAGAGTATTCAGGATATGTTCACCTGAATCATAGATATTGTGAATAAATCAAAAGCTTTGGAAAAAGAGTATGATAACAAGGAGCTTGTGAAAACAAACCTTTGTTCTCTTTCTAAAAATTATGAAAAAAGTAAAGGCTATCATAGAATTATAATTTTTTGTGAATTAACTCTTAAGAATCTCGTCACTTATGAAGTGCACTACTATTATTTCTGAAAATAAACAACTAAAGTCTATAAATATTAATTTGGAAAAGGCCGTGAAAAAAATTTCATTGCGTATTAAAGGTTTAAACATAACTCTTTACAATCAATGGATTGTAAAAGCTAAAACTGAACTTAGTAATTCATATTCAGGAAAACAAAAAAAGTTTCAATCTTTATTTATAAAAAAAGGAATAATTTAAGTTTCTTTGCACTCATTTCTAATGCATTATCTACTATGTGTAACTTATGTGGTAGAATGAGTCATATTTTAATGAATTGGCAAATACAATACAGACTTGAAGCTGTTAAACAGATTTGGGTACCTAAAGATACAATTTCTAATCAATGTGGATATCTAGGTCACACCTTTCTGGTTTTTTGTAGGACTACAGGAAGACCGAGGATTGAGGCAACACACAGGATTTGTTCAAATGAGTACTAGATTGATATTCAATCTTTGGTTTAAGAGGAAAAGAAAGAGATACAGCTTTATTATATTATTTTTATTGTCTCCTTATAAATGTAAGTTCTTATTTCAAGTATTTTTCTCCTTACCCATCTGTGTTATATTTTTTCTTATTTATTTTCTTTTCTAATAAAAATAAAGAAATTTGTGTGCCTTGATTATTGATGGTTATTCATCGACTGGTAGTAGGAAAAAGGGGATACGTTTTAATTTTTTTAACTTTTTTACCTCCTTTTACCTTTTCTCTTCAAAATTTTTACATCTCTCTATGCTTTTTCTATGATCTAACATTTTTTAGGAGATTATCATCTTTATTTTGTGATCTTAACTCATTTGAATTATCATCAAGGTATAACACTATTTCAGAGCTTTTGAATTACAATTAACACATATTACAATTCAAAAGAAACTAAAATAAATAAGAAAATTTTGTAGAGGTTGTAAGCTTTTCTGTGTGCTGATGGAGCATTATTCTTGCATTTTCTTGATGATCTGACTAAGACACTGAGTCTTTTGCTAATAGACGATTGTTGAAGCTCTTTTGAAGATGTTGAGTGTCGATGCCAAAAGTGTAAAATTGCCAAGTCTCAATGTAAAATCTCTAGTCAAGTGTCTTGTGTTTCATCTACTGTAGTCTCTCAAAAATAAGCAATCTCCTTTCCTCTTACATGTTGTGCCTTGTGTTTCAACCGGTGTAGTCTCTCAAAAATAAGCAATATCCTCTCCTCTTATAGGCCGAGAGGGGGGGGAGAGTTGGTGGACATTAAATATGGATTAAGTAGGCCATTATAATCTTGAAACAGCCGATGGCCAAATTTATCTATAACAGTCAAAGGCAAAGTTTACTGAGCAGATTTTGGCGAAAGAAGCTTGCTAAGCAGCTTTAGACGAAGCTCGCTAAACAGGTTTGGGTGAAGTTTGTTCTAGCGAACTTCGTAGAGCATGGGTAGCCTACAGCCGATGGCCAGATTTATCTATAACGGTCAAAGACAAAGTTTACTGAGCAGATTTTGGTGAAAGAAGCTTGCTAAGCAGCTTTAGACGAAGCTCGCTAAACAGGTTTGGGCGAAGTTTGTTCTAGCGAACTTCGCAGAGCGTGGGTAGCCCACATCCCTTGGGGTGTGATGACATAGTCCACATGGGTCTTTTAGGTGAAGTTCACGTGAGGCTTGGGTGTATTTCACTATTATTTGGGTGGTCTTTGATGGGGACTTGTGCCTGGGCCTACATGAAGTGTTTATCTTATAGGCGTTCACTTCTGGACTTTGGCTAAACTTGAGTATATTTTAACAATCTATAAAAAAAAACCCTAAAAGTTTTTGAGATCCTTCTTTTGGCTTGTAATAGGGATTGAAATAGTTTGGTTAATAGCCAAAAATGTACTGTTGTACATAGCTTGAGTTGTTTTATTTAGATTAAAACTGGTCTTTATTTGACTACTTTGGTCACCATAGGTGTACTGTTGAACGTGGTTTCCTTCATCATTTTTTGTCTTGATTTGATGATCAGTAGCATTTGCATTTGTCCAATTCTGTATTTGGAACGAAGCTTGCATGATCTTAGCTTGAGTCGAATTTTGAGAGAATAGCTCCTAGTAAGCGATGTTTGCTTAACTAGGAGTTTGGTAAAGTCCGTCCAATTTTAGGTGATTAGGCATAGTTCGCTGACTGGTGAAGGTCACTAAGACTGTTGTCTCTAGATATGGGCCTTTCTTTGAGTTAAGATTTCTCTTTGGTGTTAAATATTCAATGAGATTCACTTAATACCCTAGGATGTAGGCTATGTTTAGCCTCTTTGTTTGGTCCAATCACTTCATTAAAAAGTGATTCATGTTATAGGAAGTTGAATTTGGAGAGTTTATAAAAAGCTTATTCCATTCTCATCCTCCCCCATCTTATTTTCTCCATGTCTAAGTCTTCTCCAATCCAATTAGAGAAGTTCTTTGATAGAAGAGCTTAGATTAATCAGCTCCAATAGGAGTTAGCCTAAGTAAACGGTAATTTTACAAAAGAAGTTCGTGTTCTCCACCTATTGGTAGATTTGCTTCAGATCAAAAAGTCTACACTTGAGCAAAATCTTAAGAACAATTCAGAAGTATGCTGAGGTGATCCATGATAGGGACACACATGGATCTTTGGAGTATCATGCTATGCCTAGAATCGTTCAGAGGCTAAGATGGAGCTTGAAGAAAGATTCATGGAGTTCCAAAAGCAAAGACTCTAAAAGTGATTAGGTCTCGCAAGTGCAGACCTAGAACATAATTAGACGTCATTCGTTTTTCTCTATCTTAACATCAAAATTTTCTTATGCGGTTAGGCTTTCTTCTGCAATCTTTGTTTGGTTTTGGGAGCAAGAACTCATCTGTTTAGTGTAGCTCCTTTACGTTCCTTTACTGTCACACAGTTTAGAAGAATATGAGCTATTCTTACTTTATGTTTCTCCTTGACTGTTGTTGAGGTTTAAATAAATACTCACTACTCTTATAGTTTTAAGAGTCTAAAACTTGCTTGTATTGCATCCTTTATGATCAATAAAAGAATTATGATTCATGTCTTCTTCCGTATGTTTGATCTGTGCATGATGTACTCATTATATTTGAGCTAAAGGCTCAATGTGTTGGCGAGAGTCATTGAATGAGATTCACCAAGTAAAGTGTTCAGGTGAAGTTCACTCAAACTTAGGCGAGGTTTGCTAAGTCAGTTGGTGAAGTTCATTCGGTGTTCGAGTAAAATTCACCTGAAGCTTGAGTGAACTTCACTCAGAAAATCTAAAATTTTTAATCTTTGATTTTTGTGCCTATCTTTGAGGCAAAGATCTCTCTTAAACAAAGTTCGAGGCAGGATTTTTGGGTGAAGCTCACAGTGAAATTTTTGGCAACGCTGAAAGTCTATAAATAGACTATTCATCCTCTTTTATTTTTACTTTGCCTCCATAAGCTACACTCTTCAAAATCTTTAAAGCTTGTAGCCTCCAGACACCCTCGACTGGGACCCTAGCATCAACTTGTTAAGGGAAAGCAAGCTGTCGGCAGCTCTTGTCGACCGACTACCGTCGCAGCGTCACTACAGTTAGAGATGGTACTTGAATTAGTTTTATCATCGATGGCGAGGCTTCAATGACCGTATTCGATCTTAAATATTAATTTTGCTGGCGATGGTGAAGCTTTGGTAGTTGCATCAATGGCTTTTCACATGGTGAACTTCACTACTTTGGTGAAGTTCACTATTTTAGCATGTTAGGCTTTTGGGCAAACTTTGTCTGAGCGAAGTTCATTGTATTAGCCCATCTGGGCTTTTGAGTGAGTATCATCACTGTGTTGAGAGTTATTGTAGTTGAGCGAGCTTCACCTAAACTTGTGACACTTTGCCAGATTTTCCAGAGCTTAGTCATGGGTAAACTTCGCTCATGAGTGAGTTTCGCTCGAACAAGTCTAGTGCACGAGCTTCGCCTATGAGCTCAACACTTAGCTAGTTTCGATGTTGAGTCTCCCAACAAGGTTTCTAACTTATTATGTTTTCTTTGTGCAGTTCCTCTACCATATAGGCCTATTAGCCATCATAACCACTTCAGGTATAATGGATCCTCTGAAGTTGCATGTTTTCAGCTAATCTTTGAGGAAAGTAGCCAGAAGTGAATTGGGGCGATTTGCCTCAGGAGTGCTACCATCCTAAGGGAACTTATTATGGATGCTAATTTCTTCATTTTAAAATGTGGCCAATCAGGGAAGCCATTGTTCTTGTTTGGTGATAGCAACCTAGGGAATATTGTCGTAATCAATCAAGAAAGTGAATGCCGGTACTATGTTCAAAAAGATAGTCACTTTTGTTTGCCACTGATAGAATGACTTGTATCATTCATGTTCCTACAACATCTCGCAGTCCCTTGTCTGATGCAATTACTAATTGTCAAAAAGGAAGATAATGTGATGGTGGGCAGCTTGAAATCTGAAAATGAATTTTACAAAGAGGGTTGCTTCCGACTCAATATTGTTGGCCTTCATCCTAGCTCAGTCAAAGAGAATGCTCCAACCAATCAGGTCCCTGTGGTTCTGAATTTATTTGGAAAGTAGCTTTCCGAAATCAACAGGAAGTATCTAGAGGAGGACGCTAGATTTCTCGGATGGATTCGATCAACTGACTCTAAGTGGAGGGCTAGGTTGATTGATTTCGCCTTAGCCACCTTTGGTGAAAGGCTAACACAGTTAGGGCTCTACTGTACAGTGTGAGCTACCAAATATGGCATTCAAATTTATGCGCCAATATTATATAGCACCCAATGTTATATAGCATTTTTGAGCTGTATAATATCTATAGCAACACTTTCTTTACCTCATCGGGGGAGATCGGGATAACTTTACATGAGATGTCTGAAGTATCTCGGTTGGTAATGGGAGAGTGACAGTACAAAGAGTTCCTTCCTACCAATGAGGAGTTGGAGAGTATGCAACTCTATGCTCATGTTGGTGAAACATTTCGAGAGCTAGTATGTCACTTCCATATCTGCTATCAAACGCTCACCAATGCGACACACGACCCTCATGTTGTTTGCATATCTTGGGTAGAATATCTCTTCAGAAATGTGAACAAGAAAACGAAGGTGGAGCATATTCCTGTGAGTACATGGCCCGAGGTAGAAAAGAGAATTTTCAAGAACACTCCCATTCTTCACACTACCACATTGGACGAGTGTAGATTCCATGCAGGAGGCACATTCGAAAGCTTCCACTATCAAGTTGAGGAGCCCATCTCTGCTTAGGCTCCACTCGTGAAGTTCCTTTTAATTTGGCTGAAAGGATACATAGTGCCCTCTCATCTGAAAGATTGTATTTCCATCAAGGTACTATACCCTACAATTTTTATTGCTCATGGGTATAATCTAACTTTGCTCCTGACCATGATCAGCTGCATTCAACAAGGGTTGAGGAGTTGTAACTGTATACCTGAACCAGCAAGGTGGCTACCTGAGTGAAGAAGTCCTAAATCCTAGGGTGGAGTTACTATATACATATTTGATAGGATGGTATTGTTAGCCCTTATGTTTTGATGATGTTCTTACAACCACCATTATTGGTACTAATGGCTTATTGAGTGAAATTGTAGTAAATCTATTTATCAAGCTCGTTAGTGCCATAAATGGAGGATGGATGGAATATATGCTACAAAGATAATATCCAAAGGAGGAGGAGGCCAAGAGATGAAGCAACGTTAATTCAAGAACGAAAAACTCGAATAAAAGCTTCATCCGATTCAAGCTAATCAAAGCTCAAGTATTGCTTTAAATATGAGGATATTAGCCTTCTTTTATGTTTCTCTCTAGTGCTAGAATGTAGGCAAAGAGTCACTATGTTTACATGAAGCTATTGGGATTTACACACATGTTTTCTTTCTTAAACTTTTAAGCCGTTTTCACAAAACCTTATTTTTCACAAATACGAGAACCTATCTGCAAAATTCTTTCTTCAAACAGTTTGTTTTTAGTATCAAAAACATTTTACAAAGTTTCAGATTTTTCAGAGGTCAAATAAATATTCTACAAATATTTTAACTTGGTCAAAAACATGTTTTCCAGCATATGTCAGAAAGCGGTCGACCGGATCGGTCGACCGCACATATCATCTTTTCTTACTGGTTTCCAGAGAGGTTGTCGGTCGACCGGGCCGGTCGACCGAATTCTCGATTTTTTATCGGTCGACCGATCCGGTCGACCGACAGTGTTTCTGCTGGTTTTCTGATTTTTCTGAAGCAGCTCACGGTCGACCGAAATTTTCGGTCGGTCGACCGACGTGATTTTCGGTCGATCGAACGATATTTCGGCCGACCGCTTTTTTCCCTTCAGTCAACACGAGATTTCTTTTTAAACGGTCTTTTATTTTCGATTGTTGTGCTTTCACTCTTTCGTGCTTGGCTCAGTCTGAGCTAAGACTCTGTAAAGGGGATTATCTTCCTAAACAGGAAGATTGGGTTTGGTTTTTAAAATTGTTTTAATCTATTCTATAAAAACCCTACAGCTGCTTCTTCTTCTTCCTTGAGCCAAACGTTTGAAAACCAGAGAGAGTATTTTCTGTTTCTGCTGAGAAAATTTTCAAATCAGTCCTGCTTTCTTCTCTGTGGTTTTGTGTGAGCTCACCTCCCAGCTTCAGAAATTTGTTCTCTTTGCCATAGGAGCTTTGTAAGAGAGAGTTCTACATCTGTTATCTTGTGCTGTGTAGTTGAGATCTTGAGTAAGATCTACTGTGAGGGAGTGATCTGTTGAGATCAAACTGTGTAGTGAGAGAGATCGTGTGGGATCGCTGTGTAGACGAAGTTCCGGCTTCCAAACCGGCTGTGTAGTGGATTTCTCCTCGAGAGTGGGGAGCGGGGACGTAGGCCAGAGGGCCGAACCTCGTTAACACATCGCGCGTCAAGGATAACGATTCCTAACCCTCTCTTATTTACCTTGTTTGCATCTATTTACCGTGAATTGCTTGTTGTGTGTTTTAAACTGCATATTAGAGCCTTTTGACCCTAATCACCCCCCCTCTAGGGTCCAACAATTGGTATCAGAGCTTGGTCTCTATATTAATTTTTGGTTTAATCACCTTAGAGTAAAGATCTTATGGAGGCTTCTTTGAATATGCATATGTTAGAAGGACAATCCACAACTAGGCCACCTCTCTTCACCGGGAGCAATTTTGCTTATTGGAAGGCTAGGATGAGAATTTATCTTCGTTGTATTGACCTTGACATCCTAGGGCTTATTGAAAAGAAATATGTAGAGAAATCCAAAGTTGAGAACATGTCCGATGGTGAAAGGCACCTTGCCAATCTCAATGCTAAGGCTATGAACGCCTTAATTTGTGGTCTTTCCCCTAATGAATACAATAGAGTCTCCACGTGTGCAACCGCATACGAAATTTGGGAAAAATTATGTGTCACACATGAGGGAACACCCCAAGTTAAGGAGTCTAAGATTAGTGGACTTATGCATGATTATGAGCTATTCAAAATGCTTCCAAATGAATCCATTGATGCTATGTTTTCCCGTTTTACTAATATCATCAATGAATTACATGGTTTAGATAAGCAACTATCTATTCAAGAGATGAACTACAAGATACTTCGTTCCTTAACTCCGGCATGGGAGCCCAAGGCTACGGCCATCGAGGAGGCTCATGACCTCACTACATTAGCTCTTGATAGTCTTATCGGAAAGCTCAAAGTGCATGAAAAGAAGCTCAAAGGGAAGGAGAAGGAGGAAGTGCCATCACGTGAAGTTGAGGAACCATCACCAAAGTTGAAGACTATAGCTCTCAAAGGAGCTAGTGACAACTCATCTTCGTCATCGGAGAGTGAAGTAGATTTTTCTAGAGAAGTGGCTCATCTCTCTAGAAGAATCTCTAGACTTATAAAAATGAACAAAAAATTCAATCCCCGATCTAATAACAAGTTTTCATCTCGTGTAGGAAAATGTTTTGAGTGCAATGAACCGGGTCACATCGCTAAGGATTGCCCCAAGCTCAAGGAGAAGTACATGAAGTACAAGAAGAAGAAGGCTATGTATGCCGGATGGGAAGAATCCGAACCAAGTGATTCGGATAGCGATGAGGAGGGAGCCAAACTTGCCCTTCATGACCCAAATGTTTGTTTCATGGCAAATGAACATGAGGTAATATCCGAGGCCGAAAGTGAATCTTTCTATATGCAATGTGATATAGCTATGGCATTAGAGGAGTTGAACTTTGAATTTAAACGAATGTCTAAAGAATACTCCTCTTTCAAAAAGTTGCATGTCTCTTGTGATATTAAGCTTGAACAACTAACAACCTCTCTTGCTCTAAAAGATGAATTGCTAGGAGATCTCGATTTCGAAAATAAACAATTAAGATCAAAAATTGAAAGATTAGAAATTGAAGGTTGTAGGACTAGACCCACTCATGTCTATGCCAATCACCATGGTAGAAATAGGTCTTATGGCTCTCACACTCGTGCATACAAAAGAAACTTTGTATGTACTTATTGCATGAGACATGGACACATTTCTACTCATTGTAGAGTTAAAGACAATGAAGATTTTTATGGTTTAATATGGGTACCCAAAGGCACCAAAACTACTAACCACCAAGGACCCAAGACATGGGTACCTAAAGCTACAACACCTTCGTCTTCTTCTTTTGTAGGGGACGTCACGGCAACGACGTAAGGAAATGTGGTACCTTGATAGTGGTTGCTCACATCATATGACGGGCAACAAAGAGTTATTTGCAACCCTATCAAGGATTGAAGGAGGCAACGTCTCCTTCGGTGGTGGTGAGAAAGGTAAAATCATTGGTATAGGTTCTATTGGTAAGAAACCCTCACCCATTATTGAAGATGTCTATTTAGTAAGTGGTTTGAATCATAATCTTCTTAGTATTAGTCAACTAAGTGACAAAGGTTTCGATATTTCTTTTAAACCGGATAAATGCATCATTAGTATGAATGGAGAAATTGTTTTTGTTGCATATCGCAAGTCTAATGTTTATATCTTTGAGATGAATGAGTTATTGAATCAAGATGTGAAGTGTCTTGCGGCCATTGATGAAAACCCTTGGATTTGGCACAAGAGACTTGGACATGCAAATATGGAGTTGATATCAAAATTGTCTAAGAAGAATCTTGTGAAAGGGCTACCTAACTTGCACTTCATAAAAGATACAATTTGTGAGGATTGTGCCAAAGGTAAACAAACAAAATCCTCTTTCAAATCCATCCATGAGGTATCAACTTCTAAACCTTTGCAACTATTACATCTTGATTTATTTGGTCCTATGCGTGTCACTTCTCTTGGAGGAAAACACTATGTTTTTGTGATTATTGATGATTTTTCTCGTTTTACATGGACAATTTTTCTTGCAAAGAAAAATGATTGTTTTGAAGAATTTGCTAATCATATTAAGAGAATTGAAAATGAAAAAGAGTTGAAAGTTGTTAAAATTAGAAGTGATCATGGTGGTGAATTTCAAAATGAATTCTTCTATGATTTTTGTGCTCATCATGGTATAACTCATATGTTTTCCGCTCCGAGAACACCACAACAAAATGGTGTTGTTGAAAGGAAAAATCGCACCATACAAGAGATGGCACGCACTATGTTAAACTCTTTTGATTTACCAAAATATTTTTGGGCGGAAGCCGTTAATACGGCATGCCATGTTTTGAATCGAGTTTTGATTAGACCAAAGCTTAAGAAAACTCCTTATGAACTTTATTATGGGAAAACTCCTTTCATTGGCTATTTTCGTGTTTTTGGTTGCAAATGTTTCATTTTAAATACGAAAGACCACCATGATAAATTTGATTCCAAAATTGATGTTGGTATTTTCTTGGGATATGCACCTCGAAGTAAGGCTTATAGGGTCTTCAATAAACGAAGCCTCGTTGTTGAAGAATCTATAAACGTTACTTTTGATGAGACTAATGTTTGCTCTCGAGTTATTTTGCCTAGAAAAGATGATGATGAGGATATTGAGGGAGGATTGGACTTCTTGCAAATAAATGACACTCCCTCCATAGAAGCTCATAAAGATATAGATAGCTCTCAAGATCAAGTTGAACCTCGAAAAGCTTGGAAATTCACATCAAATCATCCAAAGGAGCAAATCATTGGGAGTCCTTCAAAAGGAGTTATTACTCGCTCAAAAGCCTTGAGTGAGTGTGGTAACATTGCATTCTTATCTCACATAGAACCTAAAAGAATTAATGATGCTTTAAATGATGAATTTTGGGTTTTAGCTATGCATGAAGAATTAAACAATTTTCAAAGAAATGAAGTTTGGAAGTTAGTTCCTAGACCAAATAATGCTAGTGTTATTGGTACAAAATGGGTTTTTAGAAACAAACTTGATGAACATGGCATTGTTACTAGGAATAAAGCTCGTTTGGTTGCCCAAGGATACAATCAAGAGGAGGGCATAGACTATGATGAAACCTTTGCACCGGTTGCAAGGTTGGAATCTATTAGGATGTTTTTGGCATTTGCTAGTTTCAAAAATTTTAAACTCTTTCAAATGGATGTTAAAAGTGCCTTCTTAAATGGTTTTATAGAAGAGGAAGTGTATGTTGAGCAACCCCCCGGTTTTATTGATCATGATTTTCCAAACCATGTTTACCGGGTACACAAAGCTTTATATGGGTTGAAACAAGCTCCTAGAGCTTGGTATGCTCGCCTCTCTAGTTTTCTTGTTGAAAATGGTTTTTCAAAAGGAACAATTGATAACACTCTTTTTGTAAGAAAAAGGAAAAATGATTTCATTTTAGTTCAAATATATGTGGATGACATTATTTTCGGTGCTACTAATGAATCCTTGTGCAAGGAATTTTCTAAAGTTATGCAGGATCACTTTGAGATGAGTATGATGGGAGAGCTTACATTCTTTCTCGGGCTCCAAGTCAAGCAAACTAAGGATGGGATCTTCATTTCACAAAGCAAGTATGCAAAGGAATTGGTGAAGAAATTCAAGTTGGAGAATTCCAAGCATGCGCCTACTCCCATGAGTACTAGTGTTAAGCTTGATGCGGATGAGAGTGGTGAAGATGTGGACCAAAAACTATACCGAGGTATGATAGGTAGTCTTCTTTATCTCACCGCTAGTAGACCCGATATCATGTTTAGTGTGTGTGCATGTGCACGTTTTCAAGCATCTCCTAAAGCATCTCATTTAATTGCCGTTAAAAGAATCATTAAATATGTTAATGGTACTTTTAATCTTGGCTTGTTTTATCCCAGAAGCACTTCTTTTGATTTATATGGTTTTTGTGATGCCGACTTTGCCGGATGTAAGGTAGATCGCAAGAGTACTAGTGGAACATGCCAATTCTTAGGAAATTCCCTTGTTTCTTGGGCTTCCAAGAAACAAAATTGTGTTGCATTGTCCACTACGGAAGCGGAATACATTGCCGCCGGCTTATGTTGTGCTCAAGTTTTATGGATGAAACAAAGTCTAGTTGACTATGATTTGCATTTCCAAAATATTAAAATCTTTTGTGATAACACAAGTGCTATAAATATTTCCAAAAATTCGGTTTTGCATTCTAGAACTAAGCATATTGACGTGCGCCATCATTTCTTACGCGATCATGTAGAGAGACAAGATGTATCCCTAGTATTTGTTGACACAAAATCTCAACTAGCGGATATATTTACTAAGCCTCTTGGAGAGGATGATTTTTGTCGCATAAGAAATGGTTTGGGCTTATGCACTATGTGAAAGTTCTACATTGCTTGCTTGACTAGTTGTATTTTGCATTTAGTATTTCTCTTTACCCCATTTTTTATGGTGACAAAGGGGGAGAGAAATCTCCTCATTTGTTGCATATATTTAGGGGGAGCTCATAGATAGGGGGAGCACCTATCTATAAGCTATCTTATTTTTGCTCTTATATAATGGTTGGTTGTCATCATCAAAAAGGGGGAGATTGTTAGCCCTTATGTTTTGATGATGTTCTTACAACCACCATTATCGGTACTAATGGCTTATTGAGTATAAATATAGTAAATTCATTTGTCAAGCTCGTTAGTGCCATTAATGGAGGATGGATGGAATATATGCTACAACGAAGATATCCAAAGGAGGAGGAGGCCAAGAGATGAAGCAACGTTATTTCAAGAACGACAAATTCAACTAAAAGCTTCATCCGATTCAAGCTATATCAAAGCTCAAGTATATTGCTCTCTATATGAGGATATTAGCTTTCTTTTGTTTTTCTCTCTAGTGCTAGAATGTAGGCAAAGAGTTACTGAGTTTACTTGAAGCTATTGGGAATCACACACACGTTTTTAAACTTGTGCTTTTAAGCGTTTCTTCACAAAATACTATTTTTCACAAGTATGAGTACCTATCTGCAAAATTCTTTTTCCAAACAGTTTGTTTTTAGTATTAAAAACATTTTACAAAGTTTCAGAATTTTCAGAGGTCAAATGAATATTTTGCAAATATTTCAAGTTGGTCAAAAATCTGTTTTCTGGAAAATATCAGAAAGCGGCTCGACCGACGGTCGACCGCATCATATCACTTTCTTACTGGCGTTTCCAGAGAGGTTTCGGCTTCGACCGGGCCGCGTCACCGAAGTCCTCGAATTTTATCGGTCGACCGATCGGGTCGACGACAGGTTTTCTGCTGCCTTTCTTATTTTTTCTTTTTTTTATAAGCAGCTCACGGCGACCGAAATTTTCGCGTCGCCGATCGACGACGTTGCATTGTCGGCGACCGCAACCCATATTTCGGACTCCGACCGCGCTTTTTTTCGCCTTCAAGTCAAGCACGAGATTTTTTAAAACGGTCATTTTTATTTTCGCATTGCTCGCTGCTTTCACTCTTTGCTGCTTGCCCTCAGTCTGCGCTAAGACTGTTAAAGGGATTTCTCCTAAACAGGCGAAGATTTGGGTTTGTTTTAAAATTGTTTTAATCGTATTCTATAAAAACCCTACTGTTGCTTCTTTCTTCCTTGCACCCAAACGTTTGAAAACCAGAGAGACGTGTTTTCTGTTTCTCCTGACGAAAATTTTCAAATCAGTCCTGGCTTTCTTCTCTGTGGTTTTGTGCTGAGCCTCACTCCCAGCTTCAGTACTCTTTCTCTTTGCTATAGGGGCTGTGTAAAGAGAGGTTCTTTCATTATTTCTTCTGCTGTGAGGTTGAGATCTTGTGTGAGATCTACTGTGAGGGTGTGATCTGTTGAGATCAAACTGTGTAGTGAGAGAGATCGTGTGGGATCGCTGTGTAGACGAAGTTCCGGCTTCCAAACCGGCTGTGTAGTGGATTTCTCCTCGAGAGTGGGGAGCGGGGACGTAGGCCAGAGGGCCGAACCTCGTTAACACATCGCGCGTCAAGGATAACGATTCCTAACCCTCTCTTATTTACCTTGTTTGCATCTATTCACTGTGAATTGATTGTTGTGTGTTTTTAATCTGCATATTAGAGCCTTTTGACCCTAATCACCCCCCCTCTAGGGTCCAACAGGTATATGCTCCATTGCCCTTTGCTTATGTCTACTACTACTAGGTGTGAGGAAGGAGTGGCAGTGTAATAGCGGTACGTGTCCTCTAAGTGGACGGTTAGATACGCTGCTAGGATCCGTCAAATTGTGCTAAATAAAGACCTCTATCATCTCTATTGTTGCTTCCTCAAATTTGTTGCCACTAATTTTTGGGATGAATTTGAAGATGGTTTTGGCTCGGAGAGGTTCACTTGCCTAAGCAGCTGTTGTTTCAACTAGTTAATTAACATCAGACTAGGCCATTTTATTGCTCGGTTAAATAGAACGGAATGTTGTATTAAGTCCTACTTGCCTTGCCATTTTGCGCGGCAGTTTGGATATAACCTAATTTTTGTTGGTAATCTGAACATTAGACTATTGCATTCTAGGAGTCTTCTCAATGGAGCATGTGCTTGGTATCATTTTACCCCTAGGGGCACTAGCACCACATTCATTCAACTTTATAGTGTCTCTAATTGTTATCTGATGTTAGTGTTTTGTAAGTAGTACACGAAGCTCATTGGACAGCTTTGGGCAAAGTCTGTTCTAGTGAACTTTACCATAACATAGGTAACCGACTTTCCTTGGAGTGTTGATGATATGGTCCACATGGGGTTTTGAGGTGAAGTTCACTGGAGGGTTGAGCGAACTTCGTTGTTTTTTAGGTGGGCTTTAATGTGGGCTTGCGCTTGGGCCCTATGAAGTGTTTAGCCCATAGATATTCACTTCTTGGTCTTGGGCTGAGCTTGACTATATTTCAACCACTAACAAATTTAAAACCATAATCTCATGTTTGATCAAAATTTTTAGGGTTTTATGCATTTTCATGATGGATCTTCATGAGTATGAGTTGTATGTGGTTAGAATAAGTGTTTGTATTTTTGGTTAGAAATTTGTGTGTGAATTTGGATTTATTTAGGGTGAGAGATAGATGGTGTTAGCCCTTAAATTTTGATGATGATTTATAACCACCATTATTGGTACTAATTGTTTGTTAAGTGATATTATAGTTAATATGAATATCAAGCTCATTAGTACCATAAATGGAGGATTAGATGGAATATGAGCTACAACGTCAATATCTAAAGGAGGTGGAGGCAAAGTGATGAAGCAATGTTTATCAAGAACACTTAACGCAATGAGAAGCTTCATCCAGCAATATCAAGACTCGAGAAATATATTTCTATGTGAGAGATATTTGCTATTTTATTTTCTCTCTAGTACTTAAATGTAGGCAAGTAGTTGTAGATTTTATTTGAAGCTATTTGGGATATCACACACACTTGCACTGTTTCAAAAACTCGTATTTTGATAAAATGATGTTTTTCACAAATACGAGGACCTTTTTGCAAAATCTCTTTTCAAATAAGTTTGTAAAAATGTTTATAAACTATTCTCAAAGTTTTATATTTTTCTGAATTTATTTGATAATTTTTAACAAAGTTCAAAGTTGATATTTTCTGTGTGCATGTTTATGAGTCGACTCGTGAACAGTATTGAGTCGACTCACAAACTGCTACGTAGTTGTCAATTGTTTCTGACGTGTCGACTCACAACATCATGAGTCGACCCATCAGGTTGAGTCAACTTATGTCTGTCATAAGTCGACTCATAAACTGTGCTGGAAAATATGTTTTGTTTCTGCTAAGTCGACCCATGACTTCATGAGTCGACCCATGCATGATGAGTCGACTCATGAATTTTATGAGTCGACCCACAAGTTAATTTTTAGCCTGTAACGGCTACTTATGAGTCGACTCATGAACAGTACTGAGTCGACTCATAACACTGTAACGACTATTTTTGTACAGTTTCAGAAATCCTATTTTGGGGGATTTTGTCTGATTCTTTGGGGCTTTGACTGCTGTTTTCTTTCCTCATAAATACCCAACACCCTAACCACTTCATACTTAAGCCTTAATTACAAAACTCTTGTTTTCAAGTTTATTATTTTCAAAGAGCTTCAACTTTCATCCTATTGTTCACTGTTTTATTTTCACATCCATAGCTTCAAGTGTAATATCTTTTCTTGCCATAGGGATATTGTAAAGAGAGAGTCTTTCCTGTGATTTCTACTGTTGTGAGTGTGATCTCATGGAGGTCAATTGTGTGGTTATGAGATCTCGTGGAGATCGTTGTGTAGAAGAAGTTTCGTCTTTCAAACCGGGTTGTGTAGTGGATTCTCCTCGAGAGTGGGGAGCGGGGACATAGGTCAGCGGACCGAACCTCGTAAATACATCGTGCGTCACTTGGATAACGATTTCTAACCTTACCTCCTTTACTCTCGCTTTTTATTTTGTGATGTATTGCTTGTTATAATTTTTATTTTATTTTTATTATCTTTAAACCCTAATCACCCCCCCCCCCCCCTCTAGGGTCCAACAATTGGTATCAGAGCTTGGTCTCTATATAAGTTTTTGGTCTAACCACCTTAGAGGAATGATCTTATGGAGGCTTCATTGAATGTGCATATGCTTGAGGGACAATCCACCACTAGACTCCCACTTTTCACCGGTAGCAATTTTGCCTATTGGAAAGCTAGAATGATGATCTACCTTTGTTGCATTGATCTTAACATCTTGGATATTATAGAAAAGAAGTATGTAGAAAAGTCCAAGATTAGTACCATGACCGATGGAAAAAACACCAAGCTAATCTCAATGCAAAGGCTATGAATGCCTTAATTTGTGGTCTTTCCCCAAATAAGTATAATAAGGTCTCCATGTGTGCAACCGCACACGAAATTTGGGTAAAATTATGTATTACACATGAAGGAACCCCCCCCCCCCCACCCCCCNCCCCCCCCCAAGTTAAGGAGTCCAAAATTAGTGGGCTTATGCATGACTATGAGTTATTTAAAAAATGCTTTCTAATGAATCCATTGATGCTATGTTTTCTCGCTTTACTAATATCATCAATGAATTGCATGGTCTTTAGAATACATTGACTATCCAAGAGATGAACTACAAGATTCTTCGCTCATTGACTCCGGCGTAAGAGCCCAAAGCTACAGCCATAGAGGAGGCACATGATCTTACTACTCTAGCTCTCTATGGCCTTATCGATAAGCTTAAGGTTCATGAGAAGAAGCTTAAAGGAAAGGAGACGGAGGAAGTGCCCCCACGGAAAATTGAGGAGTCATCCCAAAAAATGAAGACTATAGCTCTCAAAGGAGCTAGTGATAACTCCTCATCTTCGAATAGTGAAGTTGATTTTTCTAGAGAAGTGACTCACCTCTCTAGAAGAATATTAAGACTCATAAAAATGAATAAGAAGTTCAATCCCCGATCTAACAACAAATTTTCTTCACGTGTAGGAAAATATTTTGAATGCAACGAACCGGGTCATATTACCAAAGATTGCCCTAAGCTCAAGGAGAAATATTTGAAATACAAGAAGAAGAAAGCTATGTATGCCGGATGGGAGGAATCTGAACCAAGCGAATCGGGTAGCAATGAAGAAGGAGCAAAGATTGCTATTCACAATCCCAACATTTGCTTTATGGCTTATGAAAATGAGGTAATATACGATACCGAAAGTGAATCCTTTTATATGCAACGTGATCTAGCAACCACATTAGAAGAGTTAAACATTGAGTTTAAAAGAATGACAAAAGAATACTCTTCCTTTAAAAATTGCATACTTCTTGTGATTCCAAACTTGAGCAACTACAATCCTCACTTGCTCTAAAAGATGAATTATTAGGGGATCTCGATTTTAAAAACAAACAATTGAGATCTAAAATAGAAAGTCTTGAAATTGAAAGTGGTAGAATTAAACCTACTCATGCATATTCTAATCATCATCGCATTGAAAGAAATAGGTTTTATAGATCTTATGCTTCTACACATAAGAGAAATTTTGTGTGCACATATTGCATGAAACATGATCATATCTCCACTCATTGTAGGATTAAAAATAACAATGATTATTATGGAATAACATGGGTACCCAAAGGTACCAAGAACACTAACACCCAAGGACCCAAGATTTGGGTACCTAAAGCTTCAACGTCTTCATCTTATGTAGGGAACATCACAAACACGACATAGAGAGATGTGGTACCTTAATAGTGATTGCTCACATCATATGACGGGCGACAAAGAGCTATTTGCAACCCTATCAAGGATTAAAGGAGGTAATGTCTCCTTCGGTGGCGGTGAGAAAGGTAAAATTATAGGTATTAGAAATATTGGTAAGATACATTCTCTCGTAATAGAGGATGTTTATTTGGTTAGAGGCTTAAATCATAATCTTCTTAGTTTTAGCCAATTAAGTTATAAAGGTTTTGATATTTCTTTCAATCTGGATAAGTGCATTGTTAGCTCAAATAAAAAAATTATTTTTGTTGCTAATAGAAAATCTAATGTGTACATTTTTTAGATGAATGAGCTAGTGAATCAAAATGTTAAATGCCTTGCGGCGGTCGATGAGAATCCTTGAATATGGCATAAGAGGCTTGGTCATACAAACATGGAATTGATATCCAAGTTATCCAAAAAGAATCTTGTAAAAGGGTTACCAAACTTACATTTCATCAAAGATACCGTTTGTAAAGATTGTGCTAAAGGTAAACAAACTAAGTCTACCTTCAAATCCTTTAATGAGGTATCAACTTCTAAACCCTTATAATTATTACATCTTGATCTCTTTGGTCCTATGTGTATTACCTCACTAGGGGGTAAACACTATGTTTTTGTTATTATTGATGATTACTCCTGTTTTACATGGACAATCTTTCTTGGTAGTAAAGATGAATATTTTCATATTTTATCAAAAGAATTGAAAATAAAAAAGAATTGAAAGTTGTTAAAATTAGAAGTGATCATGGTGGTGAATTTTAAAATAATTTTTTTAATAATTTTTGTGAGCATCGTGGCATAACTCATGTATTTTTCGCTCTAAGAACACCACAACAAAATGGTGTTGTTAAACGGAAAAATTGCACCATACAAGAGATGACACGAACAATGATTAATGCTTTTGATTTACCAAAATATTTTTGGGCAGAAGCCGTCAATATGACTTACCATGTTTTGAATCGTGTTTTGATTAGACCAAAGCTTAAGAAAACTCCTTATGAACTATTTTATGACAAAACCCCCTTTATTGGATACTTTCGTATTTTTGGTTGTAAATGTTTTATCTTGAATACGAAAGATCACCATGACAAATTTGACTCAAAAATTAATGTTGGTATATTCTTAGGTTATGCACCTAGAAGTAAGGTTTATGGGTCTTCAACAAACGAACTCTTGTTGTTGAAGAATCTATAAACATTACTTTTGATGAAACTAATATTGGTTTACAAGTTATTTTACCTAGAAATGGTGATGATGATGTTGAGGGAGGATTGGAACTTTTGTAACTAAATGAAACACCCTCAATAGATGCACAAAAGGATGGAGAAAATAACAACATTCAAGAGTAAGAAGAACTCTCCAAAGCATGGAAATTTGCACCAAATCATCCAAAGGAGCAAATAATAAGGAATCCTTTACAAGGGGTTCTAACTCGCTCAAAAGCTTTGAGTGAGTGTGGCAATGTTGCCTTCCTAATTCAAATAGAACCTAAAAAGATAAATGATGCTTTAAAAGATGAGTTTTGGGTTCTAGCAATGCATGATGAACTAAACCATTTTCAAAGAAATAATGTTTGGAAATTAGTTCCTAGACCTAATAATGTTCATGTTATTGGAACTAAATGGGTTTTTAGAAATAAACTTGATAAACATGGCATAGTCACGAGAAACAAAGCTCGTTTAGTTGCCCAATGATACAATAAAGAGGAGGGCATAGACTATGATGAAACATTTGCACCAGTTACAAGGTTAGAATCCATTAGAATGTTTTTAGCCTTTGCTAGCTTTAAAAATTTTAAATTATTTCAAATGGATGTAAAAAGTACCTTTTTAAATGGTTTTATAGAAGAGAAAGTATATGTCGAGCAACCCCCCGGTTTTATGGATCATTCATTTCCTAATCATGTTTATCAGGTTCAAAAAGCTTTATATGGGTTAAAACAAGCTTCTAGAGCTTGGTATGCTCGCCTCTCTAGTTTTCTTCTTAAAAATGGTTTAAATATATGTTGATAATACACTTTTTGTGAGAAAAAGGAAAATTAATTTTATTTTAGTTTAAATATATGCTGATGATATCATATTTGATGCCACTAACGAAACTTTATGCAAGGAATTTTCTAAAGTTATGCAAAATCATTTTGAGATGAGCATGATGGGAGAACTCGCTTTCTTTCTCGGGCTCCAAGTCAAGCAAACTAATGATGGGATATTCATTTCTCAAAACAAGTATGCTAAAGAATTAGTGAAGAAATTCGGATTGGAAAATTCTAAGCACACACCAACTCCTATGAGTACAAGTATCAAGCTTTATGCGAATGATAGCGGTAAGGATGTAGACCAAAAACTATACCGATGTATGATAGGTAGTGTTCTTTACCTTACCGCTAGTAGACCCGATATCATGTTTAGTGTGTGTGCATGTGCACATTTTCAAGCCTCTCCTAAAACGTCCCATTTGATTTCGATTAAAAGAATTATTAAATACATCAATGGTACAATTGATCTTGGTTTATTTTATACAAAAAGCACATCTTTTGATCTTTATGGTTTTTGAGATGCCGACTTTGCCGGATGTAAGGTAGATCGCAAGAGTACGAGTGATACATGTTAATTTTTGGGTAATTCTCTTGTCTCTTGGGCATCCAAGAAACAAAATTGTGTTGCTTTGTCCGCTACGAAAGCGGAATACATTGCCGCTGGCTTATGTTGTGCCCAACTTTTATGCATGAAACAAAGTTTAGTTGACTATGATTTGCACTTTTAAAATACAAAAAAATTTTGTGATAACACTAGTGCTATAAACATTTCAAAAAATTCTGTTTTGCACTCTAGAACCAAGCATATTAATGTGCGCCATCATTTCTTACGCGATCATGTAGAGAGGCAAGATGTATCCCTTGTTTATATTGACACTAAATCTCAATTAGCAGACATCTTTACCAAGCCTCTTAGTGAAAAAGATTTTTGTCGCATAAGAAATGGTTTGGGTTTATGCTCTTTATAAAAAGTTTTGCTTGTTTGCTTGGTTCGTTGCATCTCATATGTATTTTTCCATAATTACTATTTCTTATACCCCATTTTGATGGTGACAAAGGGGGAGAGAAATCTCCTCATTTGTGCACATAGTTAGGGGGAGCTCATAGATAAGGGGACCTACTATCTATAAGCTATATTTATTCGCTCCTATATAATGGTTGGTTGTCATCATCAAAAAGGGGGAGACTCATAGCCCTTATATTTTGATGATGATTTACAACCATCATTATTGGTACTAATTGCTTATTGAGTGATATTGTAGTTAATATGAATATCAAGCTCGTTAGTACCATAAATAGAGGATTGGATGGAATATGAGCTACAACATCAATATCTAAAGGAAGTGGAGGCAAAGTGATGAAGCAATATTTATCAAGAACACTTAACGCAATAAGAAGCTTCATCAACTCTAAAGTAATATTAAGACTCAAGAAATGTATTTTTATGTGAGAAATATTTGCTATTTTATTTTCTCTCTAGTACTTAAATAAAGTCAAGTAATTGTAGATTTCATTTGAAGCTATTTAGGATATCACACACACTTGCACTATTTCAAAAAACTCGTATTTTGGTAAAATGATGTTTATCACAAATACGAGGACCTTTTTACAAAATCTCTTTTCAAACAAGTTTGTCAAAATGTTTATAAACTATTCTCAAAGTTTTACATTTTTCTGAATTTATTTAATAATTTTTAACAAAGTTCAAAGTTGATATTTTCTGTGTGCATGTTTATGAGTCGACTCGTGAACAGTATTGAGTCGACTCACAAACTGCTACGTAGTTGTCAATTGTTTCTGATGTGTCGACTCATAACATTATGAGTCGACCCATCAGGTTGAGTCGACTTATGTCTGTCATAAGTCGACTCATAAACTGTGCTGGAAAATATGTTTTGTTTCTGCTAAGTCGACCCATGACTCCATGAGTCGACTCGTGAATTTTATAAGTCGACCTACAAGTTGATTTTTAGCCTGTAACGGCTACTTATAAGTCGACTCATGAACAGTACTAAGTTGACTCATAACACTGTAACGACTATTTTGGTACAGTTTCAGAAATCCTGTTTTTAGGGGATTTGGTCTGATTCTTTTGGGCTTTGGCTGCTGTTTTCTTTTCTCATAAATACCCAACACCCCAACCACTTCTGACTTAAGCCTTAATTACAAAACTCTTGTTTTCAAGTTTATTGTTTTTACGTTTATTGTTTTTACGTTTATTGTTTTCAAAGAGCTTCAACTTTCATCCTATTATTCACTGTTTCGTTTTCACGTCCATAGCTTCAAGTGCAATCTCTCTTCTTTCCATAGGGCTATTGTAAAGAGAGAGTCTTTCCTGTGATTGCTACTGTTGTGAGTGTGATCTCGTGGAGGTCAATTATGTGGTTGTGAGATCTCGTGAAGATCGTTGTGTAGAAGAAGTTACGGTTTCCAAACCAGGTTGTGTAGTGGATTCTCCTCGAGAGTGGGGAGCGGGGACGTAGGTCAGCAGACCGAACCTTGTAAACACATCGCGCGTCACTTGGATAATGATTTCTAACCTTATCTCCTTTACTCTCACTTTTTATTTTATGGTGTATTGCTTGTCATAATTTTTATTGTACTATTATTGTCTCTAGACCCTAATCACCCCCCCTGGGCTACAACAGATGGTTCTATTCAAGCGCCATTGATGGTCGATGAACATTATCAATAGTTTCTACAATCCATCAATGGTCCACAGGAATCCATCAATGTTCAGAAGGAAAAACTATAGTTTTTGACCCTTTATTATATTTTATTCAATTCTTTTTGCATTTATTATATTTTATTCAATTCTTTTTTATTCTAACCTTTATATTTTGTATTATCTATATCAAATCAAGTTTATTTTCATTTGTAGAGAATGTGTTCACGCAAACGCAATTATGGCGGTTAGCTTTCCATGAGAGATATAGAAGAGGAGTATGAGAAACTTCCCATTATTTTTTAGATGGAACATAAAACTTGGAGGAGTATTCCAACATCATGGGAATAATAAATAGAGCTAGTTTAAGTGCTATGATGGACAAATGGTGTAAGAGAGCAAATGTCATCCTCACGCAGGAATTGTACATGAACTTCACTAAAGAGCATTGGTCCAATGCGGCTGTTACATGAATGAGAGGGAAGGAGATCATGCTTATGTAGACACTAAAAAGTGCCAAGAAACGAAGGAGAGTCGAACCTCACTACAAGTACGACGAGGGTCGTCACAATGACGAACCTCAGCCTCAATTCATGAAGTTTGTCTCAGTTCAATAGGACAAACAACACCTTACCCATCAAAAGACGAAGTTCGCCTAGAAACGAAGTTCGTCATTGAAGATGAAGTTCGCCAAAAATAAAGCCGCAGTTAAGCTCACCAAAGATATAGCGAAATGAACGAACCTCGTCAGGCGGACGAACCTTGTTAAACGGACGAACCTCGTCTGGAAAACGAACCTCGTCAGGCGAACAAATCTCGTCTGGTAAACGAACTTCGTCAGGCACTGTTTCAAAGGGCTACATTAAATAAGGGTTAATGACCAATAACTCACCCCTTTAAGGAGAGTTAATGACCACTAACTCATCCATTTAAATGGGTTAATGACCAATAACTCACCCCTTTAAGGAGAGTTAATGACCACTAACTCATCCATTTAAATGGGAGTTATAATCATTAACTCCCTCATTTAAAGGGAGTTAAAACCCATTAACTCACTTCATAATACTCCTAAGCCTATAAATAGGCATGATCAACATAAAAGAAAGGGGAAGGGAGATAGAGACGCTAGTGAAAAAAAAGCCTATCTCTCCTCCACTCTCATGGATCTTCATAGATCATTGGCTAATCATTTGGCCTTAGAATGTTGAAGCTCATAACGAGCAAGACGAGGGTCATTACAATGATGAACCTCGTCTCAAACAACAAAGCTTGTCGTTGGAAACAAGATGTGAAGCTCGTCATTGGAAACGAAGTTCGAATCTCATCATTGGAAATGAGACTTGACATCAAAGACGAAGCTCGTCATTGGAAACGAGGTTCAAACCTCGTCATTGGATACGAGGTTCGGAGTTCATCATCGGAGGTGAAGTTCGTCAATGAGAACAAAGCTTGTCATCAGATTTAAAGCTCGTCAGTGAAGACGAAGCTCATTATTAAAGAAGCTCACGAGGCTCGCTACGCAGCGAGACTCGACATCAAAGACGAGGCTCGCCACACAGTGAGGCTCGACATCAAGGACGAGGTTCGTTAATACAGTGAAGTTCGTCACCCACATTAAATCAGGTTGTAATGACCACGAAGACCCAGTCAGCCACGTGGGCTAGATTCAAGGAGTCAGTTACGCCATGACTCTATAATTTCAGCGCATCAGTTACGCCCATGACTCCATGTTTGTAGCACGTTGGTTACGTGCTCAAACTCCTATAAATAGCCTCGAGCAGCTATTAAGTGGAGGACTGGACTTTGACTTTTGATACTCGGACTTGGAGATCATTGGCTATCGCGAGAAGAGAAATCGATGTTCGTATTCTCGTGTTCTAACCCACGTCAGAAGCTCTTATAATCTTGTTCTGATCATCAACGGGAGGCAAGCTCGACTCAAGCATGGGGGAAGCATCCTTTCGCCACCTAAAAACTACCTTAAACAAAAGAGAAGCTGAATTAATCTTCTCTTCCTCTGTAATCGAGAGAGAGTGTGAGTGATTATAAGGGTTTCGTACCAAGTGATCGAACTCATTTCTTAAAATAAGAAAATTAATCCTAACGTTAATTTTTTGACCCTACAGACGATGGCAACCACAGTGGGAGCAGCTATTCTCTCTGACGAGATGGTGGTGGTGCAATCAGACAAGATTGCAGTGGGTACGAACGTTGAAACTCTAGTCATTGAATTCGACCAGTCCAAGTATGAGGAGTACCTCTCCTCTGGTAAGTCCAGTCCCACGAAGGCACCTAAGTGTCGTCGAGTCTCGTATGAGACTTCAGCCCAAGTGGCTTCTGATGATTCAACTCGAGTTAGCCTCGAGGAAAAGTCCAAGCCCCTCAAAGAGGAGGCTCCAGTAACTAGTCGTCAGGCTAAGAAATGGGTTGTCAAGCAACCTAGCCAAACTTCGGCTTCTACCAGCCAAATTACGACTCTTGATAACGAACCTCGCCCAACTTTGGCTGAGGCAAAGGTTTCTGTTATTCTATTATCGAGACATGCTCGACAACATCAGCGTTAGAACCAAGCTCACCGTAGGGCTCGAGCTTTGGTCTCGCTAGATGGTTTTCATTATAGACCGAATGTTAATCAACCTAAGGTCAACAAGTCTGACGAGGGTTAGGTGAATGAGGAGTGTCCGAAAGACGGACCTCATCCTCGTACCTGAGTAGGCTCCGACAACAAACCTCATTCTCAAAAAGAGGTTCAACAGTTTCAACAAGCGGTTCATACCGATGTTCGTAAAGAAAACGAACCTCAGGATAAGAGCCAACTAAGAAGGCACAAGCGTCAAGCTCGTTCTACCAACGAATGTCATCGCATGAATGATGGAGTTCGTCACTCTACCCAAGTTCGTCAACCTCTATCATTCAGAGGGTCTCACTTGGGTAAAGCCAAGATGACGGAGTCGACTGGGCGTTGTCTAGCTGGTGACATTCATGATTATCTCACGCGCAAGCGTAGCATGAGCCAAATGCAATCTCATTGTTGCTGTGAGAAACTTCTTTCTGTAGTACTTTCCCAATGTTCATGTGAGGAGTCAACTCATAAGCCTTCAGTCTTCGAACGGTTTACTGAATCGTTGATGGTCTCATCATCAAGAAGAAGATGCTTTTGTCCTAAGAAACAAGCACCCAAGAATCGCCACATTGAAGTGACGATTAACATGGTCAGCAAGGGCAAGAACAAAGCTTTAGCTTATTCTTCTGAATCTTCTGATCATGAATACTCTCCAGGACTAGGCAAAATGCTTGTCGAAGGATAGGGAGTGTATCAACACACTCGTACTCATACTGGTGCGGTGATCTCGTTTGATTACTGTCGATTAGCGGGCATCACAGATAAGGTTAAGAAAGAGCCTGAAAACTCAGCTATTGCAACCTCTCAGTCTTCCAACACCGATCAAAGTGAACAAGCAAGTGCTCACATGGCCGGAAGTGAGGAGGACCTGGCGAGACAGGTGGAAGAGCAACAATCAACCATCCTCCAACAATAGGAGTCTATCAGACGCTTGGAGGATATGGTGGACAAACTCCTCAAGGAGAAGAATAAGAAGAAGAAAGCCACCGCCGAACCCTCAGAATCAAGGCACCATCGACCTTCACCCAGTGCTCGAGAATCTAGCCGTCGAAACCAAGATGACGATAATGCAGAAGATGAGGAGGAAAATATTTTTGATATTCATTCTGAATCATCCGAAGCTGAGTCCAATCCGCGTAAGAATGGCCGAGATCAGAAGTTTGACGATTTCCAGAAGCAGCTTGAGGCTTTAAAGCTTCAGAGAATCTTTAGAAAACTGGGGGTCGTCAGGTCATACCCTGCCGAATGGGACTCTGTCCCTTATCCTCCAAAGTTCAAACCACTCAGCCTCCTACAGTTTGCCATACCCTGCCGAATGGGACTCTGTCCCTTATCCTCCAAAGTTCAAACCACTCAGCCTCCTACAGTTTGATGGCAAGGGTTCTCCAACCCAACACATCTATTATTTCCAAGCGCAGACTGGACATATAGTGGGGAATGATCCCATTATGACTTGACTTTTCATTAGTATCCTCAAGGGTGTCGCTTTTGAATGGTTTCGCAGACTGGAGCCCGAATCCATCACTTGCTGGAAGGATATGGAAAGGCTCTTTCTGTCTAGATTCTTTGACGATGGCACAAGTATCTATGGCCACCCTACTAACTGCAAAGCAGAAGAAGACAGAGTATGTTAGTAAGTTTGTCAAAATATTTAGAAATCAGTCGCTACGTTGCCGTGATCAAGTCTCTGAAAGTACGTTGATCGAGATGTGTCGCAATAACCTATCGATCTGTATTTTATGAAAGTACGTTGATCGAGATGTGTCGCAATAACCTATCGATCTGTATTTTATCCAAGATTGGAGCAGTAAAGACCCGAACTTGGAAAGAGCTTGTTCGCCAAGGAGAACAGGTCGAAAGCATGCTCAAAAGGCCAGATGCTGAAGAGCCATGTGATTTTCAAGGAGATGATGACCAATCTTCGTCAAAGCAGAAGGGGAAATCTTTGGATAGCCACTTTCAGCAGAAGTACGACTTCCAAGATGAGCAAGTCATCCTAAACTTCGAATCCTTGATCAATGTGAGAAAGATCAAGCTCCCAGAATCGATGCGACCTGAGGAGGTGTTGAGAACGGATGATCCTAACTATTGTGCGTACCACAGGATGGTCCATCATCCCACCTCTAAATGCTACACCCTGAAAGATAAGATCCAAGCCTTATTGGATGCAGGAGTTTTTACCCTTCAATCCTGATTTACATCTATCACTGGAGTGGGGGTAGTCATGATTTCTCTGCAAAACCATGTACTACTTTGAACCTTCTCTCTAACGGAGCCATGATGAGTTGAAGCTCATCATAAATCAACTCTAAGGTGAGTCCAAAGTTAGACGTGAGCATCTGGCCCCTTACCAAAATACTATCATGTTAATGAACTGATAGTCACTTCCTCCAAATTCCCTCGCCAATCCTCTTCAATAGGATGGCGGGACCACAAAATTATCACATTAATGATTACCTCTGATAGACACTTCCTCCAAATTCTCTCATCAATCCTCTTCAATAGGATGGCAGGACCACAAAACTATCACATTAATGATTACCTCTGATAGTTAATATTCTTTTAAAAAAATATCTTTCTAACATTGGCCTACCAAGTGATGTGCTTTTGTTTTCTTCATTGTCGTTATACTCCTAAGTTACTGAATGACATGATTATCCTAACGTCATCATTTCCCCAAATAACGTTCGTTTTCTAACATTGGCCTACCAAGTGATGTGCATTTGTTTTCTTTATTGTCGTTATACTCCTAAGTCACTGAACGACATGATTATCCTAACGTCGTCATTTCCCCAAATGACGTTCGTTTTCCAACATTGGCCTACCAAGTGATGTGCTTTTGTTTTCTTCATTGTCGTTATACTCCTAAGTCACTAAACGACATGATTATCCTAATGTCCTCGTTTCCCCAAATGACGTTCGTTTTTTAACATTGGCCTACCAAGTGATGTGCCTTTGTTTTCTTCATTGTCGTTATACTCCTAAGTCACTGAACGATATGATTATCCTAACGTCATCATTTCCCTAAATGACGTTTGTTTTACAACATTGGCCTACCAAGTGATGTGCCTTTATTTTTTTTATTGTCATTATACTCCTAAGTCACTGAACGACATGATTATCCTAATGTCGTCGTTTTCCCAAATGACGTTCGTTTTTCAACATTGGCCTACCAAGTGATGTATCTTTGTTCTCATCATCGTCGTCATACTTTCATGTCACTGAACGACTTGATAATTTTCACACCATCATTCCTACAAATAACGTTGTTTATGATATTGGCCTACCATGTGATGTGCCTCTGTCCCGATCATAGTCGTTATACTTTCATGTCACTGAATGACTTGATCATTTCCACACCGTTATTCCCGCAAATGACGTTGTTCATCGATAGTGGCCTACCAAGTGATGAGCCCCTATCTTCCCCCTTGTTTTCAAATAGTAACCTACCATGCGATGAGTCACTATTCATCAACGATACCACATCATCCCAGCAGGCCTACCATGTGATGAGCCTCACTTTCAAAATACCAGGTTGAGTTGTTATATTGAACGACACAATCAAACTCAAACACTTAATCTAATGCCTTGAACGGCTAAGGATAGAGAAGAAATCTTAGCATTAAGTCTAAGAGAAACTTTTCGATAACTTACCATGCTAAGGATAAAAGCATGGCTAGTCCAACTCAAACGGTAGTTGGTAAAGACAAATCAAGTCTGTTGATAGCTGAGGATTTGCTAAAAATCCTAAGTCTTGATTGTCAGTCCCACATGAGTTTGATGAAGTTCACCCCGGAGCATTGAAGCTCGCCAGGAGGCCAAGCTCGTCGTATAAGCCAAGTTCGCCACAACCAAGAGAGTTCAAAGTATTCCAGACCCATACAACCCAATTTGGGTCTGAAAACTTTGAAGGGAGTTTTGTAGACTCTAAAAAGTGCCAAGAAATGAATGAGAGTTGAACCTCACTACAAGTACGAGGAGGGTCGTCACAACGACGAACCTCAGCCTCAATTCATGAAGTTTGTCTCAGTTCAATAGAACAAACAACACCTTACCCATCAAAAGACGAAGTTCGCCTAGAAACGAAGTTCGTCATTGAAGATGAAGTTTGCCAAAAATAAAGCCACAATTAAGCTCACCAAAGATATAGCGAAGTGAACGAACCTCGTCAGGTGGACGAACCTCGTTAGACGGATGAACCTCATCTGGAAAACAAACCTCGTCAGGCGAACAAACCTCATCTGGTAAACGAACTTCGTCAGGCACCGTTTCAAAGAGATACATTAAATAAGGGTTAATGACCAATAACTCACCCCTTTAAGGAGAATTAATGACAACTAACTCATCCATTTAAATGGGAGTTATGATCATTAACTCCCTCATTTAAAGGGAGTTAAAGCCCATTAACTCACTTCATAATACTCCTAAGCCTATAAATAGGCATGATCAACATGAAAGAAAGGGGGGAGAGAGATTAAGAGGCTAGTGAAAAAAAGCCTATCTCTCCTCCACTCTCATGGATCTTCATAGATCATTGGCTAATCATTTGGCCATAGAATGTTAAAGCTCATAACGAGCATGATGATGGTCATTACAATGATGAACCTCATCTCATACAACAAACCTTGTCGTTGAAAACAATATGTGAAGCTCGTCATTGGAAACGAAGTTCGAATCTCATCATTGGAAATGAGACTTGACATCAAAGACGAAGCTCGTCACTGGAAACGAGGTTCGAAGCTCGTCATTGGATACGAGGTTCGGAGTTCATCATCGGAGGTGAAGTTCGTCAATGAGAACAAAGCTTATCATCAGATTTAAAGCTCGTCAGTGAAGACGAAGCTCATTATTAAAGAAGCTCACGAGGCTCGCTACGCAGCGAGACTCGACATCAAAGACGAGGCTCGCCATGCAGTGAGGCTCGACATCAAGGACGAGGTTCGTTAATACAGTGAAGTTCATCACCCACATTAAATCAGGCTGTAACGACCACGAAGACCCAGTCATCCATGTGGGCTAGATTCAAGGAGTCAGTTACACCACGACTCCACAATTTTAGCACATCAGTTACGCCCACGACTCCACGTTTGTAGCACATTGGTTATGTGCTCAAACTCCTATAAATAGCCTCAAGCAACTATTAAGAGGAGGACTGGACTTTGGCTTTCGATACTCGGACTTGGAGATCTTTGGCTATCGCGAGAAGAGAAATCGACGTTCATATTCTCGTGTTCTAACCCATGTCAGAAGCTCTTGTAATCTTGTTCTGATCGTCAACGGGAGGCAAGCTCGACTCAAGCATCGGGGGAAGCATCCTTTCGCCACCTAGAAACCATCTTAAACAAAAGAGAAGCTGAATTAATCTTCTTTTCCTCTGTAATCGAGAGAGAGTGTGAGTGATTGTAAGGATTTTGTACCAAGTGATCGAACCCATTTCTTAAAATAAGAAAATCAATCCCAGCGTCAATTTTTCGACCCTACAGCTTAGTGCTACTTACATCCGGAAGGTCCTTAATATTCTAGACCCACCTGAAGGTAGTTGAGATGTATTTTGTTATTCTACGGATATTGTCATGGGTTTTGATGGCTACAACGTAATGGTGGAGTTTCTATGTTGGAAGCTACACTCCGCAGTCTTTGGCTCATGATATTTCAAGCCTAAGTATATTCTTCTCAACCTTTTTATCAAATTTAATTTATATCCTAATGCCCCCTACACCACACCTAGCATCCAGGATGTTTCTCTTATATTGGCTTACTATTGGCAAGTCTTTTGATTCAGTTCAAGTCATATTTATTAGAATGTTTATGGTTGCCACTGCTACTCGGGATATTGTTGTGAAAAAGTCCAAATAGAGGACTTGGCTGGTATATCCTTTCCTCATACATGGATTTGCTAAGACCAGCGGATCCCCTCTCACATTGTTGATCAATTTGCAAAGGAGAGGGCTGCACTTTTGGCAGAGACAGCCAAGAAGAGCTTTGCTGTAAGGAAGGGTGATACTACTACTAAGCAATCATATGGATCCCAGCCTGCTACTTCAGAGGGCCCAGGTTCCTCAAGGTTTACTCAATGGATGCTATAATCTCTGGGAGAAAGTATGGAGTTGATAAGGAGAGACATGATTTCAATGAGGATTGATATACCTGCTATGATGCATCACTGCAATACATCATGGGATCTCATCATTAGTCAAATCCATCTCTTTATAGACCTCTGTTATATATTGACTTCTTTATTAGAGCAGCACAACCTTTAGGAGCTACTCATCCATTCACTTCATATGGCACCGATGGAGGAGATAATAAGGATGAGGAGATGCAGGAAAATGATGGAGAGGATTGAGAGAGTTGATATCTTAGTCGCTGAAGGTTGATTCTTCTTTCTTCTGTTTATATTTTCTTTATATTTTGGACATGTATATTCTTGTCGTGATGCTTGAGATTCTTGGTCTGTACTAACTCTTTATATGCACTTTGGCTATTAGATTATTAGCTTAATTTCATATATTTGCATGCTCACCTTTTTCATGGTGTATGTATATAATTTAATTTTTCTTAATTTTGCTTGATTTGTTTAGTCATTTTTTAGATTTTTTTTTTTTATTTTCATTTTTTTATATAAACTAAAACAAAAAATTATAATTCTTTCTTTTATTGTTTTCTTTAAAATAAATTTAAAAATAAACTTAGAACATGTCTATGAATATGCTTCCATAAGATTGATTGATGTTATCTTTTGGATATAGGCTTGGTTATATCACATAGGTTCGCATATGGTGTGTATATTTTTTATCACAATGATAAAAATATGATTACTTGACATATTGTTTAACGAGATATTTCATGTTAGATTTTTCACACACCTAGTTTTATACTTATCATATTTTGTAATGTGAAATACTGGTAAAGAGCTTTTGTATTTTGTTTATGAGATATTTTTGGAATATATCAAGAGTTTTTTAGTTTGTTTTTTACTTGAATAGTGCACACATTTATTTTTTTTATATGTATAAATGTGCATTTATGCTAAAAACATATCAAACAGAAAAGTGTTTTCGTTAAAAGATGATCAAAGATCCATACTCTTATGAAATCCATAAAAATTTGATTACATTCGTTAAAAGATGATCAAATACCCACACTCGTGGATTATCTTTGTGCATATCTCAAAGGGTAGCCACCTTGTACTGAATATGTTTATATTTAGAGATGGTGTGAATCGCCCACCAAACACTATAGTTTTTCCTCCTAAATCCTATACGGTTGAGGTGATAGGCGACACTTTGGTCCTTAGTTTTTAATGTTGAGATAGTTCAAGTCTTATTGCTCAATATTATCTTTGATACGTATGAATTTTTTAAACTAGTATAATTCTTTTTACTATTTGTTTCATATATTTTACAATGGTACTTAATCATTTTTTGTATGATCTTTGATGTGATTTCCGTCATATATAAGTGTTTTGTGATTTAATTTTAATCTTTTGTACTATTTTTCTATAATATTTTATATGCATGTAAATCATTGTGCATTTCTCTTTCCTACACCTTTGGATCATTTTGATCTAAATTTCTCTAGTATCATGTATAACCATTAGCGTGTTTATCATCTTTTGCTAATAGCAAAAATATGAGATTTTCAGTGTGAAATTTAAAATTTTGATGATCTTTGTATGAGTGGTTTTTTTAAGTGGTTTCATTTTTTTTTTCAAAAACTTTTGAAAGAAACACTTGATGCATTATTTTAGGGGAGAGTTCTATAATACATGTGTTTAATTATAGTTTCCATGAATGTGTGAATATATAGGGAGCATTGTCTATCTTTTTCTTTAGCATGTGAGTGTATTTGTGCTTATTGTTTCTATTTATTTATCTTAAATATACATATATTTAGGTATTTAAAATTTTAAGTTTGTTATTATTAAAAGGGGAAGACCGTTAGGACGTAGTCAGTATATAGCTCTTGTTTGAGTTATAACAAACTATTATTTGGTACTAATATTTGTTTGAGATGATATAGTACATGTGAATGGAGGTATAAAACATGTATGAGGCAAAACAATTCAAAAATAAACACAAATGCTTATTTCAACCTTCGTGTCATATATAGATAGTCAACAAGGACCCATTGATGGTTAGGAGGTCACTAATAGTCTATAGGAATAAATTACAGAATTCCATAAACATGATTTTAGCTCATCAATGAATTACATGAACCAGTCAATAGTGCTTAGGGACCCATTGATGGTCGTGAGCAACCATCGATGGTAAAGTCAACTAACTGTAGATTTGAGAATTTAGTCACAACCATTCTCCATTCCTTTATGAGTTATTTCTTATAGCATGATTAACAGAATTTAACACTCATTTACATACTAAAACGAGATTGAATAAAAATGATACATACCTTCTTCAATTATTAAATGTAATGAACACCGAATTACTGATAATTGTTCTTCTTTGTCCAATCCATAACACAAAACCGAATTGATGGATTATTATCACTGGACTTGATTATATCTTATATGTGTGGACAAGTGACTCTCTTTTACAGAACTCCCACCATCAAGAAGTTCATAACTACCCAAGGTAGGTATGTCTTTAAAACTACCAAAGTAGTTAATTCCAAAATTCAAATTCAAATTGCTATTAATGTCACATAAGTATGTCTTTAAAACTACCAAAGTAGTTAATTCCAAAATTCAAATTCAAATTGCTATTAATGTCACATAATAGAATATGAAGAGTTCCAAAATTCAAATTCAAATTGCTATTAATGTCACATAATAGAATATGAAGAGTCAAAAAATTCTAACATTCTCCCACTAGACCCAAATATTCTATTAATGTTCTAATGATATAACAATATTGCAACTATACTTTATGGCCAAACAATTTGTTGCAATGCAAAATAATTAATTCTTGAGAAGCTTCATATATATTTATGTGCATATAACTTTGAATCACACTTTATATGCTTAAATAGCAATAAACACATGACTTAAATATAATGTGTACACTTTTTGTCATAAATATAAAACACCAACAACATCAAAATAAGTCTAGACATAAAACTTAACAACCACTTAAACATTAACAAGTCCCATGTTGCTTACATGTCATTTAAATGGAATGATTGTTATAGTTTTAGTCAATGGGTTAGCAATCATGAACTTGTTATTGTGTGTTCAAACTTAACAATGTGATCATGAACTCGACCTTTAACCTTAAGGAACTTGATGTCAATATACTTCGATCGACTTCCGCTTTTATTGTTGTTAGCAAATATAACCGCAGAGGTGTTGTCACAATAAATAAGCAATGGTTTTGAAATGAGATCAACCACTTTAAACTCTGAAACAAAATCTCTCAACCATGATGCCTGTGATGATGCCTCATAGCAACCTATAAATTCTGCTTCCATAGTCGAGAATGCAACTAAACTTTGTTTCATACTTTTCCAGGATATTGCACCTCCAGCAAGTAGAAAAATATATCATGAAGTAGATTTTCTTGTATCCTCACAACCAACCCAATCAGAATCCATATATCCAATCATTTTCATATGATCTGAATAACTATATGTGAGCCTATAATCTTTAGTCCCTTTTAGGTATCTCATTATCCTCTTGGCAGCTTTCCAATGAGCCATTTCAGGATTATTTTGATAATTTTCCAACATTCCTACTGAAAAGGTAAGATTTAGTCTTGTGCAAACAGTCGCATACATAAGATTTCCAACTGCAGAATCATATGGAATGTTTTCCATTTTTTTAATTCTGAAACATTGCTTGGACACTGGTCCAAACCAAACTTGTCACCTTTGGAAATAGGTGCATCTTTAGTTGCATAATTCTGCATTTTAAATCTATCCAAAACTTTGTTAATGTAAGCTTATGCGGTATAAACATGTACCAAAAATATTGCAAGTACACAACCGTGTCAAGTTATAGTATAAAGATATCGATCCCACGAGGAAGGTGTTTTGTAGGAGAAAATATAAAATCGGTTCTTATGTTGTGTGCATGACAAAATAGGAGTGATGAGTGAATGTGATTGTGAAGAGATTGAGAGAGTGAAAATGGTGTGTAAATAGGCGAAAAATGTAAGTGAGAGTGGATGTGACAAAGAATGAATGTGATTAATAAGGTAAGAAGTAAAAATCAAGAATGAAAAATAAAATTCAAGAATAAAAGAAAATGCAAGAAATTAAAGATGGTGGATTCAATTATAGATATGGTTAATCTAAAATTAAACCTACTTCTTAGAAAAGGGTGATTCCCTAGAGAGTTCTAGCCTAAAGACGAATCAAAAAAATGAAATTAAACAAAAAGAAAAACTAAACCCAAGAGGGTTCTAGCCTCAAGATGAATAGTAAAAATAAATTGTAAAATCTAAACTACAAAATAAATTATAAAATCTAAACTACAAAATAAATTGCAAGAATTAAATGTAAGAAAATAAATCTACTCTTGTTTGTGGGAAAAATTTGTAGTAAAAAGACAGTGAAAGAAAATTAACTTATATTCTCTCAAAATCAATTACAATTGGATTCCGATTACAAAAGAGAGGAGAATGATCTGGATTCTCCCTTTTGTTTAATTCTGAGTTCTTCACGGTGGTGATGGAGTGCCTCCCTCGAATGCTCGTGTCGAGTTTGCTCTCCGTTGACGATCCGACATTTTGCTTCACTTGAACGTGGTCTTCTCCTCACGATTTGACGTTGTGGAGAATTTCCGTGGCAAGTTTGAAAATAACTCTTAACGAGTTAATAACTCAGAGCGAGTTTTAGAAGAACTTGCAGAGCAAGTTTTGAACTCTGATCGAGTTGATAACTCTGAACGAGTTTGAAACTCTATGGAAGAGTTGATTTAACCAAAAGTCGGTTATAAGCCAAGGAAGAAGAAGCTCCTATTGCCGATCTCCAAAATCCCAGCCGAAGGATGAAGGCTCTTCTTTGCTGCCAAGCTTCAGATCCAAAAAGCCAGCCTCCGATCAATTAAGCCCGCTCTTGACCGAATCTCCCTCCGTTGATGAGACAAAATCTCATCCCTTAACTCAATTGAGTTTCTCGTATTTATATGGGATTAAGGGTGGTAACTACCCCCTTAATCCGCTCCTAAGTGGGGCGGAAATCCCTCAAATCTTGGGGGGGAAATGGTTCCTGGAACTGTTCGGTTCGTGTTTGAATGAGTCAAACGCCGAAAATGGCGTTCTGGGCCCAAACTTTGCGTTTTAGACTAAAAACGCAGAGTTGGGCCTATTTTGGGTGGCTGAACGCACAGGCCGCGATGCGTTATAAATCTGAAACGCAGAGTTGGGACGCAGAGATGAAATCTGCGTTTTGGACCTGAGACGCAGAGTTGGAACACAGAGATGAACTCTGCGTTTTGGACCTGAGATGAACAGAGATGAACTCTGCGTTTTGACTCTGGAATATAGCCACGACCTCTGCGTTTCGAGTTTGGAACGCAAGCACGACCTCTGCGTTTTGAGTTTGGAACGCAGCCGCGACCTCTGCGTTTTGGATCTGGAACGCAGCCACGACCTCTGCGTTTTGAGTTTAGAACACGGGCACGACCTATGCATTTTGAATCTTGGATGCAGAGGTGAGCCTTAGGTGGGCTCGGCGAGCTTTAGGCTAAGTCCGATGTTCTGACGAAGTCCAGTCTTGCAGACGGACTTCAGAACATAACTTGCTGCGAAGAATAGGTCATAACTTTCAAACCGTAAGTCGGAATTGGACGAATTATATATGAAAATCGGCTATCTCGACGAGACGGAGCCGACCAAACCGACCCCATAAGGTTCGGTTTGCTCCGTCAGTTTTGCCAAATTCCTTACGGTTTGAGAGATATCTGCGTTTTAATATGAAGAGACCGTCGATTTGTAGTCTCTTTTGCTAGAGCGTTTGCAAAGATCATCACCTTATAACCTTCGTCTTGGCTCCTTGCAAATATGAGAGTCATCAGATTGTAACTCCCGATGTTAATTGTGAAGGCTGTTGAATTAGAGCTTTCATTAGTTATTATGAAGGTCGTCAGATTGTAACCTCTACGTGAAAGTCTTCAAATTATAACCTTCTAGAAGTCGTCAGATTACAACTTTTATCATCGGTGTTTGATGGGGATTGGCTATCTGTTGTGATTTTTATACAGCCTACAACTCTATAAGCATGAAATAAATCTAATCTATAAGCATGAAATAAATCTAAGGTAAGAGAGTTCTAGCCTCTTGGCTATTTAACAAGAAAATAAAATCTAATTATAAGCATAAAAATAAATCTAAACTAAAAAGAAATAAAAGAGAAAAAGAAAAGAAATGCAAACTGTAAGACCCTAGAGGGGGGTGATTAGGGTCTTATGCTAATCTAATCCGATTAAATGCCAATTAAAACTAATTAACAAATATATTCTTGCAAGATAGATATACAAAGAGTTATGTGCAAGAATATGTAATATACACAAGGTGATATATCCTATATGATAGAAATATATAGCAAAATATATATGCAAGGATATATAAACACAAGGGTAAACAATGTAAACAAGATAGTGGATGATATAGATAATGAGCTAATGACAATGGCGATATAAGATATGAACATAAATATGAATGAACGCCAAAGCACACTCAAACAAGCAATATGATCACGGAGTTCGGACCTTCCGTCCTACGTCTCCGCTCCCCACTCCCGGGGAGAAATCCACTATCAACCGGGTTTTCTACGTTCACCCGAATAACGTTTACACCTCACAGTGTCGATTTTCAACGCTCACCGATCAACGTCACTCCTCACACTCGGTTTCTAGCTCACCGAAAACCTCACTACACACTCGGTTTCTAGCTCACCGAAAACCTTACAACACTCACAATGTAACAAATATAATTTTTTTCTCTACAATAGATGAGAACACAATGAAAGCACAACTCAAAGTTACAATCTCTCACCACCCAACTATACTATGTATGCAAATACTATAAGCTCAATGTGGGTGTATGTAACAATGAGTAAAATAAAATCTAACTCAATTTACAAACTAGCAATAATAAGAATATGAAAATCAATAGTGAAATTGCTAGAGAAAAGAGTTAGAAAACTTCTCTAAGAACACAAGAAGAGGATGAAGGGGATTGAGAATGAATCCCTCAATCTGCAGTGAAAAACTTCCTCCTTTGTAAACAGAAACCCAAACTCAAAACAAACAGTAAAACCCTAAACCCTTGCTTAAACTTTTCTTTTCTTTTAAAACATTTCTTGGTTGTTTGAGAGTTGAAGACAATGGGGTATTTATACCCTCTCACAACTCAGCCAACAAACCAGAGCAAAAGACAAAACAGCCCCAAGGCAACGGTCAAAAAACTAGCCGTTGGAAGCTGAACTGGACGGCGTCGGTCGACCGGAAAATTCGTCGGTCGACCGAAAATTTTCATCGGTCGACCGGACCGGTCGACCGATAGGCTTCTGTCAGCCAGGAAACTTTTGACCTCAGGTTCGGTCGACCGGTGCGGTCGACCGAAAACAGATATGACAGGTCTGCTAAATTGTTTATCTGATTTTAAAACACTGTTTAAAAATATCAAATAAATTCCAAAAAATGTAAAACTTTGGGGAATGATTGTAGACATGATAATAAACATGCTACAGTGACTGGTTATCAGAAAGGACTTCCCAAATGAAAAATATCATCATTTTACAAACTAGTCCAAAACATGAAAATATGAGATACTTGAATTTTGATGTTTTGACATAAACCAACTTTTGAAACTTTGTGAAATGTTTTTGTAGACTTAGTAAAACATGTATAAACTGATATTGAAGTCTACAAACTAAGAATACAATATTTTCACAAATACAATAGAAAATGAAACCTATGAGTATGTATATGAAAATATATTTGTTTCATATCTATGTAGATAAACCAAATCACAATAATAAATATGAAACATGTAATTTCATATTTATAAACATGAAAACCAAAACTTGTGTTGTATATATATGTGATTACATATATATACAAGAAAACTAATAAAATGTGTGTGTATAGGTAATTGAGCTTAGAGTACTTAACACACATAATATAAATCCTAAACTACATTACCCAAGCAATCTTGATCTTCAATTAAGCTTGACTTGGTACACGTTGCTGATGAAGCTTGAACTTGATCTTTAACTATGAATTGCAAGGCTTCACCGACATTCCGCCAACCTCCATTTGATATCGTCGTTATGGCGCAATCCATCCATCCTCCAACATATTGTTTGCCTAGAATCAATATAAAACACAAACACTAGACAAACAATATTAGATGTAAATTGTTTGTAAATCATCATCAAAATAAGAAGGCCAACACAAACCTCTAAATAATTCTTCATCTCCATTTTCATCATCCAACAAAGAGAAAAAATATTTAAAGTGGTAAAAAAATTATTATTATTAATTGTAACAAAAAGTTACAAATTTGGAAGGCCTTCTCAATTAAGAGTAGCCCTCCTCTCCAAAAGGAGTTACAAAAATTTTCACACCTCTAACCCCTCACTCTCTACCCCTATTTATAGTAAATATCAATGACTAAGAGCCGTTGAATTGAATCCTTATCCAAAACCATCAAAAATCAGTCATTGATCTGTAACTGAATCGTAGCCATCGATACCAGCATCGATGCTGACATCGATGCTAGTATCGATGCCTGTATCGATGCTGGCATTGATGTCCAATGAAAAATCTACCTCCACAGATGGCTTCGTCTCGTCAAGATAGGCGATTTTCATATATTATATGTTAAATTCCGCCTTCCGGATTGAGAGATATCATCATTTCTTTGTGGCCAACCATCTTGAATATATTTTGTTTACATATTTGATTTTTTTTATTTTCTCCGGCTTCTACAAGCTACTCGGCTTGATTCTGGGCTTGGAATTTTTAGCTCTTGCTTGTGTTCTTCATTTAATTCATGAGCTTTTGTTGAGAGATGAGATTTTTGGGCTTTATTCTTCATTAATCTGCAATTACAGATAAAAACAATTATTAATAATATATTTATTCATTAAAAATAGATAATAAGGGTATAAAATTATAATAAAATATGATTATCAAATACCCCCACACCTAAACTTTTGCTAGTCCTCTAGCAAAGAACGAAAAAGAAAAGAAAACCTAACTCACTTTCGCAGGAATCGCGGTTGTATTTAGCGCATACAATAAGCCTTTAAACCCCTAGGTTACCCTAGTGGACGAGTTGTAGTCTCATGAGGGTTTGCAGTGAATATACCCATAAAATTCGGTTAACTTGCCAAATTAAAGAAGTCAGTGAATAACTAAATTTACTTGATAACTTTAGACAATCTAATTGAAGCTAGTTATCACTCAAGAAAACGTTTTTATATATAACTCTAAGGTAAATTTCTAGAAAATCTTCTCATTATAGCAATACAAAACCAAGCCAAACTTAAAATTTTAATTTAAAAGTTTTGAAAAGAACATGCTAACTCTTTGTTTAAAATAATATTCAAGTTGCTTGATCTAAAATATTTTCCAAGACCATATATACAAATATAATTATATATAAAACATTTATTAGTATTTTTATTTTTATTTTTTTATATTATTATTATTATTAACTCTTTCTTCCTTAGTGATTTTTTTCTACTTTAACGGGCTTTCTAAGCGACCATTTAATGAGTTTTGGGCTAATGGGTCCCAACCTAATTGGGCTTAGGTCATTAAGTATGAAAATACTCCTTGGGCTTAATTACTCGATCAGCTTAGACTTTATAAGATAGAATCACCTTGAATTTAAGAGTTTTCTTTTTCTTTTCTTTTTTTTGTGCACATTTTTCGCACTCTTCTTTTTGCAATTTTTTTATATGTATATGTGTATATATTCTGAAAAATATGTAAGTCAAGCCACTTTGAAAAATTATTTTTAACTCTAAGCTAAGAATGTATTCCATTATTTTAAATAAAAATATAAGTTAAGGCTTAAGTAAAGTATACTACTTTGAAAATCATTTCTTAAAAATTTTATTTAGAGTTATCATAAAAAGTGAACTTGAGTAAATAACAGATTAGAAAATTTAAAATTTATCAAATAAATCAATTATTACATAACTCTATCAATTTGGCAAGTGACGATATTTTTATTTTATTTTTATTTTTTTTGGAAAAAGAAAAAAAATGACAAAAATGCAACAAAAAATATAAAACAAATAGAAAAAATAACTAATTCCCACCCCCCCACACCTAAATTTTGTATTGTCCCCAATGCAAACTCTATGATGCACAAAGTAAAGCAGATAAGAAGTAAAATACTTATATTTGGTCGGTTGATAAAAATCTGTAATTACCTTTGGTCTGAGGATGATGAATCAAAAATTTATTCTTCTTTCTCTTTTTTTTCTTTTTTTCCTTTTTTTCTTTTTTTTTCCTTTTTTTCTTTTTTTCTTTTCTTTTCTTTTTTTCCTTTTTTCTTTTTTTTATTATTATTTTTTTCAACTGAATAAGAAACTCTCGAATGAGAGAAGAATAAATTCTTTTTATTATTCTGAAATAAACAAAACAAATAATGTAGAATGAAGTGTTCAACACGAAGAGCTCGTATTCTACATTGAATCATACCTTATTGTTGAAAATTCTTCCCCGGATTTTAAATAAATTCAGAATGATATAATCAATAATGTGAAATTCCAAGCATTTCGGGGTGTTTAATAATTCTTGCAACAAAGTAAGGTAGGTATTATTGGTGTCATGCATTTTGTATTTCTTAATGAACTTAGACTCTTGTACTATGAAGTTTTGTTTTCTAACAACCAATTCTTCTGTAGAGTTCTGAAAATTTGGTTGTTGATTATTCTCTAAGAATCTAAGTTCATCAAGAAAGAGTTCTTCAAAATTTAATTCAAAGCAGCAAATGTTTAACACAGTTTCATTATTCTTAAGGTCCTGATCTGCTTCTTCTAAAAACTCTAACTCTTCATCAAAAATTTCCTCAAAACTCAAATCAGACTCTTCTTCTTCTTCTTCTTCTGATCTTTTCTGAATGTAATTTATTTCTAGAGGCTGATTATTTGGCTGGTCCCCTGGATTAAAAATGTTGAGATCAGCAGTCAAATTCCCAAAGGACAGCTTCATTTGACCAGTTCTACAGTTGATGAGAGCGTTAGAAGTGGCTAAGAAATGTCGTCCTAAGATGACAGGTGTCTGTCCTTTGGGATTGGAAACAGACTGTGTTTCCAAGACTACAAAATCTACTAGAAAAATAAAATCTCTAACCTTAATCAGAACATCCTCTAACTCACCCATAGGGACCTTAACAGATCTATCAGCCAACTGTAAGGTGCATTTGGTTGGGTTCAGTACACCTAGACCCAATTGCTGATAGACTGAATATGGAAGCAAATTGACACTGGCCCCTAAGTCTAAAAGCGCCTTATCAATGTGAGTATTACCAATGATACATGAAATGATGGGGGAACCTGGATCTTTACGTTTCAAAGGTATGGGATTTGATAGCATTTCACTGATATTGGCGGCTAAAAAGACTTTCTTTGGAACATTTATTCTCCTCTTCTTGGTGCATAATTCTTTTAAAAATTTAGCATAAGATGGAATTTGTTCAATTACATCTAAGAGAGGAATATTAACCTTAACCTGCTTGAATATTTCTAGGATCTTCTCCTCTTGAGGGGAGTGTTTCCTAAGCCTGAGTCTATCTAGAAAAGGAGCAACTGGTCTAAACTTATCAAAAGCAGGCTCAGGTTCCGGTTCAGGTTCTTGGTCATTTGAGGAGGGTGATTGTTGAATAGATTCATCAGAAGGAGAAGGAGAAGGAATTTGTACTGGATCAAAAGTTTGACTTGGGGGAGTTCTCACTTGATTATCGACCTGTCTACCTGACCGAAGTGAATGAATTGCATTCACTTGAGCTTCATAGGATGAACTGCATCCTGTGTCCTTAGGGTTGACCATAGGTTGACTCGGAAATTTTCCTTTCTCTCTTTCACTCACGGCACTAGCTAGTTGACCAAGCTGGGATTCTAATCTAGCTATAGATTGAGTATTGGAATTGAGCATTTGTCCGGTTGATTGCATAAAGGAATTCAGAGTGCTGGACGTTTGAGTCAACATATACGTGGTTTGAGTGGAGGCCTTAATTATGGTTTCCAAACCCCTTTCCAAGACATTGAGACGTTTATCCTGATCTGGATTGTGAGGAGTCTGAATTACAGCTTGATGAAGAGGAGACTGATTTTGATACGGCAGATTGGGTTGTTGATATTGTGGATGAGAATTAAAAGAAACTGAGTTTCCCCTAGGAAAATGTTGGGTCGAAGCGGGGGTAAAGTTTTGAGTTCCGGGAGAATTTCCTTGATTCCATGCAACGTTAGGATAATTTCTCCAACCTGGATTGTAGGTTGGAGAGAATTGATCATTTGTAGAATGCTGGAATGCAGCGTTGACCTGTCCTAATGGCTGATTATTTCCTAAGAGAGGACATTCTTCTGAAATATAAGATGATGACAAACAGTTGTGACATCCTGAGGCTGAAACTTGATTGATTTGAGCCATGGCTCTTTTCTTGATTTCTAAAGCTTCTAACCTACGCATGATTGTGACCATCCTAGCTTCAGATGTAATGTTCGACTCTAAGGAAATACCACTGGATTTGGGTTGGGGAACTGATGACACTCGGTCATCACAGTGTTCCCATTGCATGGTTTTTTCAGAAAGACTCTCTAAAAACTCCCAATCTTCATCAGCATTTTTTCTCATGAAATCCACGTGGCACATTGATTTTAAGGAAGTTTTTGCAGAATAATCTAATCTTTCATAAAATTATTTGGCACAATCGCCATTTTTCTAAACCGTGATGAGGACATTGGATGAGAAGATCTTTAAATCGGTTAAAAAACTTCCAAAAGGGTTCTCCCGAGACAATTTTAAAATTCATGATACTGTTTCTTAGCTTCACCGTTTTATGAATAGGAAAAAATTTCTTAAGAAAAACGGTGATAAATTCCTCCCACGTAGTGATGGAATTTACGGGTAAGCTATACAGCCATTTTTTTGCTTTATCTTTGAGAGCAAATGGAATAAATCTGAGTTTGATCGCATTTTCTGTTAATTCTCTCATTTTAATCATAATACATACTTCCTCAAATTCCGAGATAAAAATATATGCATCTTCTGTTTCATTTCCAAGGAATTTGGGAAGCATGTTTATGTAATACGGTCTAAGCTTAAAATTTATTTCATTTGTTTTGGGGAGCCTAATGCAAGAGGGGATTTCATTCCTAATGGGATAGCACATATCATGAAGAACGGGTGGATTAGGATGCTCCATTTCTATGATTGGTTCAAAGCGAATTAATCGACGTGTATTATCTCTAATCCACTGTTGCATACACCAAAACTATTTCTTTTTATTTTTATTTTTTTATAAAGAAAGAAAAAAAATTAGTTTTTTTTATGAGAAGAAAAGGATAAAAAAATCCTAACTAAAATAAATCAAAGCAATCACTTTTTAATCACTCTAATTCTAGGGTTTAGCCTAACTCACTAGACCAGCTCCTAACCAAAAACTCCTACAGTGAAAAGATTAAAGTTTTACCCAGGTAGTTAGCCAGGTAAGGATAGTACTAGAGGGTGATCAAAGATCAATTAAGTACCTCTTTCCTTACGGAGCGCTTTACGCAACCCCTAAACCTTACCTTAGACACTAACTAATCTGAGAAAACTTAAACCGGTTCACTTCAGGATTTCTTGTTCCTTATTGAGCTCGAGTCCTTAGGGCTAACGTCTAATGAGTTTTATTAGGCGTAGGTAGTGTAGTGAGGAATTAGTGATTTTTGGGCTAAGGAAAGGGTGATGAAATCCCACACCTTATCTTGATTATGGGGTTTTGCCCTTAAAAATATTTTTAAGTGTGTGCCAAATCAAGATGCACAAATCACTTGGTGAATTCCTACTAACCATATGAAATGCAACCCTATGAATTAAAAGCAACTAAAAAGGATGAAAAAGAAAAAAAATCTTTTTTTAATTAGGGCTAACAATTAAACAAATGAGAAGGGGGAAATTATTTGAATTTATTATCCTGTTAGTAAATATCAAAGTGAACGATGGATTTTATTATGGTCAACAAAAATAAAAACTTTTTTTTAAATTCTAATTATCTCTAATTGTGAAGCTAATTAAAAAGGATGGAATTGAAAATGATAGAAAGAAGACTTACCCGAAAGTAAGTTTTCAAATCCTAGTTCTCCAATCCGTGTTCTTCAATCTCCAAGCGTTTCCTTCACAATAAACACACAAGTTAAAGAACCAAAATAATTAAAACCTACTTAAGCACCCTCCCCGGCAACGGCGCTAAAAACTTGATGCGGTATAAACATGTACCAAAAATATTGCAAGTACACAACCATGTCAAGTTATAGTATAAAGATATCGATCCCACGAGGAAGGTGTTTTGTAGGAGAAAATATAAAATCGGTTCTTATGTTGTGTGCGTGACAAAATAGGAGTGATGAGTGAATGTGATTGTGAAGAGATTGAGAGAGTGAAAATGGTGTGTAAATAGGCGAAAAATATAAGTGAGAGTGGATGTGACAAAGAATGAATGTGATTAATAAGGCAAGAAGTAAAAATCAAGAATGAAAAATAAAATTCAAGAATAAAAGAAAATACAAGAAATTAAAGATGGTGGATTCAATTATAGATATGGGTAATCTAAAATTAAACCCACTTCTTAGAAAAGGGTGATTCCCTAGAGGGTTCTAGCCTAAAGGCGAATCAAAAAAATAAAATTAAACAAAAAGAAAAACTAAACCTAAGAGGGTTCTAGCCTCAATGTGAATAGTACAAGAAATTAAAATCTAACTACAAAATAAATTATAAAATCTAAACTACAAAATAAATTGTAAGAATTAAATGCAAAAAAATAAATCTACTCTATAAGCATGAAATAAATCTAATCTATAATCATAAAATAAATCTAAGGCAAGAGGGTTCTAGCCTCTTGGCTATTTAACAAGAAAATAAAATCTAATTATAAGCATAGAAATAAATCTAAACTAAAAAGAAATAAAAGAGAAAAAGAAAAGAAATGCAAACCTCTAAATAATTCTTCATCTCCATCTTCATCATCCAACAAAGAGAAAAAATATTTAAAGTGGTGAAAAGATTATTATTATTAATTATAACAAAAAAGTTACAAATTTGGAAGGCCTTCTCAATTAAGAATAGCCCTCCTCTCCAAAAAGAGTTACAAAAATTTTCACACCTCTAACCCCTCACTCTCTACCCCTATTTATAGTAAACATCAATGAATAAGAGCCCTTGAATTGAATCCTTATTCAAAACCATCAAAAATCAGCCATTGATCTGTAACTGAATCGTAACCATCGATACCAGCATCGATGCTGGCATAGATGCCGGTATCGATGCCTGCATCAATGCTGACATAGATGTCGGTATCGATGCCTGCATCGATGCTGGCATAGATGTCTAATAAAAAATCTGCCTTCACAGATGGCTTCGTCTCGTCGAGATAGGTGATTTTCATATATTATATGTTAAATTCCTCCTTCCGAATTGAGAGATATTGTCATTTCTTTGTGGACAAACATCTTGAATATATTTTGTTTTCATATTTGATTTTTTTATTTTCTCCGGCTTCTACAAGCTACTCGGCTTGATTCTGGGCTTGGGATTTTTGGCTCTTGCTTGTGTTCTTCATTTAATTCATGAGCTTTTGTTGAGAGATGTGATTTTTGGGCTTTATTCTTCATTAACCTGCAATTAAAGATAGATTCATAATCCTAATTTTCTTTAATTGCAGGGTATAAAATTGTAATAAAATATTATTATCATAAGCCTTTTGAGATAATCCTAATTTTCTTGGGGATCTATCTCTGTGAATCTCTATTCCAATGACATAAGAGGCTTCACCTAAATTCTTCATTTTAAAGTTTTGTGACAAATAACTTTTAGTCTCATGTAATAGGTCATTATCATTACATGCAAGTAATATATCATCAACATATAGGACTAATATAACAAATTTACTCCCACTGATTTTAACATATATGCATTCATCCACAATATTCTCTATAAAAATAACAAATTTACTCCCACTGATTTTAACATATATGCATTCATCCACAATATTCTCTATAAAACTAAATTTAAGAATTGTATTGTGGAATTTTATATGCCATTGACGAGAAGCTTGTTTAAGCTCATATAATGATTTATTTAGCTTGCAATATAATCGATCTTTTGTCCAAAAGTAAATCCTTCGGGTTGTCTCATGTATACTTCTTCCTCAAGATCACCATTTAGAAAAGTCGTCTTCACATCCATTTGATGTAACTCTAAATACATATGAGCTACTAATGCCATAACTATTCTTAAAGAATCCTTAGAAGAAACAGGAGAAAATGTTTCATGAAAATCAATGTCTTCCTTTTGGGTAAACCCTTTGGCTACAAGTCTGGCTTTACATTGTTTAACTTTACTAGATGAGTCTCGTTTTGTTTTGAATATCCATTTACAACCAAAAACTGATACTCCTTTCGGTAATTCAACGAGATCCCATACTTTATTCTTTTCCATAGACTCTAATTCTTCTTTCATGATAACAAGCCATAAATTAGAATTTTCTCCATTAATGGCTTGTGATCATTTTTAGGTCCTACATTAGTGTTAGATTCTTAAAGATATACGGCGTAGTTACTAGGTATTGTTGGTTTTCTGATTCTAGATGATCTTCTTAGTTCAAGTAGATTATCCAAATTTTCTTGATTTTGGATAACCGGTTCTTCATGAATTTCCTCAACATGAGGAAGTTCATCATCAGTTTTATTTTGAATTAATTGTTCAATAACTTGATTTGGTGTATCTTCTATAATAGGCACAATTCTTCTTCGAACAAATAATTCTTTAACTGTTGATGATGAACTAGAATTCTTTATTTCCTCAATTCTCATTTTACGAGGAAACTCATCAAAAGTTGAATCCTTAAGAAATTTCCTAGCTTTTACAATCTTTGGTGTGTGCAATGGACAATAGAATCTATATCCTTTTGAATTTAAAGCATACCCAATAAAGAAGCCACTTTCGGTTCTTGAATCAAGTTTCTTAATGTGAGGATTATATATTCTCACTTCAACTCGGCAACCCCATACGTGTATATGATTCAGACTAGGTTTCCATCCTTTCTAAATCTCAAAAGGAGTTTTTGGAACTGCTTTTGATGGAACACGATTAAGTATATACACAGCAGTCTTTAGTGCTTCACTCCAAAAGGATGATGGTAGATCAACATTACTAATCATGCTTCTAACCATATCCATTAGTGTCCTATTCCTTCTTTCAGGCACACCATTTTGTTGTGGTGTACCCGACATTGTGTATTGTGCTATAATACATTCACTTTTAAGGAATTGGGCAAATGGACCTGGCATTTGTTCTTTTTTGGTGTATCTCCTATAGTACTCTCAACCCATATCTGATCTCACAATCTTTATTTTCTTGTCTAATTAATTTTTTACCTCGACCTTATAAGTCTTAAAAGTATCTAATGCTTCAGACTTTTCATTTAGGAGGTATAAATACATATACCTAGAATGTTCATCGATAAATAAGATAAAGTATTTTTGACCATTTAGACAAGGAATTGGAGATGGTCCCTATATGTCTGTATGAATAATTTCTGGACATTTTGTACTCATTTTAGAACCCTTTTTAGTAATGTTAGTTTGCTTTCTCTTTTATGCAATCCACACATGTACTAAAGTTAGTAAAGTTTAGATTAGGAAGAATCCCTTCATGTACTAACCTTTTAATTTTATTAACTAAAATATGACCTAATCCCTTATGCCATAATATAGAGGAGTTTTCCTTAATGATATTTTTTTATTGCCAACATTATCGATGTTTAAAGAAAGCAAATTATTTTTAATGTTTGTGTCTAAATCAAGCTTGTAAAAATTTTCAAATAATATTCCAGAACCAATACAAACTTCATCTTTATATAAAAGAAATCCATTAACATTGAAATTAATCTCATAACACAAATACTTAGTTTTGATACAGAAATCAAATTTCTTGAAAATGAAGGTACATAGACCACATTTTTCAAATTAATTACATAACCAGATTTTAAAATAAGTCGATACGTTCCCACGACCTTTACAAGTGATCACATCCCATTTTCTGAATAGATGCCCGACTCACTTACCGTCGACGTCCGTTGGATTAGAAACCTCTGCATAGTATTGGCAATATGAATTGACGAACTAGAATCAATCCACCAAGTTTTATTAGGAACATGAATAAAATTAGATTCGAAACAAACATATGATATGATATTACCTTTCTTCGCGTGTCATTTCTTATATTTCAGACAATCTTTCTTAATGTGTCCACTCTTTTTACAGAAGAAGTACTTTGGACCCTTACCCTTGAACTTCATAGGTTGTTTTCCTTTAATCTTTAACAGATCATATCCCTTTTTGCCTTTAAATGCATTATCATGAGTTGTTATATTAACACTTTCTATGACCTCATGTTTAAGTCTTTCTTCTTCTTGAACATACATGGTTAGGAGCTCATTTACGGATCAATTCTCTTTGTGTGTGTTGTAAGAGATCTTGAAAGGTTCATACTCCACTGGAAGTGAAGAAAGTATGAATTACACTAGAAATGATTCAGATAGATCCATTTTTAGAGGTTTAAGTTGGGAAGCAATATTCCTTAATTGCATAATATGCATGTGCACACCCTTACGAGCATCATATTTCACATTTGTGAGTTTCTGAATCAAGGTTGTAGCCATAGCCTTGTCACAAATATAAATTGCTCCTCGATTGCTTTCATGAAATCCTTTACCTTATCAAATTCATGAATTGATCCCCGAATATTTCTACTAATATGAGATTTCATAAGCATCATATTGAGACGATTTGCACGCTCCTATTTTTTAAATTCAGCCTTCTTACTTGGTTCTGTAGTCTCCGTGAGAGTAGGAGGATATTCTTTATGGAGAGCCAAGTCTAGATCTAAGCAGACCAATTTTAGAAGGATCTTGCCCTTCCAATCTGAAAAATTATCGCCGCTTAGAATTGGGACTTCATTAACTATAGAAACAAGAACAACTGCATTGAAATGGAACAAAATTAATGCTACGAAATTAAACTTTATTCAAAGTAATGACTTTTAACCTTCCTGTGGGTAGAGGTCCTAAAATGCATAGATTCATTACTTAATTTTTAATTAAGAACAAAAAAATTTTGATTATAATGAATGAAAATTTCCATACCTGTGGGTATAAGAAATTTCCCCATTATAAATGTCTATGATTTCTTAACCCAATAAATTTACATAGATCATTACTTCTCTATGGGGTATAGCAGAGATATATATAAATATAATTGCAACTCTGGATTGAATTAACATATTTAATAATAAGATATAACATATATTTTTTATGACTTATAGATGTTGTGGTCATTCTACAAGTTTAAATTTAATCCCATTAAAACAATCATTATAAAATCATTCAATCCAAAAGAAAAATTAAAATGAAATGTAGGTAGTTTGTTCAAAAGGAAATTTTGAACTACAATGTAAGAAGAGAAAAAAAAATTGGATTTTATTTTAATCTAGCCTAAAGACCCCCAAGGCCCGAAGGCCCTTGTCAAAATATATTAATATGGGGGGATTTGAACATATGACCTTAGACTCCTCACTCAAAACTCTTACCACTATGCTTAGTTGGCAAAAGATGATTCCAAGTTCTATAAAACCTTCAATAGTACAGAAAAACAAATTGTACCAAAATCAATTTGGGAAAAACAACAAAATTGCATCAAATAATTTATTGGGCTTTGATACTAATTATTAGATATTTCTTATTGCATGATTAACAGAATTTAACACTCATTTACATACTAAAACGAGATTGAGTAAAAATGGTACATACCTTCTTCCATTGTTGAATGTAATGAACACCGAATTACCGATAATTGTTCTTCCTTGTCCACTCCACAGCACAAAACCGAATTGATGGATTATTATCACAGGACTTGATTATATTTTATGTGTGTCGACAAGTGACTCTCTTTTATAGAACTCTCACTATCAAGGAGTTCATAACTACCCAAGGTAGTTATGTCTTTAAAACTACCAAAGTAGTTAATTCCAAAATTCAAATTCAAATTGCTATTAATGTCACATAATTATGTCTTTAAAACTACCAAAGTAGTTAATTCCAAAATTCAAATTCAAATTGCTATTAATGTCACATAATAGAATATGAAGAGTTCCAAAATTCAAATTCAAATTGCTATTAATGTCACATAATAGAATATGAAGAGTCAAAAAATTCTAACATCCTTTTGATCTCTAACTTCTACCACCTTTAGGATATCTCTTTCCTGGTTGAGTAAAAGGCTATGTATGATTGAAAGATAGAGAGCAAAAAGAGAGTTCTAGAGTTTTGATTATAATTTTACGGTTTTGATTCAAGAAGATATTGGATTGAAGGTTTTGGTTCTCGGAGCCTCAACAAACTCTTTCTCATTGTGCTTAACATCTTTGGATCATCTCAGCGAGGAGAATTGCCCTTAATTTTATCATCTACGCCATTTTTCATCAAGCTTCACTTTGATCCATTGAAGGACGGTTTTGTTAATTGAAAAGGATTGTAAGATCTTTCTTATTTTCTTTACTTAAACCGTGTTTGATAGTTTGTTTCAAACTTATTTTTACGGCGTACTCAAGCTGGTGTTAATTGAATGTTAGAACTAGCTAGAGATTACTGATTGTAAACAGTTAGATTAGATGATATGTTTCGAATAGATTTTAGGTTGTGATATTTGTAAACCTATTGAAACGGGTTGTGATTTTATGACAACTCTTGGCATACTAAAGAAACTCCTTTGTGAGAAGAAAGTATAAACGTAGAATTGTTATCTGAGCCACTATAAAATCTTGAGTGTTCTTGATAGGTTGTTTTTCACTTTTATTTTATCAGTTCCTCCACATGTGTTTTTAGTGAAAATAGTAGCAACCATATTCACCCCCTTTTAGGTTTGCATTTGAGATCAAACAAAACCCAAATAAGAAATCTGTCACAACACTGACGTTAAATTTTCCATGAGAATTCATAATAAAGCCACAGAAGATAATCCCAGTAGTAATGACAGCAGCAACCCAAACTTTTTTGTACGTGAACATTAGACAATATACTCCATTGGAGAAAGTTGTCTAATAATTATCAAGCAATTTCATATTATTTAGTTAAATATTCATCTCCAAAATGATTGAATATGACAAATCATATTTGATTTGTTGGATTCTCAAATATTTATTCGGCATATAAATTTATATGTTTTAAATGTTTCAGATTAAATCACAAATCTTAAACTAATTTTGCACCCACAAAGAATCCAATTGTTATAACAATTGAATTCTGGAATCAAATAAGACGCTTTCTTGTGAATATGTTTGGCGGTTATGCGAAATATTTTTACCTTTCATTGATACAAGTTAGAAACCTCATCAAAATCCTCTTATGGTCTACGGACTTCAATTATTAGGGAAAATATGTCAAGGCCCTCCAAAAAGAAAGTGGTTATAATTAGGCCCTCCGTATTATTTTTTATGGGACAAAAGCCCCCAATACATGAAAATTTTATATTTCAGCCTCTATTTACCTTTCCAAGACAGCACAGTGAGAAACTATTTACCAAAGCCCTAAAATACCCTTAACCTCGTTCCCCCAAAACTAGTCTGCCCTCTCTCTCTCTCTTCTCTCTTCTCACTCTCAAAGCTCGGATCCGGCCAATCCCGCTCCTCCATGTGGCCTTACTTCCACCGTCCCGACATCCTCATCGGCCCCACCCTCTTCAAGTCCCCGCCGTCGTTGGCTGCGGCATCAAGGGCGGCAACATTCCCGCTACAGTTCCCGCAGAAGACGAGGACTCAGATTATCGCCAACAGCGTCAGCGTCAACATCAAGAAGAGGCCGAGATCGCCGATGGCGGTGGCGGAGAGGGAGGGAGGGGGATGGGTGGCGCTTTGCTGGCGAGGGCGGTTCTAGGGTTTGGAGAGATTTATGAGAGGGTGGAGAGGGGGAAGACAATGCAAGCGGTGGAGATTGAGAAGCAGAGGATGAAGTTTTTCAAGGAGCTCGATGTTCAGAGGATGGAGTTCCTCGTTAATGCCCAGATGGAGATTTCGACATTGGATCGGCATTTGGGCGAGCGAAGTCACTGGAGGCATCGCCGAAGTTCGAGTGATGTTAACAGTAGCACTAAATGAAGCCTGGCAAGAAGAAACTAAGAGTATAGTCACTTTCTGATGTAAAAGAGAGTAGCTGATTGAAATTAAAGTGTATCTGCTTCCACTTGCTCAATATGTAAGAAGTATAGTCACTTTCTGTGCTTCAGGAATCTAAAAGAAATGTTGTAATTTGCTGCTTCTTTCTCAATATGTGAAGAAAAAAAAGTATGGTCCTTTTTTGTGCTTTAAGAATCTGATACTAATATCAACGATCATGTTGTTGATGTTACATGCATTGTTCTTCACTATGGACAATGTGTGTGTCTATTGAAGATAGGCATATCTAATTTCATCCTACATGTGATGTTATCGAAGACTGGTTGCATTCTCTAGAGAGTAATTATGGATGTTTCTGATGTGAAATAGAACTGGTTAATATTTACGAATTAAGCATAATAGGTACCAATAAGTCGTTGGCCCGGTGGTAACAAGTTGCCAGGACGTTGTTTCAGGACCACTGGCATGTTGCTGAAGTTAGGTTGGATGAGGATGTTGTTAAGCATTATGTTTGCGTCAAAAGTTGCTTCCATTGATAATTCTATTGAACTTCGGTCGTTTATAACGAATTACAATGAAAAAATTAGAAAATTACAACTCTTGAGAAACTAACACAGAAGTCATTTATCGAATCCTGTTTTTGTGGGACTTTGCCTGTGCCGGGAACGCTTTGGTTCGTGGACCGCCGAATCACAGATCGTGAAGGGGGTTTACTGATTCTGACTTCGTTTATCGAAGTGAGAACTTAAAACGATATCTTATCAAAGTAAGATAGTCGTTCTTCTTAAAATCAAGTCAAAGCTCAATTTTAAGGAGTTACACGAAAACTTAAATCTGCTCTCTCTGCTCTGGATTGCTCGAAAATATGCTCGATCCTCGTCAGAAGTGACCCTAGGGGGGTATTTATAGCCTCAGGGGTCTGTAACTGAAAAAACTCAACAAACGGCAAAATTAGTACGGCGAGACAGTGTTTACTGTCTCGGCGGGCGAGACAGTGTTTGCTGTCTCGGCCCGCGAGACGAGACAGCAAACACTATCTCGCCGCGAGACAGCAAATACTGTCTCGCTGGCGAGACAGCAAATACTGTCTCGCTGGCAAAACAGCAAATATTGTCTCGCTACGAGACAGGAAATACTATCTCGCTGCGAGACAGTAAAGCTGTCTCGCTACGAGACAGTAAAGTCTGTCTCGCTGGCAAGACAGTAAAGACTGTCTCGCTAGCGAGACAGTTCATATCTGTCGATTTCTTTTGAATGATTTTCTCTATGTTTGGATATCTCTTAGCATTTTTTGACGCCTACAGATACCCCCTCCAAAGTATTCCAGACTCATTCTTTTATAGAGGAGCATGGGATACTTTGGATAAGATAGATTTTACTTACGATCCCTTCAATGCTTGGTTGAGTAGATCGTGTAGAAGAATCTGTAAAATGGCTTCGACTCTTGATCTCTTCATCCATTAGTCTATTCAGTTCTTTATAGAATAGCTAATACTTCTCCGGCACTACGTTTATCGCTCGACCGTTGTTGAGATCTTGAATTGAAGTTGGTATTTCCAGATTAATGCTCGTTTGTCTCTCGAAAGTTTGTCAGGTTGTCCTTAAGAATATTCAGATTAATATTCTCCAGAAACTTCCTGTTGAGGGTAGGAATACAGTTTAGACTCGTGTACCCATTGGAGTATTCATGCGTATCAAAACACCATATCAAAACAATCTTTGCCTTTGCATGTTACGAGATAGCTCATGCTGCCCCGCTGTATGAGATAGTATATACGGTCTCGCAGTGCGAGACAGTATATGATGTCTCACTGTGCGAGATAGTATATACTGTCTCGCACGGGGAGATAGTAAAGTCTGTCTCGCTCAGCGAATCGGGGTTATAAAACCCCGACTTAGGTTTTTTTTCTAGGGTTTTCACGTTGATTTCTGGGCGATTTTCAAGCGATTTTCTGCAAGATTTTCGACCAGTTCTCTGCCTTTTCTCCTCCTCTTCGTTTCTGATTTGGGTAGGGCTCTGTTTGGGAGAGATTCCACTCGGATTTCACAGGTTTGTTTTGCCTCTTTTCTTCCAAACTTTGATTTTCTTCACCTGTGACCTTGCATGGATTGTTTCGGCCATACTTTGTGATATTTTGGTCGATTTCTTGCTCAAAATTCTGACCTTTTTCGTTGGGTTTCCTTGTAGATCATCATGTCGCCACGTCGGTCGATTTCTTGCTCAAAATTCTGACCTTTTTCGTTGGGTTTCCTTGTAGATCATCATGTCGCCACGTCAATCCAGAGGTTCTCGCGGCCGTTTGACTGCTCAGTCCCCTGAAGAGGCTGCCCCTATTGCCGCTTCGCACGGGGGTACGTTTCTTTCACCCTTTCGTGAATTCAAATATTGTATTTCGTTAATTTCATATATGTGTACCTGTATTTGTATGCAGATCCTCGTTTGTATCCTTTGAGATACCCTCGAGAAGAGCCGGTATCCTCCTTTGAGGGGATCGACGCTTAAAAGTGTTTGTTTTGCTTGAACAAAACACACTTCATAATACACAGGGGCGATTTCATATCATCCCACATGTATTGAAAGGTTTTGGTATGCCGTTATAATGCCCGCATACCTCCTTTATACATATGGTGGATGGAAAATCGTCACACCTGTTATGAGATAGCGACTATATCTTATGGAGTAAGATATACCGTTTTCTCTAAAATTTTAGGACTATACTTACACAGCTTATGTGTATCTCCTGTATCAGTCCATTTTCCTTCCACAATCTTCACCGTCGATGCAGTTACGGGCCAGAGTAGTGTCACTCATTCTTATTATGAGGGGCTACCGTTAATCGAGTCTGCTCCCCAATTCAAATCTGACTATAGTGAAGGGGCTAGAGAATTGATCCGGCGCGGTAGTTGTCGTGTTTTGCGACGATTAATCACGGATGCAACCTTGATTTCAGAGCAGGACTCAAACCAATGTATAAGAAAACCAGACTTCTTATTTGGTGACTCCATAAAGGATCCGGCGATTGCTTTCTGCAAGCCTACGTAGTGGTTACACGAGGATGGTTTGTCATTTCTGTACTTGCCTTTTATCCCTCGAGAGCACTCACTGTTAAAGTTTAGGAACTTATCGGTTAGCCGTGAAATGCTCTGGAGATTAACTGAAAATCACGAGCGTATTCATTGTGGTTTCATTGGGAAGGAAGCCACCCCAGGTTCCAGTGAAAGAGCTTCTGTGCGGGGACTTTATCCGGGCATCTTAGGTCAAGATAATATTCCACAGAATGAAAAGACAACACAGGCAAACACCGTGAAGAATCGTTTAGCTGCAATGAAGAAGAAATTACCCCACGAGAGCTTCAGATGTTATGGATGGGTCCATTATTCTGGGGACAAATGGTGGTGGACCAGAATGACTCGATATGTGTTGAACCGTTGGGGGCGAGAATTAGCAGAATTAGGGTTGGAAGTCCCGATCCGTGCCAGCATGCATGGTCTGCAAATTAGTGTAGGTCATTTCCTCCGTTTGTTCGAAATCTACAATCCTGACACTAATACGTTCTTCACCAAGAACGGGGAGCTCGGGTTACCATTGTACAAAATGATGAAGGTGTCTGGCTTGCCCATAGGCGATGTTCTATATCAAGAGTTCTTCCCAACCACTAGTCAGCTTAATAAGATGAAGGATCGGTCATCTGTGACCCACGAGACTTTATGGGAGCTGACTTGTCATTATCATATAGCTATGGCTGAGATGGAAACCAAAGCTAGGAAGAAATCTCCCCAGGTCAGCTTAAAGCAATTCGCCGATTATCTGTTCAAGAACCTGGAGGATCGATCAGAAGAGGTACGTGGATTATCTCCTTTGAGCCCGGGTGACATCAATCGGCTGTTGGAGAAGACAAACGCACAATCTTACACTTCTCATTCAGAAGATGGGTTTTCGCACGGAACTAAATCCCGCCCTTATCTGTGGCAAGCTGGTGTTCCGATTCGCCCCACTACTCTGCTGGCTGGCTTTCTGGCCATATGGTTGAAGAGATTTGTAGTTCCCCACCAGTCATCCGACGCTATGCCAATGGAAGTGTTGTATCCAGCTGTTCAGTTAGCCACAGGTCGCAGATTATCCTTGCTTCCTGCTATGGTGGCGGCTATTCACAGTGGGTTACGGCAGTTAGTTTCCGCATTCACGCAAGAGAAAAAGAAACCCTCTGCCAGTATATATGTTCCGAAACTAGAATTACCCTACACTTATTTGATGACATGGTTGGTTCTGCACCGGCCAGATTTAATGGAAGCTCCTGAGATGGTGGATCCTAGTCTTCCTCTTTTACAGATCCTTGAGGGTTGCAAATGGATCAAACATCGATGGCCAGACATCACAAGGCAGTTTAAAATTCACAAGTGTTGGGAATTCTTTCCTTGCTTCCCTCGGTTCTCCGGTACTTACAACAACTTTATTGGATGCTGAAGACCCGAGGCAGAACCGTATCGTTCTAGATGCCGGATGCTTCAGATGGCTGATGAATATCCGACCTGGATATCTGTTGTTCAGGGTAAGGGACGTTTGCCACATTGAGCCCTATCTTCCATGTCGATTTGCCCGTCAATTCGGCTATGACCAAATTTATATCGGCAACCCGAATCGTCACCGTAGCTTTCGAGGTGGACTTATTGACGGGTCGAGAGCTTGGTTTTGGAGTATTGTTGGCTGCACCAGTGTTGAATTTGATCTCCCTTTAGAAGTGGCGCCTTTACAGATGACCTTCTTGTATTGCAAGTGGTTGATAGCCGCCAATATCGTCACTCGACGTAAGAGAGTATCAGATTCAGAGGAAGAGGCAGCTCCGCGGCAAGCGACAGAGGCGACTCGTGAGGCTATGGTGTCGACTCGAGGAAAAGAATCTGCTGAATCCTCGAGAAAAGGAAAGGAACCGGCCCGCCCAACGGATAGTGAAGAAGAGTTTAATAGTGAAGCGACCGAAACTTCTGAAGGGGCGGACGAGACTGATTCAAGTTCTGAGGAAGCAGCAGGTCTCCCCGACTCTTTCTTCGAGAGAGGACTTGTAAGACCTTCTGTCGCTCCGGCCCAACCACAAGCTGCTCCGAAAAAACGGAGAGAGAGAGTCGTCATGACCTATCCTAATCGGATGACGGTAGACGTTCTCAGCGGAGACGAAGAGGATGAAGAGGATACAGTGCCTCTTGCTCATAGGCAAAGATCTCAATCTTCCACTCAAGCTCAGACTCAAGCTTCCCCCAGAGTTGAACTGCGCACTAAATAAGTAAATATCGCCATGAAGGTTCTGAAGCACGTCCACTGAAGAGACAGAAGAAAGTTGTCTCTAAGCCACGCGTTCATCTTCCTGCTCTAGAAGAGACGTCTGATCGTAGTGCTTCTTCTGATGAACAAGGTAACTACTTGTCTTTATTGCTTTCACACTTCTTAACGTTCAAATTTATTTCATGCTCAACTTCTGTATGGAATCAAGAAGAAGGAGAATTGCCAGCTGATGCTGTTTCTCCCAGAGGTATGGAGATTAAGGAGACCAGCTTCGTCTAGCAAATGCAGGATGCTCTGAAAGAAGGACCGGCTGATGTTCCACCAACTCCTGACATCGATCCATCGGCTGCGGATACAGGTACTGATCTTTCTCCCTTTGGAAGAGAAATCCGAGAAATGAATGAGTCAGAACGTGTGCCTCCTTTAATGACTTGTGCGCTTGGTCTCCTTTTAGTTAAACTAAAAGAAGCAGGTACAAGTGGTGGAGCTCTCGAATCCGTCCCGACCAACGAAGGTAAAATTAATCTTTTTCTTGAGCAAATTCGTTTAAATTTACTTGTCATTTACGATTCAACATTTTGTAGATGCCACGATGCACGAATCAACTGAAGGAGAAACTATCCATGCTACTAAAGTCGACGATTTTAATGATTTCGACTTTAATCTTGATATCTCAGAGGACGACCACCAGCAAATCCTTGATTCTCTATCGAGGAAAATTCCTGATACTGCTACAAGATCAGATGTTGGAATTGGTTCAACAGAAGCATGTCCTTCTGAGAGTAAGGCCTTAATTCCGTAAACTCTATATATACATACATATATATTTTAACTTGATTAATCATATAATTGTTCGAATTATAGGACCAGTTGCTGGAACTGATACTACTATAATCATTGGAACGTCTGATCGACCGGAGGGTCGTGATCTCGTGCCATGGGCAGGAACCGAGGTTGACGTCAATTCTTGAACCTCAACCTTCTACTCCTATAGACCCCATGATGATAGAAGTCACCGTCACTCCCCAAATTAGCCCAGTTGCAACAAAAGCGAGACCAACTGAAGAAGTTGGTACATCAGCCGATGTGGTGTCCAGAGCTGGTAAGTTTTACCCATAACTTGTTTCAAATTTCGGATTATCATTCCATTATGCTCATCGTAATCCTTTTGTTTGTAGAATCCCCTCCTAAGGAGCCTCTTAGCTTGGACCCGAAGTTCTCTGAAGTTGAGATTAAAAAGCCTTCTGACGTAGCGGGTACATCAACGGCCACTATTCTTGAACCAACTTTGGTTGTTCAGGAAGCCGGATTACCACCCTTGGGTGAACCAAGTCATACTGAGGGTTCTTCCGTCGAACTTGGTGTGCTTCCGCTTGTTATCTTGTATGCATACATATGTTCTGTACTGACCTATTTGCCCTCATTGCAGTTCCCTCATCATTATCAAATCAGATCCAAGCTCTGTTGGTCGACGACGATCCGAATAAGGCTGTCATCTGTTCTAATCTCCAAAGCTTCATCCCCTTTTTGAACTCTATGGTGGATCGTATTCTCTTCAAAGGATCATATTTTGAGAATTATAAAAAATCTCTTGAGCGTTTTATATTAGGATTCAGAGAGGAAGGGTATAATGAGTTAGGCGGTTCAATCAACGCTTATTTGGTTGATTTGAAGCGACATGTTGAACTTCTACAAGCTCTTCGTACCAAAGGCATACCCTCCTATATCGCTTCCCGTATGGAATCCGAGTTGCAAGCGTGGCATGATTCCCAAAAATCAGCTAACCTCGAACTTCAAAAGCTAAGAGTCCGAAGTGATCAACTTAGGGTGAGTGTTGGCAAAAGAACACAAGCCAAGGTTAACCTACGCCGGGATTTAGAATCGAGTCGAGCAGAAATAGCTCGCTTAGAGGAGGAACTTGCAATGGACAAGGATGCTCATGAGGTCTTGGAGTCCGAGTTGACGTAGGAAATTCAGGTTGAAGAAAACCTATTACAGCAGCTGAACCTTCAAGATAAAATACTTGCTGAAAAGGAACAAGAGGTCGTTGCGCTTCACAGTGTTGACGAAGAAGCCTTCAAAATTAAATTGGCGGCTGAGCTTGAACAGGCTTATGCATTAGAGCTTTCAAAACTTGAAAATTAGATTAGTCACTATAAACTTTTGTAATTGGAGAACATATATTTTTTTTTGTAGTTTTGTTTGAACACTTTTGGTCAATATATTGAATCCTTTTGCTCATTGAGGTTTTATTATGATTACTCATTCTTGTTTTAGAATAAATAACCATAATATTTATAGGATTTTTGGCAAATCCTCAGCCATCAACGGATTTGATATGCCTTTACCGATTACTGTTTGAGTCGGGCTAGTATGTGAATTATCTAGGTCCGTTTCACATATAACGTTGTGCTAAAAGAATTAAACTCTTTTAGACTTTGAACTATAATATTGAATATGTAGGCTACATGTGTTAGATGTAGGCTTATCTCTGATAAGGGATAGAGATAACATCCTCCATGTGTGAACGACATGGATTTTAAAGTGTGAGTAGGTTGTGTTTTCTATATAGGACAACAAATCTAAAATCGGAGAGGAAGAATTTTATATTCTATCTCCTGGTCTCTTGTTTGTTGGTAGAGATAAACCCAAAATCGGAGAAGAAGAATTTTATATTCTATCTCCTGGTCTCTTGTTTGTTGGTAGAGATAAACCCGGAATTGGAGAGGGAGAATTTTATATTCTATCTCCTAGTCTCTTGTTTGTTGGTAGAGATAAACCCAAAATCAAAGAGAAAGAATTTTATATTCTATCTCCTGGTCTCTTGTTTGTTGGTAGAGATGAACCCAGAATTGGAGAGGGAGAATTTTATATTCTATCTCCTGGTGCAAAAGAAACTCAAAGTGGGATCTCCACTTAGAGAATCTAGACTGGTTTGAATAATCTTAACTGTCATAAGGTTTGATTATTCAATTCAAAAGTAGATCTTTCGTTCACAAAATGAATCGAAATGAGATTTTGGTTGTGGTCCTAACTGAGTAAGGTTTGACCAAGTGAGAGTTTTGAGACGATCCTAATTGTAGAAAGGTTTGATCGCTCGATTTGTGGGCTTCTCGTTCATTAAAGGAATCGAGAGGGGATTTTGACTTTGGTCCTAACTGAGTAAGGTTTGACCAAATGAGAGTTTTGAGACGATCCTAATTGTAGAAAGGTTTGATCGCTCGATTTGTGGGCCTCTCGTTCATTGAAGGAATCGAGAGGGGATTTTGACTTTGGTCCTAACTGAGTAAGGTTTGACCAAATGAGAGTTTTGAGACGATCCTAATTGTAGAAAGGTTTGATCGCTCGATTTGTGGGCCTCTCGTTCATTGAAGGAATCGAGAGGGGATTTTGGCTTTGGTCCTAACTGAGTAAGGTTTGACCAAATGAGAGTTTTGAGACGATCCTAATTGTAGAAATGTTTGATTGTTCGATTTGTGGGCCTCTCGTTCATTGAAGGAATCGAGAGGGGATTTTGGCTTTGGTCCTAACTGAGTAAGATTTGACCAAATGAGAGTTTTGAGACGATCCTAATTGTAGAAAGGTTTGATCGCTTGATTTGTGGGCCCCTCGTTCATTGAAGGAATCGAGAGGGGATTTTGGCTTTGGTCCTAACTGAGTAAGGTTTGACCAAATGAAATGTGGGAGTTTAAATGATTTTAATCCATGACGGATTTTGGTGTACCCTTCGTCGATCGATTTGATCGGTGAGGGGTTTTGTGAGGAAAGATTAACTGTTTACAGAATTGAATCTCATCTCAACAAAGTAACTCATGAGAGTTAGTGAATTTGGTAAAAGAAAACATTCTGACATTTAGGGTTTAAATGTAGATGTCTTATTTATCACTTTTACAGTGATTGGGTTATCCCTAAGAATACCACATACAGTATTCTTCTGGGAACTTCCCGATATATACAAGGGAAACGGTTTATACTCCTATACCCGTTGGAGTTTTAGAAGAAGCAGTTTATACTCTTATACTTTTCGGAGTGTTGTGATCGTTCTCATTCAGTTTGTTTTACTATTGAGACACCGGCTTCAACCAAAGCTTGTATTGTATTTTTGAGGGTGTAGCAATTCTCTGTGGGATGAAGAATCCTCCTGTGGTACTCACAATATTTCGGGTCAGCAATCCTGCTAGCTTCCTCTTGACTTTTTATAGGTGGGAGTTTGATTTTGTTATTTTCTAGAAGGTATTTGAGGATGACTAGAACAGCATCGTCTTTGAAGGAGTATCGTTGTATCTGACGCGACTGTTGTGGCGACCGTTCCCGTTGTTGTCGTCGTAATGTTTGATCAACAGCAAATCTGGGTATGAACTCTAGTTGACTTTCCTCAACTGTTTTCTTTTGGGACAGCGCCTAATTAAGGTGGTGACAGACTCGACTTCCTTCTGCTTTTCATTTTCATCTTCATATCTTTTTGAGCGATGTCGAGAAGAAGGAATTGGGCCACCCCCAGTATCATTGAAGGATGTGGTCGTACCACCCCCAGTGTTATCGATGGGTGAATCAGTCTTGATGACCATATTCAGATTCGGACCATCGTTATTTGTCCTATCTGAAATAGGCGTGATTGGTGTAGCGCAACAGCTAGACCCAGCTTGATGGTCAGATTTAGGAAATCTACACCTTTCAGCTTGCAACTCTCTTATTTGTCGCATAGCCAATTCCATTTTACCCTCAAATTCTTCTTTCTGCTTGATTAACGCTTCTTGAACTATTTGAGTGAGCTGGTCAGGAGTAATGGTGAACGCATCTCTAGTGTTTTTAGAAAGACGTGATAACTCGTGTAGAGTTACTTTCACTGGGATGTTAGCCAATTGGGTCATAACATCGAAGTGGTATGAAGTGTTCGAGCTTTTCGGTTTGTCTCGTCCAATCGGTCGATTGAAACGAGACTGCCTCGGAACTTGAACCTCTTTATGTTGAGGTTCTTTCTCTTTTTGTTTTGCCGGTTGTTGCGGCTTTTCAGCAGCTACTGGAGGAGTTACAACTACCCCCAGCTCCTTCAGAGTTGTAGCATTTGGATTCGAGGTTTCAGTATATTTATAATGGTATTCATTCCTACCTCTTGTAGCAAAAGATTCTTGTTCCCCCTCAGAAAGTGGTAAAGCTGAGATTTCTTCATCATCCTTCTCAGGGATTGCCGAGGCTCCGTAACAAGTTTTCTCTTTTCCTTTGCCTTTCACTTTCTTCTTCGACGTGGATGTCGTCCATTGCTCATCTTCAAGAAAATCCGGATGAACCCAAAGGATTTCACCGTTGGGGGTTGTGTGAGATACAAGCCCCTTCTGGCGCTGTCTATGAGGGTCATCGTTGATGGTTTGTATTTTTACTTTGGATACTGGTTCGGCTTGAAACCAGGATAAAGGAACTGATCCGAAGCTGATAGACACCGCATTTGCACCTACTTTCTTCTCTTTCGGCTTCGGTGTCACGATGCCAACATCAATTAAGGTTTGTATTTTGTCTTTCAAGACATAACACACCTTAGTGGGATGGTGGACCCTTCTGTGATATGCACAGTACTTCGGGTCATTGATCTTCGTTGCTTCTTCTTGGTTTGTGACCGGTGGAAGCTTGATCTTATTGTTATCCAGTAGGTACTTGAAGATAACTGGAACTTCATTATCTTTAAATGAATACTCCTTCGGGAATCTAGGCTCAGAAGGCTTAAACTGCTTCGGAGGCTGTTGATTCTGATTTGGTGCCAACTGGAAGGACGATTGATGCGGTTGTTGTTGTGGCGGCTGTTGTGACGTTTGATGTGCGTCTACAGTGGCTACGGACCCTCTTCCTCTATCTCGAGGGTTAAAATTTTGTTTTTGATTATTAACCGGTGGCTGACCTCTCTCGAAATTCCTTCTCTTGAGAAAGCGTTCAGCCTGTTCACCTCTCACTTTCAATTCCTTCCAAGTTTTAGAAGGTACAACTTGAGAAAGCGTTCAGCCTGTTCACCTCTCACTTTCAATTCCTTCCAAGTTTTAGAAGGTACAACCCCAATTACCTCTAATACATCCAAGGACAGGTTATTATGACATGTTTGCAGAATAAATTCTTCTGTGAGTGGATCTCTGCAGTTCACCGCTTTGTCCCAGAATCGTTTGACAAAGACATCGACCGGTTCCCCATCATTCTGCTTCTCATCCAACATCGTGCCAATTGAGACCTCTGTGTCGTCGTCGAAGAAATTGGTGAGGAATAATTCTTCCATATCCTCCCAGCTAGTGATACTCCCAGGTTTAAGGCGTCGGTACCAATCGAAGGCAGGCCCGCAAAGGGTTCCTACGAATGACTGGACCAACAGGGCTTCGTTCCCGGATATTACGCCGAGATGTGACTTGAAATAGATCAAGTGCTGAGTGGGTGAACCACTGCCATCAAAAGGAGTAAAGTTAATCAAATTAAATTTTGGGGGATAAGGAATCAAGTCCCACTCCCTCGGGTACGGGTATGGAATGCCCGTTTTCTTCACTTCTTGGGCCGTCATCAGAGCGTTAACTTTGCTCTCGAGGTCATGCATCTTCTTATCCTCTTCCTCACTCTTCTTCAAGTAAACTTGCGGAAGTTGAGTGGATGATTTGGTCGGACCGCTTTCGGTATTGTCTTTATCTGGAGGAGGATCATCGAAGATAGTCTCATCCTCTTCATTACGTCGGCTGGATTCTACTCTTTGGCTTGATTCTGGTTGATGTTGTTGAACCTGCAAATCTCGCATCTGCTGCATAGTCAACTCCATATCGGTTTTGAATTCAGCTCTAATTTCCTCGCGTTGTTTAGCCAACGCTTCCTGCAATATGTGTGTCAGTTGATCTGGCGTGATTGCGAATGATTCTCTGACTCGCCCTACGCTAGACGCGGTACTGTCTAAAGCTACAGCAGAACAAGTGTCTGACAGTTCTTCATCTGAAGATAATCCTTCGTGCATCCTTTTGTAGTCTCGACGTCGGTTGGCTCTTCGTTGCAACCGTGACATTCTTTGAGAGAGACCCCGCTCAACTCTCCCTCCCGGAGAGAAATCAGGGTTGGGGTTAACAGACTGTTGCTTTCCTCTGCCGGTCATATTAATAGTGACCTCAGGGAATTCATCTTGTTGAATTATCGGTTTCTTCTTGTTGAAACGTCTCATTTTGGATCTTGACGTTTCATTGGAAAGCCTTTGGAATACGTAGACTCTTGTTGAATCATTTTTTGAGCATCCGCATTCTGTCAGCACCGCCTTAATGAGTCTCTCGCAAGTTTGAGCATCCGCATTCTGTCAGCACCGCCTTAATGAGTCTCTCGCAAGCGCAATGAGACTCGTTTTCTCGGACAATCCTTTTTCTTGAATTATTTCTCTGATAGTATAGCTCATTACTATTGTGATTTGAGCAACCTATCTGTGGTTTCTGAACCTTGTTAACATGCACAGGGCGATCAGTTGTCGCCTTTGTGCGATCCAAGGTTAAATTTTTAAATACACCCCCATGGGGGTGTGGAGTTTTCATAGGTCCTAAACGAGAATGAACTGGTATTCTCTCGTTTTGGACTGGTGCAGTTCTGACAGGAGGGTGTTTACGACCCCCTGCGTAAGAAACCACCAAGGGTTTATTTGCTGGATCTGATTGTTCTTTGACTGGGGCTTTGCCTCGATTGTCAACCGAAGGACCGAGGCGATCCGCCATGGTGACCTTAAATTTGGATAAATCTGGGCTGACCCAGGGTTTCACCGGTGATGCGGTAGACGGGCCCGGAACAGATGCTTGCGGCGTCTTCGGCATCCAAACTCTACGATTCTTCGGTAGCTTTTCAGACACCGTCTCCTTCTTGATTCTTTGTGATTGTTGACGAAGGGCGTGAGAACAGGCGGCCTTCGCCTGACGCCTTTGTATCCGTTCCTTAAGGGTTGAGCGAGCCCTTTTGACGAGGGTCCACTCCTCCGTCGTAAGTTGTGCAGAAATGTGATTATTTTGCCGTTGAGGCAACTGAATCACTTTCTGTTTCCTCGACTCTAGGTCGCATAGTAATGGACCCCGTCGGTTTGTTACATGGCCTTAGCCAATTGACGAGCACGACGCTGGCGCTGTCTCTGACGAGCTCTCTTCGTCAGCACCGGTGAGCTATTGATCAACGACTCCGTAATGGGTGTAGAGTCGTTTTGAGCAGGGATGTTGCAGGCAGATTCCTTAGCGACGATCAGGCAAGAATCTTTGCCTGCGGCCTCCGTTGGCACTGCGGACTTGAAAGTTTTCTTAGAAGACGAAATCTTCCTATATTTGCGAGACGAGGAAGATTTCGCAAATGAGGACGACAAATACTCCTCAAACTTCGCCTGATCGAACTCGTATTCGATCTCTTCATTGATAACGATCTTGATCGGTTGCGACACCGTGGCCTCGGCAGCGAGGCCGCTGGCTCCCACTGTGGTCGCCAGTTTGTTTGCGTCAAAAGTTGCTTCCATTGATAATTCTATTGAACTTCGATCGTTTACAACGAATTACAATGAAAAAATTAGAAAATTACAACTCTTGAGAAACTAACACAGAAGTCGTTTATCGAATCCTGTTTTTGTGGGACTTTACCTGTGCCGGGAACGTTTTGGTTCGTGGACCGCCGAATCACAGATCGTGAAGGGGGTTTACTGATTCTGACTTCATTTATCGAAGTGAGAACTTGAAACGATATCTTATCAAAGTAAGATAGTCGTTCTTCTTAAAATCAAGTCAAAGCTCAATTTCAAGGAGTTACACGAAAACTTAAATCTGCTCTCTCTGCTCTGGATTGCTCGAAAATATGCTCGATCCTCGTCAGAAGTGACCCTAGGGGCGTATTTATAGCCTCAGGGGTCTGTAACTGAAAAAACTCAACAAACGACAAAATTAGTACGGCGAGACAGTGTTTACTGTCTCGGCGGGCGAGATAGTGTTTGCTGTCTCGGCCCGCGAGATAGCAAATACTATCTCGGAAACAGTAACCGTCAGGCAGTTTTCGTTTTAACTGCCTTCCCACGTTTCAAACTCCGTTATTTTGGCAGTTATTCACGTGATTTTCGCCCACGATGCTTTCCACAGCAAATACTGTCTCGCTGCGAGACAGTAAAGCTGTCTCGCTACGAGACAGTAAAGTCTGTCTCGCTGGCGAGACAGTAAAGACTGTCTCGCTAGCGAGATAGTTTATATCTGTCGATTTCTTTTGAATGATTTTCTCTATGTTTGGATATCTCTTAGCATTTTTTGACGCCTACATATTATAGCTCAGCTGACTACAGTGCGTATATTGAACCACTTGCAGGTGAGTTTCTAATAGAATGATGGGGATAGAAGAATCAAGCAAAGCCATTAAATAAGGATGGAGAGAAATTTGTTTCAAAAATTGATTGATTATAAAAACTTGTGTGCATGTTTATATTATGTTACTGATTTTAATTGTATTAACAGTAGATGTGGACGACAAACAATGCAATGAGCTTGACTTTTATTATTCTTATTGTATTTACAATATTTTTGTCAATTTGATATGTTCATTGTTGATACCACAAATACTTAACATGTTCGGCTAAAAAATTAACATGTTTAGCTGAAAGTTAACAAGCATCGCCAAAATTTAATATTGTTCGAACGAAAGCTAACTGGAAATGCAAAAAGCTAACATATTCAACCAAAAATTAACAGGCAATGCCAAAAGTTACCATGTTCAAATAAAAGTTAACATGTACTGACTTAAATAGACTGTAAATATAAATAGCTTACATATAAAATTATTGTACTTCAATACGATTAGTCTTACATTCTTACAGCTAATATTGTTTGAATACATAATTTGAATAGTATTATTATTCCTAGCTTCAGTATTTTTCGTCATAGAATAGTATTGCAAAACTAGTCTTAATTTTTTTACACTTTCAAATTGTTGACCCCTTTCAGTTAATGATGTGTAACACCATTGAGAAATAATGGAAGTATTGTTGAGAATATCTTCTGATCTCACTACATTCTCACCATTGCCAGGAACAATTGTCGAGAAAAATTCCATCATCTGAAAGTTAACAAACAACGCCAACAGTTAACTTGTTTAGCTAAAAATTAGCAAGAAACGCCGAAAGTTAACAACAGACTTAAATAGTTAACCATTGCGAGGAACAATTGTTGAGAAAAATTTCATCATCTTAAAGTTAATAAACAGTGCCAAAAGTTAACATGTTCAGGCAAAAGTTAACAGGAAACACAAAAAGTTAACATGTACAAACGAAAATTAACAAGGAGCGCCACAAGTTAACACGTTTACCTCAAAGTTAACAAGAGACTTAAATAGTTTATAGTAAATATAAATAGCTTACATATAAAATTATTATACTTCAAAACGATTAGTTTTACATTCTTACAGCTGATATTGCTTGAATACAAAATTTGAATAGTATTATTATTCATACTGAATTATTTTTCACCATAGAATACTATTCAAATTATGTATTCAAGCAATATTAGCTATAAGAATGTAAGACTAATTGTATTGAAGTACAATAATTTTATATTTAAGCTATTTACATTTACTGTTAACTATTTAAATATGTACATGTTAACTTTTATTTGGACGTGTTAACTTTTGGCGTTGGTTGTTAATTTTCGGCTGAACATGTTAACTTTTAGCTTTTCATGTTAACTTTCGTTCAAACAGTGTTAACTTTTGGCGATGCTTGTTAACTTTCAGCTAAACATGTTAACTTTCCAACTAAACCTGTTAAGTATTTGTGGTATCAACAATGAACATATCAAATTGATGGCAAAAATACTATAAATACAATAAGAATAATAAAGTCAAGCTTGTTGTATTGTTTGTCATCCACATCTACTATTAATATAACCAAAATCAGTAACACAATATAAACATGCGCACAAGTTTTTATAAAAACTCAATTTTTGAAACAAATTTCTCTCCATCCTTATTTAATGGCTTTGATTGTTTCTTTTATCTCATCCTTCTATTAGAAGCTCAGCTACAAGTCTGGCACATATGACACCAGAGTCATTCATACTTTCTCCAGAGCCATTCATACTTTCTCCAGAGTCATTCATACTTTCTCCAGTGTATTATATTTATCTGAAATGTGATGACATTGATGTATATGTATGAAACATCAGACCCATACAATCACATCAACCACCATTGATGTTGTCACTTTCTAGTTGATGCTCATCAATTGATATTGCCTTCCTCACATTCTCCACCATAAAGAACTCCTCAATGACCAAATATACCCAATTAGCTCCTGTAACATTCCATTAAAACTCCTGGTACTTAATCTCTTCACAGCCTCTGAACCAAATTCAGGATCAACGAACCACAATCCCCTGATCTTCGACATCATGAACTCAGTATAATCACCCCCCAAATGCATCAATGACAAGATCTCCTCCAAGTTAGTCTTCACCTCTCTTGAATCCGGCCCTTAAGGAACCCCAACGGACAATAAATTCTTGATGCGATGATAGAGTCGTAGTCTTCGACGTCGAGTGATCGTTGAGCGGCGTCGAGGGAATGCGAACGGTGAAGTGCGACGTCAATGTGGGAGAGGGCGAGATGCATCGAGAGTGGGCGAGGTCAAGCTGGTGAACGCGAGATGAAACTTGATGGGTAAGGGAGACGGTGGAGGAGAGACAGGAGAGGAGGATGGACGAATCAGATCGGGCGAGGGAGAGGAGAGGGGAGGAGGAGCGGCGGAGTGCGAGGAGGCTGCGATCGAGATCGATGAGGTAGGAGAGGAGGGAGTCGAGGCGGACGTCAAGAGAGCGCTGGTAGGTGATGCATTCGTGAAGGAGTCGGGTCATCGTGCCGACGTCAGTGAAGGATTGGATTTGGGTTAGGTTTTGGGTGTTTAAGCAACATAAGAGAGAAGACAGAAGAGAGAGTGTGTGAGTATGACAGTTTGGATGAGAAGAGGATATTTTCAAAAGATCTGTACAAATACAAATCATATATATATAAAAGTGAGCTTTTGGAGCTGGGCCATACTTTTTTCAGTTTTTTAGGACTAAACAGCATGGGAAAAACTTAATGGGATTGGACCACATCAGGTTTTTTTTTGGGGGTCCTTCACACACTTTTCCCTAAATTATTTCTTCTTCGAGCGAATGCTGCAGGGCGAGGATCGAAGCGTGCTTGAATAGTTTAAGCAAAACGAGAATTGCCCAGTTATTACTGACATTCCTGAAGAAGAAAATTACAGTTGTAGCTCTGACGCTTGGTAGTACTTTTTTTTTGAACTTCTTATAGTAACTTCTAGCGTCTTGTCAGACATTCTCTAAAAACCAAAAATAATAATAATAATAATAAGCAGTCTTCCAAAGAAAATATTATGGGAGGACAAATTTTCAAAACCAACCCCTTTCACTATTTATTTTTGAAAAAACGACCGCTTTTGCAAAAAAATTTAAAAACCGACCTGGTTTCGGCCCTGGAGCTGAAACCAGGTCGGTTTTTGAAAATTTTTATCCGAAACTTCACAGAAGTTGAACTCCCGTGAAGTTTAGTAAAACTGCTAAACTTCACGGGAGTTCAACTCCCGTGAAGTTTCGTAGTTTATTTTTTATTTTATTTTTTTGAACTGCGAAACTTCACGGGAGTTCAACTCCCATAAAGTTTCCGGAGTTTTTCACAAAAACCGACCTGGTTTCAGCGCCAAGGCTGAAACCAGGTCGATTTTTGCAATTAAGTTTGAAAGGGGTTGTTTTCTAGGATTAAATTTCCAAATAGGTTGGTTTTGAAAATTTGTCCTATTATGGGAGGGTTAATCACCTAGAATTTAAAATTAGAACTGAGATAATATGTGGGATAAATTTTTAAGGTGTTAGTCATATAGAACTAAAACTAGAACAAAATTTTACAGTGTTAGTCAAGTAGAATTCTATCAAAACTAGAATTAGGATAATTGTACAAAATTATCTTATTTTTTTTTATTTTTCTATACAAAAATGAGAGTTCTAGTCTCTCAAATTATTCTAAGTTTTAGCTTAGAACTAAGTGGTAAAAAACTAGAAATCATATTTATTTTGTTTTTTTTTTTTTTTTATATTTTTTTTCTTTACTTTTTTCCTATTATGGTTATCACCATCATTAGTCCATCATTATAATAATAATTGTCAATATCTTATAGTTTAACCAAAAGTTATTTAATAGTAAAGAACATTCTTGTAAGTAATTATCAATCAATAATAATAAGTTTAAAATATATTAATAGTATTTATATCTTCAAAATGCATAAATATATATTTCATGATTATAAAAATTTATCCCACGTTATTTTATCAAAATATCTTGTTTCACAAAATTATTCCTATTTATCCCACTAAAATATCCCACTAACAAAAAAATATTTTACTTTAACAATTATACAATTTTACATGAAAATGTCTCAATTGACTAACACCCCTACGGAAAGCGCAAGGAGAAATATTCCAAACAATTTAAAGCTTAGTCAATGGACTGATAAAAATGACTTTAATACAATGACGTTTTAACAGGCTTGCATTGACATTATTGATTGATTGCATTAATTAAAATTAACAGTAAACAACTATCATTCTTCTTCCATTTTCTATAAAAGAAAAAATTTTAAAATCTTTTGTCAACAAAAGTAGCCGAAACTTTTCGTAGTAAAAGGGCTGATATTGTGTATCATTTATAGTTCACCCACCCCTCATTATCTCCTATACAACACGGAGCAAATAACGAAAAAAATATAAATAAGAAAAAGACAACTTTTATCGTCACCCATCATTTTAATAATCCAGTCCCACTATCCACTTGCGCACCAGTGGGAGTGGATTATCAAAAAACCGAGGGTAACATTATCCAGAGCAAACTTAATTACCAACACGCCCCCAAACGGTAACAAGAACCCATTCAAACACCGAGGGCAATCAGGGGCAAAACCGTCATCTGAACCGACCAAAGTCCGCCAGCTTCCTCGATCTACAGCGGCAGGAGCGACCCCGCTCCCCGCCGACACTGTCTCCGGTGGATTGTGGGTCCCACCCAGCAGGATCCACGCAGGTCGACGGAGCATCCGAGTCCGCTCGCCGTTTCGAGATTCGGCGCTCACCAGCGGTCTGAGGGCACACCGCGAAATCCCGACACCCCGCGGCCCGGGCCTCGCCGCCGCCCGCGACGCCCGAAGATGGAAACTTACGGACACGGTTTCGCGTTCAGGCGGACAGCAGCCGTCCGAAAAACGACTCGTCGACGCTACCCGCTCGAGCAGACGGAGTCCGTTGTCCTCCGGTCGTCTCTCGCCGGCGACATTCTCGCTCTTTAAAGATTTCGATCTCGACAGCTTCGGATTCTTTTCCTGACGGCCGGGGATGAGGCCGGAGATCCAAGAATCTGATTTAGACACGCTTGGCCTCGTGGGATCTAGTGGAGCCAAGAGTTGGAGTAAAAGAGAGCACTTTTTGCTCCTGCTCTTCCTGTAGCTGCCGAAAGCTGTAACTGTGTCGGCGGTGGTCTCGGCATCTGAAGGGGGGGCCCACCTGAGCGGGTGCTGAAGAACCGGCAGAGTAGGAGGGCGGGGTTAGGAGGGGACGGCGAGGGCCCGGATCCGCACGGACGCCGTGGTACTGGCGTAGGGGAGAGCCGTCCTGGGGAAAACGAGCGGCGAGGGTCGAGATGCCGGCGGAGCTCCGGCGATCTCCCTTCGCGGGCGGCGATCACGGCGAGGAGGCGCTCCCGGAGGCACGAGGCGCAGACGCCGACGCCGAGCTCGTACGGATGCCTTTTACACTTCATTGCTCGTTTCTGATCTCTTCCGCCATTAGAGGAGAAGAATTTGATTCAAATTCGGACGTAGCTCGTGAAAGAACAATTTAGTAAGATTTATTTCTCTCCCCCCATCAGTCGCGTGTCGAGCTGTTTGGGGTTTTTATTTCAGATTTAGACGAGCTGTTACGGGGGAGCAATTTAGCTTAGCCGGATCCACGGACAGGGCGAGAGCCGAGATCGAGAGGACAAGAATGAAAGAACGCTTTTTGCCTTACTTTTCCACGGTCAAAGCGTCTGACTTCGTAGTTTCCTCGCTCACCACAAATGGATCTCCGCGGAAACCTTCACTCCGACCGGCGAGCCCGGCTTTTACGAAAGAACCCTTATACATTTCTAATTTCTTTTTTGTACAGTCTCTTTCCTTATTTAATAGACTAGGAGTGCTATCTTTAATTCCTGGAAGAAGAAAACTGCTGCTGATGTAACAATGTCACACATCTCGGTTACCCGAAATAAATAGGCAAACTGGTCCACATTTATTGAATAGTAGATGCAACATTATTTACACATCAACTTGGTGTCGCAACTCTTCAAAATATTTACTATTAATAGTATTATCCTGTGCCGCTCCCGCAATAGGGCAGTTAAAAACTTGGAAATTTTGCAGTGGCAATAACTTTTTTTTTAATAATGGAGAAGTGGCAATAATTATAAAAGCTGCAATTTTTGAATAAGTCCCGCATAATTAAAAGAGGATCGGGCCACTACCCCCAACCCTCGTGTGGGTCCACGTCTCATGAAAAAGGTTCGGATATAGTCTCATTATACATTCTTGGATCCGTACCGAAACAGCAACAATTATAGCTAAAATTGAATTACCATGAAGATATAGAAAACATATAGCCAGACTTACATCTATCAAAGGATCTCAGCCTGGACTTGCAAATTTGACACGACCTTAGGTCCTTACTAAGGATGCATATAAGACATAAACATGTCAACCGACCACCTAAGTAAAACAAGGCATATAGTAGGAGATTTCAACTATCTGCACTACAGTTACAAATATCAATTACTAAGAATCTTAAGCACAAGTCCCAGGTGCAATTGTATGCATTAACCAACGAACTCAAGGGATCTTCAAACCGTGGCGGCTACTATGAGAAAGAAGTTCACCATTCTCTCATACACCTAATACGTTAAAACAATGCTGGTACTGAAGGATGGTACTGAAGGATTCCACTTTAACATAAAAGGAACCTTATTGCTGATCTTAAGACAATCCTTCAGCTGTCGCCCTTCCCACTTTTGGAAGCTCAGAAGAAAACTGGAAACAACGGATTTCTCATAAGGAATTAGACCAACTCTTGTAATACAGCACATTAAATCCTTAAGCACATGGTAAGATGAGCAAATTCACAGCCTTACTTCAATTCCTTGGTGCAGGGTATGACCCCTTATACGTCAGAGTCAGAGATGAGCAAGTTTTTACGTCTGAGTCAGAGATAAGCAAGTTTTAACCCAAAAGCTTTCTGTCCAAAGCACAATTCCTTTCCATCTTACTGAAGCAACATACACCTGACGAAATTTTTTCCTGAAGGCTCACATGTCAGACACCGACCACAGATAAGCTTCTGTTTCTGTAGCTCGCTTCTCATTCTGCCTCTTGAATAGTTCTTTCTCATATCCTGTGTAAAAAGTCGGGAAAGCAAGATAATTAGCAAAACAGTTGCGAGGTTCATATAAGCTAACAAAGACCATTTAATTGGTCTATCATATTCCTTACAATTCCATATACTCAGTACATTAGACACTAATGCACAATCAACCAGGAGATGCCTCCACCAAGGTTTTAGAGAGAAAAAAACTCAACAGCTAGATTCTTGAAGCTCAAAAGAACAGTAATTGACAAAAGAAATAGATATACACTGCATAAAAATTGATGGTGTGGAAGAGTTTAGGAAATCATTATCTATGTACAAATAATATCAAACTTGCAGTTATACTGTATTTATATGCACCAAGGAGTAAGATCAATTGAATTCCAAGGTTATCTTAAGCTTAGAGGGAAAATAAGGAAAATGAATTAAGCATGGACAATACCTATGTGACTCAATGCAAATATTATCTTAAGCTCAGAGTGAATTATCGCATAAAAACAACAGCAGTAAACAAAAACAATATGACTCCATGCAAATACCTATGTTACTGTCTGTAATAACAAAAATATAACCATCCTGACTGATAAAAGAACAGTAGTAAGACTAACCATTACTACGGTCAACTCCATCCCAGTGCCGCCCTGGCCTTATACCATATCGATTTGGAGGAAAATCAATTCCCCGCTTTATCCAACTATGACTAGGAATACTTTGAGGAACTATAAAACCGGATTCTTTCATCTTCTCGTCAGTACCAAGATCTTCCAAGACAAGCTCTGAGTTCTTCTGTTACATCGATTTAAAATAAATACGTTAGCAACTGAAGATGCTAACCAATACAAAGAGTACAAACAGCTTTTTCATAAAATACCTTGACCAAATGCGCCATAGGATCACCCCATCTGATCCTCTCTTTTAACATTTTATCGAGTTCTGGATCATCTCTACAAGCAGGAAACGGAGTCAAAAGTTGATGCTAGAAATTCAACTAATACAAATAACATAACTATTTATCTTGCATAATGCAAAAAGGGAAATAACAATATATATAATATGGATACATAACAATCATTTCTCCCAAGGAAAATAGCAATCTATGTGATGCAAAAAGGGAACATGAAAAGAGTTGGCCAAACAGTACATATTCCAAACAAGCCAAAAAATCCAATATTGCATGTCAGCTTCTGAAGACCAAATTTTGTCGTAAAATGTAATAGAAAAGACTGGATTTCACAACAAACACTCTCTTATCATATTATAAATGTTGAAGTAGAGAATAGCATCATGAGGCACAATACCAACTTCACAGGTTTAAAGATTCTCTGCCACCTTTAGGTGAATCTTCCATTAACAATTCAAAATTCAAATCTTCAGGTTCCAACAAAAGATTCTCTGCCACCTTTAGGTGAATCTTCCATTAACAATTCAAAATTCAAATCTTCAGGTTCCAACAAATGTGCTTTCGTGCCATCTATTATGGAGTGCTACACTATTAAATGGTCATACTTTGTAAAAAATATGGAACCCAATACTTAAAAAAATACCAATAATGGGGTTATAAATATACAGAACAGTAGGAATAGATATTGACAGATATCTATTGTTGTTGTCATCATTTAGTAGTAAATAACATAGCTGCAAATATTTTTATACTGGATAGTCCATTCCATTAGGTATCTAGGGACAGGCTGAACAATCAGCTATTCAGAGTGATTTGTTATAATTCCTAAATAATGGAGTTACATAGTAATAGTTTTCATATTCTTGGCTGAGCTAAAACTACCTTCACAGGTGGCAATGAACCCTTGGTAGCTTAACTACTGAGCATAAGCAGCCCTGTCTTCCAGGCAAGAATCTACAAAGGACATAAATAGGGGTTTGGTTATTTTTCTTTTTCCTTTTTGGTTTTTGTTTTTTTGGATTTTATTTTTAGTTTTTTTTTTTTTTTTTTTTTTTTTTTGGGGGGGGGCCTTTAGGCTAGAGCCTGTGACGTCACAGGGTTACCAAAGTCGTCGAAATCAAATATGCTGGTTAATTACTAATCGATGGGGAACTCTTTTTTCCTTTAAATCTTCTACCTTCCTCCTCATTTTTTAATATTCAAGTAAATCAATGGGGAGATCATTCCTTCTTAAGCTTTTTTACCTTTCTCCTCATCTTCTGCTCATCATTTTCTTCCATTCTCTTTGTCACCACTTTTTTCTTCCTCCTTCCTCCATGTGCACATCCAATAGCTAGACGCTAGGCAGTTCCCATCCTATCTACTGTTAAGAGCCTTGTAAAGTCCACTATATTGTTACTAACTGCTATCTTTTTACAATCAAATGAATTATATTTAAGAATTATTAACCAAGGAAAATTTAAATGTAATGCATATAGGTGTCCCCTGCATAACATCTCCCACAACAACTTTTGATGGCCTAATATAAACAAACAGTCAATAGTTGTAATAGAGCGGGAACAGACATTCTTTGTTAATCAAAAGTGTCTGTTGAAAAGAATTGTACTTCTGGTAACATTATGAACTAATTTCCACTGAATAGGAGATAAGTTAGTATCTATTAACAGTGGAATTTTCATTACTATTCTCAATTGCAGGTCTTTTAACTTCGCTAAATATCCCAAATAAAGAATGACAGGACAGTAGCTCAAGCACCAGCTAGAACTAGATAGACCGAGAAAAAGATGGATTGTGAAAGTAACAGAGATTGTGACTCCTAACTTAAAATCAGAGGGGTTAATATAATTGTGCCCAAACTTTCAAATAAAGACATTGATTGTTATTGTCAATTTGTTGTTATATCTTCTTTCACCATAGTCATGATACTCCCTAACAATCTAGGGGGAAACGGTGCATTATATGCACATGACATGCAATTTACAGCAACTAAAAAGGGGAGCGAAAAGGACAGAGGAAGAGAAGAAATAAAATAGAAAAGAATGAGTACACATATAGATTGTCGTCACCAGACTCACCACGGTTGGCAACCAATGGAATGATGTAAAAGCTTGAAGGCCTAATCATGTCTCCTTAATAAGAAATGGGGGCGGAGGCAATATAGCCAGATGCGGTTGGCAATGAGAAAAGGTGGTGCAGAAGTAAACCCAACATTCAAAAAAAATTTATATTTTCCTTTCTTTACTTTTCTCTTCCCTACTTTTTGTGTTCATGCTACAGAACTTTCGTATAATCAGATGCAATGCAATTTGTATGAATGCATGAATGACAGTCTCCAGAACCGATCTAAGAATTATGTTCACATATGTTTTAAAATACTTTATCGTCCTCCTATTAATTCATTGCAATTTGCAAACATACATGAAATTTTTTAGTATGTAGACTTTGCTGGACACAATATAGAGTCGTCTATGGGACCTCTTACTTCCTACTATCCCCATCCATACTTGTTAATTGTTATCTATTCATCATTTCTACTGCCTGGAAGCAAAACCATCAAATACCATCCATAAAAAATTTCCCTCTTCATTTAAAACTACTAACACTTAAAACCATCATATGAATGCTAGTTTGATCTTATATTTCTACCAAAACCTTTTTTTTTTCTTGTGACTTTCCACTTTCTCATCAGGGAAATAGACCATTAAGTAATTCATTGCCGTAATTCACAGCTAAAATTCATGAAACCTTTTTCAGTCTATGGACTTCTCCCGGTACAGTATCTAGAACCGTCCATTGACATCTTTCCTCTCATCCTCGCCCATCCGGTTACCTATTTATTATTAGATTTTCATATCCTTTCTTCTGTCGGAAGTAAATCATCGAGTACTGTATCTATACAAGTCCTTCCTCTTAAATTAACCCTCCCACAGATTATCTTACATACTATAACCTTGACCCTCTTTCTTTAATTAAAACAACTAAAACCATCCAATAGATACTGGTATTCATCTAGTATTTTTACTGCTGCCTTTTTCTTGTGATTCCATGTCGCTTTCTACTGTTTTAAGAGAGAACATATTTCAGTTTATTCTATATAGTAATAGACTAATAGTCATGGATATAACTTTTTATAACACACACCTCATCCTCTTCTCCTGTTGCATCTTTTACAAGCAAGAAGATGCAATGCATGATTATTCTGATGCTAGAGTATTTCACTGCCCGATGTTCCCAAGTATGTAGAAACTAAAAAGAGACCGATTTTACTAGACTTGTCTTTTTCTTAAAAGTTAAAACCCTAAAGGTTTCTTTCCTAAAAACTCAACTAACAGGCAAATATATCTCAGATAAGCCTATTATCCAATAAGGGGTTGTTTGCTTGATTTCCGAAAAAGGGCAAAAACTGAATTCCAGCTAAAATGCCCTAAATCCGTGTGACTGTGTACAAATTTCTGCCCAATTCACCCAAATTCCCATTTCGAAAAAATTCAACTAACAATCAAATATATCTCAGATAAGCCTATTATCCAATAAGGGCTGTTTGCTTCATTTCCGAAAAGGGAAAAAATTGAATTCCAGCTAAAATGCCCTAAACCCACGTGACCGTGTACAAATTTCTGCCCAATTCACCCAAATTCCCATTTCGTACACCCTTTTGTCCACTTACAAGAGGAAGTTCCCTATTTTATGCCAAACAAACAAGAGAAACACAAATGTAGAATGGATTTAGGGGCTGTTTGGTTGATTTCCTAAAAAAGGGTAAAAGTTGACTTCCAACAAAGAAAACCCCAACCCACATTAACTTGTCAAGTTTTCCCCCATTTCGGCTCAAATATCTCTGAGACGGATTTACTCTTTTAGGGACCCTTTTCTCCACTTTAGAGAGGAGATTTCCTCTTTTTTGTTGCCACCGAAACAATGAAAACAGAAATAAAGATCGAAAATACGTTTGCCTAAAAGAGTGAAACCACTTTTCATTGTTTTTTGCTCCAACCAAACAGACCCTTAATGGAAGTGGGTATCCATAAAAGGGGGAAATCACTAGTCTAGCTCCGTTCCCATCACCAAGGCACACGGTTCTGTGTAAACCCAAGAGCTAGCATGCACACACTAAGGTGAACCCCATTTGTTTGTAACAAATTCCAATGTCATCGCTTAAGACGTTAATATGCCTGATTTGTATCAACATACATCAGTTCTTTCATTCTTAAAGTAACAAAAGGTCGTGCGTCAGTAGGGGTGGGCGTGGGGCAGGTCGGGCCTGAATGGGTCTGGCCGACGGCTCTGACCCCGGGTCTGGGATTGGACCTAGCCTGGCCTATGGCCCTCTTAGGGTCAGGCCAGGCCAAACCCAGCCCATGACAGGTTGGATCATGGGTCGTCGACCGACGAATTTTTATACCATTTTTATTTTTTTTATTTTTCTTTTTTATCTGTAGCCTTATTTGACCATCCGCCACCAGACCAGACGATAAAACCTGCAACATTTACAATTTCACGATCTCAACACGTGTCAAGATAATGGTACAGCTTGTTTGATTCAATTTTTAAAACAAACCCCACTTTCAAATTTATATTTTGGATTAGTGTAATTAGCGCTAGTAACAAAGAATGCAATCAAGTTTTATACTTTTAATTGCTTCGCTGAATACAATTATTGTAATTTCTTGAAATATGATTAAAAAATAATAATGTAATATCATTGAGTTAATAGATCTCAACTAACAAACTGTAAATAGTTTTATAATACAACTAAAATTGATTTGTTAATCAACAATTTGTATACTTTAACAACAATTTGTATACCTAACTAAATATTGCATTTATATATGTACTCTATGTGTAATAGTAACATGGTAATTCCCTATGGTAATTCTTATGTAATCAGAGACAGTTAATAAATGTAAGGAAAGGTAATTAGTGGCGTATTTATAGCATTTGCAATAATTGTTTTTTAATATAAAATATGATGCTTATCATTTTTTTAAAAAAATTTATGTAGGGCGGCTGAAATAAAAAAAAATAAAACATAAATAAAACGGGCCGGGACGAATCAAGTCAGGTCCGATCGGGGATGGACCGGACCAATAGTGGGCCGGACCTATTTCTCTGACACCGGGTCTAAGGAAAACTCAGCCCGGGCCTGATTGAATTGTGGGTTGGACTGGGCCTAGCCCATTGCGGGCCTGGTTGGGCCAGACCCGTTGATGGCCATGCCAAGTCTTGAACCATGGCGGGCTGGGCGGTTCGACCCACAGTTCGAACCTAGGTCAAACAGGCACGTGCCCACACCTATGTGTCAGCACATGTAAGCTCTTGGGGAAACACCATAGAACAGACACATAGCGTAAAGATTTAAAAAAAAAAGACAAAGATTAGATATTGCTACAACAGAACCTAAAACTTCCAAGCATATAGGGAACAAGGGCCTGTATTCAATCAGGCAATGGGTTGAGCTTTTGAGTATCTTGATTTTGTTTAACATTAGAACCATATATGTCAATCCTCATGGGTTTGTTTCTTCCCATTTTTAATGAAAGATGGATCCATTAAGTGCAAATTACATGTAGTTTTGGCTTTTCGTGCAAGTATTCAAGTGCAAGGTAAGGATCAGAATTTTTCTAAAATATCATCCATAACTTCGGCACTAATAGAATTCTGGTATGCTCAAGTTGCAAAATCTCAATGCCAAAAGAAGAGAGATCACAAGGGCTGAAAATTAACAGTCAGGATGGTGGAGTAAAACAACAATGATTCACGTCCTAACCTAAGCACATCCTACTTGAATACCACACCACTACTGGAAAAACAAATGTTTTATATTTCCTCCAGATGTAGAATTGAATAGTTATTTATTTTATTGTTTGATTCAAAAAACTACAGCAAGATTACTTGACCAGCTCCATCATACAAGGGTTAAGACCTCGTACATTTCCTCAAAATATTCATGAAAATTGCCCATTTATTCACAACATAAAGAAGGTAGATGCATGTCTTCACATCATTTAAGGATGACACGTTTGTTTAGGTACAGTTTTCTCGATCCAAGAAATGTGCAACTTTCAGATAACCAAAATTATGAAATCATTTAACCAATACTATGAAATCATTTAACCAAGCTTTTTATGAGTCAATTTAACTATTTTCTTACAATAAGGCCAAAGGTCTGTCAAACTTCCAGCCATGACCCTAATAATCGTTCAAAAGGAGACAAATCTCCAGACAATACTTGGTAGCAGCCCATATACTACAGAGAAGAAATCACAAAGTAACGAGGTACATATTCTCATGTAAAGAATAAAAAGAGCTCATTAAACCAAGGTTTCTGGAAATTTTATTAATTATTTTTAATGACATATCAGAAAAGGTTCCATTTTTCACCCTCCTCCCTTAACTATTTCAAGTTTTCACTCACAGGTTTAAACAACATAATTTGCAATACTATAACCAAGTTTTTGAGAAAATATATTGATTACTTTTAATGAAATCAGAAGAGCTCCCATTTTTCACCTCCTCTCCAATAACTATTACAAGTTTTCACCCACAGATTTAAACAACAGAATATGTAATACTATAACCCAAGTTGGTAGATCAATATATCATATGAATAGTGTAGGTGATGGAGGTCCTTGATGTCCATGTATAATTACATCTTTTAGTACATAAATCCCAGCTGGAAAAATAACTTCTCAATGAACTCACTAATTCATCTAAGTTTATCCGGCATACATGGACCAATATTAGCAAATAGAAATATTAAGTTTTAAGTTATTTAAAAAATAAATGCTCCATATATTCTATAGTGCAGTACCATTAGAATATTACCTAGTGCGTGCAAAAGGTTTATCCTTCTCCAGTTCCAAGTCCTTGATCCTAGCTTCCGCTTCTCTCTTTTGTGCCAACCCTTTACCCCATTCCAAGTTCTTTTCCTGAACAAAAGCATGCATAGGACATAAAGATTTAAGTCAATAAAATAAAATAAAAATTAGCAAAATTAACCTCTGATCAAAATGACAATAATCTGAAGGAGGGAGGCAGGGAGGGAGTCCTACTTTTTTATATAATAAATGGCATTCCATGAAAATTTCAAATATGGTCAATTTCACAGAACGACTACAAACTATTAGAGAGAGGTTACAAAGCATCCTACTTTTTGCTCTACTTTTTTATATAATAAGCTGATATGCCATGAAGATTTAAAATATGGTCAATTCCACAAAACTACCATGAACTATAAGAGGTTTCACATAAATATTTTTATTAGAGAAGAATACAAAAAATGACTAAATTTGCACGATCAACAGACGTAGGGATAAGCTGGCAAGTGATACGCATGTGATATTTTAACCTTAATTACTTTAAGTAACTACAGTCACCATCTCCTTTTCTTAACTGCTAGGGGTATTTAGAGTTCAAATAACACTATTAATGTCATTAGGATAATTTTTGATAGTATGTGGTATTTTCTACAGATTTAAGTCTGGCATTTTTTTCCAATAAAAACAGTGTATGGAATTTTTTGCAAAACACTTAATAGCTCATAATAATTCCATGAAATTTGCCCTTTAAGACAGGAGATTCAGTGTTGCCAAGGACGATTCATAGTTCACTACGGCAGGTTAGTCAGACCATCTACAAGACAGGAGATTCAGTGTTGCCAAGGACGATTCATAGTTCACTACGGCAGGTTAGTCAGACCATCTACAGGGGAACAATAGTAGCTCAAGTTAGTCATGCAAGATATTTCCATAAGATATATCAGTCCTCTTCTAATCAAAGACTCTGCTGACTTAAACCTCTTTTTAAATGATTACGTAGGTATTATCCCTATCCCACCTGGGAATAAGAAAAGAAGTAAGGTGCAGGTCTTAATCCATCATGGGATTTTATCTCAGCACTTGTACACTTTGCTTTTTTGTCCTCTTCCAAATTCTTAAGATTTTCTTTCTCGAAGAGCAAAGCCATCTACAATATTATTAGCGGACAATGAAATAGACTTGGCCATCAATTCATAGGGTCTTAAATTTTTGATATTTGCTTAAGCCCTTAATTTCAATTCTCCTGTAGCATAGAAAAATTCCAATTGATAAACTGTAAATCTACTGAGACCCTCATAATATCACAAACAGGGGTGTTCCAATATTCACCTTATGCCTGTCCTTCATTTAGTTCCCTACTTCTCAAGAGCTAGCACTATAGTAATCACAATAATCTCTGCACTTAAGTCCTATAATATCACCAGCAACACTTCTAGTCTCAACTATGTCATTGCATTTAAGTGCAACTTAATTAAGTTGGCTACAAGGAGCACCCAATAAATCTTCTCATCCAGCATATGAAATCTAGTTCATACTGTTTCACGTGTTCAAAGAATGGGGTTTTGTCGCAGCAAACATATTGTTTCGCGTGATCCAATATTCAACAAATATGGGGGGTTTAGATATCAATGCATCAGTTCATATTACTGGTATAATTGCTAGTATGACAAAAAAAATTGGCCTGTATTTTAGATGCTACGGACCTGCACTAAATACAAATGTCTTCCGGAGTTTTTTACGAATAGAAAATAGCATGTCTAACTCAAAGAGAATATACCAGACAACACATTAGCTTCTAAGATGATATGTAACAGTATACGAGACAATGTATCATCTGCTAAAGCAAAAAAGTGTCAAGACAAACTTTGTTTTAGTCATATGATGCTTACATATTAGATCTTATTTCACAGTACTGAGCATTAATCAAGACAAACTTTGTTTTAGTCATATGATGCTTACATATTAGATCTTATTTCACAGTACTGAGCATTAATCTGATTACACTAGTTGTACCTTGCCTTATGCTTACATATTAGATCTTATTTCACAGTACTGAGCATTAATCTGATTACACTAGTTGTACCTTGCCTTGTGCCACGGGAAATGCTAGGGCAAGAAAAAGTAAAACCAATTGGCTAGTTATTGGGCCCAACTATTCACACTCCCAAACAGTAACTTTGGGGGTGTGTGAGGACTAAATTGCCCTTCTCCCAAACCATCCCAAACAGTAACTTTGGGGGTGTGTGAGGACTAAATTGCCCTTCTCCCAAACCAAACCAGACCAAGTCCAAAAGGGCATTTTCGGCAATCCAACTCCCAAAGTTACTGTTTGGGAGTGGATATAGCAAACATGCTAGTTATTGTGCATTATTCACTAGCATGTACAAATTGTTCTGGCTTATGAAGTACTATCCACGACTGTCATAAACTAATAACAGAAAGAAAACTAAGCTTATTCTAAACATAATGTCTTCGCAACAACAGTTATGACATTGTATGGTTCTTAAGAGGATTTTATAGAACAAGTGCTAACAATTTCTTCTGAATTAACAAGCAACAATTGCAAAAGTGTGTGGACAAATTATTCCGAATAACATGCAGAGATATGACAAACCTTTGGTTTCTCTTCTTCTTGTGCTCTCGCAAGCTGTTCTGTATTAATGCGCCTACCTATAACAACATCATTTTAAGCAATAGGTAACAATATACTCGCAAGCTGTTCTGTATTAATGCGCCTACCTATAACAACATCATTTTAAGCAATAGGTAACAATATACGATCAGCTCAAAATATACAGATAGGTAAGGGAATTTTCATCAACCAAACCTTCTTTATCACGAAAAACTGGTTGTGCTCCTTTTCCACTCATAGATGGATCCATAGCAGCAAACCTGCATAATCATAAAAATACAGTCAGCTATCAGCTTTATGTGTAGATCAAATAACAAAAACAGAAAACGTAACTTTTTAGCAATACATGAAACAAATTAAGCATGACACCTTGATATTTCCTCCTTCCTCTTCTTGTCATTCTCCTTTTTAATCTCCTCAGCTGATAACAACCCAGTCCTTCTTGATTCTTTTGCTGGAGATGGTTCCTTTCTCTTTCTTGGAGGTGAAAGATCTTCATCCTTAGACAAATATGGTTTTTTTCGCCTTCTCGGGGGTGAAAGGTCAATGGAAGGAGATACTCCTCTTCTCGAAGCCTCGGCCAACCGCTGCCTGCTTCTCCTTGGAGAAGAAAGATCATCACCAACTTCAGGAGATTGATTTCTATTTCTTCGAGGAGGAGAAAGGTCATTTACGGGCTCCTTTCTATTTCTCCTTGGCGGAGAGAGATCAGCATCTACTTTGGGAGATCGATTCCGATTCCTTCGTGGAGGAGAAAGGTCATCTACAACCCCCTTTCTTCTCCTTGGTGGAGAGAGATCAGCATCTACTCCAGGCGATCGATTCCGGTTCCTCC
>NC_033797.1:49961530-50018116 GCF_001876935.1 Asparagus officinalis | reverse complement strand
GGCGGTGAGAGATCACCATCCTTAGCGTCGTCTGCATTCGGTTCCCTATCCGATGGTGGCGTGTCCAATCTCGACCGTCGCTGGCGAGGCGGAGAGAGATCTGAATTCGAGATCGAAACCCAACCGCTTCCATCTTCCGAAATACCGCCATAGGGTTTCCGAGAACGAATCGCTTCGAGCCTCTTCAGACGCTTCACCTCAACATCTTCATCTACTAAAGGCGCTTCGTCGTCTGCAACAACAAAACAGGAATCAGAGAACACGAAATTAGGAAAAGTAACGGAGCTTAAATCTAGGGTTAGGGTTTGGGGAAATTACCGGCGGATTCTTCTTCCTCATCAATTACAGGCTTTTGCCACACGGGGTCTTCGTCGACGACGAGGACGCCGGCGGCGGCGGGATTAGGTCTGGGATTCTTATCTTTCTTCTTCTTCTTCTTCTTCTTGGTTTGGTCGTCGGATCCAGATTGGTACTTTTTGAGATACTCTTTGAGAGACGTGGGTTGGTGTAGTTTTTACACCAAATCACTATTCCATCTCCAACCCATTACACCAAATTTTACACCAAAAAGAATATTCCTTTTATTATTCTTATCTTTTAACATTTTATCTATTTAAAATATTTAACAAATTATGTAATTATATAATACATTACATATAATTAATTATAATAATATATTTTATGAATAAAATAAAAATATAAAAAATTAAATGTTAAATTAAATTAAAATATTATTTTCATAAATTCAACTAAAGATTACATTTAACATCACAAAAAAAAAACATCACACTTGCAAGCAAAAAATAAAAATAAAAGGCATTACATTTTTATGTCCTAATTTTTATCTAAATGGTGTAGTTTTTCTTATTTCTTTTTAAATTTTATTTTAATAATTATTTTATACTCTAATTTTATTATAATAATTAATATAAGTTAATATATATTATTAATATAAATATAAAAAACAAAAGCAAAATAAAGTTTAGGAAAAAAAAGCAAAAAGAAAAGAAAATATGAATAAAAGAATAAAGTTTAGAAGAAAAAAGCAAAAAAAAAAAAAAAATTTGCGCCATTGCTACAGTGTTGCGCCATTTCTGACGCAACACTGTAGCACCCCGCTAATTTAGCGGGGTGTTTGGCGCTCCATTGGAGCGCCAAAATGCTCCAAAATGGAGTTTTGGCGCTCCATTGGAGTTGCTCTAAGCACTCGGAGGATTAGGATTTAGTGCATATAATATTATATGTACAAAGAAAATCATATCATATCATATCATATCATACTCCCTTTAAAAGCACGAGTTCGAAAAATCTTTTTTAGACAAATATGCCCCTTTATAGTTTGAACTATCTTATCTATAATCAAATTCTAATTTAAAATCTTTTTTAGACAAATATGCCCCTTTATAGTTTGAACTATCTTATCTATAATCAAATTCTAATTTTTAATGGTCAATATTACCCTTCACTATTTTGAATATTTTATTTATATCTTAATCTATCCTAATCATAATCATATTTTATCCTAATTTTATGTGAACCATGTTTAGCTTAACAATTTAAAAAAACTAAAATATTAATAAAATATATGAAACATAAAAATGATATTAGTTTGTTAAGATAAAGAAATTACAAGTAGATAACATATTATACATGAAGTATTGTAAAAAAAACCATAAAAAGTTTTAAAATTGTAGAAAATACCCTGAAAAGTTCAAAATTATAAAACCCATCCAAATGTCTCAAAACTTAAAATAAAAAACATGAAATTAAAAAATTAACCACCAACACATGAAACATAGAATTTACAACTACCAAAATTAAAAGTAAATTTTTTTAAAAACTCTTTCAAAATTTTAAAAATTATAAATTACACCCTCAAAGTTTAAAACCACAAAAATGGGCTAAAATTTTAAAACTTGGCAAAGAAAAGTATAATTGTTTGGTATTTTTCATATATATATATATATATATATATATATATATATATATATTAAAATTTCTAATTTAGGGATTTACTATCCATTTTCAGCATCTAAGAATAGTCTAAGTTGATACTGGTAAACAAAAACAATAAGAATTGATTAAAAACATCCGGTTAATGGATAAAATTTTTAAAAATATTATAGATTAAAAATTATCGGCACTATATAAATTAAAGTAATTTCATATAATTTTAGTAATAAGTTGGGGTAGCCAAAATACATTCGTAACATTAATTGATAGATGTTTAAATCCATAGAAATGATAAAACACTATAATATTATACCTTAGCATTAATTGATTTTAATTTAGAAACTTTAATCTTTGACGTTAATAATATTTATAGGGTAAAAGAATACAAGGAATTACATATGGAGAAACTATTAGAATATTTAGAGATAACTTTAAAAGAATTGAGTTATTTCCATTGCAAATGGGAAAGTGATGGAAATAAATCTAAAATTCAGAAAACGTCAATGAATCACTTGAATTGGCATTAACATAAGACATATCTATTAATGAAGCACTGAATGAGTTACATTAAAAAATAATTTAATAACTTTATCCTAATCAAAGAAAAAATCTCCATGGAAGACATAAGAAAAATTAGTAAGTATTCATAAATTCCATACTGTGTTCTTCAAATTAAATATTAATATTATAATCTAAGAGAAATTGGTAATGAATAATGCAGGTATTTAGTTTAGATCTTTATGGAAAATGACAGGGATAGAGCAAAGGTAATATTATTGAAATAACAGAAATTCTTATTGGATGCACATCAGAAGAATTCATTTTAGAGGAAAATAAAGAGATAGCTTCTAATTTATTTAAGTAATAAATTAGGAACACAAAGAATTTTATATATATGAAATTAATATTTATTCTCATTGAAATAGAAAAAAATCAAAGTCTATATTTTGAGCAGTTTGTGTTGAACATCATAAGTACATTTGACTTCTTTGTAAAGTTAAATGAGATGATAAAAAATTAACGAGCCTAGGAAAGATAATAGCATAAAAAATACAAAATTAGCCTGATGTCACAATTGATGTAGATGATGAAGACAATACTCTAGAATTATCCGAGAAATGATAAATGATAAACCTGAAGAAGGATTGATCTTAACTCAATAAAAAATAAAATAAAAGAAATAAAAACAATATTTTATGAATATTTTATAGAATAGTTTAATTATTTTGAGTGAAATTAGGAATCTTTAGAAGGGAGTTTCATGAATTTTTTTCAGTACTTTTATATTTTTATGTGGATGTTTTTATCATATAAAAGTATACTAGAGTTAGCATTAATCTTTAATTTATATTTTTTTATGAAGTCTATCAATGATTAGGAATAAACTTCATATTCTCTTTTGCATCGTTTTAACATACTTTAAATCAATCATTTTGCCATATTGGTTTTAAATATTCACCTTCCTTGTATAACACTATTTTAATATTTTTCACTTTGCAATGCTATACTTTCTCAAATAAAGCTTAGTTTCATATCGGTCAAAAATAATATAAAAATTCAAATTATTTTTAAATTATATTTGTTTTTTGTCAATTCAAATATCAACATGAAAATTTAAATTGGGTGTATCCCATTTAAACAAACATAAAAAAATAATCAGGATGTAAGAGTTTAAAGAAAAAAATGAGCACAAACTGCCAAAAATACTTAATCATGGTATTAAATCACGTGCATTGCACGTGTGTAAAAACTAGTAAATTAAAAATAGCCAGATGGGGGACATGTAACGAGGTGAGTTGCGTATTAAAGTGAGTTGGTTGGCTAGAGAACTCCAACATGAGTGCCTAATATAATAAGATTATGAGTTTGTTTATGTGTTGCCACCTGAAGCGGACAGACTCAGTCATTGCAAATCCAAATAAGAACTTAATTAAAGATAATTTAAATGATATTTGTTCAATGTTGTTGTAGTTAATTTGTAGTTTACTTCATAATTTACATGATGATATGATATGATATGATGATGATTTTACAGTAGAGTGGATGATATCATCTGCTTTATTTGATATATTTGTGATTTTCTCTCATTATTTTTTACTTGTGATTTGTTATACCCTTTTTGGTATAAGTTGTGACGATATTGTAGGTCATGAGCAGACATGTTTAGTAGTGGTGTTATATTTAGCGAGATGCGATATATTCACTTATGATTCCACTACATATGTTGTAGTCTACATCCTATCAATGTTATTGTCTTTTATCATTGGTTATTGCTCTACCCTTTCATTTACGTACTATTATCTTTTCATGATCACTATCTCTTTGAGCTTGTCATTCATTTATTTGTATTGATATGTGAATTATTATTCACAAGTTTGTTCGTTTAGATTTCTATTCTTTTGGCGGTGCTTGCTAAATCTGCTCTAATAGATTTCTTTTGTTTCCCTTCCTACGTAGTTGACGCAAACCAGATTGTGAGCAAGAGATTGGTTGAGAACATGAATGGTCAGGTATGAGATTTGAAATGTTGGTTTATTGTTGGTTTTTATATTTATTCATTTTTTTGAAAATTTATCTTTTCCAAAAGTACCTACTTTGATAAATAAATGAAAATGAGTATCAATAATTATAGGCTTAACACATTATTGTAACATAATCATTGTCGGAGCGGTGTGTACCGGCCTCGTTGTGCTCCGATTAGGCTATAGTGGAGTTTGGGAAAAACTTTCCATAGTCAATATTACCCTTGACCCTTTTAGATATTACATAATAATTATATCATAATTAATATGTTTAATCAATTTATCCTAATTAATTTTTTATTTTTAATTATTAAACTAAATTAAATATAAAATCATGGCTTCGGTAAAAAATTTCCATGGCCAATATTACCCTTGTCCCTTTTTTATAACTACCATTGACACTTTTAAATATCACATTTTAATTCTATCATAATTAATATATTTAATCGATTCATCCTAATTAATATTTTTAAATATTGTTATCCTATCCTAATCAATTACCTTTTTTAAATATTTAATGTTTTCGTAACTAAATAACTTTGTTTACGTTACTGTTATGGTATTCCCATTCGCCAAAATACAACTCACCAAACAACGGGCGAATGTATTTTCGCAAGCAAGGCCCTAACCGGCTTGATGGCCGAAGCCCAGCGGAGGTCCCAACTTGGCCAACTCATCAAGTCAATACTCTTCATGATGACTCAAGAGTCGGGACCAGTCGACCTTCTTGTCGAAGTCGACTCGCCTGGAGCCCACTCGACCTTTTTATTCAATGCCCTACGAGGACGACTCGATGGGCGTTACTTCTCAGCGAAACTGGAGGATAATATCTACCTCGGGCTTCTCCCTCTAGCCACGTGTCAACACTGCGGTCAACACTGGACATGTCTCATCATGACCTTAGCCCCGATAGTCTTCATGACTCGTCATATCGCATGGGCTCTACCACACCGCCGATCACTCTCCATTTGATGTTGAGAGGATCTCTCCAATGCTGGAGTGATCTTTCCCCCAACCCCCTACCAACACTTGTAAAGTTAGTACTGACGCAACCACCAACTCATACCTCGCCATTACTCCTCCGTACTCGGTCAAAGTGTCCAATCTACCCTTCTCTCACAGAGTATAAATACATGTACTATTCGCCTTTTGGAATATGGGGCTATTCCAAAAAATAGAAGGAGAACTCTTAAGTTCTGATTCTTCTTCCACTCAAGTTTATCATCTAACTTGATCGTCGAATGTATAACAGGGGAATCAATCCCCGCCCTCTCACGAGTTCTTACATGTGCAGATTTCTCAGCTCCCGAATTCAAGAACTAAATAAAAAGTCGGAGAAGGATACAATCCCCTCATCAATCTCCTTTACCTCATCGAGATTATCCTATCCTAGATACATACTGACTATGTGATCACTAGTACATCAACAGTTTGGCACCTACCATGGGGCTTTCTCTCTTTTTCGAGAAGATATGTCAAGTCCTAAGAAATGGCCTGATCAGTCTCATCCTGTAGCTCGACCCCGAAGTTGTGTCACTCAAGCTAAGCAGAAAATGTTTTTGGCTGAGAGGAATCGACATAATCACATCCCTCTACAGCTTTAACAACCATTTTGGGAGTATTTATCAACTAGCCATCTATAGGATGGACGAGCTCCCATTAACCTCAAAAGCCTCTCGAAAGATGAGCATCATGTCGTCTTTTTAGAGAGGTGTTCTTTGGTTGTCTTTCTAGAAAGAACAACTCTGGCTTCTTGAATATATTTCTCAGAAAGAATTCCATCATCAAAGTTCCTAGTATCTTTTGGCTATACCACACAACCCACAAGAACTCAATTGGAGAGACCCCATTCAAGCTAGCATATGGCACCAAGGTAGTCACTCCTGTCGAAGTAGGCATATCGACCATTCGACTACAAACACTTCGACAAAGACATGAAATCAGAAGGACTTCGGATCAGCCTCAACCTCCTTGATGAGATCCGATAGAAAGCGCTCCAGACCCAAGTCATCAATCAGCAGCGAACCGCCCGCTACTACAATAATAAAATCCGACCAAGGAGATTCAATGTTGGCGACCTCGTCCTCCACAAAGCCGCTTTTGACAAAAACACTCGGCAAGGCAAGCTAGCTCCTAACTAGGAAGGTCCTAACACAGTCCTAGAAGAGTTGTGAGTCGGCACCTATCGACTAAGGGCCCCAGACGGGAGAGTCTTACGACATCCCTGGAACATCGAGCATTTGAGGTGATATTTTTAATAATTATAAATTTTATTTAGCCTTAGTAAAATTGTTATTGAAACTGACTTGACTCTTGTCTAGCACTCTCGTAGTGCTCAATCTCTGCAGGTATCCTAAGCTCTTGGTGCCTTTTCAGGAATAAACCCAAGGTACTAACCATATGGTCGACTCCCACAATCGCCTCTCGATCATTATGGGGATCCTAAAGACTCATATGTCTACATAAGACCTGGGCACCCAACCTCAGGGTTGCCATTTCATCATTTTGCCCTCAGGGTGGCCCTCTGTAGGGCACAAGACCTAGTCGACTTCAGCAAGTCCTAGGCACAGCCTCAAGGTTGTTGAAGATCTAGTCAACTTCAGTAAGTTCTAGGCATCTAACTTCGGTTGGATATTAATCCCTTGGTACGTTTTCAGGAATAAACCCAAGGTACTAATCATATGGTCAACTCCCACAGTCGCCTCTCGACCATTATGGGGATCATAAGACCCAGACGTCTATGTAAGATCTAGGCACCCAACCTCAGGGTTGTCAGTTCATCATTTTGTCATCAGGACGGCCCTCTGTAGAGCAAAAGACCTAGTCGACTTCAGCAAGTCCTAGGTACAGCCTCAGGATTGTTAAAAACCTAGTGAACTTCAGTAAGTTCTAAGTATCCAACCTCGGTTGGATATTAAGCCCTTGGTACCTTTTCAGGAATAAACCCAAGGCACTAACCATATAGTCAACTCCTACAGTCGTCTCTCGACCATTATAGGGATCCTGAAGACATAGGCGTCTACCTAAGACTTAAGCACCCAACCTCAGGGTTGCCATTTCATCATTTTCCCCTTAAGCTAACCCTCTGTAGGGCGGAAGACCTAGTTGACAGGGTTGTTAGAGACCTAGTCAACTTTAGTAAGTTCTAGGCATCCAACCTCGGTTGGATAATAAGCCCTTGATATCTTTTTAGAAATAAACCCAATGCACTAACTATATGTTCGACTTCTACATTCACCTCTCGACCATCATGGGGATACTGAAGACCTAGGCGTCTACGTAAGACCTGGGCACCCAACATCAAGGTTGCCATTTTACCTAATTTCCATCAAGGCAGCCCCCCCACCCCCGTAGGGCGAAAGACCTAGTCGACTTCAGTAAGTCCTAGGCATTCGACCTCTCGGTTGAATTAAAACTCCTTGGTACCTTTTTAGGAATAAACCCAAGGCACTCACCGTATGGTCGACTCCTATAGTCGTCCCTCGACCATCATGACTATATTGAAGACCTGGGCGTCTACGTAAGTCCTAGGCACTCAACCTCAAGGTTGTCATTCTATCAAACAGACCTTGGTGTTGTTCTAAAAACAAACCCAAGGCTATAGCCTAAGTGTTTGAATGGCCTCGACAACACGATTTTGGCGATACAATTTGCCTAATCTTTGTCGGCTGAAGACCTAAACACGGCCAGCATAAAGCAATAAATGAAGCCGGTCGTCTCGATTCCTCTACATTTAAGTCGACATGATACGACAGGCTCATCACAATCAATACTTGGTTCTCTCAATCAGAACAAAGCTCCAAATTAGCAAAGCAAATGAGTAAATAAAGGTAGACTCAAAAATGAGAATAAAGTCGATTACTATTCCAAAGTGATTCTTTATCATATTTCACTCGGACCCGGCTAAAGCCAACTCTAAGCGGAACAGGCCAACTATTATGGTATTCCCATTCGTCAAAATATAACTCGCCAAACAACGGGCGAGTGTATTTTCACAAGCAAGGCCCCAACTGGCTTGGTGGCCTAAGCCCAACGAAGGTCCCAACTTGACCGACTCGTCAAGTCAATACTCTTCATGATGACTTAAGAGTCGGGACCAATCGACCCTCTTGTCGAAGTCGACTCGCCTGGAGCCCACTCGACCTTTTTATTCAATGCCCTACGAGGACGACTAAATGGGCGTTACTTCTCTGCAAAACTGGAGGATAGTATGCCTTGGGCTTCTCCCTTTGACCACGTGTCAACACCGCAGTCAACACTAGACATGTCCCATCATGACCCTAGCCCCGATAGTCTTTATGAATCGTCATATCACATGGGCTCTACCATGTCGCCGATCACTCTCCATTCGATGCTGAGATGATCTCTCCAATGCTGAAGTGATCTTCCCCCAATCCCCTACCGACACCCATAAAGTGGATGCTGACGCAACCACCAGTCCATACCTCGCCATTACTCCTCCATACTCGACCAAAGTGTCCAATCTACCCTTCTCCCACTGAGTATAAGTACATGTACTATTCGCCTTTTGGAATGGGGGGCTATTCCAAAAAATAGAAGGAGAACTCTTAAGTTCTGCTTCTTCTTCCACTCAAGTTTATAGTCTAACTTGATCGTTGAAGGTACAATAGGGGAACCGATCCCCGCCCTCTCACGAGTTCTTACATGTACAGATTTCTCAGCTCCCTAATTCAAGAACCATACATAAAGTCGGAGAAAGAGACGGTCCCCTCATCAATCTCATTTACCTCATCGAGATTATCCTATCCTGGATACATACTGACTGTGTGATCACTAGTACATCAGCAGTTACATTAGAAGATATTATGTAATTTAAAATATTTTAATATTTACATGTTATCTTTTTAATTATATATACTATTATAAATATTTTCACAGTAATTAGTTGTACACAGGCTATGTTTAATGTTATACATGAATGGGGCTAGTTTGATTATCACTATTGTATTATATATTGATTTTTATCTTTGTATACAAAATTGTTCCCATATCCCTAGATTAGCGCGGAGCGAATTTCAGTTTCAACCGATAAAACTAACTGAACCATCATATTAATAGTTCGGTTCTATTTCATACACAATTTGGTTCGAGGCAGTTTAGGAACTGTTAAACCCATGTTAACCAAACCGACCGAACACGCATTTAAAAATACCCAGCTACGCATCGACATTATCGCCCTCACTCTTCATAGGACACCACCGTGCCCTATGTCACTGATCAAATTTCCAACTCAACTTGGGGGCTGTTTGGTTTGGGTTTTTTATAGAATGGGGGAAGGAATGGGAATAAATACTGCCAGAATTCCCAAAAGTGATTCCATAATACCCCTACTCTTAGGGGCTGTTTGTTTCACAAATAAACAAGAATATGATTAGGAATCCTATTTTTTAATGGATTCCTACCTATTCTAAGACAACTTTGTAGTTTTATGGAATCCCATTTTTTTTGCATTCTATGTTTGTTTCACCCCATGGAAAAATAGAATCATGCTTTTATAGAAACCCTCCCATTCCTAATATCTAGTTTGGTTCAGAATAAATTTTTTTGGGATCAACACTGTAGCAACGGCTAGTTAAGTATTCAAAATAAAAACACTGTAGCACATTATATTAAGAGATTATACACGTAGCGAATTATCAAAACCAACACATTATATTACCCAGCGGGAAAAAATAAATTATCAAAAACCCTGTTGTTAACGATTCACATCAAACACGAAGAAATGAATCTTAAAATTGGGGGAAAATTTATATCTTCGGGTGCAGCGGGGAAAATTACTGAAATCCAAGCAACCAAACCCACTGAAATCCAAGCAACAAAACCGACGGACACCCCGAGGCCAACAAACCGACCGAAAACCAGATGTTCGAGAAGGGATCACCAACAAACCGACCGAAACCCACCAATAGAGGAGCGTCGATGATGAGAAGTTCGAGAACGGATCACCAACAAACCGACCGAAAATCAGAAGTTCGAGAAGGGATCACCAACAAACCGTCTGAAACCCACCAACAGAGGACCGTCGACGATAAGAAGAGGGAGAAGCCGATTCCGCCAGCCACGAGTTCGAAAAAGAAATCGAAGACCTACAGGAGAAGAGGCGCGAAGAGGAGTGAGTGAGGCGGGAGAAGAACAGCGCTCCAACCACGGATCTAGGGTGTTCGAAAGCGACAGAATCGGAAAAACCCCAAAGAGGTGAAAGGGATGGGGATGTCAGAAATATCGCCCAAATCCGATCAAAAGGAGAGGATTTGGGAATCCCTAAAAAACACTATTTGGGGTACTTTACAGATTTGGAAATCTATAAAAAAAATTAGAACCAAACTCCGGATTAGGATTCATTTGGAATCCTTTAATTACGATTTTGCCACTGATAGATCCAAATACCAATCCTTTTCTAAAAAATGGGTGAAACAAACAGCCCCTTAAGTTCAAAAAAATCCCTATGATTTGTAGAAATGACAAATTAATGTTGGGGTCCACTTAACTTACCAAGAAAATCCATGTTATTTGTAGAAATGACAGAAGTATGAAATGACAGAAGTTACCAAAAAAATCCCTGTGATTTGCATTTTATTCCTTACATTAAACCTTTTCCGAATGAATCACCTGCCTCTTTTTCGTGCCTCACCCACACCTAGATAAAAGCCCTAAATAAATATCTGCTGCAACATCCCAGCATGTTTGGTAACCAGTATTTCATTTTAAATATTATATTTGACCTAATTCTATTGGTTGGATTTTAAAAAAAATTGAATGTTGGATATCGACCTAAATCCATTAACATTGTAAACCCATAATAAACGCGGAATTCTAAATCTCAACTCATTCCTTGTCATTTACAATTCTGTTTCCTCGACTCGCGATCTGTTTCTTTTCTCGACCCCCCCACCCCGCACGCTCTCTCTCTCTCTCTCATTCGCTATCCCACCAGTTCCATCAAACCCTAGCTCGTAGATCCAACCGGCGACGATGATCCAACCGGCGATGACGATCCAAACGGTGACGGCTCGCAAGCACTAATCTCACCTCCGACAACGACAGCAATACAACGGTGAGATCATTCGATCCTCTATCTCCAGTTCCAACGACGCCCTTGATCCTAGATTCAAACTTTATTCTCGACGATATCATCAACAAGCTACTGGAAGTTCGATTGGCGAGGCCAGGGAAGCATGTTTAGCTATTGAGGCGGAGAACATGCAGCTGTGCGTCGCTTTGAGAGAGATATTTCCTCAGTAGCCTAATCTCTTAGAGATCAAAGATCCCATCAAGATCTACGGTTAGTTTCTTAATAGCTCTTATTTTGTTCGTCACATTGATTAGACGGAGAAATTGTGATCAAAAGCACTATTTTCGTTTATTTGCAATGAATAGTTAGTTGTTCGATCGATTGACTATAGTAGGATAATATAGAACCACACCTTATAGCAATGAATACCAGATGCTTGGCTTCATTTCCCTAACACACGAATTATGAAGCAACTATACATCAACGTTTGAAGGAAACAGTTACATAGTAGCATGATATTAATTAATTAAATGTAAGAATACCATAAGCCACAAGTTTTCATAGGATTTTGATTAATTACCGTACTCTATACAAAACTTGTCTATGTTCTTTTTTCTTTTTGCTCGACTAATAGAGTGATATGATGTATGTAAGGCTGTACTTCAAGGAGGTAACACATACAAAGTATGAGATGAAGATATATTTCAAAGAGTAGCCACTATCTTTTTATCGCATTTGAACGACTGACATAAGCTGTATCTAATTTGTATGTGTCGATGAAGGTGGGAACATGATCCTTGCATGGGATATGGTGAAGGAAGCCACAACACTGACATTCAGAATGAATTTTTTGGGGTTTTGCGAGCAGACACCCTTGGTATCACCCAATTGCGAATACATACAGTGTATTTATTTTTATGCGAATATACCCCTGAGTAAATTTTGTCTGGCTCCTAAATTCATTAAAAATGTTTGATGAGATAGATAGACCCCAATAATTCTATTACTGATGATGGACCATCGACCGCTTTTTTTTAATTGAATTTTAAAAACGAGGCAAAAAGTTCATTTAGGAATGTATTCACACTTGGGCTAATATTATAGGGGTATATTCATCACAAATAGAACTGTAATAATTGAGTGATATGATATGGGTCTTTTCTCAATTAACCATATTTCTCATATACTCTGTGCCATAAGCACAAAATAGGAACTATAAAGGAAAGGAAAACATGTATTTTCATACTGATGATACCCAATTAACCCTATTTCTCATGTACTCTGTGCTATAAGGACAAATAGGAACCATAACATAAAAGGAAAACATGTATTTTCATACTCATGATCATACATCCTTAATGAACATTAGTTAAGTTCAGTATAGATTGCATTGTATTCACTAGTACAAAATGAGACATCTTAGACGGAAAATTCCGTCTAGGAAACTCACATTTACGTCTAAAAAGACTATCCCAGACAAAATTTCGTCTAGAATGTGAGTCGAGTATGTTTCCGTCTAGGATGCGGTATCCTAGACAGAACATCCTAGACGAAAATAAAATCCGTCTAGGAAGCTTCCTAGACGGAATTTCTGTCTAGGATTATCCGTCTAGGATGTATCCTAGACGAAAATTCCGTCTAGGATACTTCCTAGGCATATTTCCATCTAGAAAGTATGCTAGATGAAAATTCAGTCTAGGATATGGGTATCCTAGACGAAATTTCCATCTAGGATACATGATACAGTGTTTTTTAAAAAAAACCTACTTTGTGTATTAAGTTACAAAGTGAGTATTCCGTCATTATACAAATTTAGAACCTACTTTAAGCAAAAAAAAATTGATCAATTCTGCAAGTAAGATAATCAAGTTTTAAACTAATTTAATAATCCATGTTAACAAAATGTATCCATCATTATACAACAAAGCAAAAACATTAATTTACAAAATGAGCAACAACAAAAAATAAGGTTCCATAACAAGCATCAAGGCAAAGATCCATTGCCTTGGAAGATTCCATATCTAGTCTAAAATTCCATTGTTGGTCAGAGATAACCGATCTAAGGCTATGTTTGGTTTGAGAGAAAGGAAAGTAAAATAGAAAAGAAAGTGAGTTTCTATTGTTTAGTTGGAAAGAAAACAAAAAAGAAAATGAAAATAATTTTCGGTGAAGAAAAACCCATACTCATTTTTTCTCTCCCCCTTTCTCTCCGTTGCCCAGGTGAAAACAAGGGAGAGAGGCGGAATCTGACGCCTCCGACTTCCCCGATCTCTCACCTCCCTCTCTCTCCAAAACTCCGATCAATCTCCCCTCTCCCCCCCCCTCATTCTCTTTCTCTCTCTCCCCAAATCTAGGGCTACAAAGCTAGGGTTTCTCCAATCGAGCTCTCATCAGCTTGAGATCGCGAACATTCTCTCGCTCTTCTATGGATCGTTCATCGCTGATCGCGTAACACGGGGGAAGATCTGAGGGTGAGCTTCGGATCTCGTCAGCTTGAGATCAGAGGGTGAGCTTCGATCCGAGCGTGAGCTTCGGATCTCGTCAGCTTGAGATCTGAGGGTGAGCTTCGATTCTTGGGTGAGCTTCGATTTGATGTATGTCCTCTTATAACCGTGCGCAATTTTCTTAAGTTTTTATTTTTAGCACAATTTGATGTTTATGCTGTCCTGTTTTATCATGAACATCCTTGTTTGTCTTTGAGCTTGCCAATATGCTGGCAATGATTTATATATTATATATATGCTAGTCACAGGAGGGATAAATCCAGCAAACTGGACAAAATTGTGAACTGGCACAGTTCCATAATTGATATTTATAAAGATTTTTAATCATATAGACAGGTTTTAGAAAGTGCTCCTCAATTTTTGTAATAAATATTATATCATAATAATAATATTTTGCTATATTAGTTTGACTATTTTGTGTTTTATTTGTGCCCTTAATAGGCACATCCTGGAGCAAAACAATTTCGTTACAAACCTGTACCGTGTTTTGAAAACTTGCAAATCATTTATGGGACATTCATAGATAAAATAGTACCGTGTATTGGTTGCTGGTGTGGTTTATTGAACTTAAAATTTGAGGCTTTAAGTCTGGGTATCTCTGTACTATGTGCTGTATGGTAATTTTGTTTAGCTTGAGAGGGGATACGACGATATCTAATATTGTCGACAAGAAACAAAAGTTACTTGTGATTTGTGAGTTTTTGCCTTCTACCTGTGATGCTTTTGGTAATATAGTTATTGTTCCTAGGATGATCAAAATACTGTTCCGAAAATTTTGTTGACCTGCAGTGCCATTGTGAAAGATTGGCTGGCTCTCAAGTATGCCATGAACAGAGCTCGAAGGAAGCAATGAGTTTTATCTCTCATTTTTGTAGGAATCCAGTATGCTAAATTAACTATTCAATTAGCACTTGACCCATGATTCCTTGACCCTCTGGTTTTAGTAGTGTTCTTTTCATGTTGTTGTCGAAAATCTTAAGAGTGCACCATAACCAAATGCTTGATTTTTAATCTTGCATCGTTTAGGACGTGAATGATTGGCCTCTAATCGATCCCTTGCCTTCGTATGTTTGTTTAAGCTTTCTGAGCATGTTTGTTCCTTGTGGGCTTGTTGGTGAAGGAATGCTGACTGCTGCTATTTGTGGGGATGTTTTCACTTCTCCTCCAGTTGATTCTATCTTAGCTTTATGGTTGTTTTGTTTTTGGATCAACTAGTTCAAATGCACTATCTTAGCTGATATTGCCTTAGTGTTGTTTTACACGAATTCAGAAATGTTTTAAGTGTGTATGCCTGTATGTGTGTGCGTGTGTGCTTGTGTATGTGCGTATGTATGTGCATGTATGTATAGGTGAGATGAGTTCATGGTTATTATCTTAAAAAGAAATGTGTTACGTTCTTGATATAAAAGGTGTTCAATTATGGGTGAGATGAGTTCATGCTACCTTGTCCGAGCCTTTGTTGTTTGAGTTATAGCTTGTTTACAATGTCCTGTGCACTTCTCGTGGTGTACGTGGCACATCATTGTTAATTTCATACATTGATTTATTTTATGTCATATAATGGCATTTCTTATTAATTTCTGTTAGTCCAAGCGTCCTCTGTATTATGTTTCAGAAAGATATACGTGCACATATTTGCATCTTTATTATACGTTTGTTGTAGGCTATACCTCCAATGCTTGCTATACGCTGCCAGTCTATTTTCCACAAAACTAATGCATATTGGCTGATTGCATTATATCTGATTGGCGGTCGATAAGCGGGTAAGTGCAGATAAAGTTTAATTGGCAAGTGTAAGTCTACCTTTGATTTCAGATTTACTATGTTTTCCCCCTTATATACCATGTTTTTGTTTAATGAACCTAACATAAATATGTTTCCTTTCAGTGCAAAATGGTATATTCTGGTTTTTCCTCATCAAGTGAGAGCCACAACTATATAATACTCTCCATGCAAACAATTCAACGTGAATGCTTAGTTAATTAGAAATTGGCTTCATTATGTTGCTCTTTTGGTATGGTAAATTTTATTTGGTGTTTCTTTCTTTAGTAGATTGTCTGAGCCTTGGGTTGGGTGCTTGTCGGATGCGTCCATAGGTGCGGGAGATCTGTGGGTGGTTGTGTGTTTGCATTGGGGGGTGCATGTGGTCGTGTGATTGTGCAGGTGTGCATTTGTATTTGTGTGCGTGCAAGTGTATGCATGAATGCGTGTGCTTGTGGCTGTTATGTGTTGGTGTTCAGGTGCATGGGTATGTGTAAATTATCTGTGCATGGATGTGTTGGTGGGTGGGCATACATATGCAATTAACCCTTTCCAATATTGAACAATTCAGAGAGTAGAATTCTGATTTGGATACAAGTGTGCAAATTATCTTGATCCATGCAGGGCAGAGGGGAGCACAAAAAAATTTTCAATAAATATTTGCTGGGAAGTTGTCTTCATGATCAAGGAGTTTAATCTCATAATACTAATTTTCTTACTCTGAGCCTGCTTCAAATATTCTAATTCACACAGCTCTCCATGTGATGCAACTTTCAGAGGCAGTATCATTGGTATAGCTAGGTGATAATACCAGGATGCGATGTTTTCTGGGATGGTTAACTGTGCAATTGTATTTGTTTTTTTGGAGGTAAGCTCACCAAAGTTCTTATATTCACCATTTATTATTTTGGTAATCCTTAAACTTGTTTGTTACAACTATGGACTTCAAATCCTAAAACTTGTTTGTAGGAGGCAACTGCACTACTGGCTTGATATGATGTTGAAAAATATTAATCCTGTTGTTCGTCGTGGAAAAATATGACACCTGATTTCGCTCGAGTACAAACGATTGATTGTATTCCAGCTATTTTATGTTTCTGTAACAAATGTGAACTAGTCTGGTAGTCTGATAGATGTTAATGTTGCGTCTCTACCTGTACCACGATATCTTAGTTTATTTGGTGAGAACGTAGTGATAGAATATCTTAACATTTTTCTTTTTATGCAATCTTTCAGCATAAATATCTTACTCATCAATACATAAATAAAAGTATATGTTAGAGCATTACTGAGTACACTTTTTAGTGTTTAATTTTAACTTTTTATTTGTCTTACTGAGTACATTTCTTTCCATTGCAGCTACACAACAGAAGTTGGAGATGGATGGTGAAGGTGGGAAGAAGAAGCCAGAGACGTGACGAAGGAAAGGCTTGCAACGTTGATAAGACCTCTATTCTGTAGTCGTTATTGTTCAAATCTACTTAATTATGATTGTTGGATTTGTTAATAAAACATGTGTCAAACACTTGTTATTTGTTTAATAGAATTGCGTTTAAATTTATTTACTAATGTTATTATTTGTTTCATTTTTAATGATTGTGAAAATAAGCACCGATATTATTTTAGCTGTTAATATGCAACATGTTTGGAGTATAATTTGATGTTTGGTTTCTTTGTTGATGTGAATGGGAGCAAATTTGTTGTAGATATTCAGGTTCAGTGTAGTTGACAGAAAAGATATTACTTTTGGTGATGCAAATTAGTGTCAATGAAAATATACTTTTTACCAACTAAAAAAATACTTTTGCTGACGCTATCTAGCTTCGCCAAAAATAATATCTTTTAGCGATGCTATTTTGCATCGCCAAAGGTATAGCTTTTAGAGACGCTTTATTCTGCGTCGCTAAAAGCTAAACTTTGGCCGACGCTAACTTGCGTCGCCAAAAGTATAGTTTTTAGCGACGAATAATTTTGCGTCGCTAAATGCTATACTTTTGCCGACGCATAGCTTTTACCGACGCTGCGTACGTCGCCAAAAGCACACTTTTGCCGACGCAAAATATTATGCGTCGCTAAAAGATATACTTTTCCCGACGCATGACGCGTCACCAAAAGTGTACTTTTGGCGATGCAGTGTATTTACGTCGCTAAATACTTTCCTTGACGCACTTTTGGCGACACGTTAGCGACGCTGAATTTTACGTCAGGAAAAAATTTTCCCGACGTTTTTTAAACTTTTTATTGACGTTTTTGTTTCGTCAGCAATGTTGTATTTTGTTGTAGTGATATTAGGAATATCGTGACATTTATTTCTGTAAATATTATGTGTGAGAAATGTTGTTCTTTAATTAGTGGAATTGTGTTTGTTTTTTATTATCATGAAATGAGTTAATATTGTGCAAACATGTTCGGTAACATGTAATTTTTTTAAATATATGGTAGAACACAATTTAATTTAATTATTTTTTAAATTGTTTAAAATCTAAATCTAATTCTAAAAAGTATGAATTAAAATTATATTGTGATAATTTTCTTCCTTATTTTCTTAGAAAGGTAACCAAACAAGAGAAAATGATTTTCATATGAATTTTCTTTGAACTTTCATTACAATATTCTTTCTAACCAAACAATAGAAAGAATATCATTTTCTTTTTTTTCTTTTCCTTTCTGTTTTACTTTCTCTTTCCTTTTCTTTTCTCTCCCTTTCTCTCAAACCAAACATAGCATTAGGGATTTGAGAGCGGAACCTTTTAACAATTTTAGGGACAAGCATCGGAAAATTTCGTTTAGGATGCATTCGGTGTAGGATGTCACATGTTTAGGAAGCATCTTAGCCGTAAATTTTCGTCTAGAATATCTAGTGTATTTTTAAAAAAAAATTAAAAATAAAAAATCTACTTTGCTATCTTAGACGAAAATTTCCGTTTAGGATGTTTTATTCTAGACAGAAATTTTTCGTCTAGCTTAATATCAAACTAGACGGAAAAAAATTCGTCTAGAATATTCTGTCTAGGATACGTGATTTTCTACTAGTGATTATTTGTATTGTATTCATATATTCTCACTTTTCAAGACAATCACAATTGTTTTTTAAACAATAAAACATATATTTTTCATTGATTTTCAATAGTGAAAATAATTTAAACCCCTACATATTTATGCACAGTGCTAGCCTGCTAGATTTATGAGGTAGAACAAGTATGTTAATTAAAATTTATTTATTCTTAATTTTTTTATCTTCTATAATCCATCTTCATGAGAACTTAAAGCTTTATTGGCTGGAACAACGACTTTTATATAATTTAAGGGGTTTTAAGTTAATTTCCCCTAAACCATCTGTACATTTATTTCAACATTCCATAGACTTTAAATTTAGTTTTCTGAAAGCTAGGGGCTACAATTAGTTTTCTAGAAGTTATAATCTTGCAAGAAGTGTGTGTGTGTGTGTGTGTATAGAGTAATGTTTTCCTACGGTGACACCTTAGATTCTCACCTAAGGACGCGGCCTAAAATCACATCATTCCCTATTTTTTCGATTCGCTCTGTTGAACTTGATCTACACGTTCTTAAACTCAAACACATCAATTTTTGGGTGAACCCGTCGTGTTTTGACCATTCGTTGAGCCGTGCGAAAAGTTCTATTCATTCGAAACCGTTAAAATTACGGTGAATGGATGAAGGGTCAAAACACGACGAGTTCACCCCAAATTTGGTGTGTTTGGGTTTAAGAACATGTAGATCAAGTTCAACGAAGCGAATCACAAAAAAAGAGGAATGATGTGATTTTAGACCGCGTCCTTAGGTAGGAATCTAAGGTATCACCTTAGGAAAACATTTCATATATATATATATATATATATATATATATATTATATATATATATATAGGTAGTATATTATAATATATATTGTATATATATATATATATATGGGGAAAGTGACATCTAAGGTGACACCCTAGACCGCCACTAAGGACGCGGCCTGAAGATCATTTACTTCCCTAAATTTTTTTTTTTGCGATGCGCTCTGTTGAATCTTGATCTACGACGTTCTTAAACCCAAACGCACATTTTCGGGCTGAACCCGTGATCGTGTTTTGACCCTTTATCCACTCGCTGCAACTTTTAACGGTTTTTGAATGAAATAGAACTTTTTGCACGGCTCAACGAATGGTCCAAAACACGACGGGTTTCCCCTAAAATAGTGTGTTTTGGGTTTGAAGAACGTGTAGATCGAAGTTCAACAAGCGGATCGCAAAAAATTAAGAGATGATGTGATTCTAGGCTGCGTCTTAGGTTGCGGAGCGCTAAGGGTGTCACCTTAGATTCAGCTTTTCGCCTTAATATATATATATATATATAATATATATAGTATAGTATTATATATTATATATATCATATATATATATATATATATAGTATATATATATATATGTATAGTATATAATATATTTATATATAGTATAATATATATATATATATATATTATAGTATATATATATAGGTATACTATATAATATATATATGTATATATATATATATATATGGGGAAAGTGATCTAAGGTGACACCCTAGCTCGCCACGTAAGGACGCCGGCCTAAGATCATATTACTTCCTAAATTTTTTTTTTTGCGATCCGCTCTGTTGAATTGATCTACACGTTCTTAAACCCAAACGCACCATTTTTCGGGTGACCGCGTGATCGTTTTTGACCCTTTTCACTCGCTGCAACTTTTAACGGTTTTGAATGAATAGAACTTTTTGACACGGCTCAACGAATGGTCCAAAACACGACGGGTTCACCCTAAAATAGTGTGTTTTGGGTTTTGAAGAACGTGTAGATCAAGTTCAACAGAGCGGTCGCAAAAAATTAAGAAGATGATGTGATTATTAGGCTGCGGTCTTAGGTTGGGAGCCTAAGGGTGTTCACCTTAGATTCAGCTTTTCCGGCTATATATATTATATATATATATATAGTATATATTAGTATATTATATATATATATATAGTAATATCATATATATATATATTATATAGTATATATACTATATATATAGTATATAAGTATAATATATACATATATATAGTATATGGAAAAAGTGTTCCTAATGTGACACTTAGATAATCATCTAAAGGACAAGTGCGGCTTAACAATGCACGATGATTGAGCTATATTGTGGGTGATCCGCTCCGTTGAACTTGATCTACATGTGTCTAAAACGCCCAACATACCAAAGTTTGGGGTGAACTCATCGTCGTTTGACCCTCCGTCTAGCAATGTGAAATAGTTCTATTCATTCGAAAATCGTTAAAATGATACGAGCGGGATAGGTCAAGCAACATTGGGTTCACGCCAAACTTGGTGTGTTGGGATTTTTAGAATATGTAAATCAAGTTTTTAACGAGCGGATCATCCATAATGTATGCTGCAATTTGTGTTTAGGCCACGTCTTGAGATGATTATCTAAAGTGTCACCTTAGAGGAACACTTTTCTTATATATTATATATATATATATATATATATATATATATATATATAATATATATATATATATATATTATATATATATATAATATATTATATATATAATATATATATATATATATATATATATATATATATATATTATATATATATATATATATATATATATATATTATATATATATATAGATATATAAATATATATTATATATAACAATGGCGTTCACCCAAATGTGGTGTGTTTGGATTTTAGAATATGTAAATCAGTTTAACGAGCGCGCATCATCCATATGTAGCTCAAATTTATGTGAGTTTTAGGCCACGTCCTTCAGATGATTATCTAAAGTGTCCTTTAGGAACATTTTTTCTATTATATATTATATTATATATATATATATATATTATATATATAGTATATAATATATATATATATATTATATATATATATATATATATATGAGAAAAATGGGTATGCTTGGTACCAAGCACAAAAAGTTATGTTCGGTAGTAAGGTGGCATAATCTCCTCCACTCATTCAAATGGTTGCATATCCCTATGCACTCCTCAACCCATGTGAATATGGTCCCCCATTTGAATGAGTGGAGAGGATTGTGTCACCTCACTACCAAGCACAAAATTTGTGCTTGGTACCAACCATACCCATATTCCTCTACACACACACACATATATATATATATATCCCTTAATTCTGAAATTTCCATTTCTTCTTCTATTTCAATGTTTCTTCTCTTTCATAAGGATATATATAGGTCATTGTAGAGTTCAGAAGGTAGCATGTGCTTCATGGATTCAATTCGAATGAACAAACTCTCGTGTTATACATCAAGTGTGAAAAGCTACAAACATTCACTAATTCATAACATACTTTAATACTTAAAACAACTAATTTCATGTATGTTCTCACATAGAGCTATAAAGAACAAATATATAAAATCTTTCACTATTAAAAAGGATTTTTTTTCTATAAATCACCTTTAAAAATAGGGTAATTACATGGAAACTACCTTTTAATTTCAATTTATACATAAACCATCTTTAAATTAGGTTTTTGTTACGAACAACCACCTCCTAGTCAAAAATTTATTAAAAAGTCAAAAGTAAGTTTAATCACTAAAAAATTCACCCTATTTTCAATGTGGTTTCTAGAAAAAGGCCCTATTAATAATAATGTTAAATTCTTCTCATTATACTTTTAACTTTATGCACTATTACATGCATATAAGCACTAAAAACTTCACCCTACAAGTCACTTACCACATTCTAATAGAAAACAAATAAGCCTACGTGCAACACACGTTCATTTTACTAGTTAAAATAAATTCATAAATCGTTCAATTCAAATAATACTTAGTTGAAAGTGTATTTTAAATGACTAAGAAGAATTTTTTCTGTTAACAAACACTAGATACAAAAGAGGAACCGATAAAGAGAATAAAGATACGTGCTAGAAGGCAAAGTTGGCAAAAAGAAATAAACTAAAAGTGTATGAAATGAATGTCCAAAGATTCAAATAAAGATACGTGCTAATACCTTGATTGACTCCTTAATTCCTCATGGCATTTTACACATAGTCTTGACCTTGGATTAATTGCTTGTTGGATTTAAGGTTTTTTTCTAGAGAGAGTATGTTATCTAAACGACACTAATACGATATTAAGATATCGATGTCAAACATCGGGCTATTTCTTATAAAAAAGACTTCATTTATCTTTGAACATATTTTGAGTAATTATTATAAAACCCCCTTCAGGTTTAACAATTTATTATGAAATTATTGATGTTATTTTTTCATTATGAGACTCATCGCTGTTAAAAAAAATGTTAAAATCCACGTATATTCCAAAACTACCATCTTCTTCTTCCTCTTAACATATTTTCGCTTTCTCCCAAAGACAAGACATAGATTAATTAGTAAGTAAAAGTTACACTAAATACATGCTAAAATCAAAGGATTGAATATGTTATATTGATACTCTATTAATTTTCCCTTTGTTAATGGCATGATGTGAAGATGTGAAGATAAGGGAGATAGATTTCCCTATAGTTTGAGTAAAAGAAGAGAAACTTTATTGAGATATATATTTAGAGAAAATGGTAAAAATTATATGAGTTTTAATAATTTGTTAACAACGGAGATGTGTTACAACTTACAAAAACATAATGTTGGAGGGTGTTATATAAACTGTCAAATCTCAAGAGGGTTGCATAATAATTACCCTAGGACCTTTCTAAGAATAAGGATGCAATTAGCAAATATTTAACGCATACACAGGCAAATCCGAACTTCTAAAGGATGTATCTGCAAATCCGAAGCATTTTAGTCTCGGCACTTCCCTTTGACAAAATTACTAGCCGGAAAACGTAAAGAAGGGTTTCGCTTCCAGATCTCTCCCCTGCTCGAAAAACCGAAAGCCCAACAGAGATCATCTATACATGCGGGATCTCGCTGCCCTCGGTTAAATCCACCGAGGGTTACATCGAATCATCGAACTCAGAAGCCAAAATCGAATCAAGATCCATACAGGCGATAGACGATGGAGTGGGCGACGATTCAGCATTTGGATCTCCGGCACGTCGGACGCAGCCACAAGCCCCTTCAACCTCACGCCGCCGCTTTCCACCACAATCAGGCGATCGTCGCCGTCGCCATCGGAAACTACATCATCGGTTAGCTCGATCTATCACTTCTCCCTCATTTTCCTTCAAGATCACGAGTTAGAGCTAATTCTGGTCCAATTTGCAGAATTTGATGCGCTCACCGGGAGTAAAATCTCTGCGATTGATATTGGGGCTCGAGTTGTGCGCATGGCTTATAGTCCTACCAGTGGGCATGCTGTGGTTTCTATTCTAGAGGTTGGTATATGAGAGAGACTTTCTGATTTTGAGTAGGGAAGATTGATATTTTGAAGAAAATGTTTCATGAATTAAAAAGTTAAAACTTGTCTACTGGAAATTCCAGTAGTTGACACTTTCCACATCAAAATTTCTTTAGTTGTTCTCTTGTCGAGTTTCTAATATTAGTAAGAAAATGGTGTTCGAACTGTGCATGGACTTTGAGACTGAACAGGCACGATGCAATCACAAGGCTGTAGAAAATCTGGTTCTGGATTATATCAAAAGTTACAAGGAGTCTATTATTGTGACCTGTAACTATCCCGATGATTACCAAATACAAGATTGATGCTGGATCTAGTCTATTAAAAGTGAGCTATCAAAACATTCTTTAAAAAAAAGTGAGCTGTCAAAATAAATTTTGTATTTACTTAAATATAAAACATATGGTTGGGACTTATGATACATCGGACGAAGGTGACAACACTGAGGTGAAATGGATATCATCTTTGAAGTTCCCTGAAGTAACCTCAAACAGTTTGGTTCCTTGGTTAGTTGTGATATAGACACTATTCAGCAACTGAGAGGCTTTATATGTTGATCTTCCACTTTTTACAGGATGAAAAACCTAGAATAGTGCTTTGAGAGACGAATCAGACAATGCTATGCCTAGTGCATTTTTCTATACACAGGAATCACAACCTGGATCCTTGTAGCAAAGATTAGGCATGATTTTGCATCCTTTCTTATGTAGGGATAACTAGGTTGTATATATGTGTGTGCGCGCGCGCGTCTATGTATATCAGTATATGTATATATTGCTTTTCTTTTCGTGAGAATCGGAACATGAACCAAAGTTCGTTCATACTTAACATTCTTTTTATTAGTCATCTTCATAATCACACAATGATGTTACCAAAGCAAGACATGACATCTTGACAAATAATTCAAACGTAATTACTTAACTACTTCAAGTTTTAAGAAAGGATATAATCTCGAGTCTTGAGAACTTATATTGAAACAACGTAAGTTATATTGAAACAATGCATGTTATATTGAAATAATACGTATTATGTTGTAATAGTGTAGAGTTATGATTTGTCGAGTTATTTCATTAGGTTATGTAACATTTAAGGCATGTTAGGTTATATAATGCAACATAACAAGTTAACGGTTCTTTTTAAATTAAAACAATGATAGACCATAACTTACAATTCGGTTACAAACTTTTGTCCAATTAGAAGTATACTTTTTGCCCTGATCAACCACATGCATGCTTTAAACTTGTGTATATCGCATAATGTATCAAACAATATATGAGTTATTTCTTTGTATTATCAATGACATTAGATCCATGTTTTATAATCTTAGATATTCTTTTACAGTATAGTTTGCTAGCATAGCATAATGTCCATCATAACTAATTCATAATATGTAAAATAAGTAAACTCAAAAGTGCTCCACTCAAGATCCAACATTGAACTGAGAAAACCTTAACTGTTAACTGCTGTCTAGACTCAGGTATTCCATATGTTGGTATCCGTATATTTTTCACATTTTCCCACTCACAGTGCTAGGGGTGCACTCGGTCCGGATACGGCTCGGATATGATGCTTACCATATCGATATCCGCTTACCCATCTCTGATACGGATACGGATACAGGTATACCTCGTTAAGGAAAATTCATAACCATATCCACTAACATCGGATACGGTTACGGATATACATGCGGATATATGAGCAGATATGCATGTGGATACAAAACGGATATGAGAAAAGTAGATAGTATGGAGAAAAACATAGTTCATGTGATACAAAAGAGTTCGTTAATATGTTCATTATATATTTATAATTAAAAAGTTAAGATTAGACATCCTGATCATCAAAATTAATCACAAATCCATAATCTAAGAATCGAAAGTATCGTAAGAGTATGACTAATATGTATTCGGATATTTTGGATACGGATACAGATATTTCACTACAAAACCATATCCGTAACCATATCCTATCGGTTATAGATTTGAGTAACCATATTCGTATCCTAACGGATACGGTTACGGATATTTCCTCGGATACGGATACGGTTTAGCACCCCTACACAGTGCACATAAAGATAACCATATGGATTCATATCGCAGAAGAATCTGGATACCCATTGTGGAATTTGTTCGTGTTTTAGTTAGTAAAAATGTAAGATATCTGCTGCATCCATCAACTTGTGATCCAATTTGGATAAGTTTGGTTTCATGCTTCATATTTATGTACATTTTTATCTCACAAACATGAGGCTCCTAGTCAGGCTTCATTGTCATTGGTATAAATTTTAAAGGCAAGGTGGAGCCCTTTTCTTGAGTGCTATGCTTACACATTGTAAATATAATAAGCTGTATTCTATCTATTTCAGTTCATCTTATAAGTTAGTTTAATTTAGAAGCGACTTTTAAGCTAATGTCTACCCTTAGTTTAATTTAGAAGCGACTTTTAAGCTAATGTCTACCCTTAACCTTTTGTAATCGGTGTGAATGGTCACCAATATCCCAACCCATCAAAGTTTGACATTTGAACTACATAACTAGTGCCTAAATGCAGCTCATGGCTTAAGCTATTTACATATCTAGTGCCGCAGATGCAGCTCACGGCTTAGGCTATCAGTAGGTGTGTACTATAAACAAGTTTAATATTTTAACTATTCCCACTCTTTAATTTTCTTCATGTTCTTGTTTCTGTTTAGTATTATGTCCCTCTAAAATTCATAAACTTAAACATCATTTTCAGACTAAAGCTTCCAGCATGATTCAGTCGTAAGGAACCTAGAAATGGAAATTGAGATATTGGAGGCTGAATTGGTTGATGAATAAACTTGATACAAGATATAAATTTAAGGTATGAAAACAATTTGAGCTTAAACAATGTAAGTCATTTTAATTTCTTGGCTTAGATGCATGAGTGCAAGGTTGTATTTTCTTTATTAATATTCTTTGTTTTTTTTTGGGATAAATTATACAGGGAATTAGAGAGCTTAAGAGTATGATGTTAGACAAACGTGGATATAGATATGGCCATATGGGCAAGGACACGGGACAAACACGAAAAAACAATTAATTCGTAAAAGGTAGGGACCGGGGAATGTAGCTATTATATATCACTTATATTATGTTATGTAAAGTATATATAAAAAGTGGTATATTATAAGTTCTGTAAATCGCATGCCAAAGCAAAGCTAGTTTATAAAATTCCAACATGTATGACAATATGTACGTGAAATAAGTAAAGAGTAACAATGCTAATATCTATTATGCAGAGTTTTTTTAGCTTACTAGTAATTGGGTATCTAGGTTACAATCTAATCCAATTAAATCTTGCTAATAACAACTAGAAATATAGTGGATACTTGCATCTTGGAAATGGAAAATCAAAGTTTTAGATTGAACATGGCTAGATGTCTCCAATTTGGTGCTTTGTGATTGCGTAGACATGGGGTTGGTGTCCTTCACATGTTAAACTTGGTACATGACCACAAAAACGTGTATGCTTTATAAGACTCATGCGATCATACCAAATTTTAATTTGTATAGACACAATACAACTTAAATGCATAAACTTTCTATTTGATAAACTTGTGTTTCATCCTGTTGGATCCCTGTATTTGGGTTAAAATTACAGGACTTGGGGGGCATGTGACTAATTGATTTGATTTACTCAGTGGTCTAAATCTGTGATTATATTCAATATTTTTATATTGAATTGAGATTCATCTGTAGAACATGTGATTTCAATTCGAGGATCCATGGAAGTGATTAGATTATCACATGGCTTAAAAAATGGTGACTTGAGATTAGTGATTCATCCAACTGAGTGACAAGAATTGGAATCCAGCAGTGTGGAGCATCTAAATACAAGTAACCAAATTGCATGAATTGAATTTGCAATTACGTAATACTGTAACGCCAAGACTCAATTGCAGTGACAGCTCTACTAACTGAGCTATATTCTCTGAGAATATAGAAGAAGACAGTGCATGCTTCGTACTCGGAACTTTGGATCACTGTCCCTAGAGTCAAGGAGCACGTCCACATTTTCTGATAATAACCATATTAACGCCAAAGTTATTATCTAAGTTTTAGCTGCAAGTAAACAGAAGGCCATTCGGGGCTTAGACAAAAATGATAGAAGAGCGTGGTGTTACGTAAACTGCATACATTTCACATGATTGTTTATTCATATATCGGGAGCGTGGTGTTACGTAAACTGCATACATTTCACATGATTGTTTATTCATATATCTTTGCCGACATAGAAGGAAGCAGTCAATCCCTTTCCTTGCTGCTGTCCTGTTTGTGTGCCTTATTGCCTCCCTTCTTTGTTGTCAATTCTCAATTTGCCTCCTATATGTTAATTGAACCCGATCTTTTAGGATTCATGCATTAGCTGTTACAAAATAAGTTGGAAAGGTTTTTATGTGATTTACTTTTGAAATTGCAGTTTGATTTTAAAGTCTTTTCAGAGTGTTATTTCCTGGCTTGCCTTTTTTTCATCTCTTCCTTTTATCTGAGAATGTTTCTTTCTCTTTTGTGTCTGTGCTTATCTACTACGTCTAAACCTTCCTTTTTTTGACAAGTATAATTTGGATTGCTGGAGTTTGTAAATGAAGTGACAGTAAAAACGATTTCTCATTGTAATTCTTAGATGTACTGTTTCCTCAAAGTGGAATTTTCAGAGACAAATTCTTATATTAGTGTACAATCTTTTCTGGTCTAGTCTTCTAGTCGAGATTGAGTAATAAATATATAATCTTAGCTCAATTGAAGAGTTGGCCATGAAAAATGAGAGTGAGTTTTGTTTAGTACCAACCATGTTTTTGTATCTGGTTTACACCTATAAGCTTTATTGCAAGCATGTTGATTGTTGCGGATGAGAAATAACCAGAGGATTAATGTTATTTCAGTGGAAAACCTGTGCTGAGCGCATATTATTTTGGTCATGTTTGTTTCCTTTAGCATGCGAGTCATATACTTCCTATTATCATTTTGTTTGTATTCCTGATTGCCTGATGTTTCCTAAAATATAATTCTATATTATGCTTAAGGTTGTTAGTGTCAAATGAATCTGTGTTATTGAGTTCTGCGGTAGACCCCCAACTAAATTCTCTGTTAGTCTGTTTATAATGTAGCCTTTCCTAACAGTAGAAAGTATACGTTGCTGCATTACTGATTATTTGTTAGTTGTGCTAGTTTTTTTTACTTTTACTAATCTTGATCTTATGTATTTTACTTGCAGAAATGCTTCCAGCATTTCTTTCCGTTTACGCAACAAATCCTTGTGTGAAATTCGTTGCTAGGCCATTTCTCTTAGTATCCAGTTCATTCTTCTGCTTTTACGAATTTCTTACCTTATGCATTCTCGTATAACGTATACATCCCCCCCCCCCCCCCAAACAAAAAAAACACAACAAAAAAAAAACACAACAAAGTAACAAGTCATTATGCATAAAATTTCTTTTATAGTTTTGTTCTTAGATACAAATAACTGTGCTTAAGCTTTTTGAAGTTCACGGCAGTTCCTGTTTTTCTTATTTTAGGACTGTACGATTCGATCCTGTGATTTTGACACCGAGCAGACCCTTGTCTTGCACTCACCTGAAAAAAAGTCAGAGCGTATATCTGCAGATACTGAAGTTCATCTTGCACTAACACCACTCCAGCCTGTTGTTTTCTTTGGATTCCATAAGCGGATGAGCGTGACAGGTTCTACTTTTGTTCTTATTACTATGAATTATTCTAGTTTGGTTATGCCTTCTGACTTGCATAGTTTTTTTGGATCACATGAAGTTGTTGGCACTGTGGAAGGAGGGAGGCCACCCACAAAAATAAAGACAGATCTTAAAAAACCAGTTGTCAACCTTGCCTGTCATCCTCGTCTTCCTGTCCTGGTAGGCACATGTTGATTACAATTACTCACTTTTCTCTTTTGCTGGCTACTGACTACTGAATATCTCTCATATTCGAGTAATCTTTCATTATGTTTGGTGGGCAATTATTCCATTCCATGCAGTACGTTGCTTATGCTGATGGCCTAATTCGAGCTTACAACATCCAGACGTATGCCGTCCAGTATACACTACAACGTAAGATGTGAATAACATTCTATCAACCTGTGCTATATTCTTTATCTTGTTTTCTTTTAAGCAAATTGGGTGACTATATTTAGTTAGGATTTTTAATCAAATATTCTTATTTCCTTTTATTTCTGTTTGTAGTTGATAATACAATAAAGCTCATTGGCACTGGTGCATTTGCATTTCATCCAACTTTGGAGTGGATATTTGTTGGTGATAGACGTGGTACCCTTTTGGCATGGGATGTATCAACCGAGAGGCCGAATATGATCGGAATGTGAGTTTCTACTCTATTTGCAGATCTTTTTTTTGTCCCTCGAAGGGAAACTATATCGCAAGTGTATTTTATACTTCTTTAATTTTTCTAGAACATTTTTCTCTGGAATATCATTCAAAAAAGTTTCGGATTGTCTAGTATTCCACCAATTAATAACCCAAGGTTCCATGCGGGTTTTTGAGAACCATTTGAATGATTCTAATGTGAATTCTTATAATTGTTTAGAAGTGAAACGACATCAAAACATGATTTAGGAGAAATAATAATTTGCAGCACTATTAGTTGAAAACACAGGATTATGCCAACTATAACCTTGACAAAAAAGCATTATCAATAGCATGATTTTATTTACCTGTCAATTGACCTTCTGGATTTCATGGAACAACGTTAGTGAAAGCGCTATGCGGCCTAGGTGCTAGACCCGACCGCTAGAGTCTAGGCGCCTAGGCTGAGCCTAGGTGGGGCCAATGCAGTTTTCATTTTTTTTTTAATTTTTAGTTACAATAATTGATAATAAATGCTAATATTATAGACAGCGCTAAGCGCCTGTAGGAGGCAGACTAGCTCCTAGCACTTAGGTGTCTAGACGGATTCCTTTCGTTGTTTAAGTGGTGGTGGAGGTTTTGCTGAAGGTCGGAGCAGGTGGATGAAATCGAAGGAGTTCGAAGGAGGTTGAAGGGTAGAGGTTATAGTGGAGGAAATCATGACCAAGAGCTCAGCGATGCAATCCATGTAAGCGGCTTACTGCTTACGCCCTCCTAGGCATTCACAAGACCTAGGCAGGTGCCTGGGCGGGCTAGGGGGGCGCTTTTTAAAACATTACATGGAAACATTGATCTGTACATAGTTCTCTGTGCTAGTGCTCGGAGTATACTACCAATTTGGTCGATATATTGATGGTCATTATATTTGGCCAATCTTTTCGTAGCTCTCTTTGCTAGTGGGGGCTAGGGGCCTACTTTTTAAAACATTAAAACATTGATCTGTACATACTATTCTGTGCTAGTGCCTAGAGTTTACCACCAATTTGGACGATTGATTGATAGTCATTAAATTTGGCCGATCTTTTCATGGAGTCTTTTGATTGAGAGCTCATGGTTCATGTTAATTCCATTTCTTTCTGCAAAGGATTAGAACCGTTAGATGTCAATTTGTACAAACAGTTAAGGAGCCCTTAAACTTTCGATCTGCTGAGTAATAAAATATAACATTATCCTTTGTATGCCATTGACATTAAGTACCTTTACACTTGTTCATCATTGAATCATCAGTAGCCTAAAAACTGAATGATCTAACTCGAAGGAGTATACAAAGCACACATCACAAACAACCTGTAGGGAGAAATTTGCAAAGTATATGCGTGTACGTTCGCTTCTAATCAATTGAAGTTGAATACACCATCTTTGTTTGAAGATTTCATGACCAAAAATGTTTATTTTTTCCCGATAATGCTGCCCCTACCCTATCAAATGCTCATGTTAACTATATGAATCTTAAATCATTCATCATACCGTGTTTGTGCCTGCATAACTTCTTTCTTGTTCCTGTTATCATTTTGCCCTTCTCATTTGAAAAGAATGGTGCTCTTATGCTCTCTCTTCTTGACTTCTTAAATCATCTTTTGTCATCAAAACACATTTTTACATGGAATGTGACTCGAACTTTGGAGTGCGTCAGGAAAAAAAGTGTACACAAGATCTTATAAGTTGTTTCTACATGTAAAACTAACAATCTACAAATTAATGGAGAACTCCTGTCCAAGGCAGCTATAAGGAAGAGAGCTATGAGTATAAATTCGCGGAAGGGGAAACATCGGTGATGAAGTCAGACCACATCAATAGCTTCTCCCATACAATTACAGCTTGTATATATTTCCCACTTGTACTGTAAGCTTCGAAGGAGATGATTAATGCTTAAGGGGAAAGTACATCTGAGATGGGATAAATCAATCAGTTTATGGAGCTTATTTCAAATAACTTATTGAAAAGATTGGCTGATTTCCATCATAGTTAGAGAGCTTTCATGTAGCTATTCTGTATTTCATGTTATCTGTTCCATTAGTTTGACCATAAATTGTTAAGTACATGAGTTCCCAAAATCATCACGTACCTTTTTTGCTAGCAATCACATTTATCAACTTTTCTTAAATCGTAAATGACATGCATTTTGACTGAATATGTTCATTGGCAATGAACACAAACTATCTACTCACTAATTGAGTTTGTGCATAGTATATTTTCTACATTTGGTGAATTTTTATATGTTCTAATATATAGTAAATAATATATGTGTGTATTAATCAATAGAAATCTGCGTATCCTATTAATCGGCATATAATCCGATTAAAGTCTACCTGTTCTCGGACTGAACTCATAGTAAGGCCGTGTTTTAGACATTGCTATTCATATGTAAAGGAACCTAATTTTAATTTATCTGTGGTGATGATAATGCTTGAATCAGGACTGATTGGAAGGTGATACCATGTTGGAAAACCACTGAACCCAAAAGCTTCAGTTGATGATTTTTGGATTACTAAAATTTGTAATCAAGAGTTGCCATTTAGCAAGATAAATTGAACCTTTAACGCATCATAGTAAATTCTAATAAACACACTATTATATGTCTAATCTCCGTGTATCCATTGTGATATAGTGTTATGAGTAGGCATCAGCTTACACCATTGTGATATAGTTTTATGTAGACGTCAGCTTGATGCCTATCTCTGTGGGTGCCAAATTCCTGGCAAGGCAATTATGTGCAAACAATAAGCTTTCCATATATACCTAGAAGACTAGGATTTGCACATGCAAAAAGAAAACAAGACGCCTTTCAACCAATAAATAGTCTCAGGGAAGGGGAAAGTTCATAAACCCCTTCTACCATAAATTACAGTATTGTCTTGGTCACAGCGAATGAAGCCAAATCTGAAACCTGTGTCATATGGTAGTTTTCTGCAACTATTCAAATTACTTTTTTAGTTGTTTTACTTGCATAAGAGAAGTTCTTCACCACTGTATTTTTATCATAACCAGTTCAGTTTATGGATATGTATAATACTGTCGTATCTTAATTTCTATGTCTGGTAGTTTTGTTGCTTATTCTCTGGATACTCCTATTAGATCAATTGTCATGGAATACATCCCACTACTTGTATAATGTTCTTATTGTTTCCTTACTTTGTTTCAAGTGTATAAAATTTCTTTTTAGTTGGTCATTTTGATTCATAAATGGTTATTCTGATTTTAATCTTTACTCTAAATTGTAAAATCAGTACGCAGGCTGGCTCCCATCCAATAACATCTATTGCATGGCTTCCTATGCTGCGGTTGCTGATTACTGTTTCAAAGGATGGTACACTTCAAGTTTGGAAGACACATGTTATGACCAATCCAAATAGACAGCCAATGCCAGCAAACTTTTTCGAGCATGCAGGTCCTCTGTCTCTCATCTATAGCTTAAGATCATTAACTTGATATAATATTTGGTCTTTATTTCAATTTAATTTATTGGTGTTTCTACGTTTATTATTGGTGTTTCTAGATTTATTAATTATACCTCTTACATTTTAGATTTTCTCTCTGCTGTTTGTCTCATATTCCCGGGTCTTGTATCTTCCTATTCCATAAGGCATTATATCCAATTCCTAATACTGCTGTTGACTACAAAATATATGATGGCGTTAACTACTACTTTTTTGGAAATTTATTAGGGTATTACTCTTAACTAATAGGTTATTTCTTGCAATTGGAGATTCTAAATTTACGTGATCTGACTAATACATTTTATTTATTTGAATGGTTTACTTGGTATAACTCCAAAGTTGTCTTAACCAAGATTCGTTTTGTCTTCTGTTGGACACACCTTCTTCATTTCTTTGCTAATTAAAGGACTCCAACCAAGAATTTTACAGAAGGCATCACATTTGTTTGCAGTGAGTCAGGTCCACGGTAAGTAGTAGTTATTTCTAAGGTCTATGGTATGTAGTAGTTATTTCTAAGAAAAGAACAGAGAAAATTTAATGTACAAGGTCTATTGATAATTGAATATGCATAGATTTGGAATTTCTTAACTCCGAATTGGATTATATTTATTTAAAATTTAAAATATGGTTATCTGATAGAGTTAATAGGATTAGAAATTTTCATATATGTTAAAGATTGGGAAATCTTCTATTTTCCATTGCGCTTTTCCCTTATTATGATCAAATGATATTGTTCTGTTCTAAGCTCTTCTAGGAGTGCATCATACACATACGCACACAGATGCATAGTGAGGCAAATACTTTTCGAATTAAAGTGGTAGGTAAACCAAGTTCAATGTCCAATCCTTCAAGCTAGTCTACATCATCTATTATGGCTAGCAGCTAAAACTCTAATATTTTAAAGTTTTTGCCTATGCATTGAAAATGTATTAAATGGATAGTAGAGAATATCAAGCTGTTATATTAACGGTCTGAAAGTATTTAAACCTAGTTAGAATTTGCGCAAGGGCGTTCTTAATTTTAGAAAATGACCAAACATTTTGATCAAGAATTTGTATGGCCCAAATCTTAACCTTAGCAACATGCTAGTCCTAATTTTTTTTTCTATCATCCATGTTGTACTATATGATACATACGTAAGAAAATTTTCTTGCTTTTGATTTTTATGTACTATATGATGTATGACAACTTTAATACAGTGAATTTTTCTGTTTTATATCCCCTCATTGACTTTGAATGAGAAGGATTAGCTTCCAAGTTCTTCGGGAAGTACTACTCTCTCTCTCTCTCTCTCTCTCTCTCTCTCTCTCTCTCTCCCTTCTCTCTCGCTCTCTCTGTGTGTAGGAATGTGTATATGTTTGTAAAAGAAACAAGACGATGGCAGTGGGCTGGAAACATAAGGTTCTACCTTTGTTTGCTTGGGAAAAGGGTGTATATATGCATCTGTGTACAAATTAATGATCCAAATTCTTGATTCTGGGATTAGCTTCCAAATTCTTCGAGGAGCTCTCTCTCTCTCTCTCTCTCGCTCGCTCTCTGTCTGTCTCTCTCTCGGTTGGTAAAAACGTATGTAAAGAAACAAGACGATGAATCAGGTGAAGCATCATGAATTAACACATTATAGCAATTTGAACAGTAAACCAATTCCAAGAACAGTAAACTAAGGCATGAACAACAAAGAAACCATTCAAACCCAAAATAAGAACCATAATTTTCAAAAGCGACAACATTTTCACCCCTTTAAACTCTATACCACGCCAGAATCCTCAATTAAGGAGGAAAAAATGCCTAATTAATTTGCACAAATTCAAGTTAAAGTCTAGTGTTGATGCTGAATTACCTAATAGAAGATCAAACTCTAACTCAGGTTTGCATGAACTTGCACAAGTCCACTTCAAAATGTAATTATTGATTGATTCTTTTCAGATTCCAGCTCGAAATCGCTGTTCAATTTCTAGGGCTCTATAAATTTGGGGAGATAGTAAAGATTGGGGTTAATTAAATGAGGGCATTACTTCTTTTAACCTTTATAATGGTCTTTTCCTATTTTAACAGTGGAAACTTTTGGGAATTTAAGTGCAACCATATACTACTTGGGAATATATGTGCAAAGTAGGTGAAACCATAGAGTATGTAAATGTAATTAAGCTTTTGCAAATTTACTACACAAATCTGAATATCTGTAAATTTACCACAATGTTCTCTGTGAACACCTCCTCACTAGTCTTGTAGTCTCCTTTCATATTTCTTCAGGTCAATAATTTTTTTTCTAAACCATCGTTTCCAACCAATTCCTCATTATTTTTTTCTCCTCAATCTGCCTAGAAACATGGTAGCTCCAATAAACTCAATACACATTATAAAATCGAGGCATTCTAAGAGATCTAGGGATTCGGTAGCAAAAAAGGGTAAATGATTGAGATTGAATGAAGATTTGGTTCATGCGAAGTAGTAGTGACGAGTTCTGCTTGGGTGGTGACATGTTCATATGAAGTGGTTTATCTGAATCATTTCGAAGGAGATTGTGATGAGTTTTCTTCTTTGTTTAATGAAGGTTGGGGTATTGCTAGAGCTGGCCCTTGACACTTGCTTTATATGTAAACAAAATGAGGAAAATTAAGGTAGAGAAGTGGTTCTTTCGTTCCTTATCTTTTTCTCCCTCCTAGCAAATGCCCTTTTTGTTGGCGTCCAGCCCAAATCGTCTTTGACATCGTTTGGCGCAACCCAAAAACAGGAGAGAGTGTAATGAGTTGGAATTCAGCCATTCAGGGCAATTAATTAAATTCGTCTAGCCGGGTATTTTAGTCATATGTTAATATTCCTTTAAACTTAACAAAAGAATTTGGAACCCAAAATATCCCCTAAGAGAGAATATGAGGGGCATGTAAAGTAATTTCAAAGAACATGGAGGTAAATTAGTACATATCCAAAATTTGGGGGTAAATTTGCAATGCGGATAAGTTTCAAATGCGGTATGTGTTTGGGATTTTTAAAGCTTTATATTTTTATTTTTAAACGAGATTATTGTTGAAGTTTGACTCTTGCGATAGCATATGAATCTCTTATAATGGGGAAGGAACGTCATAGAAGATTTCAATTATTGTATTCTTTGATTATAAACCCAAAGTGGTTCCACCCCTCCCTGTAACTCATGCATAGTGGAGCTATGTGCACGAGACCGTTCCTTTTATTCTTTGGTTCATGATGATAAGGTCTTTGGAGTTTTAGGACCTCTTTACTTAGACTAATGGGCTGAAAGGAATTAGAGACAAGATATTTCAATTCTAGGAATTTTCGAAATAGTGCTATTTGATTTCTTAAGACTAAGAAATACCAGAATCATTATTTTATAGGAAAAAAGTATTGATTTAGACTTCACTTAAAAAATAAGTCGATTGCAGTGCCTGCAGTTGGAAGCGAAAGGTACATCAACTTATCTCCGAGAAGGAAATCCATATGCATATCATTGCCATTAAGAAAGTAGTGACTGCTACTTGAAGAATCCAGGCAATTCTACTAAACAAGAGGAACTTGAATCAATAATTAATGGCTTAAATGCACTTAAATACCCTATAGTTTCCCTTATGTTGAACTTACATACCCTCACTTGTTTTTGGCAGCAGTTATATACCCTAAAGTTCTTAAAACTTTCACTTATATACCCTCACTTGTTTTTGGCATCATTTATATACCCTAAAGGTTTTAAACTTGCGCTTAAATACCCTAAAGTTTCTTTGAACTTGCGCTTAAACATCCTAAAATTTTAAAATTGACACTTAAATTCCCTAAAGTTTTAACACTTAAATACGCTCAACTTTGCATTGAGCGTACTTAAGTGCAAATTTTAAGAACTTTAGGGATTTAAGTGCACATTTTTAATCATTAGGGTGTATAAGTGCTGCCAAAAGAAGTGAAGGTATATTAGTGAAACTCTTGAAAACCTTTGTATATTAGTGCTTCCAAAAACAAGTGAAGGTGTATAAGTGCAACGTAGGGGAAACTATAGGGTATTAAATGCAATTAAGCCACATATAACTAGAAGAAAGCAACTACATGACTGCAAATTGCAGCTTCATGATTCTCCTTATTGGTTATAATGTTGTGAGGAATTGTAATTCCGTGAACCTAAGTGGACCCCTTAACGTGTTCAAAAGAATCCTTGAGAACTTGATATTAGCAAAGAATCCATGTTCAAGACATTTGAAGTACTAGGCCAGTCGGTGAAACTAAAAGATGAATGTGACAAACAATTTCAAAGCACACTTAAGGGGGTGTTTGTTTTGACGATAATGAAAGTGGTAAAGTCACTTCCATGCACTTTAGTGATAACGAAAGTGGGAAAGGGATTCACTTACATGCACTTCAGGTATTTGTTTAGATGAAACTCACACTTGAAGTAGGATTAATGCATAATTCAACCCCCAACCCCTCCCCCCTCATTATTTATGTTATCATAAATTCATACAGCTATTTATAAATAAAAATTTTAATATTTAAAAGACATATTATTTAAAAAAGTTAATTTATAAAATCAATGTGGACACTGCATTTCACTTGCATGCGGACATGTATGAGTGACTCACATTCTGATCCACTTTCACTTTGCAAACTTGAAACACCACCTTATGGTAAAAGTAGGGAAGGGTACGAATTAGTGCAATCAATGTGCTGCAGAAGTTCGCTCATTGACAATGGAAAGGTGTGGTCCATGTCCATTGTGAGTAGAAATTAATTTACAATCTACCTTTTTTTCCTTTACTTTGATAAAAAATAAGATTAGATTAATTATGCTAGTGAAAACTTATTATTATTTATGTTATCATAAATTCATACAACTATTTATAAATAAAAAATTTAATATTTAAAAGACATATTATTTAAAAAAGTTAATTTATAAAATCAATGTGGACACTGCATTTCACTTGCATGCGGACATGTATGAGTGACTCACACATTCTGATCCACTTTCACTTTGCAAACTTGAAACACCACCTTATGGTAAAAGTAGGGAAGGGTACGAATTAGTGCATTCAATGTGCTGCAGAAGTTCGCTCATTGACAATGACTTTGATGTCTCCGTGGGTTAGTAATACTGGAGTGGAGTCTGTCACAACAAGAGTAGAAACGGTACCATACCAGAACAATAGACTATCAAACCTTGAGCCAGTTCATATATACTTAGTGAATTAATTATCAATTACATCACTCTAGAATATTTTATTAGAACTGGTTGCTGAGTAGTTCATACATAAATGGTGTAGTAGTTATTCCCATTGGTTTTTTACATGCACCAGCATTTTTGTGACCTTGAGAGTAGGTTGTATGAGATATATATTTTATCTTTTGAATTCTTATTTGTAGATTGAGTATGGACGGGGGGCCTTAGTTGTTAATTATTGGATAGCTAAAAATAACTTCCTAGAAGGTTTGATAGCGCGCACGCGTGTGTATAATACTCATACAACAGTTCAGTTTTTTATTCTTTAAAGTCGGTCATGCAAACTTGAAACACCACCTTATGGTAAAAGTAGGGAAGGGTACGAATTAGTGCAATCAATGTGCTGCAGAAGTTCGCTCATTGACAATGGAAAGGTGTGGTCCATGTCCATTGTGAGTAGAAATTAATTTACAATCTACCTTTTTTTCCTTTACTTTGATAAAAAATAAGATTAGATTAATTATGCTAGTGAAAACTTATTATTATTTATGTTATCATAAATTCATACAACTATTTATAAATAAAAAATTTAATATTTAAAAGACATATTATTTAAAAAAGTTAATTTATAAAATCAATGTGGACACTGCATTTCACTTGCATGCGGACATGTATGAGTGACTCACACATTCTGATCCACTTTCACTTTGCAAACTTGAAACACCACCTTATGGTAAAAGTAGGGAAGGGTACGAATTAGTGCAATCAATGTGCTGCAGAAGTTCGCTCATTGACAATGGAAAGGTGTGGTCCATGTCCATTGTGAGTAGAAATTAATTTACAATCTACCTTTTTTTCCTTTACTTTGATAAAAAATAAGATTAGATTAATTATGCTAGTGAAAACTTATTATTATTTATGTTATCATAAATTCATACAACTATTTATAAATAAAAAATTTAATATTTAAAAGACATATTATTTAAAAAAGTTAATTTATAAAATCAATGTGGACACTGCATTTCACTTGCATGCGGACATGTATGAGTGACTCACACATTCTGATCCACTTTCACTTTGCAAACTTGAAACACCACCTTATGGTAAAAGTAGGGAAGGGTACGAATTAGTGCAATCAATGTGCTGCAGAAGTTCGCTCATTGACAATGGAAAGGTGTGGTCCATGTCCATTGTGAGTAGAAATTAATTTACAATCTACCTTTTTTTCCTTTACTTTGATAAAAAATAAGATTAGATTAATTATGCTAGTGAAAACTTATTATTATTTATGTTATCATAAATTCATACAACTATTTATAAATAAAAAATTTAATATTTAAAAGACATATTATTTAAAAAAGTTAATTTATAAAATCAATGTGGACACTGCATTTCACTTGCATGCGGACATGTATGAGTGACTCACACATTCTGATCCACTTTCACTTTGCAAACTTGAAACACCACCTTATGGTAAAAGTAGGGAAGGGTACGAATTAGTGCATTCAATGTGCTGCAGAAGTTCGCTCATTGACAATGACTTTGATGTCTCCGTGGGTTAGTAATACTGGAGTGGAGTCTGTCACAACAAGAGTAGAAACGGTACCATACCAGAACAATAGACTATCAAACCTTGAGCCAGTTCATATATACTTAGTGAATTAATTATCAATTACATCACTCTAGAATATTTTATTAGAACTGGTTGCTGAGTAGTTCATACATAAATGGTGTAGTAGTTATTCCCATTGGTTTTTTACATGCACCAGCATTTTTGTGACCTTGAGAGTAGGTTGTATGAGATATATATTTTATCTTTTGAATTCTTATTTGTAGATTGAGTATGGACGGGGGGCCTTAGTTGTTAATTATTGGATAGCTAAAAATAACTTCCTAGAAGGTTTGATAGCGCGCACGCGTGTGTATAATACTCATACAACAGTTCAGTTTTTTATTCTTTAAAGTCGGTCATAGTCCCAGTTTACCATTAAGCATTATCTTTACTTGACAAGCATAATTAACTTATATTATAGTGCCTTTGGATTTAGGCACAGTTCTAACAATTGGTTCATCAACTGAGTGTAAGTTCTTCTGTGTTATCAAAGTTATTTTAAATACTTGCAGTTTCGGGATAAATGCTTTAAATGATTTTGATCTTCAAAAGAACATCTTAGTACACTTTCATTTAACTTCTTCAAGTTAACATGATTATGTTATACTATTCTTTTATCCTTTTGCAGCAGTTGAAGCCCTTGACATAACCCGGATTTTATCACATCAAGATGGAGAAGCTGTTTATCCCTTACCACGAATTAAAAATTTGGTGCTTCATCCAAAACTAAATTTAGCAGCATTACTGTTTGCAGTTAAGTACAAACATCACCAGTAACCTTTTTGTTGCATGTTTGAGTTATGATGTATCTGGTGGTGTTGTGAAGTCCTGATCTTATGTCAAAACAGGAGACTGGTGCTGATAACCTAAAAAATAGGGCTGCATACACAAGGGACGGAAGGAAACAACTCTTTGCTGTTCTCCAAAGTGCAAGAGGATCATCTGGTAAGTCTTTCAGCATTCTATGTGAACATTTCCATTCTTCTTGAGTACTTCTCTAGAGTTTATTATACAATTTCTTAAAAATGATATAAACCTGGTTTTAAGACACGGTTTCAACTGCACAGTCAAATATTTCTGTCTCATGATTCTGGGGCTTAAATTGATGGGTATGGCAAGTAACTGCATTAGTTCATATTATGGTATTTCTTTCTTTGAATTCATGTTACATTAAGAGCGTGTTTGGCAACTTGTCAAAGTGGATTATAATCCACTTTTTTGGCCATTGATTTTGTTTTGGGATTTGTGCTAGCATGTGACATACGTCAAAGCACACATCTTAAAGATAATCTTGATGTGTAGCACTATTATGAAAGCAAAATCAATGGATAAGAAAGTTGGTGGATAAGAACTCTTATCAACTTAAGTTTATTCTAGTTTTACACTCTCTACACACACGAGGTTAATGGGTATGATATATCATATGAGGCTCATATACAATGATGTGGCTCAACCTCAACCAAGTATAGCTGAGCTCATATACAATGATGTGGCTCAACCTCAACCAAGTATAGCTATGAGGGTTTCTCCCTCCCCTTTTATTCGCTTGCTTGAGATTGAGCCACATCATTTTATATGAGAGAATCTCCTCATACGACAAGGGTGGCCTACACACACACATGTATATATGTATATATATATATATAGACACGCACACATATATATGGGGATGGGAAGGAAGGAAGGTTGCTATTAATAGTATCATCTAGCATGCAGAGACTACCTACCCAAAATGGAGGTTCACATTCCGAAGAATCTGAAATTGAAAATGTAAAGCGTTGGATGTGATCTACTACACCAGAGTTACTTAGAAATAAATTTCAAAGGGTTTCAATATATTTTGGACCATGTATCAAAGGGTAAAAAGTAAACAATTTTATGAAAATGTGAAATATTGATTTTGAAGGCATAGGATACATGGGGTAAATACGTTGAAATTCTTTGAAAATTTATTTTTAGATAACCCAAGTATAGTAGATCACATTTAACATTTTGAATTTTCAATTTCGGAGGCTGAATGTTTAATTTGGATTGATATTATCGGCATGTTGGATGCTGTTAATAATGGCCTAGCTAAACTATACATATATGCATCTCTATTGATCCCTTGCTGATTTGCACTCTGGGAATCTGTGTTGAACTTGTCTCCTTGGCACTTACTCCAAGAGACACACTCCTGGTTGTACCGAATAATCTAACAATTTACATTTGACAATTTGAAATAAACTAGTGATATCATCTAGATTCAGTAACTTGACATGTCATTTCCCCTGCACCTGGATATGGAACCTTTTATATGTGACGTTGGAAGTAGAGAGTATTATGCATCCAATAATATTTAGCTGGATTTCATTCATTCTTAGTATAACTAACCCGATATTCCCACTGAATTGCACTTGGTCCCATTTTTCCCTTAACACAAATCATAACCATCTATTAAATTGTATATGGTTATTTGAAGAAGTGGTTTCTCCACTAGCTAGCCTCAGTTGAGGGGACATGAATCCCTCCACCTGCCGGCTTGCATGACTTCGCTTAGGTCTTTGCATTGATGTCTGGTTAATAACCTGTTTCTTTTCTTTATTGTTTCCCTTCATCTTTTATCTTTCTTTATTGATCTTTTTGGAATATGTCTATAGCCTTGCAGTACTCAATACAACTCACTCTGTATGATGCAGGTTCTTTTGATGTGTATCTTGTTCTGATATACTGATTTTTGTAGTGTCTTTTCTGTCTTGCAGCTGCGGTTTTGAAGGAGAAACTCTTAGCATTAGGTTCATCTGGAATTTTGGCAGACCATCAGCTCCAGGCACAGCTACAAGAGCATCATTTGAAGGGGTAAGTTGGCATCTGTTTGCTGTTCTGTTTGTTTTCAGTAATACTTAATTAAAACCTGTCTCGTTCAAATATTTCCTGCTCATGCTTTACTGTTCTCAAATGTAATGCCTAAAGTTTATTTGTTGTGTATTGCCTTAGCTATTGTTTACTAGAAGGTTGGCACCATTATACAAAGATGAATGCCGGTCTGGTATTTATCACTTGTCACCTGGATTCAGTTTCCGCTATTGTATTTGTTAAGAAAGATTCAAAGAATATTCCCTTTACTAATAATCCTTTGAAACTTTTCATGCCAGTGACAAATCTTACTGTTTTAGGTCACTCATATTACATGTTTTATGCCTTTCCTGTAAGTTGGTTCTGCTGCCATTTATATGTACTCCTTTCTTGGTGTGCATTGATTTTTATGTGCCCTTCAGATGAAATATTCATAGGAAACATCATCTGTTAAGATGTTCTTGTCCGTCATTCGTATTTTCTGATTATTTTAAGTGTATATTCTAAAATTTCTTTACTTTCCTAGCAGCTTGCAACTTAGAATGATAACCTACTTTTATATGGCAGGCAAAGTCAGCTCACAATTGCAGATATTGCACGGAAGGCATTTCTCCACAGTGTAGGTTCCTCTTAGATATGTTTCTATTATCCTATTGTTGCTTTCTTACATATTATACATATACGTTTAGATTCAATTGGAAAGTATGTAAATGGAACAAATGATGACGGTAATCACTATAAGTGGGGGCTTAGCCTTCACGATGAAGTATAGTTACAGGGCAGCTTTTCATTAAGGATATGAATTTTATTATCACATTTCGGACACCAAATATATGAGGATCATGTCAGTCTGTCACTTGCACTGACCTTTTGGGTAAATTTGAGGCTCAAGATACCTGAAGGGCTATCTACAGGAAAAAAATTATATATAAATAAGATAGGTTTGTAAAGTTTTTGAGACGAATAGAAATAATAAGAAAAGATAATCTGAGTTTCTTGATAAATCATGTCATATTTAAATAAAATCACATTTGCTGTTTGTACTTGTACGGACTTGTCCACGCTCAGGTATGTTATTTCTATTTGTACCAACTTGCTTATGTTGACTAGCAAAAGAGAGAAAAAGAGACTTGTTTATGTTTACAGTAAACGACTAAACGTCACAATGGGACAGGCCTTCTTAGGACCCATGCCAGCTGACATGCTTCCACATATATTGTCCGATTAGAGAAAAATAGACAGGTGTAATGTTGTTTCCTTCGTGTATGCTTGTACTTTGTGAGTCAAATAATGTTTGGAGCTATAACTCTTAGATTTCATCTCTATGTTGGACTGAGCCTCATTAACTGTTCTATCATTTTCTGATGTTTGGATTGAGCCCTCCTCTCTATATTACTGCAGCATTTCATGGAAGGACATGCCAAAAGTGGTCCAATATCTCGGTTACCTCTCATTACGATTTCAGATGCTAACAATCAACTGAGAGATGTTCCTGTTTGCCAGGTTCAATCAGAGCCATTATCAAGTCATTACACATTTATTTACTCCATTCTAACCGATGACATATTTATCCTTCCAGCCTTTGCATTTGGAGATGAATTTTTTCAATAAAGAGAATCGTGTTCTTCATTACCCTGTCAGGGCATTTTATCTTGATGGTTTTAACCTTATGGCTTATAATCTCTCTTCTGGAGCGGATAATTTATATAAGAAACTCTACTCGACGGTAACAAACAGAAATATTTGTTTCTCCTTTTAATCTCTTTTGGGCATTTAGTATGTCAACAAGGATTATTTGCTTATTCTTTGTTTAGGCTTATTTATCTTATTTTCCTTCAGATTCCTGGAAATGTTGAATGCCTTCCTAGAAGCATGCTTTACAGTTCAAAACAACACTTGTTCCTAGTTGTGTTTGAACTTAGTGGACCTACTGGTGTTGTTCATGAAGTTGTTCTTTATTGGGAACAAACAGATATACAGTCAGTTAATAATAAAGGAAGCTCAGTTAAAGGTTTTTACTATGTCTTGATTCAATCAACATATTTTATTGTGATTGGCTTTCATATTTACTGTAATTGCTTCTCTGTAGGATGCGATGCAGCATTCATGGGCCCTAATGAAAATCAATATGCTATACTTGATGAAGATAAAATTGGTCTGACGTTGTATTTTCTGCAAGGGGTTGCCTCCCAAGAAGCTAGTGAAATTATTAAAGCACTTGATGATAAGTCATCTGCAGATAATAAAGTTGCCCCAGATCGAGGTCCTCTTCAGTTTCTATTTGAAGCAGAGGTTGACCGCATATTTTCTTCTCCATTAGGTGATCTATATAACGACCCTCAATTTTTCGGTGTGACAGCGAATTTCCACCCTTAAGACATTCGCTTATACCAATGTTACTGATGGTTATGCACTACAATATTGCAGAATCAACTATCCTTTACTCTATTTCTGGAAAACACATTTGTTTGGCCAAGCTGCTTCATGGATACCGTCTTTCAACTGATGATGGACAATATATTTCTACAAAAACTGATGGGAAAAAGTTCATTAAGTTAAAAATAAATGAGAAAGTTCTACAGGTATATCTATTATTTCTAAGTTGAATTACATTTACACATTATAGCTAAGATCTCATTTTACCCTCTCTATGTTCATGATTTTTTTGGGTGTTTGTACACTGTTACTAGTTATGTGAGCACCTAATATGGGTGCCTTCTTATCATCTAACCATATTTAATCTATATATTCATGGCTTACAATATATGTTTAAGACCAAGCAGATCAGTCTCCTCTGTATGATCTTTTTGTTTTGCTCAAGTTGTGCTACCTTGTTTAAGAGTCCACCACCTTTACCTAAGTGACTTTTATTCTCTCTTATCACAGTAAATTGAGCATACTTGCTTTCTGTGATTATTTTGATAATTACTGCAGCCAGATTTTTACTTATTCATCCACCCAAAAAGGTTTGACATTCGTCTGATGTGGCTTCAACATAAGTCTAACCCTGTATTGCATTCATTAGTAATGGTCAAACTTTATCTAGTTCAGATTTGGCTTGTCTTTGTTTTTTTGCTTTTTAATGTAGTTCAAATATTTTTCCTCTTTGGAGAGGAGATGGTCCTCAATATGTGGGAGAAGGCTTTGATTATCGCCTTTCTTGGACACTAAGTCGCCTTTCTTGGACACTAACTGACAAAGAATTACTAATGTTAGGTGTTCGTTGCAGGTCAATTGGCAAGAGACGCTAAGAGGTCATGTTGCTGGAATACTAACGACACACAGGGTCCTGATAGCTTCTGCAGATCTTGACATACTGTCTAGCAGTTCAACCAAATTTGACAAGGGGCTGCCTTCAATATCCTGAAATCTTTTTTTTGTCTTTACTATATTAATAACAAGATTATTTCAATCCTTGTGCACATTCTGTATTAGAACTTTAACTCCTTTGAACTATCGATCCCTTTTGTGGCTCGGGCCTGCACTTCTCTTTTCGTCTGCTACTGCAGTTAGCATTCTTGGATGGGATAGCAGAGTTCGGACGATTCTTTCTATTAGCCTGCCGTGCTCTGGTATGCTCCTTGCTTATTTGCCAGAAATTCTCCCCTCCCTCACAACCACCCAAAAAAAAAACCCTCTCTCCGGGTCAAAATGCACACACAAACAAAAAACACACAGTACACCAATTTAACTCCAAATTACTAATTTGAGGAATTTTCGCACTATAAGCTTTTATTTAATGTGCAGTGTTGGTTGGTGCTTTGAACGATCGCCTATTGCTGGTAAATCCAACAGAGATAAATCCCAGACAGAAAAAAGGAGTTGAAATAAGGAGTTGCCTTGTTGGGCTTTTGGAACCTCTCCTCATTGGATTTGCAACCATGCAGCAATACTTTGAGCAAAAGATTGACCTTTCAGAGGTCTTGTACCAAATAACATCAAGGTTTTCTTACTTCTCTACTTTGTGCTTATGTGGCTATTCAAGCAATCAAGTACTGTCAAATTTGTTGCATCCAGTTAAGCGTGATGATCTGCTTTGGTGTTAACTGCTGTAGACCCATGTGGGCTTGCGCGCACACACAAACACGTCTTTGCATTATAGCATTTCTTAGCTTTGAATTAAACTAGGTTTGCAACCGCTGAGGTGTTCTCTAATGTTCTGAGTGAAGGTTTGATAGTTTACGCATTACCCCGAGGTCTTTGGATATATTGGCTAAAGGCTCTCCTGTATGCGGCGACCTTGCTGTATCATTGTCTCAAGCAGGTCCTCAATTTACACAGGTGTGCATATTTTCTATTCCTCATCAACTTTCATTTATTCCTTAGGTTTTCTTACATCTAAAAAATTGTACAAAATTGCTTTAGGTACTGCGTTGTCTTTATGCAATCAAAGCTCTCCGATTTTCTACTGCTTTATCGGTCTTGAAGGACGAATTCTTGCGATCTAGAGATTATCCCCAATGTCCTCCTACGTCTCATTTATTCCACCGGTTCCGGCATTTGGGTTATGCTTGTATCAAGTACGTTTATCTCTTGAATGAAATATTTCATTTATGGTCACTTGTCATCTGCAGATATTTTCGCTTGTTTGATTTTGTGCAGATTTCACGATTTTAACATTACTCTATGCAATCTTCCTGGGCAAAAAGGAAGAGAAGGGGAAAAACTGCATAGAACAATAATAGGTTCCAACATGGTCGAAGGACTGTGTGAAGTGGTAGTTGTAAGCAAGGTTTTAAGTACCGGTTTTCGGGGATTTATCGGACGGTCAAAATCCATATCGGATAGCGGATATCGGGGATACATTGGCGATAAGTAGTATTTATCGGAGGGACATTACTGGATAGTGATATACATAATATAATATTCTAAAATGTAATCTAACCATACTTAATAAAATATAAATATACCAAAATGTAAATAATTATGTTAGGATCACTAACCAGTGGTAGAAACTCAGGTTGGATCGTCTTTAAAGTGCATTGAATAGGTGCTCGTTGCACGAAATCAAAACTCAAACTAAAGGCCAATAATTTCAAATTTTGGGCCGACAATATCAGTCAATAACTCACTTTATTGCCGCATTATTGGAGATAAACATCCAAAAATGATAACCGATTTAGAATCGAACTTATCGTAGCGAAAGGCTCCCAAAACCGATAAATAGTCAATAATATCGGTTTATCGGCCGATATTTAAAACATTGGTTGTAAGTGGTTGGATTAATGTGATAGGTGATGTTGCACTGCATTGTTATATCAGATAAGTTAGATACACACCAATGAATTTGTAAGGTGGGAAAGACGAGACAATTAATCGCCTCCAAGTGGATCTACACACATATTACAAGAAGCTGATTGTCAAGAGTATGTGCTTAACGTGTCCTCCAATGCTTAAATTGGTCTCTTGAAGAGAAAATAGAAAAGGATTTCTAGGGTTTAGTTTTGCATACTTTCCTCCCCCTGGAGAGGGTTTTTTAACCCTCAGTGATTATTTTGGCATTGTTCGTGTACCTCTCCATCATTGAATCAAAGGTCAAAGATTCCATTGTTCTGCGAGTCTGTGTTGTAATTGCAATCTTGAATGTTTATGGTTATCTTTTTAGACACAAGATTTACAAGATTGTTACGAGTCTCAAATGTGCCTAACCGCCGTTTCTATGTTTTTTGTTTTATCGTGTATTGTTCATTTGTTATAATACCAACTCGACAACATTCTGACCTCCTTTGCCATTGGCCTCACCTTTTTACTATTATGACCCCAAGGTCACGGCCCAACCTCTTTATTATGCTTCTTGCTTAAGAGGTTGTTATAAGCTTCCTCCCCTTTATGGGCTTGACGTCTAGGGTCATTAGCCAATCGTATCAATAGGGATGTAAATAAACCAAATATATTTTCCCCATGTTTAACCCAACAAATTAGCGAATTCCAGGCCACTGCTCCGTCAATCATTTTCTTTCCAGCTACTTGTGTTTTAGCACTTTATGATCAATTAATTGCTAGGTTAAGCCTAGAATTTTAAAATATGGCAGTCTTTGCCCTGATATGGATATAACGTACTGATCTTTCACACAAATCTAGGGGTTTTTATGGAAAAAAGTTCAGTGGAGGTCCTTCATGTTTCATGTCTTGGCGAAATATCATTTGAGTCCTTAATGTTTATAAGTCAATAGTGAGGATTCCTAGCACTACCTTTGTCATCAGCTTAAGTCCATTTTACGCGCTTCCATTAGATCTTGCCGACGTGTCCATGATATGGCAAGATGAACTTGTAATTTCACTAATTTCTTTTACTAATGTGGCATGACAAACTTGGATTTTGTCTTATTTTTTTGTTGATGTGGCAGTGACATGGCGGGGCCACGTTGCCACCACCTCAACATGATTTAACTGAGGTTTGGAAAAATGACATATACGTTGCCACCACCTCAACATGATTTAACTGAGGTTTGGAAAAATGACATATAGGATGATGACAGAGGTAACGTTAAAAGACACCCACTGCTGACTTTCAAACATTGAGTGGAAAAATGACCTATAGGATGATGACGGTGGTAAAGTTAAAAGACTCCCGCTGATGACTTTCAAACATTAAGGGCCCAGATAATAATCTTTGGTCGATGCATTAGGAACTCCATTGAACTTTTGCCTTTTTTTTATACCACTCATATTATTCAATAAACTTGATTCTTCATTATACAACTCTGGTTTTATGCAATATTTATGTTAGATGGGATCATGTTTCGTCAATTCAATTTGTTCGGTTTTGATCTGACCCGGTGCAGTTCAGAAAACAACTTATTTTGGCCCACCGAAAAAAAAGAAAAGAAAAGAAGAGAAAAAACACTCCTCACCAGTCCTCTCCACTATATCCTACTCTCTGAGATGAAAATTCTTACACTTGATTGGATCCACTATGTTTCAAGTGCTACAATTCATTCCATTCCTGAAAAACAGTGCATTCGAGGTATCTTATTCTATCTGGTTCAATCAACTGCCTTACTACCTTACATTTCATCGCCGCCCCCCCAAAAAAAAAAAAAAAAAAGATTTGTGAGAGAGCGAAAGGAGCTGCGAATTGAGGGGAAAAGAGAGGGAAATTTGTGCACCATCTAAATGAAAAAGAGCGTGGAGTTTAGAGGTCTAACCTGAGATCGTTTGAGGACTGACCAGAGATCGATCAGCTGGGTTGGTTCTATTTGAAATATTCTAAAGTCAAAATGTATTGAAAATATTTTTGAAACAGGCAGAACCGTCAAGATCCAGCCCTTTAATTCAATTTAATCGGTCTACATCAACTAATGTTTATTCTGATTAATTGCATAAAAAAAATCTGTTATCCAAAGGATTGAAGGGAGCCAACACATAACCATGTAGGAGAGTAAGGAGTGACATCCGCAGATTACTTGTATGGAACGTGGATTATGTGATTGGCTGAAAGATTATATGCCTAGTATGCTCTTTATACAAAATACAAGTTGAACTATTTTATTTTTTCGACATTTAAAATTGTGTTCATTTTACATCATAAATCAATCAGATTTCTCAAATATGTCACATGTGTTTGCTCTTTTTTATCTATTGGGGAGGGAATTTTTGTAGATTCTCGTTTCTACGACTAGTATTGGAAAAGTGATAAACACACATATCAACACACATATAGACAATAGACAGACACACTGACACACAAAATGCACATGCAACACACACACAATGTACAGGCAAAAAAAAATGCATACATAGATGCACACATACTCTGGGAAAATGTGCATGCTACACATGTTGGACATCTAAAATTTTTCTACCATGTCATAAATCCAGAAAGCCAATGTTAATAAAGAACTTCAGAATTATAAAAAATATCTGACCTATATATCCTCCTACCTATAATGTAACGTATACTCATCTTAATACACTTTTTTTTATGTGAGAGAATCAACTTAGATCCGTATATTTTTTTATTAGTTATGAATGAACTTATTAGACATATCCAAGATGAAGTCCCATGATATATGTTAGTTGTTAATGACATAATATTAGTTGATGTGACTAGGAAAGATATGATTTCTTAAGTAAAAATTTGGAAAGAAGCACTGAGATCTAAAGGATTTAGGATTAGTTAAACAAAAGCAGAATATAAAGTGTAATTCTATTAATAATGCCGTGAACAGGGAGCATACAATACACATTGACAATCAAGAAATACCAAAAGAAATTTCTTTTGATATTTAGGATTAATTATTGTCAAAGTGTTAAGTTTGATAATATTGTGGTGCATCCAATCATATGAGGATGATTAAAATGGAGAACTCTTTGGGAGTCTTATGTAGTTGTAGAATATCTATGATATTGAAAGGAAAATTCTACATAGGTTTATGATCTTTGATGCTTTATGGATCATAACGTGTGCAAAAAATAAGTGTAGTAGAAGTGAGAATGCTATGATGGATGTGTTGATATCCATTAAGCGATAGGATAGGAAATTCATTGGAGGTTAGGTGCTGCTCTTATTGAGGATAAAATAAGATAGGATCAATTTAGACATAGATGGTTTGGCCTTGTGGTAGTATATTCACCATTTCAGAGAAATAAGATTGTAAGTAAAAGGGAAAGGAGGATAGAGTTACGCCTAAGAGAACTTGGTTAAAAATAATTAAAAAAATATGTGGTAGCGGTTAATATAACAAAGAAAGATATCACAGACATGATTGAATTGAAGAATAAGATATATCCATACAACTCACAAAAATTGGGATAAAGACCGTATTGTTGTTGAATTGTTGCAAAAGGAAAGCATAATGATTCTCTAACCTAATACCATTTGTTATCTCAAAGTTGAATTGTATATTATTTATAAAGGTTGATTAGTTAATTCCTAAATTTATTGACGCCCTCTTCCTGTATTAGAATGATGAAAATTTCTACTCTTATTAGAACTCTTGATGAGATTGAATTCTACACGTTTTGCTCAATAATGATTTATTAACTTTGAATTTTTTTATTGGAGCTCTCTTCCTATATTAGAATGATGAAAAAATTCCAATTTTATTAGAATTTCTGATCAGATTCTAGATATTTTGATGTAGCATGATTTACCAACTATGAAATTTTTTTAATCCATGACTATATTTTCTTGTATAGAAAAAAGATAGGATGATATATAGACAATGTTACAGAAGTCGCTAGACGGACTAGGCGTTCGAGCTGGTAGGGTCTAGTGCCTAGGTATTTGCCTATATTTTAATTTATTTAATTATAATAATTCACAAAAATATGTATTAACTTCATATAAAATCACAAAATTATCCAATCATGACAAATAAAAGATTCAAATTAACTAAAATTAACTAATTAGACTAAAATTAACTAAGATTAAACTAAAATTAACTAAGATTAAACTAAAATTAACTAAAACTGAACAAGATTAAACTAAAATTAACTAATTAAACTAAAATTATACTAAATTAACTAAAATTAACTAAAATTGAACAAGATTAAACTAAATTTAACTACGATTAACTAAAATAACTTAAATTAACTAATTAATCAAACTAAATTAAGTAACCAACTAAAATTGAACAACATTAAACTAAAATTAACTAATTAAACTAATTGATTAAACTGAAAGTAACTAAAATTAGCTAAAATTGAACAAAATTAAACTAAATAAAGTTTGGTTTGGGTGAGAGAGTGTGAGAGAGAGGAGAGAGACGGCTGAGTGTGAATAGAGAAGGGGAGAGAGAGTTTAGGTTAAAGTTTGGTTTGAGTTTTGGTTTTCGGGTAACGCGTATGGGTTTAAAGTTTGAAATTTTATTTAAGCGGGCCACCTAGCCGTAAAATTAGCTAAAATTGAACAAAATTAAACTAAATAAAGTTTGGTTTGGGTGAGAGAGTGTGAGAGAGAGGAGAGAGACGGCTGAGTGTGAATAGAGAAGGGGAGAGAGAGTTTAGGTTAAAGTTTGGTTTGAGTTTTGGTTTTCGGGTAACGCGTATGGGTTTAAAGTTTGAAATTTTATTTAAGCGGGCCACCTAGCCGTAGGCGCCGCCTAGGCAGGCGGCTCAGGCTAAAATTAGGCGCATGAGTTTTTAGAACATTGTATATGGATAAGAGTTGGCACCTCATTTGATATAATGAGCTATCAAGAGATAGAAGTTGTGAGGTTTACCTGCACCTGGGTGACTAGCAGCACCTGGGTGACTAGCAGGATAAGTTTCACAACTTCTCATGGTAGTTCATTTAACAAAATGAGCTTCCATCTCATACCTATGTCTCTATATGTTTTTGTGCATATGCGTGTGTGCATGTGTGATACAAATCTGTTGCACATTCAACATTTTACAAACCACAACACTAATATAACCAAAGCATCAGATGTTGCATGTTGGACATGCCAACATCACACCTATAAATATTTACCCATATATATGTTACACACACACATATGTAAGATGTAAGTAGTTCTAGTTTACAAGTCTAATCAGCTCACATTTGTAGGTATTCACTTTCTGGCTACTTGATGCATTAGCAAAAAAGGTAGGGAGAACTAGTACTGAATCATTTGTTAGGGACTATGGAGCACACAAACAACACACACAATAAGGAACAAAAACACGAACACACCACAGTATTTTTACGTGGTTCGACCGAACATGCCTACATCCACGATTCTCTAAGCAGGACAATTACCTATTTTCACAAACCAATACAATCGACACAAGTGTTGCCAGTTTTGCACGAACAAACTTGAAAACCCTCACACATCTCACATCTCTCAAGGAAACCAAGGACACCAATCACTCAAGAGCTCGAAGAGGCCAACCATCATACTACATTATTTAAAAAACCCAAGAACACTGATCACTCAAGAGTTCAAAGAGGATCCTTCCTCTGACCAAGAGGATGACCTTTTCAACACAAGCTCATTCCTTTATATAGTCTTCCTCCTTTAATATTTCCAATGACCAATTAATACTCTTCGCAATTTCCAAGAGCAACCTTCAAGCTTCTAATGCATGCACCTTTCAAACTTCCATCCTTTGCATTGTCCAAAGTTGACTCGTCTTTCAATATTCCCTAGTCAACACTTGCATTCGTTTCTTAATGTGATTTGGGGAGAATCCCAACAACACTCTAGAGCGCAAAAGGTAGCATTTATGCTATTCTTTCCTTAATAACTTGATGGATGAGCAAATCTTTTAAAAAATTCTAAGATTTTGTTTTTGGAAACTGCAAGTAATTATATACATCAGCTTCCACTGCAAGTAATTATATACATCAGCTTCAGTGGAATGGTAGTCCTGTAATCAAATTATATCTGGGAAAGTTTGGCTTCAGATCAGCCATGTCCATGCCCACAATAAGACTTGAATAATGCACATGAATATATGCCGATATCATGAATGTGCATGAGCTGTTACTTATAAAATGCATTGGGATGAGGGGGAGAGACTATTTTTGTTAATTATTAACCATTCTCATCATATATCTAGGCATGGAGGGTCTGTTTGATGTATGAGCAAGAAAATGTAGAAGCTTCTAAATTTTGGTTCTGAGCCACTGTTGATTGAGTACATCATCTGCGAACGATTTTGAATGAGAAGAATTCAGCTCATAGTTAGCCAAGTCTATACACATACACAATGCTGATGTTTGTGAATACATTCTGATATTATTTCATGGTCATAATTAAAGAAAGCTGTATGATAGATACTATGTTACTTAAAATATAAGATTATTATTGGGGACAGAAAGCGACATAACAAATTTGATGTCGTGTTATGCATTTGATTTGATTATGTGGCATATAATGCAGTTATGTGTTATGCACTACCCCACTACACAATGAATATTTATTTTACATTATTGTTCATGATGACATTAACACTATATACTAGAATTCTTTTTTCAGTTGGTAGGGAGCAAGTATTTGTGGTACATTTCTTTGATGATTTCTCTCACCCCAATCTCTCTAATTTCCGTGTTTTGTTGCTTTATATGTTCATACCTTTTCTTAATGCATTTTTTTCCTTATACAAAGCATGTCTTTTATATTTTTGCATGTTGCAAGCAAGTCATGGAATATTGTTTCAGGTATGCTCAGTTTGACAGTGCCAAAGAGACCTTCGAAGTCATTTCGGATTATGAAAGCATGCTTGACTTGTTCATATGCCACCTGAATCCTAGTGCCATGCGACGCCTGGCTCAGAAGCTTGAAGAAGATGCAACTGATTCAGAACTCAGGCGATACTGTGAACGAATCTTGAGAATCCGTTCTACTGGATGGACACAGGGTATTTTTGCTAATTTTGCTGCTGAGAGTATGGTTCCTAAGGGACCTGAATGGGGTGGTGGAAACTGGGAGGTCAAGACACCCATTAATATGAAGGATATACCTCAGTGGGAGCTAGCTGGGGAAGTTATGCCCTATATGAAGACAAATGATGGTGGTATTCCGGCCATTATAGCAGATCATATTGGTGTTTTCTTGGGTGTTATCAGGGGAAGGGGTAATGTAGTTGAAGTGAGTGAAAAGAGTTTGGTCAAAGCATTCACTGCAACTAGTGGTGAAACCAAAGCTTCAACAACCCCTGATTCACTTACCGGTCTGAATAAAGCAGGCATCAGTGGTGATGTGAAAGATGATTCCATAGCGAATATTTTAACCAAACAATTGGCTGGTCCTCCTGCTGCTTCTGATGAACAGGCAAAAGCAGAGGAAGAGTTCAAAAAGTCCCTATATGGTATTGTTGACGGAAGCAGCAGTGATGAAGATGAATCAACTTCAAAATCCAAAAAGATTCGCATTAGGATCCGTGACAAGCCGGTTGCTGCTTCGACTGTGGATGTTGACAAAATTAAAGAAGCTACGAAGCAGTTTAGACTCAGTGATGGTATAGGGTCATCAAGGACCAAGTCATCATCAGGAAGTCAAGATCTTTCCATGGTTTTGACTCAGCCTCTCCCTCCTGCTGCTGCTACTTCTACTGCTACTAC
>NC_033797.1:49947068-49961520 GCF_001876935.1 Asparagus officinalis | reverse complement strand
TACTGCCACTGATTTGTTTGGAACTGATAGTTTAGTGCAGGTGCCAGCACAGGCTGGTCCAAATTTTGCAGGAGCGGGAGCTTCAAATGCCCCAATTCCAGAAGACTTCTTCCACAATACCATCCCATCACTTCAGGTTGCAGCAACTTTGCCGCCTCCAGGGACATACTTGTCGAGGATGGGAAATCAAAGTTCTCAAGGAATGAGTGGACATAAGCTAGCTGATCAGAATATGATGAACAATACCAGCCTTCCAGATGGCGGTGTCCCACCTCAATATTCCCAGCAGCCTGGTGTTCCCATCGAGGCAATAGGCCTACCTGATGGTGGGGTTCCCCCACAATCTCAGGCTCATGCCTCTCAGATGCCTCAGGCTCATGCCTCTCAAATGCCCCAAAACCAAGCTCCTCAGATGCCCAGCTCTTCGCAGCCTATTGATCTTAGTTCTCTCGAAGGTCCAGGTTCTAGGACCAGTGCAACTTTGCCACCAGCTCAATCTCCACCTAGTGCTGTGCGTCCTGGCCAGGTAAGTTTGTTTTGCACAGTTCTGACTCTTGTTTGAATCAGGCTGCTTCTAGTTTTCCTTGTTTTTTTTCCTTATTCTTTATATTATGTTAGGTACCCCGAGGTGCTCCAGCTCCAGTTTGCTTCAAGACAGGGCTCGCTCATCTAGAGCAGAACCAGCTTCCTGATGCCTTGTCTTGTTTGGATGAAGGTTTCTTAGCTCTTGCTAAGGATCAGTCCCGGGGAGCTGATATTAAAGCTCAAGCCACTATTTGTGCCCAATACAAAATTGCTGTGGCAATACTTCAGGTAACTTGATCATCCATTTGGATACTTATTATGTACAACACATAAAATTGTCCTATTAAGTCAAATGAACAATAAGAAAGTGCTTTCTTCTTTTTCAGTCATGTTTGGAAGTTTAGCATTGATGACTATGCTTGCAATGTAATCTGGAGTTTCAAACTTATTTAGCATTGCAGATGATAAGACAAAAGGTTCATTAAATCATGACTGTTGATTCAACCAGAGAGGTTAATTAATATAATTTCCCATCGAAAATGGTACCATTTTGCCTGCCTGGGTATTTAAATTGGTGTTCAAACAAGGTAATTCTAGAAGTGCTTGACCCAAATTTAATGGGAATAACACAATGCTAAAAAGAAGCATTTTTATCATGCAACCAAAAACCACTATCAACAACAATGGAGGTAGAGAGATTCAACTGCAATGGGCATAGCGATTTATGCTGTTTCAGCCACCGGCTACTACCTAAGAGTCCTCCTTTAAGGAATTCAAAGCTCCACTAGTCGACCTCTATTGTTTGAACTTTGAACTCTGCAAAATCTCAATTCCCATGGTTCGAATGAAGTTGAGTAGCGATACACTCCTTGGGAAAAAGAACTGTATCAAATGTTGGAAATAAATGTTTTTGTGTGAAAAAAAATTCTGCATGGTTTCTGTTGTTCCTTATTATTATTATTATTATTTGTGTTTCCCGAAATATATTCAAATTAGAACATCCTTCTGGGGCTCTAGGAAATTAGTTTATGCTAATTTTTGTGCCATGAATATGGGGGCAACCTTCTTGTTCAATTTTTTTGCAGTATTGCACTGATCAGTGTCTGTCGTCATAGGGAAAATATTATAGGAAATAGCAATATTTATATTGGATATGTGATGAATGATGTACTTCTGAGATTCTGGTATTTATAGTATGAGAGGTGAAACTGTGAAAACTGATTGGATCTGTTGTATAGTTCATGCCTGGTCAGTAGGGCATTGAATTTAACTAGTGTCAGAAAAGAGAGAGTGAAAAGTAGTGGATATAAGCACCTGGAAATTTTGAGAATGCTTGGCATTACAAATTTTCCTGTGGTCATTAAAGCCCAAGAATGAATTATTCTCTATTTAGAATGGACTTGGTAATTAATTTTTCTATTAGCTTTGTCTCTGCGATGCGGCAATAACCTTATTCTTTGACTACTGAAATTCGCAACGTTCTCTTTGTTTTCTATTTAATTGGTTTCCAAGTCGTTTCCTGAGTTCTGTATAACTTATATATGAATATTCACAACCAATTTTGCAATATATAAGATGACTAGTTGTAACAATATCCTTTGACTACTGAAGTTCTTAGAACTCTGGTAGTTATTTTGCAAGTTGTTTCGTGAGCCATTTATAACTTATATTTGAATATTCACAACTGATTTTGGGATGTATAATTTGACCAGTTGTGTTGCTAATTTTGCATATCTTTTACTGTCGTCCTTTCTCCTTTTTTTTAATTACGTGGATGCAATAGACTACGCCTAGCAGTTATGCATCATTTCAAAAAACATAGGTACACACACATGAAGTTCTACAGTCATACCCGTGTTCAGTTCCTATAGATCATTGCTTCAAGGTTTTAACTATGTGAACCTATCGAGACCAATGGAGCTATTATTGGCTTTGTATCTCTTCTTTTTATTATTTCAGACTTCATATTTTGTTACTTACCTCCTTTACAATAATCTCACAGGAAATTTCACGGCTTCAAAAAGTCCAAGGCGCTGGCACACTTAGCGCCAAGGAGGAAATGGCAAGACTCTCTCGCCATCTCGGTTCCTTGCCTCTTCTCGCAAAGCATCGTATAAACTGCATAAGGACCGCCATTAAGCGTAACATGGAGGTACAAAATTACGCGTATGCCAAGCAAATGCTCGATCTCCTCCTTTCCAAAGCTCCTCCGACTAAGCAAGATGAGCTGAGGAGTCTCATAGATATGTGTGTTCAAAGAGGTCTTTCAAACAAGTCAATTGACCCATTAGAGGATCCATCTCAATTTTGCGCTGCTACACTTAGTCGTCTCTCAACTATTGGGCATGATATTTGTGACCTTTGTGGAGCTAAGTTTTCTGCTCTTTCAACACCAGGATGTATTATTTGTGGCATGGGAAGCATTAAGAGGTCAGATTCTCAAGCTGGGCCAATTCCGTCTCCATTTGGATGAGAGAGAGAGAGAGAGATTTTGTATAGATTTGTTCAAACTGATGTTTGTGAGTGTTGTATTATTTGTCGCAAAATATTGTCAGACGTAGTTTATATTGCAATACTTGTACCGGTGGTCGATGGTGTTTGTAGCACAGATCGAGTGAATATTTTTGCTAGATATTTTATTGATTTGTTCATACTTCCCTGGTGCAGAAATATTGCTATGTTCATTACAATGGAGGTTGTATATAACGTAGCTGTGTAATTTTCGTGAGGGACCTGGAATCATTTGTTTTAAGTTGGGAAGAGAGAATGTCTTGAGGGTTGAGGTGTGAATTGTGATTTTCTGCTCTTGTTGTTTATAGATATGATATTGGATTTATTATTTTGGTATTTGTTTCCCATCTCTTGCATTATGATCTATACTGCGGCGGTGATATCTGTTATTTGAGCTTGTGATCCGCTTGAAGGATTCAGAGTGCAGTGCAGTGGCACTCAGTAATTTTATTTATGAGTGCTGCTACGGGGACCCAAAATATGGGACCAAGGGAGGGGACAGGTGAGGTGTCCCCTCCCTATTGCATAATGAGTTGGCCATGCCAACTCATGGCCAATTCATTATGCAATAGGGAGGGGACACCTCACCTGTCCCCTCCCTTGGTCCCATATTTTGGGTCCTTAAATCATTTTCCTTTATTTATATACTAATTGAGATTGACATGCAATGTATGTTTTTGAATATCATGATTATTTAAATTAATAAAAGTAGAGTAAAAATAAAAAAATAAAGTTTTTTGTGGGATTGATCATCAATTCAATAATTTCTCTCTTAAATGAAATATTATCATTATTTCTTTTAACTCAGACTGTGGTCATGTGATCTATTTGTGAGTTATAAACGCATTGATCAAGTACAACATCTTTCTTTATTAGTATCTTGAAGTCTTCAAAAGATGGGTGATCATTCAATTCTCAAAGGAATTTGTATATGAATTTATTTGCAATATGTTCATTAAACTTTTTAGTTGTGGTTTGACTCATATTCACATTAACGTTTAGCCATAATTTCACTCATGTTTATATTATCTAATATTCTCATTCAATTTTACAACTCATTCTTGTGTTGTAGAAGTAAAACTAAAAGTATGAAGAATTATTTCGTGATTTTTTTTTCTTTGGTGCAAAATCCCTATCAAATCTTGCCCCAAACGATGTGAATAAAAAAAATACTATTATAACTCACTTGCCTAAGGCAATTATATTATATATAGGACGTATAACTCATCTGAAATATCCACATCTGCTAAGTGGATTTTGCTATTGTGAGAGAAAAATGTTAGAGGCTCATATTCAAACTTTTTGGCTCTATAAAATACATAAGAATTTGGAGTGCATAGCTTATATATCGTAAAGAACATACTGGTTCATGAAGAATCTTCCATAATAACGATATTATTACAACGATATTACTATTCAATATTAAATTAATTTTATTATATAAGATTATTTGACCCTTTTTAATAAATTATAAAGTATATATATGAAAATCTCGATGCTTATAGCTAGTAGTTGGGTTCCACAATATATGTTAACTTTACATTGTAGTTTGCTATTGGTAGTACTGTTGGTAATACAATTAACTTTCCTCTTTATCTTATTATTTATTGCTAATCACTCAATTGGCTATATTTAGTTTTTATAATATCAGAGGTTAGAATATTCTCTTCTGTTTAAAAGGTGTTGACATGATTTTCTTAAAAATTATATACACATAATAGCGACAATAGTATATATTTCAGTTAAACTCAAATATTGGTTTGAAGCTATTTAGAGTGAGATCATTCCTATGCTAGAATGGTGATATAGTGATTACACAATCCAAAAGTCAAAGAAGAAATTTCTACAAAGAAAAAATAATTTAATATGTCAAATTAACAACTAATTTATAAAATATACATGAGTAGTGCAGATACTATAGAAAGTAAGGTACATATTTTCATAAAAATTCTATAGTGAGTGACCAATTACAATCATCCTAATTTAAGCATAAATAATTATTATTTTACTTACTAATTTGATAAGCGTAACTATGGAATAAATCTCAAACAAAAAATAGGAACTGAAATCAAGGAATTACAAAAAAAATTATTAAAAATTTTTAAACTTTGGAGGGGTAATTTGTAATATACTAAACTTTAAGGGTGTTTTTTTATAAATTTCAAATTTAATATATTTTTAATTAGTTATGTTCTTTTCATAAGAGTTATGAGTGATATTGACCATAAAAAGTTTTTTGTAAACCTATACTTTAAAGGGAGTATGATATTTTTTACAAATTTTTACTTTTTCTAGGGGTTATTAGTAATTTTGTATATTCACTTTAGTATTTTTAGATTAGAAATTCTCATGGTGTTTTTTTGAAAACTATGAATTATAGGGGACTTTTGTAATTTTTTTAAACTTATAGGAATTTTCTATAGATTGTAAATTGTTTATAGACTATTTATAATTCATATGCTTTCAATTTACTAATAAGTTTGAAATTCTTAGGGTTTTTTTTGTAAAATTTAAACTTTGAGTTTTTGTTTGTAATTTTTTAGATTTTAAGGGTGTTTTTATAAATTATAAATTATGAGAGGATATTTTCAATGTACTGTTAGTTTGGAAATTATAAATTATGAGGGGATATTTTCAATGTACTGTTAGTTTGGAAATTATCAGGATTGTTATAAATTTTACAATTTTGAAGGTTTTATTTTATAATTTGTAAAAAGTTTAGAGTGTTTATTATAAATTGCATAAATTTTCAAAGGTTGTTTGTGTTGTTTGTAGGTTTTTAGTGTGTTTATAAGTTTGAAATTATCAATGTGTCTTTTTACAAATTTTAAATTTTAAGGGGTGTTTTTGTAATTTTCAAAACTTACAAGATATTTTCTCCACAGTCAAAAAACTTTCAGTTTCTAGCTAGCATATGTTTTTTAGAGTTCTCACTAAATTGAAATAAGTAAATTTTATAATTTTCAATATGTTTTAATAAAATTTTAAATTTGTAGGGATGTTTTTGCCATTTAAAAAACTTAGAGGATGTTTTTTACAAAGTCTAAAGGATTAAAATCATATTAAACGTCTCTCCTTTATCCAATAACATGTTAAGTCTCATTATGAATAGAATAAATTATTTAATTAACCATTTAAAAAAGATAGAATAATTAGAATAGATTACAATAATAATGTAATATTTAAAAAAACTAAAGTTTATATTGATCATGAAAAGATTTTTCAGCTGAAGAAATGGATGTTATTAGAATTCAATAGCTTCCCATGGAGTGAAAAATGAAAGCTCATGGACATCTGTAGTCATTTAAGACATAAAATGAAGACTACTAGGTTTGGCCGGCGGAAACCCCGTTAGGATTTGATTGGATTAATTAGTTTAGTTCAAGAATTTTCATATATTAATTCCTTAAATCTTTAGTAATTGCATGTTAGCCCTTCAAATCCTAGAGTATTTTAGCTAAAATATCTAAACTATCATTCTCTAATGTTTCAAATCTTCGTGAAGCTCAAACTTTAGGTTTGGAATTTTTCCTAAGGGCTTGTTTGGTTATTTCCGAAAAAACCAAGAAATAGAAATGAAAATCAAGAAAACTCAAAAAGTACAATTTTATTCATTTTCATCCCTAAAACCCACCCACAATATCTAATAAATATTATTTTTATCCAACAACTCATCCACCACATCTAATAAAATATTATTTTCATCCAATAACTTATGGTGACACTAGGGGCACACCCCCAACCACACCTCAGAGGGGGTGTGGTTAGAGGTGTGGTTGGGGGTGTGCCCCTATCATTTTCCAATAACTTATTCACCATATCCACCACATCTAATAAAATATTATTTTTATCTACAACATTACTCAACTCATCTCATCTCATCATTTCAAATCACTCACATCATCCAATAAGATGGTGACAACTCATCTCATCTCATTAACATTTCATTTTCACCAATTTCCTCCCAAAAAGCTAGGAAAACAATTTTCTTAAGTGTGAGTCACATCATCCAATAATATAATGACAACTCATCTCATCTCATCTATTTTCTTATTTTTAAGAATGAACCAAACAAAAGAAAACAACATATTACAAGAAATATGTTTCTTATAATTCATTTCCTTATTATTTTCGCCAACCTAACAACATCAAAACAAGTTTTCTTAAAAAATCATTCACATCATCCTATAATAAGGTGACAACTCATCTCATCTCATCTTTATTTTTTTAATTTCTTTTTTTTAGCAGATCAAACACTCCCAAAACAATTCTTCTTAGAAATAGTTTTCCATTTCTCTGATTTCCGACTTTTTTTAGGCAAACAAACAGACCCTAAGGGCCTGTTTGTTTCAGGCTTTTATAGAATAGGATTAGGAATTGGGTTCTGACAGTGGCATTTTCGTAAATTATGGATTCTTTGTGAATCCTATTCTGGAGTTTGGTTCAGCAAAATTTTTTGGGATTGCATCTTCTACACAGTAGCTACAGTTGTCCTTTTTTGTAGAAACCCAAATCCGAGCATTTGCTTCCGATTTGGGCGAGATTTCTGACACTTGAGCTTCCTCGTCGATTCCGATTCCTGGCTTCACGCTTTCGATCCCTAGATCTGGAATCGCTCTGCCGCTCCCGCCTCAATCGCCCTCTTCCTCGCGCCTCTGCTCCCGCGCTTCTTCGTCTACGATGATACTTGGGGTCGGGCCTCTTTCTCGAAACCCTAGCTCTTGATTTCCACGAGATTGTTGCTGGTTTTCTTGCCTTCGATTCTTGGTGATCCCTTCTGGTTGGGATCTTCTTCAACTTGGGTTGGGATCTTCTTGATTTCCACGAGCTTGACCGTCGGCATTTTCCCCTCTGCAGTAAGGTATAAAAATTTCCCCCTTTTACTTTGTCCATTTTTTCCAGTGATTTGAAAAATAAAATTTAATTTTGAAGCATATGAGAAATAGAGGCACACACACAGCAATTTTAATGATTTGTTCGATTAATTTCATAATATTACAGCAAAATAATTCATGCGGGTCTCTGTGTAGTGGATTTTTTGTAAATTTGCAAGAATTAGGTTGTTAGGTACATTAATTTCATGCGGATATCCGATTTGGGCGAGATTAATTTCATAATATGTTTCAAATCAGTATTTTAAGAACTTAAATTGCTGTTTTTTAATTAGTTAACATTGCATTGTACTGAAATTGCTGTTTTTTTTCTTTTATTTCCTTTTTTTGTGTGTGTGTAAATTATTAGTAATCTAACCATATAGTTTGTTTGTTTTGGGTCTATCTTGTTTGTTTAGAATTGTGTGAGATGGAATGCAACATTAGTTAAAATAATTTATTATTGCAATTAGATTTCTTGCTTTAAAAGAAATAAATATTTGTATCAATTATCTACTTAATTTTTACAAGAAATAAGTAGCCATCTTAAGCTGTAACTGTATGATAATATTAAAACGGTTGTAGATGGATATGGAAGATGAGGAAGAATTGAAGAGGATGTGTGCTAATACAGCTGTCTGCGCCGTGGTCACTTTGGTAACATGTATTTTGAGAATGCGTGCTAAGCGCAAGAGAATACCAAAATGTTCGCCGCAAGAAAGGGTCAGGAAAATAAGTTGTAGAGAGGCTCATTTCAGACGTGTATTGGAGGGTTATCAAGATAGCTGCCAATCTTATATTAGAATGAGACCGAGGGCATTTTTTAAACTTGTTGAAGTAATGAAAGCAAACGGTTTATTAAAAGATACGAGACACGTTCAATTTGAGGAATTAATTTTAATTTTGAAGCATATGAGAAATAGAGGCTGATAGCAATTTCAATGATTTAAGCGATTAATTTCATAATATTACAGCAAAACAATTCATGCGGGTATCTGTGTAGTGGATTTTTTGTAAATGTGCAAGAATTAGGTTGTTAGGTAGATTAATTTCATGCGGGTATCTGTGTAGAGATTAATTTCATAATATGTTTCAAATCAGTATTTTAAGAACTTAAATTGCTGTTTTTTTTAACTTTATTTAATTTTTTTGTGTGCGTGTAAATTATTAGTAATCTAACCATATAGTTTGTTTGTTTTGGGTCTATCTTGCTTGTTTAGAATTGTGTGAGATGGAATGCAACATTAGTTAAAATAATTTATTATTGCAATTAGATTTCTTGCTTTAAAAGAAATAAATATTTGTATCAATTATCTACTTAATTTTGACAAGCAATAAGTAGTCATCTTAAGCTGTAACTGTATGATAATTTTAAAACGGGCTCCGAGTTTACGATGGTATTCATTCTCACTTGTGCATATTATGAATAATATATTAAATACTTGGCAATATTTGAGATTTTAAAATACTGTTTAATTAATGTAGGTAAATATTACCTATGTGACGCTGGATACACCACAATGCCAGGTTTCATATCCCCGTATCGCGGTGTCCGATATCATTTAAAAGAGCACACCGGTAGGACACCAAAGAATAGGAAGGAGTTGTTCAATTTAAGGCATTCATCTTTAAGATCAAAAATTGAGTGCACATTTGGGATACTGAAGAATCGGTTTAAAATTCTTGCGGGGAAGCCGAATTATCCATTTCCCACTCAAGTGGACATTGTACTAGCGTGTACTGTGTTGCACAACTTTATTGCCTTGGAGGATCCGGATGATGATATTTTAAATGAAAATGTTGAAATTGATGAAGATACTGGGGAAGAGACAAATGAGGACGAATCAAATGTGATGGACTATACTCAAAGTAGGACACAAAGAGAGGATCGAGATGTTAGAAATGAATGGAAGGAGTTACGAGATCAAATTGCTTGGGCGATGTGGGTGGATTATTGTGCAAAGTACAATGGTGGTAACACAATGGAGAGCGGTTTAACTTAGTGTAGCATCTGTTCTATGGCTATGTAATAACTTGGTGAATTTTAACATACTGTTCGCATCGATATCTTTTATTGTTTCTAAGCCATTTGTAACAAACCATTACTACTTTTATCACTTGCTATTTTGTTATGTTGTTTGAACTAGAAATTACATCGTTTACTATATTCCCTGCTAAATGCATACATATCCCATATTCTATAAATTTCTTTATTGTTAATATGGCTATGCTTACAAAATATATTAGGTATGGCTAACAATCCGGCAGATAAGCAAAGCGTGCCTTCTCATTCGAATGCAATGCCAAGTCCTACATCAGGGATTAACATGAACTACATGCCTGTTCGACCACAGCCATTCACCTCACCTCCGCATACTTTCTCACCATTCCCACCATGGGATGGTAATTATGGTGGGATGACACAGCCGCCAATGTCATACATGAGCATGTTAGGCAGTCCACAAGGTTTGATGTTTCCCACAGCCAGTTCTCAAAGTAGTGGACCTAATCAATTTTCACCAAACACCGGTGATTCAGTTGGAAAGGATATTCATGACGTTGATGGTGCGGAGCACACTTCGCCATTGAAAAGAGGGAAAAGATTAGCACACAAAAAAAAAGTTCCGTGTACCAGGTTGAACTCAAGAGGCGTGGCTAATAAGTTTTGGCTTCCAGAGCACGATGATGTGCTTATTCCTTATCTTGCAGATTTAGCATTGGATGGCATGAAGCCAGACAAGAACTTCAAGGCTGAAGCTTATAAAATGGCTGCCATGAAAATCAACATGCAATTCAGGACTGATTTCACTCACCTGCATGTCATTAACCACTTGAAATGTTTGCGGAACAAATTCAATGACATGAAAGCTTGCCTTGATATAAGTGGTGCTGGGTGGGATGAAACAAGTAAAATGATTACATTGGATGAGGAAACCTTGAAATCTTGGGCCCAGGTATAACAATTCAGCATCTATCTTGTCACATTCAATTTAATACATTTGATTCTCTGGATTTATAAGTATTTATTATTGCAGGACAAATCCAATTCTAAGTACAAAGCATACATAAACAAACCCCTTCCTCACTTCAAAAATTTACAAGTTATCATGGGTGATGATCAAGCCAAGGGTGATTTTGTTAGACCCGTGTACGCTAACATTGGGTCTAGTAGGTCCATACCTATTCCCGATGATGATTGCGAGATTCTAGAGGAGAGTGAAGCTGAACCACAGTCTGATGCTTGCAACGCACCACGTTCTGGTGCTGTTAACCAACCACAACCCACTAGATATAAGACTAAGAGTAAAGACAACACGACTTCATCATCTAGCAAAAAAACCAGAAAATTTAATCGTGAAGAGGAAATGATGTGTGCCTTTGTTGAGTCCATGTCTCAGTCAATGAGGAATCAACACGTTATACACTGGACTGAGCAGTTGGCCACAGCGTTGAAGGAACATAGGTCTGAATATTCCGAGGAGTTCCTCGATAGGGTTTTAGACCATTTATATGACAATGAACGTGAAGGTAGGAGGTTTTTCATTAAATCTAAGGAAGGTCAACAGAGGTACATCACAAAATTAGTTAACGACCAAGGTTGGCCGGATAGCTAGTTACTTGGGTTTCGATTATATTACGTTCTGGATATTGTTGTGTTTATTGCAAACTATTAATGTTGCAATTTGTATTTTCATTCTGAAGAACATCTATGTCGGTGTGGGATTGATGAATTGGTATATTTGCAATCTTTGTTGCAGGTAAGGTCGTGGAATGATCATTGATTTCTTTGAATTTTCCGATTATATTTTGATATCAGGTAAGCTTTCTGCAGCTCATGCTGATGCTGCAGTTTGGGTGAGCTCATGTTTTGAGCTTTCTGCAACTCATGCTGCTGCTGGTTGCTGGTTTGTGCCTGTTTTGAGTTTTCTGCAGCAGCATGAGTTGCTGGTTGCTTTGTGCAGCATTTGCTGCTGCTGCTGGTTGCTTTGTGCAGCATTTGCTGCTGCTGGTTGCTAGTTTGTGCCTGTTTTGAGCTTTCTGCAGCAGTTGCTGCTGCTGGTTGCTTTGTGCAGCATTTGCTGCTGCTGCTGGTTTTCCTTGCCTTTGCTGCTACTGTTGGGTTTGTTGCTTTTTTCTTCTGAGCTTGTGTAGCTCTTGACCCCTGGGTTTGTTTCTGTTTTGTCCAGAGCTTGTGTACCTCTTGGCCCCCGGGGTTTGTTTATGTTTTGTTCAGAGCTTGTGTAGCTCTTGACCCTTGGTTTGTTTCTGTTTTGTTCAGAGCTTGTTTAGCTCCTTGCTGGGTGGGGTTGTGCCTGTTTTGTGCTGAGCTTGTTTGTCTCCTGTGACTTGGGTTTGTTGCTGTTTTTGACATAGGTTGTTTACCTCCTTGCTGTTGGGTTTGTTGCTTTTTTTCTCCTTTCCTTGTGTAGCTCTTGACCCCTGGGTTTGTTTATGTTTTGTTCAGAGCTTGTGTAGCTCTTGACCCTTGGTTTGAATAAGTTTTGTTCAGAGCTTGTGTAGCTCCTTGCTGGGTGGGTTTGTGCCTGTTTTGTGCTGAGCTTGTTTGTCTCCTGTGACTTGGGTTTGTTGCTGTTTTTGACAGAGGTTGTTTACCTCCTTTGCTGTTGGGTTTGTTACTTTTTTCTTTTGAGCTTGTGTAGCTCTTGACCCCTGGGTTTGTTGCTGTTTTCGTTGTAGGTTGTCTACCTCCTTATGTTGCTGGGTTTGTTGTTTTTTGGTTCTGAGCTTGTGTAGCTCTTGACCCCTGGGTTTGTTTCTGTTTTGTTCAGAGCTTGTGTAGATCCTGTAATGGGGGTTGCTGCTTTGTGGGAGCTGTTTTGGTTTTCCTTGCCTGTGGATTAATTTGCGGTTTGGTTTTCAGCTTGTGTAGCTCCTTGCACTTGATATTTGGCAATGATGATGATCAGCGTTTACTGAGAATGCAATCTAACTTACATTGTTTATTATATCCAGATGAGGCAAAAGGGGATGACATTGCAGCCTACATTGAATTGACAATGTCTAGGCGAGGCAATTCATCCTTATAATGCAATCTGTAATAAACATGTAAGTTATAGGTGGGGCAATCAATGATGACAAGTTGATCTATTACTGAGCCATACAATATCAATTAGAATTTGTACCCAAGTCAAACAACAGTTTTCATTACATCCTCAATAGTTTTTGTAATTACAAGTACATGACATGAAGTTTGTAATAATTAAAATAACACACAAAATTGCTAAGAAAATTGCCGAAATTTTCCAAGCTAGTAGTTGATTTTCGACAAGTCTCAATTCTTTCTTCAGCTTCTTTGATTGCAAGATATATTTATCTCCGTACCTATTTTCTTTGACATATTGGCTTCCTTGGGTGCTTGATGACTCTCCTCTTTCTTCAGCCCATTCGAAAAAATTGCATTCTTTATTTGGGAATTTTGCACACCCCCAATAACACCTACCCTTATTTTTTCCATTCTTGCACACTTTCATCGGTGTTTGGAGATTGCAGTCGCAATAAACTTCATAATTAGCATGGCACCCTTCTGATATCATCCTGCAGCAAATTGAAGAGCTTGGGAATTTTTCTTGGGTTGAAAAATGAGAAAGATGGGATTATATGTGAGGCCTCAAGGTGTATTTATAGACACCATACCCCTTGTACTAGCCGTTGCTACAGTGATTACTATAAACAACCGTTGCTACAGTGCTTGATGCTTGCAATTTCTGATTCCTGGGCTTATTACCGTTGCTACAGTGTTTATTTTGCTGGAAATAAGCAATTGGGGGCTTAAATAGCCGTTGCTACAGTGGTTGATGCTTGAAAATCTGTTTTTTGGGGGTTATTTCCGTTGCTACAGTGACGATCCCAAAAAAATTTGACTCATTGAACCAAACTTGGTATTAGGAATTGGAACAATTCTATAAAAGTGGGATTACTAATCCTTTGGGTGAAACAAACATTAAAAACCAAAAAAATGGGATTCCATAAATCTCAAACTTGTCTATAAAATTTTTATGGATTAGATTGGAATCCATAAATTAAATAGGATTCCTAATCCTATTCCTAGTCCTTGGTGAACCAAACAGGCCCTAAACGTAACTCAAGTGAGCACTAGGTTAAACCCATTCAGGAGCAGCAAGGTCACTTCCGCCTCCAACCATTCGATCTGACTTTTGTCCGGCGGGGGAAAATTTTCCTCTCGGCTGCGGCCTCCTGTCTCTCCACCGTCTTCCATCCCCTCGACAAGCAACAGGAGCGAAGAAAGAAGCAGCGGAATAGAGATTATACGGTCGCAGGGAATCATCATCAGCTATCAAATCCTCAAATGCCTTAAAAAAATGCTCCCGACCGTACAAAAGCCATGCTCCCCCATCTCCTAAAACCCTCATCCTCTTCATCCCCCCACAAACTCCTCAGATCCCTCCTCCTCCCTTCGTCGACCTCCTTCTCCTCAGCCTCTCAATCCCCGTCGTCGTCGTCCTCGTCCTCCTCGCAAACCCCCCTCCCTTTCCTCTCATTAGCCCCCGACCTCAAAGACCGGG
>NC_033797.1:49911290-49946234 GCF_001876935.1 Asparagus officinalis | reverse complement strand
AATCAGCTAGTAGAGGCCTATGATGTTTTGGTGGAGATGATGGAGGAGGGGATCGTTCCGACTAGGGGAACAATGAATGCCGCGTTGTGCTTCTTTTGTAAGGCAGGGATGGTTGACGTTGCGCTTGAGCTCTATCGTTCAAGGAGAGAGCTTGGTATCTCGCCGAGCAAGTGGGTTTATAATCATTTGATGACTGCTCTTTGCAGGAATGGATCGGTCGAGGAGGTGTGTCAAGTTTTGGAGGAGTCATTGCAGGAGGGCTATTTCCCTGGGAAGCAGGCTTTTAGTATTCTCGCCAATATGCTTTGTAGAGAGCAGAAGCTTAACAAGCTTCATGAATTGCTCGAGGGTGCACGAGAGAGGGCGGTGAAGCCAACTACAGCAGTTTTGGCCCGATGTATAACGACTCTCTGCAAGCAAGGAGAGTTGGAGAAGGCTTGGTCCATTCGGCATATCTTCGGTGGAGGAGATGTTGAATTGTCTAGGTATAGTTTTGTTTACACTGGTTTGATTCGAGCATTCATTTCATTAGGGAAGGTAGATGTGCTTCCTGAGCTAATAATTCAGATGCAAGAGTCTGGGCATACCCCGACCAGGAATCTGTATCTAGCTGTTGTTGGTAGCTTATGTGAGATGGGAAAGTTTGAGGAGGTTCTGGGTCTTCTAAACAAGCAGTTAGAACTGCTGAACAAGAAATCGGATATCAAAGAGTCAGATATGAGGACCTTTTACAATTACTTTATTGATGGGGCTGCTCACGTCAAAAGGCTTGAAATGGCTATGGAAGTTTTTAGCCGGATGGAGAGGTCGGGTGTCAAGGCAACTCTGGATACTAAGATTATCTTGCTTCGGGGATATCTAAAGAGCGGGAGGATAAGCAATGCTATGGACTTCTTTTCCCATATAGGTCGGGAAAGAGAGCCCAACACGAAGCTGTACAATATTTTCATTGCAGGTCTTTGTGAAGCAGAACATGTTGAGATAGCATTAGAATCCTGGAAGGAGATGAAGGGCAAGGGAATGGTCCCAAGCCTTCAGTGCTATGAGGAACTTGTGCTCGCCTTGTGCTCTGCGAGGGACTATGATACCGTTATAAAAGTTCTTGAAGATTTTTGGGAGACGGGTCGGCCCATTTCTGCATTTATCTGTAATGTGCTCTTGCTTCACACTTTAAAGGGTAAAGAACTTCTGAGGGCTTGGGTCGACTACAAGAAGGCAGAAGGAAGCAGAGGAGGAATAGCAGGATTGAGATTATCGCTTGGTGAGATTATTGTAGCATTTTCAGGAGGGATTAGGATGAAGGGCGATTTGAACAATGTAGAAGAAGATATTGAAAAATCTTTTCCGGTTGATATTTACACATACAACATGTTGTTGAGGGGTTTGAGTATGGCAGGGCGGATGGACTGTGCATGCAACTTGTTTTCTAGGATCCAGAAGAAGGGTTATCAACCGAACCTTTGGACTTATGACATTATGGTACATGGTTTTTGCAAACAGAGAAACAGAAAGGAGGCTGAGAGCTGGATCAGTGAAATGTATCGAAATGGCTACTTACCAACGATGTACACAATGAAGAAATTTAACAATACAGGTTAGCTTGTGATGCTGGTTACTCTTGGACAAATGATGCTCAAAGTCATGATTCCTACAAAACTTTGTCTTCCAGCATCTCATGTTGCCTCAGCTGAGTCAGGTACTGTCAACTGCAAACCAATTAAGTTGCTTACCTTGCTATTAGATATTTATTTGTTCGACCATAAGCAAAAACAATAGTTGGTGTTAATTTTTTTCGTATGATTAATTTTTTAACCACAAACACAGATTTATATCTTCGCCATCTGGATGTATATAACTTCTCTTTCTTATCCCCTCATCTGTTTGACTATTGTGTGTGGCATAAGCTGCTCATGGTAGCTCGTTTATTCTTAAGCTTGATGTTATTACCAGTTCTTTAAAAAAAAAGGGATTCACAGTTTAAGGAGTGTTTCATTCTTCAAAGAACCTGTTCTCACTGTTTCTTATGTTTTTGTTCTCTCTCTTTATGTTCCCTTTCATTCTAGAATTTTGGATATCCTCAATTGTGTTTCTGTCTAATGCCTCATATACCCTTCAAATCAGCCCCTGTTCAACCTTATTGATCTATGAAAACATATATTATATTATTGGACAGTTTAAATCTAGAACACATATTTTGAGCTTGATTCAAACTAGCTAATGTTCGCCAAGTATAGATCTCCCCAAGTACAAGCCTTTGTAGGCACAAAATAAATAAAAGAAAATAAAATAAAAAAGCAGCAGACCTTAAAATTCTCATGTGTAAGAAATAATCGAGCACAAGCCCTTACAAACAGCCCTTATAATTTCCAAATATATCCCTCTATAGTCTCAAAAATTACTCAAAAGAGGGGAGCAACAGTTAGATGTCATATTAACATAGCAACATTTAGATTCCCAAGTATATTCGTCTATAGTCTCGAAAATAACTCAAAGTAGACCTTCTGAAAGATCTTCACATAATTTTCTAATTGTTATTTAATAAATATATCTTCCTTTCTTGCTGTTATCTGGGTGAATCTTTTATAAATGGTATGTACCGGTGAGTTGGAAGGCTATCCTTACATCTTTGTTTTGAAGCGAGGCTTGTCGTATGGGCATTTTATCAACATATGTTCATGATGCGATGAAGAGGGAAATATCTTAGAGATGGAGATCCAAAGAGATAGAACATTTCCTTCTTATCAGAGTATTGTATTGAACATCTTGACATCTTTAAATGGTTCTTCGCCGAGAAAGAGTCTCAGCTTTTCTATGTTAGTTGCTACTAGTTAGTATTAATATTTGGTTGATTGATTTGCCTCGTGTGATTTAGGGGCCATATGGTTCATGTAAACATTTGTATTTGCAATACTAACTTGGAAAGCTGATGTCAAGTGGTCATCATTTTCACTTTAACATTTTTCTTTGTTTGGTTTGAATTCCACGTGGAATCATAAAGTGTTTGTTTGGTTTGCATAATGTAACTTTGGAAAGTGGTTGCTATGTGGTCCTCACTCAAAAGGATCATATTGCTAACGCTGTCATATGTGAGGTTACCTCTCTAAAAAGACGAAAAACCAAATAACAAATTGTTATGATCAACATATTCTATTAAGAAGTTATTTAATCCAATTTTCAAAATCCATAATGTTTAACAATATTTCACAATCACATAGCTAGTATGAAATTTGATGGCTTCACCTAAGATAGTGCAACCACAATGTTCATCACAACCACAATATTTTCACTATTACTAGATAAAAATAAACATAATATGATGAACATATAATGGATTTCGTTGCACCATAAAAGATAAACAAACATTTGCATCTTGGTAGAAACCTTAGTTAATTCCCAAATACAACGACCAGAGATGTCACTACCACTTGACATCGAAGTTTTACTCCAAAAAGACATTTTAAGATAGTGCATGCATGTCTCAAACTACATAGCACATAAAGTTCCCATGACAAAATACTACAACGTATTAAATAATCCAACCCACAATAAAAGCAAGAAAAATAAATCAAAGCCTACAGTAAAGTCCGAAATCTCCAAATCATTCAACAAAAGGTGTTATCTTCTATCCATAAGCTCATCCCTAGTTTGAAACCTTGTTAATATCATCCCCAAATATTACCGTCCAAGCTATACTCTAAGACCTGGTTATTTATCCAAGCCACTTGAGATTCCAATGGCTTCATCGTGAATAGCGTAGCTTGCTTCTCATAATCATATAGATGATCGAGTACATGATCAAATACATGTTGCATGATTTGACAAAGAGAATACATGCTCTCGGTCAATTTTGCACTATAACATTGATTTCCCTCTTTAATTGCTCATGTGATTCGCTACTTTATCAAGAAAATTTGTCATATTTGAAATATACATTGTATCTATTATGTACAAATACAGCAACTGTAACCGTGAGCAGATACAACAGCAGTTGTATCTGTTCAGCAGAGAAGATACAGCTGATGTTGTATCTGTTCTGTACAGATACAGGCGTTGCTATATCTATCAACAAATACAATTGCTTCTGTATTTGTTCACAGTCACAGATATAGTAGTTGTATCTGCTGCAAATACAATTGTTGTATCTATGAATAGATATAACAGAATAAATACAACATCTGTATCTGTTCACAGATATAGTAGCAGTTGTATCTGTCTAGATCAGATACAACAACTGTGTCTAATATCATTTCTTAATATTTTAAATTAATTTTAAATATGGAAAAGTAAGACATTATTACCCTTGCCTATGTGCTATAAACACGTATATCAAGTTTTATTGTTTTTTGTTTCTTCATTCCAACCGGAGCCATTGATTTCATGACATTTTCGCATGTCTAGGTAATGATTTCGGAGAGTTATTTAGCGGTTGCTCACATTGTGCTTAGTAAATGACTAACTAAATTTGTGACTTTATACTTTAGCCGCATTATTGAATGCCCTACTCCACATAACCTTGTCATGTTTTCTACCATTCCTAGCTCATTAGCCAATAAATGAATGAGGAAATCATAAGCTCCTCATCCAATTTGATGTTCCCAGCTTTCTCCCCTTTCATGTTTTAATTAAGCTATTTTGAAGGGGACGAAAACTTCCTCATCTTGTTCACGAGTCGCCATCTTAGATCCACCACTAGCTTCAGATGAGGGAGTTTTAAATAATAATGATCTTGACATTTTGCTTTTGGGTGAACTTTGTGGTCTCCTTTGTGGCATTGGTGTTTCGTTTAAAAATTGCATCGGTCCAGGAGCATTAGTAGGAGGCATCATATTTGATATAGGAGTTTGGAAAGAACCATATCCAGACATAGGTGTTTTGGAAAAAATTAAATTCAAATGGAATTTAGGACATTCTTCCTGTAGGTCTATTTTCATGTAGTGCAGTATTTGAATTTCTACTCTCTTGATTATCTGTAGTTTGAGAATAAAATCCAGGACTAAATGAACTGTGTTGATTATTTGTACTTGCTTGAAAAAATATTGTTAAAAGAAAAAAAATTGTCACAATATGCTCAATCATCAAATCTCACAAATAGCAAAAATGCATCCATCTCTCTGATATATGCTAAGAAATATCATTACACACAAGTGAGCATACATGTTCAAATCCTACAAAACACAGCTAAAGTTTAAAATCTACAAATAGCAACATTGCATACCACATTGCACACATGTTCAAATCCTACAAATCAATAACAAAAGTTTAAATTCCACATATAGCAACCTAACATAGCATGTTGTAAACATTGCATATAAATGTCAAAAAAGAGTCTCATACATAACTCCTTGACTATGTCAATGACAATATTCAACCTACATTTCATATGCAATTTGATCTCTGCATGACTTCCACTCTTCTAGTGTATCGAGTTGTTCTCGTTGAGTCATTTGTTGTGTGAAATCAACTATGGATGCATCTTTATTTAGGATATCTCCATCCTCATGTACATGTATAACCTTGTTCAAGAACTAATTGTTCGGATCGACAATAGCAATATATATAATTATATAAAATGGTACATGCAATTACAATGTTTACTTGACTTGGGAAACGATGATGAGGTTTAGCAGACAGAATCTTGAATCGATTCTTCAAGATTCCAAATATGCACTCTATCTTACTACAAAGTGATGAATTGCAAAGATTGAATAACTCTCTTAGGAATTCTTTAAGTTTATATTTTCAAGTGATACTGTACACCCCGATAAGAAGCATCCTATTATGGTTGGGTACCAGGCATCACATAAATAGTATTACCATGCAATATAGATTATTAAGTGCATTATTACGTTATATATCCTACTAGTATATTAACTAATTTATTATTTCAATCGAAGTTTTGTTTATGCTTTACCCTCGAAGATTCTTAAGCTATTTGGAGGGGCTAATGATAGTGCATTCTTAAGAATTGTGAAATTATTTGCAGCTCCCTCGCAACCAGTCATGACATGTGAATCCTTTGTTTGGTGTTACTGCAGCCAAAATATTTTGTATGATCCCTTTGCATCATCTAAATCTAGGAGCATCTTTAGTTGACATTGGTGCATCTACATTTGTTCCATCTATTAGAACAACATAATCCTAAATAAAAGACATCATTCGAGATCCTAATTAGTAATATCTTCATAGAATAGCTACAAGTGTTTTTGGAATTAATATAGTTAACTTACCCTGAAAAATTGAAACCATTGACTGGATTCTGTAATTTTTGCTAGAGTTTCATTTGGGGCTTGTTTTATGAACCTATTTCGAAGAGGAAAATAGCTCCTAGACCTTTATTAAAATATCTGTTAATTGGTTGCCTGGAACGTATAAAGTCAAGTATGTAGGTCCTACTTTTGGACTTGTGTCCCATTATATATAGATGAATGTTGTTAATTGTTCTTCTATAGGAACAAGGATCTTGTCCTTCAACAAGCTCCTATCTCTCATCATTGGAGCTAAGTTCATAAATGGTCTAATATGCATCTTGAGATAGTCTTAACAACTTGATGTACTAGCATCCAATATACGTCGCATGTGTGAATGTCGGTCTTAAGTCTCGTACATGTAAAGGATGATGAGGGATGTTACGTCTTCTAAGTGGTCGATATTGATATTGGCATATGAATACCATTATCATGACTTGTACAGTAATAACTGTAGCAGCATTGTTCATCCTATGCACAACTTCATTTATGTCCATCTTTTTCATATATTGTAGGAAGCTAATTAATTTTTGAAAGCAAGAACTATTGTAAAAGTAAAAAAAAATTTATCCTAATAAAGTAATATATATTCAAGCTTAGAGTACATTATAACATGATGAACAAATTTTCAAAACAGCCTCAAAAAGATTTTTATTATTCAAAATCAACCCAGTTTTTTTTTATTTACCAAAATCGACCCGGTTTTTGCCACGTGGGCTTAATGACGTTCCTAAACAGTCGGGGTTGACAACCCCGACTGTTTAGGACATGTAAATTTCGGATTTAAGGACATTAATTAAGGTTTAACACTCTCCTAAACAGTCGGGGTTGCCAACCCCGACTGTTTAGGAACGTCATTAAGCCCACGTGGTAAAAACCGGGTCGATTTTGGTAAAAAAAAGGGTTGATTTAAAAAAAAAAATTTGAGGCTGTTTTGAAAATTTGTTCTAACATGATCCCTAAGAAATCAAATATTTAAACAATAGAACCATAATAAGGTGATTATATGAAAAGAATAGTGCAAGAACAATTGCATAGGGTGACATAAATTTCAGTATTAGTACGTGCAAATGACTAAAAAATCCATACTGCAAAATATTAGAACAATAGATACGCGAGACATCACACTGTTGCTTTCTTGAAAACAATTAAAACATTATAAAGTGCTATTAAAAGAAATTGCAAACATAGACTCCAAAATGTGAGATAAATAATTGCAAGCATAGACTCAAAAGTGTATAGCAATAAAATTTACCCTACAATTTTACAAATTAGAGAATAGAAGCCACACGATTAATCAAGACACAAAATTGATTGTGTATTTACACATTAAATCTTTTTCTATTTTATGGATTCATGTTCTACCCAAATAAAAATAACAACTTATGCAAAAAAATAGTGTTACCTCGTTTATTTCACAGATTAAATTTTCAAGCAGTAGATGTTGCTATAAATCTACCTTAATGCTCTGTTCTCGCACAGATCTATCATGCATAAACTTGAAATCATAAAATATCCCACCTAAACCAAGTTAATTGAAAGGAGAAGTCCAAAAAAGTGAAAGAAATTTAAAAGGGATCTACAGATGGTAGAAAAATGTGAAAATTTTAACCTCAAGCAAGGTGAAAACCCTTGTAAGCAACAATCTTTTACTAGCAAAAAAATTTTCGCTGTCATGTATCGCAAATGGCAAGAGCGGAGGGAAAAAAGAAGTAAAAAAAGGAAATGATAGAGAGAGGTAGCACTAACAATGGATAAGTGAGAAGTTTAATTTTTAATTAAATATTCTAAAACAACATGTTAGTTTTATGCTAAAATCGGTTCTTATTTGGTGAATTGCCTTTACCTAGACACATCGGCATACCCCAACACTTTATCCTATTGTTACAATTACAAACAAATATTTGAAAAGGAAGAAAGTTGACACTAAGGCCCGCATTTTTACACTTTCCATCCTTCTACATGGTCAAAATGTGCAACCAAATAGTCCCTTATTAGTAATATTTTTCTGCACAATTAATTGTAATTTTTATAGCAATTCATTGCTTTTGTTCAATCTGGGATCGCCTTTTTTAGCATTTCTCGCCTCAAGCAATATAAGACCTCATCGCCTGGACCTTGCGTTTCGCTTGTAAAGCATAACAACATATTTTTTTCTTGAAATTCAGACGGTATAATTAAAGGCAACCCCCGACATACATGTGTGTGTGCGTGGGATAGGGGTGATCGTTAATTGGCTTAAACTGATTAAACCGACTGAACCAACCGAACTTTGATGATTTGGTTTGGTTTGAAAATACGTTCATGTCAGTTTGGTTTAAGAAAATTTCAACCCGAACAAACCAAACCAAACGATCGCTCTCTCAATTTTTTTTAACATAGACTATTCTTTTTTTTCATTAATCCACAGATTTCTTTCTTGTTTCCTTAGATTGTTTATTGTTTCAATTAGTTTGTATCATTCTTTAATTGATGATATTTAAATCCGCATTTTTCTTTCACCGATTTCTTTATAGCGTCTATTGATGATAATAGACTTTCCCCGGATTAAACTAGTCCAAGTCCAAACTGAATAAACTAAACTGAATGAACTAATAACGGTTTGGTCCGGTATGGTTTCAAATATATAACGGTTTAGTACGGCCTTTGTAAAAACTAACCGAGCTACCGTTTGCTTACCCTTATGTGTGGTGCTATAGTTTGAGCATGCATGCATGCGTAAGGACATGTGAAGGCACACATAATGTTTGTGTGTTAGTTTGATAAATATATTAACTAACAGATCAACAGTAAATGTATTTGGTATATTAGTATTAATTGTGGACATAACCCTTGTAGTTTCAATTGTGCAGACAAACCCCTACATAATTTTTTCTCTCGAAAGTGTCAAAAAAAGTTAAAGAGGCAGATAGACCCCTTACAGTTCTGTTGGTTATTTGGTTTAATGGGCTGTTTGTTTGCCCAAAAAAAATGAGAAACACCCCCGCCATGTCACCTTTGAGGAAATCCCCCCTGCCACCTCAGATTTTGGTTTCAATCGTTTTCCATTTCACATGTTTGTTTCATTTTGATTTTTAAGAAAAGGGGGATGCCACGTAGGATGCCATGTCAAATTTTAAGAAATGTGTTTTCACACCAAAAACCTCTGAAAACACTTGGAAATGTCACTGAATCTTTAATTAATAAAAGCACTGTTGAAATAGTATAAGAGAATAAAACAGATTATTTAAATGCTGATTTTACTGTTACTATTGCAGCTGACCTATATTTCTCTTTTTTTGTTCACAAACAAAAATAAGAAATGGAAATCTATTCTACTGTTACTATTGCGGCTTTTTTTGTTTTTAGTGTGACATGACGGTGAAATGGGGTGATTTCTTTGCGAAACAAACAGAAAAAAAGAAAACTGGGAAATGTCTTCAAATGTGATGAAAGCAAATGAAATGTGACATTTCCATTTCTGATTTTTTTCGGAAAACAACCAAACAGCCCCTAAGTGGACTCCCCCAACTGATAATCTTTTTTACTCTTAAAGGGGGGGAGCTAAGTTAGCGGTGTATCCGACACCAATAGAACTTTTTTTTGGAGGGGGGGCGGGGAGGGGGGCGGGCACTGCTATCCGCTCCGCAAATGGGCGATACTAGAGGGAGTCTATCCGCAATAAGCCTTTAGATTAACATATAACAAGCAAAAGTATTTACGTCTAAGAAAATATTGAGTTAATATATCATGATAATATGTGCTACAACATTCTCAGATTGGTTTTAATTAGAATTGCATATCATATAACCACATAAATTGACAAAAATCATATAATATGGAACTTAACTTCAAAACACAATAAGGAAGTAAATGAAAATAATTAGAATTAATTTGTTTAGAATTTCATTGACTAGTTACTCATTATGTTAAAATTGTTAAAGAAACCATTTTTCTTTGGAAATTACTGCTTCATTAACTATTCAGCTTGATACTATTACATGAGAAGTCGATGTACATACCAAAACAATGCCCATAGTCTTTATTAACTTTTAAAATATTCTAGTCAATTTAAATCTTATAAGATGTTGATAGAAAATGTGTTACTTCCGAATATGAAATTGTCAAACCACTACGACAGATATCTGAAAGAGAGACTTGAATCATACAAGCAAGTTTTTGTTCGCTATCAACTTCCTTTTATCGATATCACTTTTTGTCAAAGGAAGTAGTCAAGGTTTTAAATATCGGATATCGGGGAAATATCGGATGGCCAAAATTCATATCGGATTGCGGATATCGGGAAAATATCGGGGATATGTGGTAAATATCGGAATGCCATAATGAATGTTTGCATACATAGTATAATGCATTAAAATGTAATCTTAACATATGTAATAAAATTTAAGCATACAAAATATGAATAATATATGTTTAGGATCACTAATCAACCTTCTAAAACAAACAAAAATGCAAAGCAACGTTGCAACATTCGATCTGTTTTTTTAGGGTAAAATGTCATTTGATATAATGGGGAAATCTTGACATCTCGCCCAAAAATTCAAAACATGGTATATTATTTCGCAACAAGCTATATAAAAAGATATATTGGTCCACATATCGGCTAATATATCGGCCATATCGAGGATTTATCACTCAAAATAGTCAAAAAGCGGTAAAGGATATTTAAAAACCATATCGGTTGCGGCAAGCCCTGCAAAAGGATATATCGGGCCATGTCAGGGATATTTAAAACAATGGAAGTAGTAGCATTCCAATGTATTATGTTTACTTAACTGAGTCGATTATAAACATCGTATTTACCATTTTCATGGATTAACCATTATATTTATTATTTATAATGGTCTCTTAGTTGAAAATCATGTTGTATTATTAAAATAAGATTCTATAATGACGTATCGGTTAGATATTTATATTAGCATTCTTTGCTGAGCTCCAAGTGGCTAGTGGAAGAAAGAAAATTTACGTACTTATTTTCCATGTGTCTGTGTGCGTGCTTTGGGATGGTGGTGCAGGATGATCAGTCCTCTTTTATTGGATGGTAAGTTTAGAACTTTTTTTCCATTCGGGGCGGGGGGGGATTGTACACGTGGTTTGTTTCAGTTGGAGCTTTTCTCGTTTATGCAACTCTTTATAATAATACGAGTCATCGTGTGAGCACCTTTGATCGTGGAATTATCAAAGATGAGTTGAGAAGATGATGACAGAAACATAAGAACAATTCAGTAGTGGCGAAGAAAAATACCCTTTCTAGATTATGAGTATGAATTATGAAAAGATTGCAATCGTTCTCTCACAATCTCACAAGAATCGAGAACAAACTCTCAATTCTCTCTAAACCCTAATCTCTCTTGATTAGAATCTCTCTTTTTACGTTTGCTTGATTAGAAACCCTAATACAAATCCTTATATATGTGTAATATGGATGACAAAGTGGTAAATAACCTAGCCCAAACCCAACAGGAATTCGTGCAAACAGAAACCCAAATGAATCAGGAAACCTTCGATGAGTCGACTCACGATTGAGATGAGTCGACTCGTCCGAAACTGGACAAAACACAAAACCAACAATGAGTCCACTCATGACTAAGATAAGTCTACTCGTCAGAGACTGGTGACAAACGGCTGGGTTTCGTGAGTCGACTCATGACAGGCATGAGTCGACTCAACTTGATGAGTCGACTCATGTACATGTTTGAGTCGACTCACAGGTTAAAAATTAGGTGCTTTGATTTTTTGATTCGTCGTTTTGTTCCACCATTCAACTTGCGTTTCACTGTATTGTTTTACACCTCTATTCTTAAGTTATCATGAGAATCATCCATCCTCAAGCTCCCATGATGATCGTTAAGTTTCGAAAAGAAGATACACCCCTATCATGGGTTTCCTTTTTAGGAACTTGAAGTCTCATTCAAGTTAGAACTTTAGCTGAGGAAACTCGCGAGCTCCTCCATCCTTCCTACACTACCTGGGTTTGCTAGGAATCAGATATCGACGTACAACTGGAAACGACTCCTTCGCTTCTCGCCTCATCGTAGTTGTCTTCCGCTCCAACATGCAACTCCTTTTCGATGGCTCGTCATGAAATCTAATGCACAGCGAGACGAACTTCTTGCTTGCATTCACTAGCCTCTTCGCTCGCGGCACCGTCGCTAAATTTGCCTCCCTCGTAAGAGACGTCAAACGAAATATGAATTTTTCACCATCCTTGGTGAATGTGTACTTCTGAGCCCATCTTTCGTAGATCACATATCTATCCCACAAGTACGGGTTACCTAGTATAACCTAACAAACATCCAATGAAACGACGTCGTACGTGATCTCGTCAATATACGACTCGTGGAGCGCAAATCTGACATTGCATTGATCAACTACACTTAGTCTCGTTTCCTTCTGAATCCACCTTAATGGATAGGGTTTCGGATGCTTGGCTGTCTTTAAACCCAGCTTAGGCCTCGGATATTAAATTCTTTTCGCTGCATGGATCAACAATGGTATCAACCAAACTGGTCTTCATTTGTAACTTCATCACAAAGTGCTGCTCTCGGGGGGTCTTNTTTCCCTGTCATAAGATTGAGACTACTGTTGGGCTCTGTCATCCCAGGGACTTCCTTCAGACCCTGTGCTATCATGTATGCTTTTTTTTCATCTTTCTTCTTCAACCCCTTTGGCTTTAGATGAGGATACTTTTCCCAGTATTGATTAGTTATATGCCATGTCTTCTCGCAATGACCATAAATCAACCCTGTTTTTCATGGATCATCCTTCTTTCTCTCCTCAGATTGAGAACCACTAGACGCGCCTCTAACTTGCTTTGCATCTCCTTTTGCTTCGTTGCTCTTCTTTTGCTTGCCTTCGATGGCAATAACCTTCATGCTCGCCTCTGCAATAGATTCTACCGTGAATAATTTCATCTCCTTCCGGATGTAATCGCTCAATCCCGTCATATACTTCATAAACACAGAATATTCCTCTGTCGCAATGTTGAGGACCATCGCCTGTTGTTGCAACTCCGTGGTGTATTCTTGAATGGTTTGATTGATTCTTTAGCGTAAGCTGTATCACTTGTACCATCGTTCTTTGAGGAACCCTACCGGATAGAATTGTTTTCTAAGTAGTTCTTTGAACTTGTTCCACGATACCGTCTTCTTCTCCTGCTTGCAATAGGATTTTCACCATGTCAATGCATGCCCCGAAAGCTTCAAAATCGCGAATACGAGCTTCTCCTTGGATGAATATCTGTAGAGTGTGAAATAGGTTTCCATCCGCTCGATCCAATCATCAAGCCTCTCGACGTTGACACTCCCATCATAAACAGGAATCTTTATTTTGAAGTCTATCTTTAAATTTTGGTAAGAACCCTTACCCCCTTGGTGTGGAATAGACTTAACAATACGGGCCTCCTCATCTGAATCAGAATCCTCGCCTTCTCTATCGGACTTCACAAGTTTCTTCTTACCTTTCGAAGAAGATTCCTCCTTGTTTCCTTTTGTCTTGGACAAGATTGACGAGTTGCACGATGGTCGAACCCATTATCTCTATCTGCTTCTCCAATGCATCTAGCCTTACTGAACTATCTCCTTCAGTCATCTTCTTGTTCCTTAAATTCTGGACTCCTTCCAATGAAATAAGGATCTCGTCTAGCTTCTTGTATTGCGATCGAGTCAGGACTATACACATGATGCTCATTCTGCCGGGTCTGATCGTTCTGATATCAACTTGATATGAGTCGTCGTGCGAGCATCTTTGATCGCGAAATTATCAAAGGTGGGTTGAGAAGAGGATGACAGAAACACAAGAACAATTTAGTAGTGACGAAGAAAAATACCCTCTCTAGATTATGAGTATGAAAAGATTACAATATATTTCTCACAATCTCACTAGAATTGAGAACAAACTCTCAATTCTCTCTAAACTCTAATCTCTCTTGATTAGAATCTCTCTTTTTATATCTGCTTGATTAGAATCCTAAAACAATCCCTTATATATGTGTAACAACGTGGATGGTAAAATGGTAAATAACCAAGCTCAAACCCAACAGGAATTCGTGCAAACAGAAACCCAAAAGAACCAGGAAACATTCGATGAGTCGACTCACGACTGAGATGAATCGACTCGTCCGAAACTGGACAAAACACAAAACCAGCAATGAGTCTACTCATGACTGAGATGAGTCGACTCGTCAGAGACTGGTGACAAACGGCTGGGTTTCGTGAGTCGACTCAAGACAGGCATGAATCGACTCAACCTGATGAGTCGACTCATGTACATGTTTGAGTCGACTCACGGGCTGAAAACTGGGTGCTTCGATTCTTCGATTCGCCGTTTCGTTCCACGCTTCAACCTGCGTTCCACTGTGTTGTTTTACACCTCTATTCTCAAGTTACCATGATAATCATCTATTCTCAAGTTCCCATGAGGATTACTAAGTTCCGAAAAGAATATACACCCGTATCATATAATGTAGACTTACCAATCACTAACACACCATGCAACATGGTTGAAGTTCAAAACCACCACCCAGGACACATACATACACAACTTCGACCAGAACGTTGTATCCACCGCCACTGGTTGTAACCTTTTTCCCAAACTTTCCAACAAAATACTCCAACACGTTAAGCGGGCATCAACTTAAGAACGAAAGAGTTTAAATGTGAGAATGTAATGCTCATTCACATGTTTTGGTGCGATTAGAGAAATGAAGCGGGAAATAGAGAAAAATCAGTTTTTGGACACCGATGTCGTTGACAGTGGTTGCTGTTCTTGGCGATGACCGATACCACTGTTAGTGTCTGACATCACTATTTCAGAGCATGATGATACTCTTTTTATTCTCATTTAAGTAAGAATCCCAATTCTTAACTTTGCTTTGGGAATCATTCCTATAAAATGTGAGAATGAGCATTTCTACGGAATGGACATTCTAACGTATGAAATGCTTGTCTGATATTTAGGAGTGGTATGTAGGAATTAGCATTCCGTTCTAGCCCTTTCTTGCGTACTAAACGAAGCCCAAGTGCTAATGTGATCCGATGCGGACTCAAAAACCGCATTTCACCATCTCCACCAACACAATAGTGATCAACAAGGCATATTGGTGGATTGAAGGCGACATCAAACAGTTCTTCAGTATTTAGTTTTTGTTGAAGGTGTCTTTTCAGCAAAATATCTTGATTTGTTTCTATCTAGTGAAAAATTGAGTAGATCTCAGTGTCAGCCTATCTTGGACAAAATTTTGGCAAAAATCAATTGTTGGTCAGCTACGAAATTCTCCTATTTTGGGATATTGTCTTTGGTTAATTCTTTTTTTTATTTAAGCTTCATGTCTTTTTAACAAGTGGATTTTTGCTGCCTAAATTTGTTCTTAAAAGCTATTGATGTAGCTTGTAGGAGATGCATATGGGGAGGAAGAAATGATTACCACTAAGTAGCTCCTGTTTCATGGGTGAAAATGTGCAAACTAAATAAGTCAGGTGGTTAAGGTCTCTACCACGTGTTAGAATGTTGCATCCTTGGTTAAAATTGCATGGAATATACATTGTTAAAGTGCTTTCCATGGATTAAATGGATTCATGAGGCATATTTGAAAATGTTTGATATTTGACATGTGAGAGCAAGGGTCGGAGATTTGTGACAGTGGAAGAGGCTTATTAAAGTGTATTTGCTTCAGTTGTGGGGAAATATTGATACTTGTAAACTGAAAACTATGAGCTGTGTGATTCGTACTAAAGTGAAAATCTCAAAACTGTATCAGCTGATCGCGATGATGAAAGCACAGTGCGTGATGGTTTTTGGTTTATTGACTAGATTGGTGCTAGGAGGAGGCCCTTTGACTAAAGATAGGCTTGAGAAGATAGGATCTGTGCTGAATGGTTGTCAGTAATTTGTTAGTCACGCTGAAAGTATGGATCAGCTTTTGTTCAGGTATGAGTTTACAGTAGAAGAGCTAAAGCAGATTATGGCCTGGATAGGTACCTTTTGCTACCCACTTTCTTGGGTGCAGTTTCTTTTCAATGGGCTGGGGAGAGAGAATGGGGATGATCAGTGAAGAAGAAAGTTCTTAGGGCTTACTTATAAGCTTGGGTTTACCGTGTTTGGCATGAGGGAAATCTAAGTAACGTCTACTGACAAGGAATATAGTGGGTGTATATAGTTGTGAGGACTAATGAATATTGAGAGGGAAGGAGGCAGGAGGGTTTATCACTTGAAAATCCCACCACAGTATCAGACTTCATCTTGCAATTCTGGATGACACTTAGAAAGTACAGACTCGTTCTCGCATTCCTGGATGATCACAGTAGCTATCTTTATATAGAATTATTCTATAGAGATGAAGATCCCACAACAATATATCTTCTACTTAGAATGATTCCATCTATGTTTAGATAGATAATGTGATCATCCAGAAATGTGTGTTAGTTCTGTACTTCCTATTGGTAAGGAAATTTACCAAGAAAACAAGGCATAACATTTTAGTCTGCCAAACAAATCGAGGTACTCTGTGTGAGAGAATGAAGAGGTTTGTTAAATTCGTTGTTTTCTTTCTCTTTCTTTTTTGAAGAAATCCATGATGTTTCTCTATTCTCTATCTACATAGATTAGAGTATATCGCACATTTAGAACAGCAACAGGGAGGGGGAAAACAACTTTTTTGAAGCGAGAACATCAATTTCAATTTTTTGAAATAAAAGCTGGATCCTTGGTTGTGTAACTTGGGAATGAATTGGTCTTCTACTGCTTTCACCAACAAAACAAGACCCATGCCTAACATTTTTTTTAATCCGTACCTTTTTGTTTGTGAAACCCCTGATATGCTTGTTTTCTGGTTATCTACGTGTCTCCTCTTCGTATAGAGCGATAACATATGGATTTTTACTGGTTGTGCAGGTGGCTTAGAGATGAGTTTAGTCGGGAGATTTACGCTGATAATAATGAAGCTGTACCTGACAGTATATATAGCTATTTACCTTCACTCTGCTGATAGCTGGAAAGGCGGCTTCCTGTAACCCATACCCAAATAGATGGCTTTTGGGGTTGGTTTGCCCCACTAATGTAATGTAATTTATTTAGGCAGATCAGTTGCAAATTTTTATTATTGCTGAGAAATTTTATCCGTAATTCTCGGAGTTCTCAGCTGATGATTAATTCATGTACTATTGTTCATGTCCCATGTAATAAGGTTCACTTTGTCAGCGCCATGCAAGTTATACCATAACTTGCTATATTTTGCTGATATGTCTGTTCTATCCCTTAACTTTAGTTTTTTTTAGAACTATGATGTATGGTTTTGGTATTATATTTGCCTATCTACAAATAAAAAAGAAATGGAGTATGATATGATTTTAATAGGCTGGATGCACCCGTATTGCACTACACGTGGTCAAATATAATTATTGTTTCTTTTAGGCTTATTTTTTTTTTCTTGCAACTTGATTGCGAAATATTTTATATTTACATAAAATATATTGCAACAATCCTCCGTAGTCTTTACACTTTTCTTAGTAAAGCTTCATAATATGGTTATTTCAAAATGCGAAATGATCTAAATACCTGTTTCAATTAATAAAATCTCTGAAGTAGTAAAAGGATAATACCAGCCACTTATTGTGCTTAGGAAACACTCTTAACTATTTTAATTTGAAGAAATCTCTTTAGTTTTGAGGGTGTTGTAATAACCCCTATCAACTTTGAAAATTTTATTCACTCAAATATATGAATTCTCACACCCATCCCCAACCAAAAAAAGCACAATTTTTTACACTTTTTTTAGCAAATCCTACTGACGTTGTTACTTCATAATATGAAGGGGAAAATGCTTCCAACCCCCAAAATCAAAGAAAATGTGTCTCCCACCCTAAAGACTTTTTCAACGGGTGCTTTACCCCTAAAAATAAACTTTTTGATTTCTGAGCCCCCAAAACATAAAGCCCAAGAATTTTACATAGGTAAAGACTATAATATCATTTATCTCTCTTATGGGCATTGATCGGCTGGGAGGTAAGCAAGAGAAGGAGCCCAAACCATCCAACTTCTTCATCAGCACTGTCTTCTTCGAAGAGCCCTGCACCACCGCCCAGCTGCAGCGCATGAGAAGCGGCGGCCCAATGTCATCCTCGACCCCGAGACCGGTGCCGAGGCTGAATCAAGGAAGCTTCCTCCCTCCCAGTACAAGGGCGTCGTCCCCCAGCCCAACGGTCGCTGGGGTGCCCAGATCTACGAGAAGCATCAGTGCGTCAGCTCCTAGGACGTCGCTGCCCAGCGCTTCCGCGGCCACGACGCCGTCACCAACTTCAAGCCCCTCTCGGCGTACAACCCCTCCAACACCGCCGAGCTCGGGTTCCTGGCCCGCCACTCCAAAGCCGAGGTCATCGACATGCTCAGGAAACACACCTACACCGAAGAGCTCCGCCAGGGCAGGCTCCGCCACTCCAAAGCGAAGGTCGTGAGGTTGTTTGGTGTTAATATTTTTGGAGGCGGAGATGAAACAGTGATGATGATGAAGAGGAGGAGGGATTTGGATTCGGATCAGGTGATGGGAACATCAAGGCTTTTTAGGAAGAAATTTGTAGGTCTTCTATAGTATTTTTTTTATTTTTTTAGAAATTTGTGCACAACGTTACTGATCATTGCAAGTGTAAATTAGTATTATGAAAGAATGGAATGAAAACTAGACATCCATTTCGTTAAAACGTTGAATTGTGATGGAAGAATTTTCAATGGGCCTGCTTGCAGACAATGTATTGTATTTGTAAAACGTATGAAGATGTTTAGAAAAAATTTTGAGAGTGTTTGCTTGATTGTAAGTTTTTGCCTTCAAACCCCTGATTTTACTCTTAAACCAAGTGGTTTTTTTACGTGCTGGTTGTTAAGGTTACACGTTACTTGTTAAGGTTATGGGTTACTTGTTAAGGTTACACGTTGATTGTTAAGGTTACGGGTTGCTTGTTAAAGTTACGTGTTGGTTGTTAAGATTACGCGTTGATTGTTAAGGTTATACGTGTTGGTTGTTAATGTTATATGCGTTGATTGTTAAGGTTACGAGTTTCTTATTAAGGTTACGCGTTGCCAAGCGATTTACTTGTAGCTTGTAAGGTTACGGGTTGCTTGTTAATGTTACGCGTTAATTGTTAAAGTTACGGGTTGCTTGTTAAGTTTACGGGTTGCTTGTTAAGGTTATACGCATTGCTTGTTAAGGTTACGGGTTGCTTGTTAAGGTTACGCGTTGCCAAGCGATTTACGTGTAACTTGCTAAGGTTACGGGTTGCTTGTTAAGGTTATGCGTTGGTTGTTAAGGTTACGCGTTGGTTGTTAACCCGTAACCTTAACAACAAACACGTAACCTTAATAAGCAACCCGTATAACCTTAACAAGCAACCCGTAACCTTAACAAGCAACCCGTATAACCTTAATAACCAACTCGTAACATTAACAACAAACGCGTACACTTAACAATAAACGCATAACCTTCATATTAACGGAATCCGACAGAAGTTTCAAGAACCACCCACTGATATTCCACCATTGTAACTAATTATAAGCCAATTAGCCCAAATTTTAGCTATATTTACATATAATTTCTTGATTATTCCGTCACTGGTAATTGATTATAAGTCAAGTAGTCCAAAAAATTAACGATATTTACACATGATTTCTTAATTATTTCACAGTAACCAAAATATTATGTACAACAGACGCCCGTTAGGACTTCTTTGATCCCTCCATCTCATTGGTACAAAATTCAAGGAAAAATAAGAAAATTCAAAAAGAAATAAAATATTTCGTTCCTTCTTGAAGATCGGCGATCAAGTCCTACACAAATCTAGCTCTTTCTCCTCCTTTCCCCTCCTCTCCTTGTGGCCTCCTCTCCTCAAAATGCAAAATCAAATTTCCCATCTTCAGCCCTGAAAAAAACCCTCAAAAGAAACTACAATGAATTTCCTTAGAATAAGTCAAATCCTCATCCCTCTCCTCTCTCCTCAGATCCAAACCCCCAATCACTCGTCGTCATCATCATCATCATCATCATCATCATCATCATAAGGTTTTTCACAATTCCTTCTTCACTTCCCGCCACCACTAGAATCATGAGCTCCAGCATTTCCCCCACCGCGACGGCCACGACTACTACTGCTAGAACTGGTACCACGACTCCCGCATCGTCGTCGTCACTGTCATCTTCTCCGGAGGCATCGCAACCTCCGTCTACTTCGGCAACCTCGAGACCATCCCCTACATAAAGCGGACCTACTTCGTCCTCCTCTCCCCGGCCCTCGAGCGCTGGAGAATGGCAGGAGGAGGGCGGCGGTGGCGACGGGTGGAGATGTGGGGGAAGGAGGAGGGAGAGCGGAGGGATTGCATGGTTAGAGAGAAAGAAAGGGTATTATAGTCTTTACCTGTGTAAAATTCTTGGGCTTTGTATTTTGGGTGCTCAGAGAACAAAAAGTTTATTTTTGGAGGTAAAGCACCGGTTAAAAAAGTCTTAGGGGTGGGAGGCACGTTTTCTTTGGTTTTGGGGGCTAGAAGCATTTTCGGGGAACGGTCTTCTTTCTGGGCACCATTAAGGGAGACAATCCGAGAAGATGAACAGGATTCTACGTAGGGGTGGTAAATGATCGAATCGAATCGAATACTAAGGTGTTCATATTTGTATTTGTTTAAAATTATCGAATTCGAATGCGGACTCTATTATTCATATATCTAGTTTTTCGAATTCGAACTCGAATACTTGGTATTTGATAAATATTCATGAATATTCACGAATACTTATCGAATATCAAAGTATATTTATTTCGTTAAAGAGTTTAATTTTCAAATAGTATTATAATTTATAAATAAAAATTACTTCTTTATAATATATGGTGTATATATATTTAAATTAAAATTTTAATTAGAAAACAGATTTAAGATTATTTAAGTCTTAAAATCTATATATAAAACTTAAGTAGAAATGGTAAATGGGTTAAAAATATGACATCATATGTGTAATAATACAAATAATAAGTTGTGATCAAATTTTAAACGAATATTTAATAGACAAACGAATCGAATATACATCTGGTTAAATTCTATTCGTTAATAAACTCGAATACTAAAAAATATTTGTTTAGTGGTAAATGAACTATCGAATCGAATATGACCGAATAGTTATTCGAACAATTATCGAACCATTTATTAATTATTTGGTTCATTTCCACCCCTAATTCTACGGAGTTTTAAAACGAAGAATTTTCGTTAAGCCTTTCGGAGAAGAACAGATAGAAGAGTCAAATGACTCTTGATTTGACCCCAGCGGTCTATTTATAGACAGATATGAGCTGTCAAACCGGGATGAGATTCTAGTATAGAATCCCGCCAAAACGCGATCTCTACGTCAGTGTTGGTTGAACTACTAAATGCAGAGTTCACCTCTGCATTTCAATTCTCAAACACAGAGTCCACTCATGTGTTTTAAATACCACATAATGAACCTCTCGACGACTAGGGCTACAACATTAGCTTCAAATAAATAAAGAGAGGCTAATGTTGGTCATCAAGGTGACCAAAGCTGAGAAGAAACTGGTTGATGACAAACAACTTTGCAGCCTTTCGGATGAGTACAGATAGGTTATAGTCAGTGATGATTGAAATCATTGAGTTCGATTCGTCAAGCAACTCATTCTTCTGAAGGGCTTAACATTCCCACCAAGATGAACAAAGCCAAAAGGTATTCAACCTCACTAAAGAAGACCTCGTTAACAAGTTTGCAGTTGGCGTTTCCATGATAGCGTCACTATCACCGGACTTTTTATTACTTAAAGCCCGCAGTCGCACGTCGAGTATTCATCAATGCTTACAAGAATTTTCTGGACATAGAATACATATCATCGCAGATTGAGTGGAGTATCCGAAGGAACCAGATAAAATCCAAAGAATACACCACATCGTAGATTGAGTGGAGTATCTCAAGGATCTAGACAAAATCCGAAGAATACACCTCATCGTAGATTGAGTGGAGTATCTTAAGGACCCATACAAAATCCGAAGAATACACCTCATCGTAGATTGAGTGGAGTATCTCAAGGATCCAGACAAAATCCAAAGAATACACCTCATCGCAGATTGAGTGGAGTATCTTAAGGATCCAGACAAAATTCGAAGAATACACATCTTCAGAAGTTAAGTGGAGTATCTTAAAGATCCAGATGAGTTCGTTATCATCTTCGTCCTTGTTTGGTTCAATAACAATGGGCTTTAGCTTGTTTGACTAAGTTCATATCTTCGTCCTTGTTTGGTTCAATAACAATGGGCTTTAGCTTGTTTGACTAAGTTCATTATCATCAAGACGCAAAAGTTACCTTGTTTGGTTTAAGGAGGCTTTAGCTTGTTTGACTAAGTTCATTATCATCAAGACGCAAAAGTTACCTTGTTTGGTTTAAGGAAGCTGAATCACTACGTTCTAATAACCAGGTCCAAGATGTCTTCGAATCAGGCAGAGTGAATGATCAATTAACAAAATTTCGAGATCCAAAGTATTCTGAAAATTCATCCCAATCAACCGCGAACTTTTAAAAACTTTAGAGGGGGTTCTGTAGGCTGTCTAAAAGTCACAATAGATAGCTGATCCCTATCTAACCTCAACCAACAGTTTTGACTAAGAAGGCTACAATCAGACGACTTTTATGTCAACAAATGAAAGCTACAAATGGAGGATTTTTCACATAGATCGAGAGGAGTTACAATTCAATGACCCTTCTGACGACTGACGAAAACTCTATTCAGTGGCATTTACCATCAACTGTGAGAGTTACAATCTAACGACTTTCACACCTCAAGACAGCTAAAGTAAATATTATTAAACAATGGTCTTTGCAACGCTTTGTAGAAGAGGATTACAAGTCACTATCCCTTTTTGAACGCAGAGCTCACCTTTGCATTTCGGTTCTTGTAACGCAGGCAACCCCGCGTTTCCAACCCGCAACGGACGAAACGCAAGCAGCCCCTGCATTTTTAGCATCTAGCAGACGCCTAACTCTGCATCTCAAGTCTAAGACGCAGAGTTAGGACTCAGAACGCAAGCGGCCCCTGCGTTTTTAATTTTCAGCAAGCACCCGACTCTGCGTCTCGAGTCTAAGACGCAGAGTTAAGGCCTGTAATGCCGATTTAAGCGTTTGACTTATTCAAACACAAGCTGAACGGCCTCAAAACCATTTATCCCACGTTTTGAGGGATTCTCGCCCACGTTGGAGCGGATTTAGGGGTTAGTTACACCCCTTATCCCCTATAAATAACCACATTACTCAACCGAGTAAGGGGTTGGATTTTTTGAGACCAGATTATCCTAAAGATCTTAGAGCATTCATCAGCAGCTAAGGAAGGATCCTGGAGAAGATTTGATGTCTCAACTTCAGCAATAGTAAATCCACTTGGCTTATTAACCGATTATTCGGTTAAAACAACTCTGTTCAACAGAGTTTTAACTCGTTCTGAGCTCTAAAACTCGTTAAGAGTTCTTAATCAAACTTGCCACGCAAGTTTATTGTTCTAGCGAATTGAGACGTGCGGATCGTCAATGGAGAGCAAATTCGACGCAAGCATTCGAAGGAGGCACTCCTCGCCACCGTGAAGAACCCAGAATTAAACAAAGGGGGAGAATTCAGATCAATTCTCCTCTTTTTTATAATCGAAAATCCAAATTGTAATTGAGATTGAGAGAATACAAATCAAATATATTTTTTTCAATTTTTTTACTATAAATTTTTCACCAAACAGTTGAATCGACAGATAGCTCACAGATGTAGACTGCAGATGCGATGAGTCACCACTGTTCTGATGTGATGGTGATCGGAGAGGTATGGAGAGTGATGAGTCACGAGGACTCATGGCACGAGCAATGATGATAATGGATGGTTGTTGGTGAGGAGTTTGAAGACAAACCGCCTCTTTACTCTGCTCTACGGGCTGGACAAAAAGTACTGCACTTTTTGTCGGACTCGCAAGTTATTTATTCGGCTGAGTGAATGGAGGGAGGTGTCGACTCAAGTGATGAGGTTGAGTGAGAGCTTGTTTCAACTCGGCTCTACTAGGTAATGGATGAGTGCCCATGCTACCCGAGTACCAGAGTTGCCCCAAGCGGAGATAGCTAAGCTGATAATTACTATGAGACATGTGTCGACTCTAAGAGGATGATTAACACTTAGGTTAATTATTGACATAACATCGACGGAAGAAACAATTATTGACATAACATCGACGGAAGAAACTTCCATAATGTCTATGTCTCATCTCTTGTCAATTTCTCTTACTAAGTGATACATTTTTTCAATATGTTTTGATCTATAGTGAGCCCTAGGCTCTCTAACTTGTACAATTGCTCCACCATTATCACAAATACAAAGTGATGAAAGTTTCGGTAGTAAAAACAACAACTAACTCTTACATATATTTTTTTAATCCAAACTGCTTCTTTTGCTGCTTCACAAGTTGCATTATATCCCGTTTTAGTTATAGAATATATTTCATTGCTTAGAACTGCTTCAACTGATAGCTTCATTATTTAATGCAAAGATAAACCCTGATGTAGATTTTCTATAGTAGGGGTCCGATTGACAACCAGAATCAACCCATCCTTTCAACTTTTAAAGGATATTAACCAAACGGTAAACAATAATGTTTTGTTCAATTAAGATACTTAAGAATATGCTTAAGTTCAGTCTAATATCCAGGATTCAACTGGTACCTACTAACACCACTTACTTCTTAGGGGCTGTTCGTTTGGCCATTTTTTTTGGGAAATCAAAGAATAGGAAATCTATTTCCTATAATATTTGTTTTGAGGTTGTTTGGTTGGTTTAAAAAAGAAAGAAATTGTAGAATAGGAGATAAGATGAGATGAGTTGTCAACTTATTATTGGATGATGTGAGTGATTTAAAAAAAAAATTGTTTTGAGGTTGTTTGGTTGGTTAAAAAAATAAGGAAATGAATTGGAGGTATATTATTGGATGATGTTTTGAGGTTGTTTGTGTTTGGTTCGTTTTTAAAAATAGGAAAATAGATGAGATGAGATGAGTTGGAGGTATATTATTGGATGATGTGACACGTACTTAAGGAAACCAATTTCTTGTTTTTTTTTGAGGAAATGGATGGAAAGGAATGTTTAATGAGATGAGATGAGTTGTCACAATATTATTGGATGATGTGTGTGATTTTTAAAAATGGGATAAGATGAGTTGTGATGAGTTGGATGATGTGACACATTTCTTGTGTTTGGTTTATTTTTAAATGTAAGAAAGGAGATGAAATGAGATGAGTTGGAAGATAAAAATAATATTTTATTAGATGTTGTGGGTGAGTTTTAGGGATGGAAATGGGTAAAAATATTATTTTATTGATTTCCTTGTACCGATTTCCTTTTCTTGATTTTTAGGAAACCAACCAAACGGGCCCTTAAGCAATATCTGTTATAGTGATGGTATTTATAGGCCTGCCGAGTTGGCCCAGACCCTGTTACTGGGCGTTTTGATCAAGCCCATTAAAAGATCGAGCCCCTATACTCCCCCCTATAAATACCATCTCAAAACCCTAACCCTAGAAAATCACCCTCCCCCTCATTTTCCTCCCCTCAGACCCTCGATTCGCCGCCGCCCCGCAGCCAGCAGCAAGGGCCGAGTAATTCCGAGCTCAGCGCACAAGGAGCGGGGTCGGTGTTCAAATCCCAAACCCACCACCGCAAGGGCCCGGCCCGGCTCCGCAGGCCTGACCATTCGGCGAGGGAACGCGCTTTACCTGAAGAGCAGTCGTCAACCGAATCACATCCACGCCCGGCGGCGGCGCCCCCCTCGCACCGGCGTCACGCATTCCGCACCCGTTCCGTAGCAAGCAGCCAGAAGGAGCTCTTCGGGTCGCCGCCGAGGGCATGTTAGCACCGGCCAGTATCGTCTACTGCGCCGCAGGCCATCACCCTGATGGTCGGCAACGTCTCGCCGCCCGCTCGATCCCCGCAGGGGGCCGGTCGTCTGCAACGTGGAGCATCCACGTCGAGGGGACCGCGGCGTCATGGCCAGGGCGTCCGCGACTACGCCATCGTCATCAGTCACAACCCCGACAACGGCACCTCCAGGTATCGTCGGATCCCTTCCTCTCCTAAACAAAAGTTGTTATTTTTTTTTAACGCGATTCTGATGGAAGCCCGAGATCCGTCTCGTTGTTCACCCGGTTGCTTTCGTAAATATAAAAGTTCCTTCTTTAGTATTATTCATAATCCAGTGTCAACTGTTGCTACGTTTGTAACACTAGACGCGGTTCCGTCTTTTAGATCTTGTTCCTGGGTCAGTCCGTATGAGATTAGTTTCGTATCGTGGGTTGGGTTTCTGAAAGGTTGGGGCAACTCGGACAAAGGAGACATGGGGTCTTTTTATTGTATGCTTTGTTCTTGAACAGTTTAAATGGTTATAGTGCATCAACTGCGTCTGGGCGAGGAGTGCTCAGCACCAGTGAAAGAATTCCTGATTGTTTCTGTATACCTACTTGCTGATTCTGACCGTATGTTCATCTTTACCAAGTCAATGTTTGCTCTGGTCCGAACGTTAATTAGCCGCCGTTGTCATTGTGCACGAACAGGATCAAGCTCCCCTCTGGCGCTAAGAAAATCGTGCAAGCGGCTGCCGTGCAATGATCGGCCAGGTCGCTGGCGGGGGCAGGACGGAGAAGCCTCCTCAAGGCAGGCAACGCCTACCACAAGTTCCGGGTCAAGAGGAACTGCTGGCCCAAGGTTCGTGGTGTGGCTATGAACCCTGTGGAGCATCCCCACGGCGGTGGTAACCACCAGCACATTGGTCACGCCTCCACCGTTCGCCGTGATGCTCCTCCTGGTCAAAAGGTGGGTCTCATTGCTGCTAGGAGAACCGGTCGGCTCAGAGGGCAGGCTGCTGCTACTGCTTCCAAGGCTGAGAAGGGTGCTTAGGATAATTAATAAGTTTGCTTGCTGTCTTGCTAGGGTGTTGTTACGATCTTGAAGTTATTTAGTCTTTCTAAAGTTTTCATGGAACTTATGAAGAATTTGTTAGTTTATGTTGTTTCCGGTTTTGGATATTTTGAGTTTGATGAATGGAAGAGACTTTATTATTGGGCTACTATTATTTGCTCTCATTTGTTGAAGTAATTCCAAGTTTGTTGGGTTGGTTCAGAATGCTATTTTTTGTGTATGATGTTGGTTCCAGTTTCTCGGTAGGCACGTATTTAGTCGGATGCTTAATAAGTTTGCAGGCTCTCCCAAGCCTATCGATCCAAGCAAATTGTGGTGTCCATGTATCAATATGTGCACGCCAAACTGCGTCTTGCTTTACCAATGCTTGCTTGGTCTCTCTAGCAAAGGGGCAAACCCTCGAGGAGATTTTCAGACGCTTGTGAAGAGCCTGTTACAATAATCGCTTCATTGAAGAAGAAGCTCGTGATGTCCCCCCTCGCTATGAATATTGGCTCACTTGTAATAGGATAAAACATTATGGACAAGGCCAGCTCCTCCCAATTACCATCTATAGTGACGTTACCGACTTTGTAATTACTGTCGCGATGCTTAACAGACCTTCTTCAAGCCATACGTCCTTGATCAAAAAATAATGATATATACTCTCGTCATTTCCAATTTCCCAAGGCAAACCCGTCTGTCAAAATTTTGTGTAGCTTGTGACAGTCCTTTCCACGTCCTCACGCATGAAATTATTCTTTTCTTCATAGCTTCGATTCCCTTAATCTATTACTTTCGAATCACAACACTTTACCAACAGTCAGTAGCGGATCCACAACCTCTCGTGTGGTGGTTCGAAATTAACGCTAATTTTTTTTTTCAAATACTACTAAGGAAAGCATAAAAATAATAAACAAATAATAATAAAGAGAAAATAGGAGAAAGTAGAAAAGTAAAGAGAAAATAAGGATTATAGGAGAAATTAGAAACATAAAGAGGCTGTAAGAGGTTTTGAACATTTGACCTCTTTGAAGGTAAGCTAATGCTTATACCACTAGGCTACAAATTACATTTGTTCACAAACTAACATATATGATATATATACTATTTCAAAATCTGAGGTGGTTCAAATGAACCACTTTGAACAAGATATATACTATTTCAAAATCTGAGGTGGTTCAAATGAACCACTTTGAACAAGAACAGGTCCGCCACTGCCCACAGTCCATCTCATTGATGCACATGTTTCCTATTCTCGTAGGGCTGTTTGGTTCACTTGGAAAACCAAAGAAAACCTCTTGATGCGACCACCCTTAAAATCCGCTAGTGTACTGCACGTGCTTAGTTAGTGTATGAATTACTGGCCATGGAGAAGGATCTTAGAAATAAAAACATAAAAATGAAAATAAAATCAACAAAATTGAATTCGTGCGTATAGTAAATCTCTATTACTTTTGAATATATTAATTCTATGACAAACATGTACCAACACGTATTAGATAAAAAAAAAAAAACCATGATACTTGAATGCTTGTTATGTTGCTCCTTAAATGTACCCAGAGCTTCTAGGACGCCAAAGATGTATTAGACAAGTATACATGATGTATCAGTATTGCGTTTGATTGCGTAATAAGTAGATTTTGTTTAAGTATTTACTTTCGTTGAGTGCATTTTATCTTTGTCTCTCTTCTTTTAGCTTCCATATAAATTGATTTTAACCCAGAAAACAAAATTAATTCTCAACACATGAGCAAAACAAATAAACTATAAGAAGAAAAGACAATTAAAACCATGACCTACTCCAAAACAGAGGTTAATAATCAATACTTCCATTCAATCCAGTGTCGCCAATTCATATCCCAGATCTGGCACTTTTGAAAACTGTAGTAATGATTTGTGATACATGACTTCGAAATCGGCCACAGAGCTTGCTTGGTTGAGCCTAAATTCTCGCCCATCACTTCCTCCAAATTGTTGTAACCCAATTAAACCGTCTCAAACGAAAATGAAAAATTAAAATTACTAATAATAAAACAAAAATCCTCAAACTCTGATATCAAATAATTGAAGCAAAGCAAGGCATAGAAAACCTATATTTAACAAATCCCAATTGGGTTTTCTCAATAAACCATACAACTCGTTCCATTCTTATGGTCAATCAAAATTTAGCGACACAAAGAGAGAGAAGAGCCAGTGGAAAAAAAAAATATGGGTGTTGATTTGAAAAAATATAAAATCCTGAAAGAAGAAAGAGGGAAAGCAATTAATGGTCATCTATAAAAGCCTTAACAAAACATTAGGCTGATAATGACTATACATCATTCTTTAACTGCGTAAGGGCATCTCCAACGCAGTGGCAAAATGCCGCAAACAGTGCATTTGCCGCTGCGTTTCTTCTCCAATCGAGCCACATTTCTTGCGGTATTTTAACAAATTTTATCAGTGCGACGTCAAATATGGCGTCGCACTGTCCCTCAATGCATTACTGTTCCTTTTTTTATTTTTATTTTATTTTTTAAACTTTTTATTTTTACCTTTTAATTTTATGTATTTTTAATTTGACCCCAACTGTTTTATTTAAATTTATAAAACGACCCCAATAATATTTAAATTTTATAATTTTACACTAATTGTATAATTTGGACAAAATAAATTATTTTTTTAATAATAAAAATAATGTTAAAATTTACAGTACATTATTATTAATTATAATATTAAAATCTAGACATTATAATTAAAGTCCCATGAAATACAAATTAAAAATATAAAGAGCAATCCTAATACATAATTCAAATATAAATTACATAACTGAAATACATAACATATAAAAACTGTCACATATAATATAAAACTTTATTAAAATAAAACATAAAATATAAAGTAAACATACAACATTACATAAGATGGACAAGCAACTCTCAATAATCTGGTAGATCGGATCTAGAGTCTCCAATATCATTGAAATAATTGCCAAAATTAAAAGTAGCTCATTGTTCTTGTTAATTTCTTTTTTGTATTATTTTAATTTGTTGAGCTCGAACGTACTCACATATGTTTGGATCAGCAATGAAATTCAAATCTTTCATTATAATTTTTCATTCATCTCTATCTTTTTTCATGGCTATCTTTTCTCATTCGATATCAAATGCTACTTGCATGTCCAAGCTCGTCTTATCTAACCTGTCTATAAGTCTGTTGTTATTTGTGTCGATGGAGTCCACTACACTTGACTCATGATCATCATTTTTCCTTTTCAATTTGGCTTTTTTTACCCCAATAGATCATTCAGGTGGAGTAAATGATGACAGTCCAGGAGATGTTGATATAGGAGATTCCGGAGTGGGATTATCTGATTGTGAAGAGTCGAAGTTCACACTTTGGGGTTGTCTTCGACCAACTTGTCTTGTTGTGAGGAGATCATCTTTTAATTTTTTAAAACTTTTAACCATATTCCATGCATGATCAAATTTGAAACCTTTTTTGTACTTTGGTTCTTGCATAAATAACATCTTTGCTCAAACTAACAGCAAATTATAGTGAACATCAAGTTATGTATTTCAACAATAATAATAAATTTTAAAAGATAATTAATAGAATACTTGTAATATCTTCATCTGAAGCACCACTTGGATTCAGATTCTCTACTTGTCTCAAACAAGCATTTAATTTCCTTACTTCATTACTTATGATTTCCATTCGAGAACGAACTGATCGGCTCGTACGATCCTCAAAATGCTGATATCGAAGTTCATTGTATCTGTCTTCCACACGAGACCAAAATGCATCTCGAGACTGGTTTCTACCGATAATAGGGTCTTGAGAAATATCCATGAATACTTGACAAATGAGCACATCTTTAGTAACCGTGTATCCAGATGATCGAAGAGACATTTTTTTTGTAAAAAAATAGTTGGTTTGGAGATTAGAAATACTTTGAAGAAATACTTCGAATTGGATGGTTTGAAGTAGAATTCGTGAATGTTATTTATAGCCAATTCAAATTTGTTTTTTTTTAATTTGAATTTTATTTTGAATTTGTCGGCGGTCAACATTTGAAATTGAATCATTATGTACAAACTGATCAGCTTTATCATCATCTTCTAACATATACAGCTAAGCATTCATTGAATTGTGTAAAAACTTTATATGAGTGAGAATCATTTTCTGAAACTGATCAACTTTATCATCATCTTCCAACATATATAGCTAAGCATTTATTGAATTGTGTGAAAACTTTATATGAGTGGAAATCATTTTCTAAAACTGATCAGCTTTATCATCATCGTCCAACATATACAGCTAAGCATTCATTAAATTATAAGAAAACTTTATATGAGTGGGAATCATTTTCTGAAACTGATCAGCTTTATCATCATCTTCCAACATATACAGCCAAGCATTCATTGAATTGTGTGAAAACTTTATATAAGTGGGAATCATTTTCTAAAACTGGTCAGCTTTATCATCATCTTCCAACATATATAGCTAATTATTCATTGAATTGTGTGAAAACTTTATAGTGGGAATCCTTTTCTGAAACTAATCAGCTTTATCATCATCTTCTAACATATACAACTAAGCATTCATTGAATTGTGTGAAAACTTTATATGAGTGAGAATCATTTTTTAAAATTGATTAGCTTTATCATCATCTTCCAACATATACAGCTAAGCATTCATTGAATTGTGTGAAAACTTTATATGTGTGGGAATCATTTTCTGTAATTGATCAGCTTTATATATTATCCAACGTATACAACTAAGTAAATTTGAATTTTGTGACAAATTGATAACAGCTGGAAATTATTTCCTAAAAGCAGCTCAGCTTTACACATTGTTCAACGTATACAGCTAAGCAAATTTTTATAAATAGCATACTAGATTAGGTACCTCCACACAATTATTCGTTGTTATGTTAAAATTATTTTTTTCCATTTTTGCATACTTCAGTTATTCTTTTCTTACTTCAAAAATGAATTTCGATGCTGTAGGTCCATCATATTTATCATCATCTTCATCTTCGGATGATGAAAATTTTCTGAAAAATATTATTGCAAAGATTGATGAAACCGAAGAAGTAATTCGCGAGTACATTAACAACAACATGATCCTCGCTAATAATTTACGTCAACAAAACTATCAACCGATCCATGGTGGCCCGATTCCCGATCACGCAGTGATCATCCGCGATCGAGAAACTGCGCATCAGAATTTGGTCATAGATTACTTTGCCGATAATCCACGTTTTGGTGAAGATATGTTTCGCCGTCGATATCGGATGTCACGAAGTTTGTTCCTTCGTATTGTTGATGCAGTAAAAGATCGTGACTATTACTTCCAACAACTCGTTTGACTTGATAGAATAGGATTATCACCGTTACAGAAAGTAACAACTATTTTTTGCGTCTTGGTATATGGTCTACTAGCTGATGCTACAGACGAATATGTTAAAATAGGTGAGTCAACTGCAATTGAAAGCATGACAAAATTTTGTTGTGCTATAGTGGAGATATTCGTAGAGCGGTATCTACTAACACCTAACGCTAATGATATTGCTAGGCTACTCTATATTGGGAAAAAACGTGATTTTCCAGGAATGTTAGGAAGTCTTGATTGTATGCATTGGAAATGGAAAAATTATCCAACGACATGGTCTGGGCAATACGTAGGACGTAGTGGGTCACCAACTATTATATTTGAAGCTATAGCAGATTATGATGTTTGGATATGGCACACATATTTTGGTATGTCAGGCACCAATAATGATATTAATGTGCTGGAGTCATCTAATCTTTTCTCTAATCTAGCTCAAGGTATTGCTCCTCTCACTCACTATGTTATTCAAGGAAAAGAGTATAATATGGAAAAGATATTTTGCCATGAAACAGGAAGCATGTAGAAAAGATGTAGAACGTGCGTTTGAAGGTCTCCAATCACAATTTGTAATTGTGGTAGGATCAACACGTTTTTGGGAAAAACATGTATTACATGACATAATGACTGCATGCATTATTATGCACAATATGATAATCGAGGATGAACGTGATCTTTATGCACCAATTCTATAAGTGAGGGAAGCACCAACACCATAAGTTGATATTATAGCAGATGAAACTACAAGATTTAATCAATTTATTGCACGTTACAGACAAATCAAGGATAAAGATATTCATATTGCGCTTCGTAATGCATTGATAGATCATCTATGGGAGGAATACACTAATTCAGATAGTTAAGTACACATTAAATTTGTAATTTTTACATTGTTGTTAATGTTTAATTATTTTCTTGTATTTTATTTTCTGTTGTGTTCTTAAATATAATGTTTTGGCAATATCAATAATAAAAATGTAATATTTTAGAAATTAAGTTATTTTAATTAATAAAATAATATTTTGTTGTTTTATTAATTTAACTTTTTAAATAATAAATCATTTTTTTAAAAAAATGTGAACAAAATAAAATTTGATATGTGGGGTTAATTGTTGAAATAGTTAAAAATATAGGGAATAGAAAATAATAATATAAAAGTAGATAAAAAAGAATATACTAATAAATTTTTTTTTTGGTACAAAAATTAGTGCAATGGGTTGAAGATGAATTACTGTTTGATGTGACTTTTGCATCATTTTGGTGCAAAATTTGTACCATTTTGGTGCGATGGGTTGAAGATAGCCTAAGGAAAGAGATACAGTTATAAGATAGTTCTCGTTTATTACCCATTTTTGTAGAAAGAGATACAGTTATAAGATAGTTCCGGTTCATTACCCATTTTTGTAGCCACTGCACGCATAAGATCATTAGCGTTGAGATGGGTGATTTCAGACTGTTGAACAATATTTGCAGATTATGCTCCCTTTCTACTGCTAAGCTCACCTATGCATAAGATACAGACAGCCTAAAAGTTAGCATGCTAAACAAAGAGCTTTGTCTAGAAATTTGACAAACAAAATAGAGTAACAAATACAAACACCAAAATGACTGAAAATAATGGAAAAAGGGAGGAGCAACTACCCAAGAGGGGGGAAAATATTCAACGAATTCCATGTAAAATTTAAGCAAAACAGAGAGAAAGGCTTTTGGGATTGAATAAAAAAGCGATGGGGAAACCATCTAGGGATAGAGATGAAATAAAATTTGAAAAGTTGGTAGTTGAAAAGAGATGATGGGAGTTACTGGCTCATGCGTTGCAAAAGTTTAGGTATCAATTAAATAAAATTGAGAGAGAGATGAGTGGAATTTGAAAGGTTGGTATATGAAAATAGATTATTGGACGAAGGCTGATGAATTGCAAAATATTAATTTTTAATTAAATCATAAACTTAGCTCAGTTTTTGATGATGATGATTGAAGAGTATGGCTAGCATAAATGGAAGGACTTGGACACTCATATCCTATTTTATAGGTAGTATGGATTTCATAAAATAGCTTCCTATTCCCTTGTTTGATTTGCATTTCCTTGTGTTGGTAGTATAAATTATAGAAAACGTCACTACTTTGTAGGAATTCATTTCTAACCAATTTAACAGGAATCTGGTGGAAAATATGACATTGGATGTTTCTTAAACATTTTGATTCCTCAGTTTTTGTTTTCCATCTAGACTAACGGAAATTATTGTTAGTGTCGGGTGTAGACACAAACCTCCGCAGGCGAGCAAGCGAGGTCGACGATGAGCTTGAGGCGTGTTTCAGGCGAGCTCGTGGCGGGCGAGCTTTGCAGGCGAGGTCGTCGGCGAGTTGCAGGCGAGCTCAAG
>NC_033797.1:49883129-49911269 GCF_001876935.1 Asparagus officinalis | reverse complement strand
TGAGCGCACGCATGGCTGGCGACAGGCTGTCGCTAGCTGTCGTTAGGGTTTTCCTATAAAAGGGAAACCCCCGAGCACGAGATTCGATGGCAGCTTCTCCTCCTCTCTCTCTCGCGATTTTCCCCTGGCGGCGCCCGCTCCCTTTTCTCTTCTTCTCTGTCTTTTTTTCTTCAGCTCACGTAATTTGTGAGGAAGGAATTTAAGAAAAGGGAATTTATTGAGGGGGAATTTAAGAAGAAATTAAAGAGGGTTATTACTGTAGCTACAATAACGATTTGTTATTTGTTGAGAGATCTCAAGTTTGAGATCTGCTCTTACATTATAATTTCTTTGATTTATAAGATATTAATTGTGTGGCTCCCGAGGACGTAGGCAAGTTTGCCGAACCTCTTTAAATCTTAGTGTACTTTTCTCTACTGTGTTTTTTTAGTTTTAGAGGTTTAGCATAGCTCCGAGTATTTCCCAACAACTGATATCAAAGCTTAAAACGAACTAGAGGAAGTTAGATTCAAATGGGAGCGATGGTCGCAGATGAAGGAAAAGTGAGATTAGAGAAGTTTGATGAAACATATTTCGGATTCTAGAAAATACAGATAGAGGATTATCTGTATTAACCCCTCTCGGGGAAGAAGCCGGATTCTATGAAGGATGATGAGCGGAACCTTCTAGACAGACAAGCCCTCGGAGTTATCAGATTGACGTTAACTCGTAATGTTACGTTCAATATTGTGAAGGATAAGACCACGGTGGGTCTTATGGCAGCACTCTCAAATATGTATGAGAAGCCATCAGCCGCGAACAAAGTTTATTTGATGAGGCGATTATTCAATCTGAGAATGGCGAAAGGCGCGTCAGTAGCACAATACCTCAACGAACTCAACACGGTCATAACCCAATTGAGTTCAGTTGAAATTGAGTTTGGTGAGAAAGTTCGAGCGTTGATCTTTTTGTCTCCTCTACCAAAAAGTTGGAATGCTACAATCACAGCTGTGAGTAGCTCGTCAGGAAGCAACAAGTTGAAGTTCGATGATGTTCGTGATCTGGTTCTCAGTAAGGAGATCTGACGAAAAGAGTCGGGTGAAGCTACAACCTCTTCAGTATTGCAAACATAGTCAAGAGGTAGAAATTCAACCAGAGGGAACAAGCGAGGCAAATCTGTTAGTTGGGGTGGATACCAACCTCCGGCGGAGGAGCTCCGACGAGCTCCAGGATGAGCGCAGGCGAAGATGGAGGCGGGCTCGAGCCCTGGCGACGAACGCGACCCTCGATGTTCGACAAACGCGACCCTTCGACGAACGAACGCACCCCTCGAGCGAACGCACCCCTCGAGCGAACGCACCCCTCGGGCGAACGCAACCCTCAGCGAACGCACCCCTCGCGTCGAGCTGAATGCTCGCGTGGCTGGCGACAGCTGTCGCCATGTCTCGTTCGGCTATAAAAAACCCCCTTTGTGCCCTAGGGTTTCGGTGTGCAGAACTCCCCCTTTTCCCTCTGGCGGCAGCAGCGAAACCCCCCCTCAGAGCGAGGCTTCTCTCCTCCGATCTCTCTCTCTCGCGTGGCTTTCTTCAGCGGCGGCGTCGGACCCAAATCGCAGCAGCGATTTTTTTGTCATTTAACTCCAGCTCTCAATTGTTTGAGGGGAGTTTAAGAAAAGGATTGAGGAGAGAGTATAAAAGAGGGGTTTTATATTGTGGGGTTATTATTTAATCTCAAGTGAGATTTGAAAGGGATTATTCTCTTTAATATTAACACTGTAGCTACAGTGTTCAATTTGAGAAATCCCAGTTTAGGGATTTGCTCTTGACTTGTAATTTCTTGTTTGAGATTAATAAGAAATTATCTGTGTGGCTCCCGAGGACGTAGGCAGTTGCCGAACCTCGTTAATTCAATATGGGCGACGCCAAGCCTGTGAGCACACCCTTGGCCAGCCATTTTCGTTTATCGAAGGATCAGTCTCCTCAGTCAGAAGAAGAGAAAGAGAGTATGGCTCAGGTTCCTTACGCCTCAGCTATCGGAAGCTTGATGTACGCAATGGTCTGTACGAGACCAGACATTGGCCATGCAGTGGGAGTGGTCAGCCGGTTTATGTCGAATCCAGGAAAAGCTCATTGGGAAGCGGTCAAGTGGATTCTGAGATATCTACGAGGCACCACACAGAAGTGTTTGCACTTTGGTAAGGGAGAGGTAGAAGTGCAAGGGTACGTAGATGCAGACTTCGGTGGCGAAGTTGATCACCGAAGAAGCACCACCGGCTATGCATTCACCGTTGGAACTACAGCTGTTAGTTGGATGTCATAGGTACAGAAGATCGTTACCCTATCCACTACAGAAGCTGAGTACGTTGCAGTCACTGAAGCCAGTAAAGAGATGATATGGCTTCAGGGTTTGTTGACAGAGCTGGGATTCAAACAAGAGAAGAATGTCTTGCACAGTGACAGCCAGAGTGCGATACACTTGGCGAAGAATTCAGCATTTCATTCTAGAACGAAGCATATTGCGCTTCGGTACCACTTCATCAGATCCCTGTTGGAAGATGACGTGTTAAAACTGGAAAAGATTCCAGGAAGAAGTTCGACGACGTTCGTGATTTGGTTCTCAGTGAGGAGATCCGACGGAGAGAAACGGGTGAAGCTACAACCTCTTCAGTATTGCAAACATAGTCAAGAGGTAGAAATTCAACCAGAGGGAACAAGCGAGGCAAATCTGTTAGTTGGGGTGGATACCAACCTCCGGCGGAGGAGCTCCGACGAGCTCCAGGATGAGCGCAGGCGAAGATGGAGGCGGGCTCGAGCCCTGGCGACGAACGCGACCCTCGATGTTCGACAAACGCGACCCTTCGACGAACGAACGTACCCCTCGAGCGAACGCACCCCTCGAGCGAACACACCCCTCGGGCGAACGCAACCCTCAGCGAACGCACCCCTCGCGTCGAGCTGAATGCTCGCGTGGCTGGCGACAGCTGTCGCCAGCCTGTCTCGTTCGGCTATAAAAACCCCCTTTGTGCCCTAGGGTTTCGGTGTGCAGAACTCCCCCTTTTCCCTCTGGCGGCAGCAGCGAAACCCCCCCTCAGAGCGAGGCTTCTCTCCTCCGATCTCTCTCTCTCGCGTGGCTTTCTTCAGCGGCGGCGTCGGACCCAAATCGCAGCAGCGATTTTTTGTCATTTAACTCCAGCTCTCAATTGTTTGAGGGGAGTTTAAGAAAAGGATTAAGGAGAGAGAGAGTATAAAAGAGGGGTTTTATATTGTGGGGTTATTATTTAATCTCAAGTGAGATTTGAAAGGGATTATTCTCTTTAATATTAACACTGTAGCTACAGTGTTCAATTTGAGAAATCCCAGTTTAGGGATTTGCTCTTGACTTGTAATTTCTTGTTTGAGATTAATAAGAAATTATCTGTGTGGCTCCCGAGGACGTAGGCAGTTGCCGAACCTCGTTAAATCTTGGTGTACTTTTTCTATACTGCGTTTCTGTTGTATTAGGGGTTTCAGCGTTAAATTCCCAACAAAATCAAACTACAGAGGTAGATCAAAGGACCGGAGGTCCAAGTCAAGGAATCCAAGCAACAGCTCGAAGGCTATCGAGTGTTGGAATTATGGAAAGACCGGGCATTACAAGAATCAGTGTAAGATATTTTATTCTTTTTGTTTTATTTTTTTATTAATCTAAAATCAATCATTCCTCATCTTTATCTTTTTCCCGGGTAATTCTAGAGTAGTGTCTTCATCATCTACTCGATTGTGACATCAGGATCAAGTTGTATTTTTTGTGTTGTTATCTTTCCTAGGCTCGTTAATCTTTTATCTTGTCGTTTAACTTCACAAAGAAGTTAAATGTATTTACGATGTTCAACACAAACTTCTTAAAATACAAACTTTGATTTTTTTATTATTTCAATGAGAATAAATATTATATATATATATATATATATAATTTTTGTGTTTCTAATTTATTACTTAATAAGATTAGGAGTTACCTCTTTTTTCTCTACAATAAATTCTTCCGATGTGCATCTAATAAGAGTTTTTGTTACGTCAATAATATTACATTTGTTCTATTCCTATCATTTTTCACAAAGATCTAAACTAAGTATCTGCATTTTTATTGCTAATTTGTCTTAGATTATAATCTTAATATTTAATTTCTTTAGTATTTGAAGAACAAAGTATGAAATTTATGAATGCTTACTAATTTTCCTTATATATTCTATAGAGAACTCTTCTTTGATTGAGATAAAGTTATTAAATTAATCTTTAATGTAATTTAGTTGGTGCTTCTTTAATAGACATGATTTATGTTAATGCTAATTCAAATGATTCATGGACGTTTTCTGAATTTTAGATTTATTTTCGACATTTTCTCATTTGCAATGGAAATAGCTTGATTCTTTTGAAGGATATCTCTGAACATTCTGATAGTATCTCCATACGTAATTCATTGTATTCTTTTACTCTATAAATATTATTAACATCAGAGATTAATGTTTCTAAATTATAATCAATTAATGCTAAGCTATTATATTATAGTCTTTTATCATTTTTATGAATTTAAACATCTATTAATTAATGTTACTAATGTGTTTTGCTGCTCCAACTTATTAGTAAAATTTTATGCAGTTACTTTAATTTATATGGTAACGATAATTTTTAAGGTATAATATTTTTTAAATTTTTATTCTCTAATATGATATTTTAATCAATTCTTATTGCTTTTGTTTACCACTATCAATTTAGACTATCTTTAGATGCTGAAAAGGGATAGTAAACCGTAAATTAGTATATATATATATATATATATATATATATATATATATAAATGAAAGAATACCTAACAACTACACTTTTGGTTGCCAAGTTTTAAAATTTCAGCCTTTCTTATGGTTTTAAACTTTGAGGGTGTGATTTGTAATTTTTAAAACTTTAGGAGTATTTTTAAAAAATTACTTTTAAGTTTGGTGGTTGTAACTTCTATGTTTCATGTGTCGGTGGTAATTTTTAAATATCACGATATTTCTTACAACTCTAAAATATTGAGGCTGCTTTTTACAATTGTTAAAACTGTAGATTAACTTTTAAAAAATTTAAAATTTAACGGTCTACTAATAGTTTTCAGATTTGATGTGTACTGGTTATAAATTTTAAAAATTTAGAGTTTTTTTTATGATTTTTAAATTTTGAAAGAGTTTTTTCTATAACTTTTGTAACTTTGAGGTTAATTTTGGTAAATTTTAAATTTTTAGGTGCATGAGGGTAATCTCTTTAATTCATCTTTTGTTATTTGTAATTTTTAAATTTTTAAAATTTCGGAGTTGTTATTTATAATTTAAACTTTTTAGTGTGTTTCTATAATTTTTAGGACATTGAGGGTGTTAATTAAAAATTTTAAATTCTTAGGAGGCTGTTATTAATTTCTTGATTTCATATTTGTTGTTTTAAGTTGTGAAATGTCAGAAACAGGTGCGTTATGGTAATCCCTTGAATTCATCTATGTTGTTTGCAAGTTTTAAAATTTTAGAATTTCAGGTGCTTGTTAGTAATTTGAACTTTTGAGGGTGTTCCTATAATTTTTGAGATATTGAGATGTTAACTGTAAATTTTAAATTATTCGCAAACTACTGTTAATTTCTTGATTTCATGTTTGTTGTTTTAAGTTTTTAGATGTCGGGAAAGTTTTTATAATTTTAAACTTTTCAGGGTATTTTGTGCAATTTTAAAACTTTTTAGGCTTTTTACAATACTTTATATATTATAGTATGTTAGCTACGTATAATTTCTTTATCTTAACAAACTTATACCATGAAGATGTTTTATATATTTTATTAATATTATTTTTAAATTGTTAAGCTATAAATACTTCACATAGGATTAGGATAGGATATAATTATGACTAAGATAGATTAAAATATAAATAAAATATTTAAAACAGTGAAGGGCAATATTGACCACAGAAAGATTTTCCCGAACTCGTGCTTTTAAAGGGAACATGATCCGCGATGAAGTTTGGGTTTAATTACATATTTGGCTTAGAGAAAAAAAAGCAAAACGTTACTGGAGCTAGAAAAAAAAAACCAAACTAGTAATAAAGGTGTACAGAAAATACCAATCAGGTGTATTTTTTTCAGCCGACTTGACTTCTTTAGGTCTAGGCCAAAACAAAGCTATATTAGCTTGAACCAACCGGGCCCATAAATAGTAATCTACTCTTCTATACTTAGGGGCTGTTTGGTTCGTTTCTTACATATAGGGAAATGCATTTCTATGTACAAAAACACAAGTTTTGAGTTTTCCAAAATTTTCCAAAAAATAGATTGTTTCCCTTTGGTTCGCACAAAAAAATGGTGGGAAACCAATGTATTTATTTTTCTTGTGTTTAGTTCGCATGGAAAAAAAGGAAAAATTTTCTTTATATGGCAAAAAGCCGACGTGGCTGTAGTTTTCGTCGATTTCACGAGGTTTGAGGAAGGAATTGGAGGAGAGAAAAAAATCTGATGTGGCGGCGATTTTCACCGAGTTTCCCTTCTTCAACCCTAGCTAACCAAAGATGAGAAAAAAAACCGACGGAAAGCTTATAGCCTACGTGGCCACAAAAAATCTGATGTGGAGGCGGTGTAAAACTTTTCCACCGAGTTAAAAAACGAACCAAACAGCCCCTTAAAGGAGAACCCAAAGAATTACCATTCAAGCTATAGTAAAAAATGCTATAGTAAATACTGCATAATAAACAATAAATCAAATATGGATCTCGGTACTCAAAGGTACTGTTCATACTATGATATTTTACTGTAGCATAAATAGTAAATCAAATCGGCTCCTCTATGCTTAAAGTTACTAATTATGATACAATAAACATTAAAACTTAAAATATATATAATTTAGTGTATCATAAACAGTAAAACAAATCAAATGTATTAAAATTTAGATCATTTTTTAAATATAAAGGAGTATATATAATTTTTAAATTAAATATATTAAAACTTGTATCTTCTTTAAGTATAAAAGAATAGATATAATTTCTAATTTTAAATATATAATAATTAAATCAAATGTATTAAATATTAAAACTTAAAGGATCAGACTAAACCCTAAGGCTGCGTTTGGCAAGGGGCTAAATGAGGGGTTAAGGTGGTTTAACCCCTCATTAGCCTGCCAAACATAAAAAAAAAGCAAAGGGTTAACAAACCCTCACGTGACCCCAAAAGCACATTTAACCCGTCAAAAGAAGGGTTAACAATTCTTCGCAAGAAGGCGGAACAAGGCTTGTTCCGCCTCCTCACGCGAGGGTAGGCAGAGGAATTTAGAAAAAAAATTCATCTGGATCATCGTTCTCTCGCTGTCTTAGTCACTCTCCTCCACTTTCTCCTCTCTTTACTCAGCACTCTTTCTCCTCTCTTTACTCAGCACTCACTTTTCAAGCTCTCTAATGGCGGAATCGATCGTCGATTTCGGTGGGGGCAGTCATGAAAAGATTGCTCCTTTCTGCTTCCATCTCTTGATTTTGGGCTAATTTTAGCGCGAGCTGTCGGTTTGGGGAGTGGTCGGTTGTTGAGCTTCAGAATTAGGGCTTTAGTGGCGAGGACTTGGGGCTTCTTCTTCGAGAGCAGAGGAGGCATGAATTAATCGATCGAGAGCGAGAGCGAGAGCTTGACATGTATAGGAGTGGTTCCTGTCCTCCGACCGTCGAAGGATCCCTAAACGCAATTTTCACACAGGTTAGTGTTTATTGTATTTGTTTTTTATTTTTATTGTTTTGAAAATTTGTTGATACACCCAGCTTGCTCATGTGGTATGGTTGACAGTGAACCGGTTGACCTTGTATATTTGTCTTTGTAGCATCAGCTTGTATGAGAATGTTGTTATTGAAGATCTGATTGTTTATCATTTGTTTGTTACAATTTGTGTTTCATGAAATCTTTTATCCTCTCCTACTTTGAATTGTATTGGTTCTTCTCATAATACAATTATTATGAAGATATTTAGCATTTGTTTGTTTTACTTCGTGCATCTCTAGTTTTATAAATCTCCATATTTTGACCTGTATTTATCTTTCTAAACTAATTTTGGGATTATATTATTCGTGGAGATAAAGAGCTACCCCTTTATAGGTGATGTTGGTGATTGTCTTAGAAATGCTTACTGCTGCTAGAATGGCTCAATGAGTGCTGCAAATCGGTCTCATGGAAAAAGTGTTCTGTTGTTACAGAAGGGTCATTGATGCTCATGCTCCTTTAGCAGTTCTTCTCTTCTCAGGAAATCATGGCAAGACATATCACCAGTTAGACTGTGAGAGAACGTCATGCAATAATATGCAATAGTCTTTGTTGAGAGATTTGAGAATTGGTATCCAGGTTCCTACTGGAAGGACTTTGGTTCATTTGATCTCCCATATCACCTTACAAAAACCTGCAAATTGAGAATTCACTTCATTTGATCTCCCATATCACCTTACAAAAACCTGCAAATTGTGATTCATGGGATGTGCCTGTGAGAGTTCATGCGGATCTGTGTGCATTGACATATTCTTGCCAATGAAATGATGTGGTTTCCAGGAAATGACACTTGTTGTAGCGTATCTTATCGATGTCAAAACCCTGATATTCGTGACTTTGCATCATGAGTTGAAATATAGTTGGGTTTTTTGGTTCGAATTTGTGCTTGTTGTCGAGCTGTTGGGGCTGTTTTTCCAGTCACTATGCTGATTCGAGCTTGTTTAGCTCTCTATTGTTGGGTTTTTTGGTTCGAATTTGTGCTCGTTGTCGAGCTGTTGGGGCTATTTTTCCAGTTACTATGCTTATTCGAGCTTGTTTAGCTCTCTATTGTTAGGTTTTTTGGTTCGAATTTGTGCTCGTTGTCGAGTTTGTGCTCATTGTCGGTGAGATTGCTGCAACTGTTTGTCTCACATTTGTTTGAGGTTGTGATAATTTGAATTGTAACTAAAATTTTCGATGTTTTGGTTATTTTACAGTAAGAACGAAGGGGAGAATGAGGGGATATCCGTAATAGGAAATCAAACAGTGAGAGAGCCCAGGGTTGTCGTACAGACAACTAGTGATATCGATATTCTTGATGATGGATGCCGTTGGAGAAAATGTAGGCAAAAAGCGGTGAAGGGAAATCCAAATCCAAGGTGAGCAAACAACACAAATTGACCTGCATTGAATTCAAATCTTAGAGACATATTCAATGTGCATATGACACTTATATATCATATAGTTCATATTTATTCACCAATATTTTTTTGAATTTCAGGAGCTATTACAAATGTACAACAGTTGCCTTTTGCCCACATTATCCCATTGGTTGTCAACAGTTGCCTTTTGCCCACATTATCCCATTGGCTCCCCAGGTTTATGTATGGTAGAATTGAGGTCAGTCACCACCTACAGCAGCGATGCCCTTTTCCTCAACCAAATGACTCAAGTTTCGGCTATGTTAAGTTCAATTTTGTAGTGTTTGCTTTGGAAATTTTCTCGCTTTGTTTTGTTTTTACTTTCAGGCGGGATCTCTGCTGAAATTGGCTACGGGTTTGGTTTTCTATATTGCTGGGAATGGAGTGTTTTGCTCATTGTTTTAGTGATGAAATTTGCTATGGGATTGGCTTGTTATATTGCTGGGAATGGAGAATTTTGCACATTGTAATACTGTTGGAATTTGCTAGGCATTTGGATTGTTATATTGCTGGAAATCTGCGGGGTATAGCTTGCTTATGTATGGTTGAGGATAAACCATGTTTTGTGGACTACATTTTTATCTTGTATTTTGCTCTGGAGCTACATGTCTAAAAGCTCACAAGCCTTTTGTAATAGTTTTTGCTTCTTAGAATTTTGTAAGGGTGAGGGTTGTCTCACTTTAGAATTGATCACTCTCATTTCACAATGAGAGGCGATACCATGTAGTTTCTTTTCCTTTAATGGTATTCTACTCTTCAAAAAAATCACAATAGCCACACAAATCAAACTCCATTTACATTGGAGATGCTTCAAGCTAACATTGGCTATGGATACTCTAACTATGAGAATTCCTGAATTCTTACATGAATTATCAACATCAGCAACAATAGAGTATGTATCAGAAAGCGAGGATGAACCTAGAGAAGACTTGTTCATTGAGTCATTTTTGTGTGGAAACATGAGCTAGTTCAAATGCTTTTTTCGACACTGTACAAGTTGTTCTCTGACAATAATATGTTGTAGTAAAATGGTAGTTTTGTATATTCCTGATAGGGTTTTGTGTGTAAATCTTGAGAAGTTGGTCTTAGAGAACCTTAGTCACATTTGTTTATTACTATTTTAATTTTATTTTGGAGGTCCTTTCAGATTGAAAAATAATGGATCTTTGAATACTGTTGTATTATAAATCTTCAATAAGGACGAAAGTGGTATTTTTTAAAAAAGTCATGAGATTAATCTCCTTAACCCCTCTTTATTTGCCAAACACAAAAGATTTAACCCCTTGTCTTAACTATCATATCCAAACGAGTTTAGAATTTTTTTAACCCTTCATGATGGATTAACTAAGTTAACACTTCTCTTTAATCCCTCCACCTTAACCCTTTGCCAAACAGGGCCTAATGTCGCAACATTCGCAAGAGTTTTAACAATCGGATCGGGTCCATTCTCACATATATAAACCCTATCCTAAACCCTCATCGTCCTCATTTATCGCATCCGTCATGGGTGAAGAAGAGAAAATCGACCCCAAATTTGATGAACTTGCCCTAAACACTCCTCCTAAAAGCGCCGTCTCAGATCATCGGACGCCTGAAGAGTTGGTAGCGAAGGCTATAGCGCCGGTGAAGGCGGAGTACCTCCGCCCTCCGCCGCCGTCGAGGCCGCGGTCGAACGACGACGCAGTCGACGATGATGCCAGCGAGAGGAAGAGAGCCGCTGTTACCCCTTCTGGCGTTGTTAAGGAGAAGAAGTCCAAGCGCCAGCTCAAGAGAGAGCGGCGTCAGGTCAGTGTAATTTGCTATGCGATCTCGATCACTTGCAGAGATTTCTTTTGATTAAAAGGACGCATCTTTAACAGTTTTCCAGTGATGTGGTTTTATGATTTGTTCTATTCAGTTGTGCTAAAGTTGAGGAATTGATAGTTTAGTTTTACTGGAGAATTGGTGGGTTTCTCTTTTGTTAAGTAAATCTTTGTTGCTTCATACACATTGCACGGTGATGACCTTAGTCTATGCCATTGATTTTTCTTAGTGTAAGTAAGCACTTTGATCTCCTGAAGAAAATGTTGGGATGTACTGTCATTAAGCAGCAACCAGGCTTTTATGTTTGAGATATGAGAGTCTTTGGCAAATTTAAGCTTAAAAATATACTACGCATAGATTATGAAAGGGCTAAATATTTTATTGTTTTCACATCTACTCCTTTACCTCTTCATGAATTTGTGGAACAATGACTAGGAACCTGGACGAATCTGCACGATGGAGGTATGTACGCTAGAGGAATTAATGAAAAGGCATACTGCGGAAACCATGTATTAGATTGCTTCTTGCGGTAGAAAACTCAGTGATTGTGACCTTTAATTAACTTGGAGTTGGAAGCGCAATTTATTCTCTCCCATTTTAATTTGTTTTTCAAGATATCTTCTCAAATTGTTGGAAAAAGGCTGCAAGGAAGAGGGAGTAAGGAGAAGGATTAAGCTAGTTAAATGATTGAAGAAAGAAGTATAAAGTTGGGTAGCAAGTTAGATGAGTTTTATTTTAGCCTTCATGCTCATCACTAGTGTTTGGGAGTGGAGAGGTTATAGCTAAACAATTGATTAAAGAGGTATTAAATTTGTTAGCCCGTTGGTGAGATTTATTTAATCTTTGTGCTCTTATTTAGTTTGGAATAGAGAGGATTATTACTACTTTACTTATAGATAAAGGTTTACATCTAACCCTGTCTAAGGAGTTGGATCAGCAAACCCTTCACATTTAGAGATTAACTCATTTTTACCTGTCTAGAAGGCTTCTTAACCCATTTGTAATTTTTGCATTTAGCAAATTAAGATGGATTAAGTCACTTTATTCCATGTGTAAATTTTTTGTTTTGCAGGTTAAGGAGAGATTAAACTCTCCTCAACCCCTTAATCAACCCATTGCCAATCAACACCTTATAGATTTTGAGTTGTATCTTAATCTTAATCTTTGCTCAAAATTATTTTGAAAATTGAATTAGTCTTAAAATGACTTTGAAATTCCTTTGACTGCAGTTATATCCTAAGCTGTAAATCCTATTCTCCTAAGTCCAATGGAATCATATCAGAGCTAATAACCATTTTGTCCTATGCTGGACCATGAGCAATGCAAATTTAAATTCGAAGGCAGCCTGGATGTGTAGTTTTGTTGTGCTATGCTATTGCTTTGCTCTTACTAACTGAATGGGTAATAGATATCCATTCAGTGCTACTTATTGAATTTAAAGTTTTGATGTTTTGCATTTAAAAATTAGTTTTATACTCACACTTTTTGCACAAAATCAGGAACAAAAGTCTGCACTAAACATTTGCCCAGTAGTAGCTAAACGTGGAAGTGGTGATGCATGCACTTATGGTGATAAGTGCCGTTTCAGCCATGACTTGGATGCTTTCCTCGCTCAGGTATAATGTTATAGATTATTTATCAATTCTGTGTAAAATATGCATTTGGCAGTCACACTTGTCAACACTTCTAATGAATAGAACTTCATTGCTTGCAGAAACCACCTGACCTAGAGGGGAGTTGTCCTTTCCTTGATGCTGAAAAGTCCTGCCCATATGGGATAACTTGTAGATTCTTGAGTACACACAAGAGAACCAGTCAAAAAATAGAAAGCCTGGCTTCCTCCAAGAAAACCCATGAAATCAATAAATTAAACAAAGATTTTCAGAGACTATTGTGGAAGAACAAAGTCACTTTTCCAAAAGCAGATGCTCAACTCAAATTGCTTGGATTAAGGGTATTGCAAAGTTGGTGGACCTTTATTTCCATATGCTGAATTTATATTTCAGTAATTGTCCCAGATTTTATGTTTGTCACCCTTATATGAGAAATCTTTAAATGTTACCAAAATTTCAAGATTCTCTTTATCTTTGATATTTTAGAAAATATTGTCAACGTTGTTGCCTGCTCAAAGCATTTCCACTTCAGTGTTTCATGGATATATAATTCCTCGTTTTTCCACTTTGGCTTAAGATGTCAAGGCACCGTTTTACGAGATCTATTGTTATGATGTGTTTGAAAGATCCTTTGGAAACAGAATGTCCGAGAAAAAAAAGTGTGAATTCTAATTCTTAGATTGCTTTCTGGTGTGTGATACTTAAAAAAAGGAAAAATTTCCAAGATTAACTTGCATGCTTATAAATCATTGAAACAAAATGTTGGTTCTTTTCTGAAATATTTTGTAAATGCTGATATCCGACTTTTCTCTTGCTGACTAAACTGAATTTACAGGTAGGTAACAATACAAAGGCAGAGCCAGAAATGTGTGAGGGGGCAAGCCTGGAAGATAATTTAAATGGATCACATGAGCTTCATGTGGATGATAGTAATGAGACGCCTAGCGGAATAGTAGATAACACAAAGTGTGCTTCAGTAGAGTGTACAGAAAAGGATTGCCTAGAGGGGACGTTGGTCACTAATGATACACGACCTTTGAAGAAGATTAAGTGTCCTAGTGATGAACCGTGCCCCTCCACTGAAATAAGTAACGGTTAGATTATTGTCTTAAATTTTCTTTTCTCTGCATATGTAACACATTTGTGTGCACTGCAACTGTCTTTGTTGATGCTGTAATTTGACCATGCACATGTGTTCCACAAACTAATTCAGAGGAGCTTAAAGCGGAAAACAATGTGGATCAAATTTCAGCTGATAATAGCTCAGGTTCATCTGAAGTTGATATGAGTTTGCGACCACATCCAAGGGAAAAGAAACTCATTGATTTTAGTAGAAAGCTGTATCTGGCACCTTTAACTACTGTTGGTAACCTTCCTTTCAGAAGGATTTGCAAGATGTTAGGAGCTGATATTACTTGTGGAGAAATGGCCATGTGTACAAATCTCTTGCAGGTAAGTCCTAAGTATTTGTGCCCCATATTGCAAATTTACTAAAGTAAATAGACTGCCATTGTTTTTTCCTGATCGTTTTTAGCTGCAGTAATGAATCAGAGAGAATTTATTTAGTTAACTGATCTTACCTAAGTAAAAAATGGTGGCTATAGGCATTTCACTTATTAGTTGAATTTCAAGAAGGAATTCCACCATAACGTACTTCTATGAAGGATACTTTGACATTCGATTCAATTAAAATTCTACTTATCCATAATGAGAAATGTTATTCTATTTCTTTTTAACTTAAGTCCACTGAGAAACCAATTATTTCTTTGTCCATCGATGCCCTCTCAGAATCCACACTCACTTGTCAGATATTTTCAGAAGAGGCATCAAGTTAATGCATCATTGCATTCTAGCAATAGTTTTATAGATATAGATTTTGAATCATTTTCCATTCTTTTTTGTTTTCATAAGCTAGTAAACATATGCATATTATTCTATGAATTATTTTCTCTAGAGTCGTTGAGCTTGCTATAGTTGCATGGTGGTAAGAATTAGGCCAGCAGAGCATAAATTGACTTCCTCTCAAAAGCGCTGTGACAACTGTAGAATATGCATATTATGCCTGTTATAAAGTCCAGCAAAAGTTTCGATGGTATTGGAAGCATCAAGGAATTATCTCAGTGGTAGTGCCTGAAAATCACATTTAAGGTGGAGTAATGGACTTGCGTATCCTGCATGTCTTATCATGGTTGGATAATGTTAACGAATCATAGATCAGTGATAGGTGATAGCAGGATCCTTTCTGTTGGGGTAGTTTGTTAGAATAATCAATGTGTGCAATTCCTATATTTCTTATTATTCTCAAGGATAAAAAAATGCATTATGTTTGATGTATGATCCATGATGCCATCGCCAATTTCTACTTTTAAATTAGGACAGAATAAGCACCCATTGGCTTTTGAAGTTAAAAAAAAGGAGTTCGGAGGTTTCATAAAGTTACCAATATTGGATCTTGCTCAGAATGTTTGTAAAAGCAAAAGAACAAAGATGTCGCCGAATTCAAGGATGAGTCTTTTCTAGGTGAATATAACAAAACATTTTAGTTTACCTCAATCAACTGAGGATACTTCTCTTCAAGCCAAAAATCAAATACTGCTTCTGGATTGCATGACTATTTCAAGATGGTTTTTCCACTGGAAGGTCTATTTCCTGTATGATTATCATCTCTATGGGTCAATTCAAACATTACATATGTCAAAAAGTTAACTTGCAGCATCATCCATATGCATGAATCTCTATCTATGTGCTTTCCTTTATCTGTAGAGGTGTTTTATAGCTTTTAGTTGTAATTTATGTCTTTATTTGATCAGTCTGTGACCGAAGAAGGCTATTGGGACTTAAGTTAACAAAATTGTGTGTATATATGATAGTTATGGTTTCTAACTTTTAGACCTTATCTGTGCTCATCCCTTTTCGCTTTTGGTTTTGTGATTTAAGAGGGAAATAATTTGTTCTTCAATGTACCTTCACTGTATTTTTTTTTCTTCAATATCAACTTCTGCTGTGATTTCTTCTATTTAGTTGTGAATTTGAATGGGCTTCTATTTCTACCACCATGTGGTAGAATGTAGTCTGATTCCTCATGTAACAACTCCATTTGTTCTTTAGCAAAGGGTTGCCCTTGTGGAGAGATGATAGAGACATAAAAGCATGATGGTTTGTAGCTCATTGAAGAGATCACTAAATCTTTTAAAATATAGAACTTGACATATCTATCGGCCTCCTCTTGTTGGGCTTAAGTTGGTGTCCACATCATAGCAAACTAGTAGTGAAAATATGAAATACTGAAAATGTTGACTATTGCTAGCATCAAATTTGTGAATGAAGTACTTCTTACTTATTCTTTTGATGAAGCAGCATTTTTAGTTTAGGAATTGTTATTTTTGTTGTCCTTTACTTTATTTTGACATGGAAAGTAACTTCAAGATTTAAATCTAAAAGCTTATCTGTTCAAGGCTTCATAGCATTTATTGACTGTTATCGATATCTTAATTCAACGCCTATATATCCGATGAGCTTCCACAGGGTAAATTGTATTAGATGAGTGCTTTCAATTTTTGGATGTTGATTGGAATTACTTAACTTAATTGATAATCTGCAATTGAGGTTGCATTCAATAGATACTGTTTGTTCATCAATAGTAACCATTGTTTGAATTTTAGGGACCGCTTCTGGAGTAAAGGTATCTGTTAGAATGTGTTATTAGTTTCTGGATGTTAACACTGTTTAATCCATCTTGATCAGAAATATATGCATCTTTGAGTATACACACATGCGCATGTGCATGCACACGTCTTGTTTAAGATGGTAAGGAAAAAAGTAACATATGACTGGTGTGTCTTATTAATGTCAGTTTATAAACTCAAGCCACCTGGATGGCTGAAATTATGGTTGGTTGATGCGTTTCTTTGCCCATCATATATGAACTCTTGTTGTGCTTCCCTGGCTGTATTGACTAATCTTCATTAGGATCCGAGGTAAATGTTCCCTTTTCTGCTAGCTGGTTGTCATAGCCTTAGAGGAGTACACTGACTGGTTTACTAATAAAAGTAATGCCACCCAGTGCCGTCTACAAGCCACATCCGAATCATAATTTTTCATCAGTATGATTTTCTTGTACTGTTGGTGAGTTCCTCTCTCATTTTTCTGTTAGTGGGCTATGTTTGGTTGCACTCTAAAACTTTCTGTTGGCTAATAGTCATCTCTAAGGAAACATGGAGTTGCATATTACTAATCTTGCGTGAAAGTTTATATCTACTGTGGATTGAATTTGGAGTTGGTGGTCGCTGACTTTTGAGTAGGCATTAAAAAATTTGATTAATTTATCCCCACCCGGTTATTCTGTATATACATGAGTATGGTTTGAGTGATTCTGGTGCAAGTGAATTTTGGTAACTGGTTTTTATCTTTTTTTTAAAAAAATCTTTTTTCCCCAATAGATTTTGGATTTGAGTTTCATAAAATGTTCTATACAAATTGACTCCTTTTTTGTGTACTGGGGAATGCTTTAGGGTCAAGCTTCAGAATGGGCATTACTGAGGCGCCATTCGTCAGAGGATATTTTTGGGATACAGATATGTGGATCATATCCAGATACGATAGCACGAACTGTTGAACTTGTAGATCGCGAGTGTGAAGTTGATTTTATTGACATTAATATGGGTTGCCCAATTGATATTGTTTGTAACAAGGGTGCTGGATCTTCTTTGCTTACAAAGCCTATGCGAATGAAGAGCATTATTCAAGCAGCTTCTGGCACAACTGACAAGCCTATTACTGTGAAGGTACTATAATTATCAGTCATAGCAATTATGGGAGAAGCAAAAGCTTAGGCTTGTTTTCTTTATAGCTGTATTCTGAAAATCCTTACTGAAGGAGCAAAGAATATTTCCTTACAGACACTGTTTTTTCCCCTGTTGAGGATTGTTCATACGATTCCAATATGATTTCCCAAAAGTTTGAAAATTTTCTTTTCAAAACCAGGTGCGTACGGGGTACTTTGAGGGTCGAAATCGTATTGATTCTCTGGTTTCAGATATTGCTCAGTGTGGCGCCAGTGCAATTACCATACATGGTCGATCACGACAGCAAAGGTACAGCAAGCTTGCTGATTGGGACTATATCTACCAATGTGTAAGAAAGTCCCCCAACACATTGCCAGTTCTGGGAAATGGTGATATCTTTTCATTCACTGAATGGAATAAACACATAACTGAGTGCCCTGAGCTCTCAACTTCTATGATTGCTCGAGGTGCTCTAATTAAGGTTTTTATCTCTATTTTGACTTATGAGGCTTCTTTAATTATGGTATGTAGAGATACCTTGACGGATGTATTGATTCATATGTTCTGATTGTACTCTTCTTCATGGGCAGCCGTGGATATTTACTGAAATTAAGGAACAACGGCATTGGGACATTAGTTCGGGGGAGAGATTTAATATTCTGAAGGATTATGTGAACTGTGGTCTTGCACAGGCATTGGGACATTAGTTCGGGGGAGAGATTTAATATTCTGAAGGATTATGTGAACTGTGGTCTTGCACATTGGGGTTCAGATTCCAAGGAAGGATTATGTGAACTGTGGTCTTGCACATTGGGGTTCAGATTCCAAGGGTATGTTTTAGTACTTTCTTTATATTTGGATTACTCCATATAATCTGGAAAGGGTCTCATCTTATAGTTGACTGGTATATTCATGTGTAGTGCATTATTTCATCAATCTCTATGTTACAATAGAATATCAAACCATGCTCATAGTTTTGTCACATATTTCTAGTGTGCATTTTGTCTCTTTATACAAAAAAATTGGAGAAAGGCACCCGATATGTTAGATGGACAACTGAAGAATCAAGAGCGCATGCTTCTAAATGATTTTGGTATAAAATGTTTTAGTTACTTCTGCTTTTTCTCATCACAATCACACAGTTTTTGTGAATAGGAATGGGGGCAATTTGTCATCTAAGATATTAACAGTTGATACTTTCTACAAACAGTGATAAATTAAAGGTGATATATGCAAGATGCTAGAAAAATCGAAAGTAAGGAAAAGCTAGCATTTGTAACTAATGTTTTATATGGAATTAAAAAAAGAAAAGAAAAAATGGACTTAATTCTAGGCGCTTCTTTCTTCTTATAATTATAGGGTGCTAGAACTTGCTATTAAACTGCACGACTCATGCACATGCATGTTGCACTTGGAAACCTAACCTTAGAAACTAGGGATTCCTGTACTAGTGCAGGCTTAAAAAGAATTAATGAATGTAGAGAGGGAAAGATATATACTTGGGATGTCAGCTGCCAAGTTCAAGCAAACATTTTTTCCAGTTTTGTGAAATGACTTTCTACAACTCATTCTGGTTGCCTTATATAGTTTTACATGAATAAGATAGATAAAATTGATCTTATGTCTGTACAAACACAGATATATAATACAAATACGGCATGCTATGTGCATGCGGATATGACAACTCTTGAAAGTTAAGGATATGAATACCTCGTGGCTTGCGGATATGGAAGGTACATAATTTTATCATGTATATGAGCTAGCTAATGTTATTTAAAATGGATTCATAAGGCCACACCTGTTAACAAAACAGCAAATCAGGTAATAAAAATATATCGAAGTTCCGTACTACTCAGAATATTCATGCCATCATTAAGGAAGTAAAATCACCTCTGAATCAAATGGTCAAATGAAACATGAATCTATTATTCCTTTACTATCTTTTTAACTCAGTCTCAGATGTACTTTTGATATGTTTGAATATTTTTGGAATATTAATATAATTTTAGGATACTACTAGGACTATCTAGCAAAGTATCCAAATGTGCAAGTATCAAATGTGCGTTGGATATGAATGTGTTCTCTTGGTTGTGAGTATTCAAGCAACATAGAAGGAAACCTTACTGATGTAAAGAATCAATTAAAGGCAAACATAATCATCTGAATTACAAACAAAGCTAACAAATGTAATCCACTGATGACAAGCCAATAACCTACGAAGATTCTAAAAAACATCTATTGAATGCTAACTGATGAACCTTTTATTTCTTCTATTTAGATCAGATAAAGGCCCAAAAACTGCAGTTAAAAAACTGCAACTGAAAAATAACTTTTATAATCATCGATTTTGGTTTTCACTGCTTCTTGTCCATGAGTTTCTTCATGTTGCTTAATGTCCTTTTATGTTGGTCAATTGCTACTTTCTCTTGGGATTTTTATGATTCTAGCGACAAGTTTTTTCGTACTATTCTGCCTAATATTTTCTTAATTTTTTGTGACTTGATGTGAGTACGATTATCTAAATGTGACCGTTATGACTAATTTGATCAATTATTAGTTAGCCTTATTATTATTGCAGAACCAGAGTAACAAAACATATATTCTAAATCTCCCAAACCTTTAGTGTCTGCGTAAATCTTTTTTCTCCATTAAATTGTGATTGAGCTGAGGACTTGTCCTTTGTTAGATTAACTCATTAGTATATCCTTTTTTTTACCGATGTCTTATTCTGGTCATTCACTCCATCACTTGTGCTTAAACGTCTTCTGTTTGGAATGATAATTAGGAACAATTGAAAAGCAATATTATCTAATGTTCTTTTCGTTGTAACTATTTGGAAATTTGTAACTGCAGCTACCTGCATGTATAAGTTATTGACGCATGGTCGGTCAGGCAAAATTGTCCCAAAGGCGTACATATTTTTTCATCAATGTTGGATTGATAATGTTAAATCTCTCTTAAAGGTTTTCCTGTATTCAAGGCACTTACCCTCGACAAAGTTCAGATGGCTGTCTTTGCGTAGTGTGCCTGCAGAAATATCTTTACTCTTATTGTTAATTTTATGTTAACTTCCATATGTTTGTCATTATTCCTCTGCTGGTATCTTTTTAGCTTTGGAAACGTACAACTTAATTGCTCTGCTCATGGATGAATTTGTCTGCATCTAATCCATTACGCTTCACAAGATCGGTTACCAATCTCTCTGATTAGTAACTTCTGATGCCTATAGGTGTGGAGACAACACGATATTTCCTGTTGGAATGGCTGAGTTACACGTACAGATACATTCCAGTTGGTTTATTGGATATCATCCCTCAACGACTAAATTGGAGACCTCCCAGCTTTTTTGGTCGTGATGATCTTGAGACCCTAATGGCTTCAGATTCTGCTGCTGATTGGGTATATTCCTATGACTGTATTTTTTTTTATTTTTCTTGTTCTATTTGAGCTGAGTTTATTGTCACTTTTGATCAGATACGCATATCTGAGATGCTGCTTGGAAAGGTTCCAGAAGGCTTCACTTTTGCACCGAAACATAAATCTAATGCCTATGATCGTGCAGAGAATGGCTGATTCTCATAGAAGTTGTTTTTCACTCTGCTTCATATGAGATGTGGTTATCTGCTTGTATCCCATTTCACCAGGCAGGAAATATATATGTTTGCCGGAGGACAAAGTTAAGAGCTTCAGAATTACTTCTGCATGTTTCTATTGGAGGTTGAGTGTGATTTGATAAACATGGCATCAGTATATGCCAAATTCGTCATTGTTGTCTAATTCATAGTATCATGGCATCTGTGTATTACTTTCTTTCGTAGTTTATGTCCAAATCCGGAGATATGACTACTTTGAACAGAAGCAAATGGCATCAGCCACGGTGAAAACCCATTTGTCTCCGTACTTTTGAGGATCAAAAAGTGTGATTCAATAGCTCAACAAACTGAATGGATGTAGGGAGTTTCTTTCAGCATCATGCTTCATTCCCAAGTTTCAGGCACTGCAGTTGAGAAAACTGCAGGTTATTATCCTCATCATGCTTTCTTGCAAGAATAGAAACAGGTTGTTGGGCTGTGATTTCTATGTTTCTTCTAATAAAGCCCTGGCAGCTGAACCCCACAAGAAAAATGAATGAGAATCCTGTCAAGAACCTGGACCACTCTGCTACAGAGATAAGGCATGTGAGGTGCACATGATTCTAGATCTGTATGCAGGGTTGAAGAGTATTAACTAATTGATTTGGTGTTCAGAATCTTGCTGCCAGCTAGGAACATGCTCTTCTAACTCTGAATCATTAGAGAGAGGATGTTATTGTCTAAAGTGGCAGTTAACAGGACAAATTGAGATATTTAATTAGAAAGGTCTGAGTAAGGTTTGCAGTCTTGATAAAATTTTCAATTATAACTGTTAACATTTTGTCAAGTAATTAGGTAAGTGTCTTGTCTAATAGATTGAGTTCGACAAAGTACCTTGTCGAACAGAAAGTTTTCTCAAGTAGCGTCAACTTTTTATTGGCTGTTACTTGGATCGTGTTAATGGTCTGTGATTGACTCTTTTTTTTTCACCAGTGAGTCACTAAAATTGTTCTTCTAATTGGATTGTGTATGCTCTCAGATACAATGGTCCTCTCACTACATTAGAACAATAGAACTCCCAAGTTTTGATGGACACGTATAAAATTACTTTTTTGTCCTAATAAATTACGTCCAAAAAGTATGGGCAGTTAGGAAAACGTATCGAACAGTCCGTTATTAAAGTACAAAGGAGAGGATCTAAATGAGAAAATAATATCGTGGCAGACGTTACACCCGGACTGAATTTAAAAAAAAAAAAAACCTTTTCAGGGGGTTTACCCGCAACAATTGATTTGAGTCGGGGATCTATCAGCAACAGTAGAACTCTTTTTGGGTTCAATACGCAACAAACGGGGGCAGTATGATTAATTTGGCAATAGTACGAGGAGGTCTATCCGCAGTTAACCTCATTAATATCTGTTCTCACCAAGCTCCTTTCCTCAAGCAGTACTAGCGTCCAAAAACTTGCCAAAATAAACCTCGCGAGTTACTTTTCTCAAGCGTGACGGCCAGAATTCATGCTTCCACCATCAGAGTTTTCGCTTTTATTAAGAAGTGGATCCGAAGCGTGAGCGAGGCTAGTCTGCTAGCTCATGCTCACCACGTGACACACACATGATCTCAAACCTGAACAAGGACCGGCTTAAGTAACCTTCTGATGAAAAATCCACACAGGACACAGAGGCCCCTTGCTCTCCAAATGATGGACATCTTTTTCAAAAGGGTGCTAAGGACACTTCATCTCCTGGCCATCAATAGCCTGCTTTCTTCATGTGATGTGCGGGGCTCCTCACCAAGCCTTTTTGTTTGTCAGGACTCAGGACTAAGTTGGGGGCCATAAAAGCCATTGCCCAGGTCTCAATCTTTTGTTAGGTTTGTAGATTAATTTAAAGGAAGTTGGTAACCGGAGAGTACATTTCTTCATATATGTTATTGTTGTTGACGAAGAGGAAGGAGGAGAACTTGGCATAATTAAGTAAGCTTGTCGTGGTACTATCAACAAAAAAAGTGTAGCTGGACATCGTCTCTATGGGCTTGATGCATCTAATATTAACTAGCTAGAAGTTTGTTAGGGTAGGGTACTAGATATGCTAACAAATGGAGGTCTCTACTTCGAGCTGTGGAAACAACATCTTATAAAAAAAATGTAAGGCGATACTGCGTACAATAGGCTCAAAATGATCTAACATCTTACCAGACCCCCGCGCATGGTGGGAGCTTCATGCACCAACTTGCACTTTTTTCTATGTTGATCACGTCATTCAATATTTTGACAATAAGTTACCATTAGAAGAAGAAGGAAAAAAAAGATTGATAACCTTTACTCCCAAGTCATTGGATGGGTAAATAAACATTTTCAAATCAAGATTGAGTCATGAATGATTTGGTTGCTTGTGTTTACCAATTATAAAGGAAACTAAAATGTGTTCAGTGACATGTTTCTGAATACCACATATAGTTAGGTTTCAAAATGAGTGAGTATTTACTCGATACATAAAAGTATACTAACTATCCATTGTTACCAAGTGTTCTCCCATATATCGTGTTCAAATAGTAAAAAAGGCAAGCCATCAATTGAAGCATCACACTTTATTCACTGTAGTTAACATTGTCGAATACTATCGGAATACACAGTTTATTCACTGTAGTTAACATCGTGTTCATCTGAACTTAGTTTAAGAAATGATCTAAAATTACAACGTAATTAAAACTATAACCACTAATAATTTATCCAGATTCTTGCAAGTATCATGACCGAGACCCAACCTGACCCAACTTATGCCAACGCGACCAGACCGTGGAACCCGAAGTTAAAACAGCGGACACCAAAAGCATCATAAAACCCAAGTTAAATATGGATTTGAATTCCGGTTGGCGAGCTCCAACGCCGAGCGAGGCACATAAATAATGCTGAGCCAGAGCTGGAGCTGCGAGTCTATCGATTTACTACATTGTTACGATCGAACAATCAACGGATAAAAAGGAGGAGAGCAATTAAATCAAGAAGGAGAAAAAAAGGGGAAAAAAGAGAGGGGAAAAAAAATGGGAAAATCGCCGAACTCGTGCTTCAAGATCATCTCTTGCGGTGCTGAATCCACTGACGCCGACGATGAGCTCTTGCCGCCGGAGGTATCCGATCGTTCCCTTCGCATTTCACTTCGAAATTAGGGTTCCACGTTTTCGTGCAAAATTAAACCTAGGGTTGTCCTAGTTAATTGAAATCTGAAAGCTGGTTTCTGTCGTTTTCTTGAACTATTGCTTGTCGTAAGTATTAAGTAGATCAGCTGGAATTTGTTGGCATTGGTGAAATTTTCTATAAACTTGATCTTCTGAGCTTGATGCTGAAAATTTTCCACTCTCTTGGGCTTGATTAGTTTGTAGGGACTGTTAGACTGTAGGCGACTGTTAGAAATCGACGATGAAAGAGTGTCATGCGGTTACTGTCGGATACTGGTTTACTACGGACGTTGTGATCCATCAGATATTATTGCGTTTAGGTGCTGGATCTTACTCATAGACGACAAGCAGCAAAATTTGGAATCTTTTAGTTACGCGATGCTATAGGTTAGCGAAGACTGAGATCTTGTGGTTGTTAACGAGTTCATTCCGAATTGGGACAGCGATAGCAAGTAACTTGGTTGACCGTCTTCGGAAAACTTGGAGTAGAGAGATTTATTGGGGGAAAATTGGTAAATTTGTTTTCTGGTCAGTTTGTGAAAAGAATTTACACTTACGTGTGGATTTATCTATTTTGTTAAAACTACTCCTTTTTGTATTTAACAAAGAGAGAGAGAGAGACAAATCTTTTTACTAAAATGTGTTAACTGAACTGTTAAAAGTGTCATCAAACGATTATTTATGTTTTCCTTGAGAGAAGCCACACACCTGATTCCTAATTATAGCACTGTTGATGCATGAAGTAGTTGTACTTGTTAATTGTTCTCCAGGATTTTCTTAGTAATTACTCACTTGACGGATTTTTTCTGTTATTTATGTATGGATTTTCTTCATGATCATTATGATCATTAAAATATTTTCATAGGGTAGGCAAGTTCACAAAAAATATCAAATTTTATTTTATTTTATGTCAACCCTCTTTTAGCGTCAAATTATGGATACAGAAACTATGATTCAGGAGAGGCTTGGTGTAATCCTAGATGACTAGTTGACAACCAAAAAGGTTTCCTTAATTAGGGAAAAAGTATGGAAGTAAAACAACTTGAATTTTCTATAAAGAACAACATTAGGCACAGATGATATGAAAACCTGAACTCCCATATCCATATTGTTAAATTTCCATGCTTCTAAATACTTTTCTAATTTATCAATACTGAGAGAAATTACTAGCAGTTTGGTTTTGAAGAGAGGACACGTAACTTCATATTTGTCTTTTTAAGCCCGTTATCTTTTAGTTGATTCCCTCCTGGTATTCAGAAACTATTATCTATTGTATACTATATAGGCCTTACTTGATGTAGGGGTGCAACTAATATCTAAAATAGCACACTGTACAGATCTTGTTAGTTGGATTCAGATATGGGAATCAGTTATCTAAATGCTCTCAGAGAACAGAGGATTTGAGTAACATAGTGTCGCGCTCCACTAAATACCCTCTCTGCATGTTTTCTATATAGTAATTATGCTTTGCGTACGTATATAAGAGTATGATTCTCCTCAGAATGCCCCACAGTGAGTGGGACGTTCACAAGCACAACCATCAGTGGGTAGGCTAGTGGGGGTAATTTTGTCATTCACCCCACCCATCAGTGTCTGGGAATGCCCCGTCTCATGTGGGGCATTCTGAGGGGATTCATAGTGCCTACATAATTACTGCATTTAGCTAAATAAGAATCCTGATTATAAATACAAAAGAAACTTCCCATAATTATTATTTGCAAAAAAAAGTTATTAATAGATGTTTGGAAGACTCGACTTTTTGAATTTTCATAGTTGGACGTAGATTTCACCCACTGCTTAAAAGTGTCATGCCATAGAGCCTAGAGCTTGGTAATATTGCCCAGTGCTAAATGTAACAAAGGTGAGTGCCTGAGATGCCAAAGGTTACTAGCTGTTGGCAATGTATTAAATATTTATCGCGTAAATATTGGATGGCTAAAATCCATATCAGATTGCAAAAATCAGGAAATATCTGGGATATGTAAAAAAAATATCGTGGTGTCATATCAGATGATGTTCATACATAACATAACATTGTAATATGTAATCTAAATATTAATGAATTCTAAACATAAGAAATTGCATCATGATCTATGTTTAGGGTTTGGGAGAGCCGAGAGTGGAGAGATTTGGAGACGGATTGTGGCTTTTTGTGACTTTCGTGGGTTTGAGTTTGGATTGTGTGGAGTTAATTTGATTGTGGGTTTGGGTTTGGAACCCAAATCCTACCCAAGCCTGCACTCATAATCAAATTAAAAGCAACCTGATTCTGCTGATATATCAGGGGGAAAAATCTTAAAAAGCGAAACACGCTATAAAACCATAATTATCGTCATGATAAGGTCCTTAACCCGTATATCGGCCGATATTTAATACATTGGGTGTTGGCATCTCGGGTCCTCGCTTAAGGCATATGAGGTGAGGCATGACAGACACCTGCCTCTTTATTTTGAAATTTTAGGGGTTTATTCAGCCTCGTATTTTTTTGTGTTTATTTACATTAAGTGTACTGCATTGGGGTACACTGTATTTGAAGAGGAGTATAATCTGATGGTGAACATATCAAGTCAATTTAGGGTTTATTAAACATTATAATGCTTCGTTTCTGTCCCACTTCTTTCTCTCTTGGCCTTTAGCATCCATCTTTGACCACCCTAGCCCTCCTTTCTTAACAATGCAGTTTAGTTGTGGTGTGCACTACGTGTGCATTTCAGTTATGTCCCTACATGAAATAACCTTAAATTCATGTCCTGGGTATCATGTCATCTAGATTTATGACAAATTTAACTTCTGCCAACTGCTTTGATAATATGCAATTGATATCGGAGAAATCTAAGTTCTCTGAGTGTGGGAAGGTTTTTTTTTTTGTGGGGGGTGTGAGGGGGGGGGGGGGGGNGTTGAGGTTTTTATCTGGTTGTGTTGTCAGATTGGTGAAGGGATTAATTGAATCTTTGTGGGAATGGTCTAATATGAACCGTAAATTTATGACTGCAGTAAACAAATTCCTAGTGTTAGTTAAATTAACTGATAACGGGACATGATCAGATCTTATGTAGCCAGGGGAGCAGGACTTTAATGCTGATTTTCCCCTTCTTTGAGTGTTACTTAAAGCTCAGAAGTGGCCTCACTATTTCCAAATGGGGAATATTGATTGCTTTTGCAACATGCACATTTAAGAGCGAGCATAACCGAAATTTAGATGTCTACGAGAGATTTTTCCTGGAATCCTTCTATAAAAGATGCATTCTATTCCTATAAAATAGGAGGCGATGGAATCCCATTTATGTATCTGTTTTTAGGTTGGCATAACCAAAGAAAGAAAGTGCCAAGAAACAACACATACCTTTCACTTTTTTAAGGTTCAGGATGGGAGACGGAACTTTACTTCACTGAACCGGCACTACGATTTGTTTGTTGGCTCCTACCACTCGTCCCTCGTTCATCTTTCGATAGATTGTCCTTCATCCCTGGATGACTAAGGCCAGTAGCGGCACTAGCAACTTACACGGTATAATCTCCAACCGATACTTCAACGAAAGCCGGTACTAGGTTTGCTAATGCGCATTCTCTCAATCTCTAACTCAGAAAGAAGATTGACTACACTCTCAATCTCTAACTCAGACGTGGTCCGAGCACGTGAAACATCTGCGATCCGATCTGACTACATATCATTTTCATTCTTTCTGTTGACATTAATTGGAGTGTGGTATGAAATATTTCTCCTTGCGTACGTGTTATGTGCTTAATTAATATATAGATATATATTATTTCCCTCCGTATTAGCTTCTATAAGGGCTCAACTTCGTAGGGTTAGTTGTCCTGTACTTTTGGAGACAAATATCTCGTCAGCTTATTGAATCTATAAAGGAGATTAGGGTTTTTGGGTCAAGGGCTCAATTGCAACCGTAGACCCGTTGTAAGCCTGATTCATAAATATGAGATACAGGCTTTGTTGTTCTATTGTTGTTTTATCCAATTCAGTCAAGCTAGGTTCATTAAAGTACTTACAACTAGGGTTCTGTGTTAAAG
>NC_033797.1:49869052-49883119 GCF_001876935.1 Asparagus officinalis | reverse complement strand
TTGTGTATGAATCATAGACTGAGAACCATATGGAAGATGTATCTTTGATTTGACAAAATTGGATGTCTTCATTGACCTATAGATACTGGGATGGTAGTCCGCTATTATGCTCAAGTTTCGGTACCTTTCTTTTACTGAAGGTTTAAGGAACATATTAGTGTGTTCCTTAGTAAGGACAAGTACAAAGATTATATTGTTGCGTTTGTTTACATGCTGGATTCGAGTGGTATTCTTTTGCAACGAATTTGATTATTCAAAATCTCAAATTCTTCTAGGGTAAGTACATATATGGCAATAAATTTTCCAACCATGAATTAGATGATAATTATATTGGTCGCGTATGTTATTCTCTAATCTTGCTCTTGATATGTTAAGTTTTCAAGATATTACAATGTATATTCTTTTTGTTTGTTAGTACATTTGGGAAGGTTTCCTGAGTCATGTGCTATCTTTTCATGTCTCAACCTTTTAGAGCAAGCAATCATCGGATAAGCGCAGGTGGAGTTTCCGTAAGAGATCTGCTAGACATCAAGTACCAAGCAACACCGTGATTTCTGAACCTCAATTTGTTGGTGCTAACAAGGAAATTCCAGAAGCAACAACTGATAAATTTTATCCAGTGAAGGATTCATCTGTTCCAGAAAAGTACCCTGTCGTGGAAAAAGAAAATGTAACAGAACCTTTATCCTCAGCAGTTAGTCATTTGGAAAAGCCATCTTCTGAAGAACAGAAGAGTGAAACAACATCATTGGCCTTTGCTGCAGTTAATTCAGGAAGTTCTTCAGTCGTGGAGCAGGCGAATGAAACTGTACCATTTTCCTCAGCTGCCGTTGATCCAGAAGTAAAAGTTACATCAGATACTGGTGAAATCACTACATCCACAGATGTCAGTCTTCAGGAGAAAGTTGCTGTCATTATTCAGGCTGCTGCTAGGAGATTCTTGGTGAGAGTTCAAGATTCTGATGTTGCTTCGGGTATCTGATGAAAAATTTTCTAAAGTTTTATTTATTATTTTTTAGGCTCAGAGAGAACTCCAGAAACTTAAGTATGTTGTCAAGCTGCAATGTGCTGTCCGTGGCCATCTGGTCCGGAGCCAGGCCATTGGAACTTTACGGTGTGTACAGGCCATCGCAAAAATGCAAACACTGGTACGAGCTCGTCGTGCACATCAATTTCAATTGCTGCAGAAGTGTACTGAACAAGGAAAGGTTGACGAGGAGTTTCACAATGACTTGGTAAATACAATTTTTGTTTAGTTACCACCAGTGGATTATTTTTACGCAATAGAATTTTCCTTCAGATATTCATTTTATCTTTGCATGTGCTTGTTACATTTGGGTTCTAGACATAAGTTTATTCAAAGTTTCAGATGGTAAATCCTGAAATGATTGGTTATCTACGCTCTGATCATGACTTGCAATTTATACTGCGTGCAAACTTGGTGGCTGGTTGACATTCCTTTTCATGCCTAAGCTGTTTCTTCTTGAAAAATCTGTCGCCATGTCTCCTTAAGGGCCATCCGTACCGATGATGATCTATATGTCTTGCTTTGTAAACTTTCATTTGCTTCTCTCTCTCTTTCTCCCAACGTCCTCCTCCCTCCCTCCTATCCACCTAGCTGCCCACCTACCTATATATAAATGGCTCTCTCCCTTCCTCGACAGGTTTGATTTTTTTAGATAACTATTCCCACCTTTCCATTTGGTCTAGCGTACATAAATTGATATTCCTGAAGTTGTTTCTCATTCTCAATTATTAGGGGTTCGCGTATTAAGTTGATCTCCTCTAGAAAGATGTGATTCTCGTTCCATTTATTTCACCAGCTTGACCTAGTTTCTTTGTTCAGGTGAAGAGAAGTTCTGACATAAAATCAAATAAAACAAACTCTACCATGGAGAAGTTACTTTCCAATGGGTTTGCTCGTCAGGTATGATGGATCTATTCGCTTTCACTTTTTCAAATTATTAAGATCCTCACAGTTTGGTATCCTCAATGAAACTCATAGTTTTACGTTCATTCACAGCTTCTGGAGAGTACACCAAAGACAACACGAACCCGTATTATTTGTGATCCTTTGAGACATGATTCATCATGGCAATGGTTGGAGAGGTGGATGACTGTAATCTCATCAAAAGTAGGCCAAGAGCAGAATCTCAATTGCATCGATGATTATCAGGGACAGGAAAAAATAAGTAATTCTACTTATGGAGAGCTAGATGTTATCCCTGTTGAGGCCTCTGTATTATCTGGTTCCAATATGCCCGCTCAAAAATCATCAGCTGCTAAAGGTGATGGGGATTTAAAAATTGATTATTTTGGCAATTTTGAATCTCAGGCTTCAGCAATTGTTTCCGTACAAAATTTCAGTTTTTCAGCAGAGGGTGACAAAGAGCATTCCGAGGTGGAAGAGTTTATTGGGATGAAAGAAGAGAACATTGGTCAGACTGTTGGGGGTAAAGAAAGCACTGATGCTGGTTCACAGTCCAAACATGATAATTATCCAAATTGCATGGAGTATGTCAAGGAGGATCTCAACCGTACAACTGAAACAGATGCTTCCGATCTAGCTGACACTGAAGGGAAAAAGTCAGATCTGGGATCAAAGAAAATTCGTAATCCCGCATTTGCTGCTGTTCAGGCAAAATTTGAGGAACTAAGTTCTGCTCCTCAACCTGTTAAGTCTGTCAGTGTTTGGCGAGATACTGCTGTTGAATCAAAACCAAATTACTCTCAGGTGGTTTCTGTAGCAAAGGATACAGATGCAAGCTCTACTCTTAACTTAAGCACCCAAAATTCAACAACTCAAATTGCTGCTTCGGAATGTGGCACAGAAATATCTATTTCTTCAACACTTGATTCTCCAGATAGATCTGAGACTGATGGTGGTGAAATTGTTCTTGAAATTGGAACTTCAGGGGAGGGAAACCATAACTTAAATACTGTTGGTGGTGAGGCATTTAATGCTGAAAGCATTAAAACTGAAGAGAGAATACTTTCCTCTGCTTCAGATGAAACTAAAGCGCAGAGACCCAATCACAATGATGAAAACACAGTCACCGCAATTGATTCACTAAATGTAGAGGAGCAACCAGTAGAGATAATCACACCGGGCATCTGGAGCGAACAAGAAAACTTGAAAATGCAGGCTTATAGGTTGTCACCAGAAGGATCTCCCAGAAACCATATGACTGTTCCAGAGTCACATGATACTCCCTCAAGCCAGGTGTCCATACAGTCTAAAACAAGCAAGTCAGAGAGCAGCAATATGCCTTCTCAAAAGTCAAAATCCAAATCAAGGAGCAAGAAGTCCCCATCAACTATCAAGAGTGATTTAGACGATAAGAGCAGTAACAAGCATTTGTTAAGGGATGCGAAGAATGGTAATAGGCAGAGCTCATTTGCAGCGGCTAAAACTGATCATACTGATGATGAAACCAGGCGCAGTAGTACTACCTCACTTCCAAGTTATATGCAAGCAACTGAATCTGCAAGGGCCAAGGCTCATGGGAGTCTCTCTCTGAAATCTAGCCCCGATGTCCATGACAAAGATAACCATTTGAAGAAGAGACATTCCTTGCCAATTGGGGATGAGAAGAAGGATTCCTCCCCAAGGGTCCAGAGGTCTGCATCACAAACACTGCAGAGTTCAAAGCGTAATAGTAGCCATTCCCCTCAGACATCTTCTGGTAAATTCTTGATATTCTTAACTATATTTAACTTTTGGATAGCTGCAGAAGTTAATTAAAAAATAAAACAAAATTTCGGTGCGGTGAACCCCGTTGGTCACTGCCTGCATTTTCAGCCTAGCTTAAACATATCTTACACTTCTCAATTAAGAATAACCCGGTTTTGAGATATAAGTCATTTCACCTCATGAAGGGTGAAATCATTGCAAGTAGTAACTTCGTAATATGTCCGTAACTTGTCTGTGTTTAATGTATGATACCCCACTTGGTCTTTGTATATGGCTGTATATACAACATTGATTTATTTTATTTATTTTGCGGTGGAACCACAGCAAATCATCTTGTAAAATAGGCTGCTATGTATCTGCCAGGTATGTGTAATTTATTTTGTCCTTGAAATTTCGTGCTGCAGGTTGGGTCTGGCATTATTATGACATGTGAATTTGTATATATTTCTTCTTTCTTTCTCTTTTTTTTGTTGCATTTTTGGGAATAATTTGCCTAGAAAAGTAATTTGATATATTTTGCCAACTACAGAAGATGAATGATAAACTCATAACTGTTTGATAATAATGCGTCAGCCTGTAGTTTCATGTAAGTGCATTGCCTAGGAGTTGACACAATATGCTGCCCTGTAAACCATACTCCGCCTTTCAAACAATCTCTTTTTTGGTCACATGTACAACTTTATGTTAATATTATACATTCGGTGGAGATGTAACGTACTGAAAGTCTTTAAAATTAAAATTTATGGTATTCATCGATATTCATCTGAATGTTAGCAGTGTCTGTTTAATGTAGTTGTCAGCAAGAATTTATGGTCTCAAACCTTGTAATTTATTTTTCAGAAAGGAGATGGCAAAGGTGAGCAAGGGCCTCGGAAGTGGATGATATGATGAATCAGTAGCTGATATTTTGGGACATTTTATTGTTTTGGTGTGATTACATCTACAAGCTTGCAAGCTGCATGACCTGATGAACAGTTTTTTATTATGAACGATCGTGGACATTGCGGTTGCATGAAATAACTCTCTGGAGATTTGATGCTAGTCAAGAATTTCTTTTGTGTGAATGTTGTACATGGATTGATCTGATTTCGGAGATTTGTTGTGTGTAGGCGATATAGGCTTTGTGTATGTTTCTTCGAGAAATACTAAAATTTCTGGGTTTTCACTTGTTTTAAACTGCTGGCATCTTTCATTCTTAACGACTGGTCTGCTATTGTAACTGTTGCATATGTTGCATACAACTTCCTACTTGCTTGTTCATTGCTATATGCAGGAAATTTAATTGCCTTTATTTGCAACTAGCAACACGTGCAAAATAAAACTTAATTATTCAAACTTTTATATAAAAAGCTTAACTTTAAAACGATTTTTGTAAGATTTTTCCATGATATTTGTTTATTAAATACGCGATGTTTTGTCTTCCCTCATTCGAAATTGGTTATGACATATATTTTAATTTGAGTGACAAAGTAACTTTTCTAGATAATTCCATTAAGAAAACTATATATATTTTTCTTCAGATAGTATGTTTAATTGAAAAATAAAAACAAAAAACAAAAGCTCTGTGGTTGAGGGCCACGTTAAATAGGCGTACGTTGTTGCTCCTCCTTTGTAAACAAAAACCTCAAACTTAAAACAAACTAAACAAACTTTTAATCTCTTTTAAAACTTATTTAAAACTCTCTCTTGGTGATGAAAATAGTTATGGCAAAGGGGTATATATAGGGTAGAAGAAAATAACCCAAAAAACCCTAAAAACCCACTAAAAAATAAAAATCAGCAAGTTACCATTACTGTGCAACGGTAACTTCGGTGGTCGACCGTGACGGTCGACCGCGAGAAGAAAGACTGCAAAACAGCTCTCTGGACTACAGACGGTCGACCGTGGCGGTCGACCACACTGTAGCACGCACTGTAGCGGTCGACCGCACTGTTCACAGACAGTTTCTCTTTTTGACAGATTCTGGAATTTTACGTATCTAACTTTGTAAAATTAATTAAAAATAATAAATCAACTCCAAAAGTTATGAAATTTTTAGGGAAGGTTCTAGACATGTAGATAAACATTTTAGAAAAAGAATTTCTAAAATATCACTTCCCAGTTGAGAGAAATAATTGTTTGAATATAGATATACAATTTTTTGTAAGTGTGTCCGAAAGATGAAAATGTGATATACATGAAATTTGATGTTTTGACATAAACAATATTTTGAAACCCTATGAAATAATTTTATAGACTTAATGAAATATGTATACAATGATTGTTAAGTCCATAAACCAAAACTTGTGTATATATAACTATATATATAAAAACCAAATATGTGTGTGTATATATGATTGAGCTTAAAGTACTAACACACATAATATAAAACCTAAACTAAATATACCCAAGCTTGATTGATCTTCGATGTAGCTCAACTTGGTACACTTGCGGATGAAGCTAGAACTTGGATCTTCAATTTGAATTGCATAGGCTTCACTCCACAATTCCGCCAACCTCCATTGGATATGATCGTGAATGCGCAATTTCATCCATCCTCCAATTTATTATTTGTCTATAATAAATAACAAAACATAAACACTAGACAAACAATATTAGATATAAATTATTTGTTAAATCATTATCAAAACAAGAAGGCCAACAATCTCCCCCTTTTTGATGATGACAAACAATTTACAAAAAGGATATATGCATGAAAGGAAATGAATATATAAATTATAGTTCACATGCATATAAACAAGGAAATGTATACTCACAATAAAATGTATACTCACAATGTTTCTCCCCCTTTGACAACATCAAAAAGGGGAACCAAAAGAATTAAGAGAGTGAAAGCTCCCCCTATCAATATGCACGAGTGAGTATAAAAACAATAATAGAATAGGGAATACTCCCCCCTATCAAAATGCCATAAAGTATATATGAAATGAAGGCTAAGGCAATCATATGTAAGTAAGCATAGATGAATATGCTAAATATCACTCACATACGACAAGATAATGAGAACACATATGGATGTACCATTGAAATAATGTATCTCAAAACATAAACATAAAAATCATATATAAAAATAGATTTATGAAATCAAAAGAAAAGGCACATGAGAATCATGAAAAATGTTTTCAAATGAAAACAAATTAACCAAATGAAATCATAAATCAAATTTTAAGCCCAAAAATGACGTTTGATCAATAAAGAAAATTTTCTTTGTAAAACTTGATCAAACCACATAAAGAATACATTATAAAGCATATTTGAAATTTAAATCATCTATTTGTGCTTATATAATGAATTCAAAGCAATAACTCAAAACAAATTTTTTAACAAAATGCAATAGAGGCAACAATATATCAAGCTTTTAGGCTTGTTCCAACCCATATAAGGACTTATGGTACCTGATAAACAAGATTTAAGAATAAACACCCAATAAATCCGAAGGGTTATATATACACAAACCCCTCATCAAAACAAAAACCAATAATTATGAAAACAAAAGAATTTGACCAATAAAAAGAATTGTTTTCATGTTCAAAAAATTAAAGTATAATTTTCAAAACCAAGAAAAAGAAAAAGAAAAACACTAAAATTCTTGGTTTAAAATTAAGTTTGTTTTGGTACCCAAGTATTTTTGGTACCAAAAGGTTTAGGGACATGACCCCTATCTTTTAAGCTCAAAGCCCTAAGGTTATGAACCCTCTTGGACACATATGGTGCACTAACATGGTCATAACAATATTCGTTCAAATGACCCTTTCAATTGTAATTTGTGCAATTGAAAGGAGGCATTTGCTTATGTTGGCCAAACGGTTGTGCACGGGACTCATTTGCAAAAATAGATTGTTCCTTAAAATTATTTTGCAAATGAGAAACTCTCTTCAAATCAAAACAAAACTTGGTCAAATGACCAAATCTACCACAATGATCACACTTAAACTTTTGTGGTCATTTAAAATCATTTGGCAAAAGTGAAGTCTTTTTCAAATCATAGTAAAATTTTGCCAAATGGTCAAAACGTCCACAAAGATCACATTTAAACACATGAGCATGCTTATGATGAACTTTATGAGTGTGTGCATATACATGTGTATGTGATGAAAAAACTTGATGAGATGCACAATGAGCTTTAGCATTTTTATATTTGTGTGCATCATAGCAAAATTTAGATAAATGATCTTTACGATCACAAATGGATCACTTGTAAACTTATCTATATATGTGTGCATAATGAGTGGATGATTTTGCATTAGACTTGGCACACATATCCACAAGCTTCTTGTGGTTGTTAATGCATGTAGTTAGAGTTGAATCTAAAGAGCAAATACGGTTTTTAACATTGTTCAACTCATCATTAGGCATATTAGCATTAACTTTAGAAGTAGAACATAAATAATCATTTATAAAAGAAGCAGTATCATTTTTTATGTTCTCTACTTCTAACATGGCATTATCTTTTTCATGAGTTAAACTAGCAATATTTGAAGTTAAAGAAACATGATCCAATTTTAATTTTTCATTGTTTTCTTTAAGGATCACATTTTCATTAGAAATAGTTTCAAACTTAGATGTTAACAACTCATGATCGGATTTCAAATCTTCATGATTGCTTTGTAAATCAATAAAATCTTTATGCAATTTGTTATAGGCATGCAATAATTTTTTACTAGCACAAGCAAGTTCATCACTAGATAAATCATTAGTGGATTCGAACTCGCAAACCTTATTAGGGCTATCGCCTAGTGCTCGTGTGCATGATGCTCCAATGGAACTTGAAGAAGAAGCCTTCAAAGCTTGTTGGATCGCCTCCAAGTCCCATTGATGTGCTTTAATAAGTTTCTATAAGGTGTAAGCACTATTAAAATGAACAAACTTGTTAGGCATAGATGAATCAAGAGCATTTAGCAAATATTTTAACAAACTATTGTTCATTGTAAACATACGATGATCATTTTTATTCCACTTGGATTTCTTCGAAGTGGGCACAATATAATCATCATCTATAGTTTTCCATAAATCAAAATGTTTAGATTGAACAAAGAGTTTAAATCTAACAGACCATTGGGCATAGGGAAAATTATCTAAACGAGGAGCAACATTAATGGCATAACCTAAACAAGGTGCACCGTACATATCCATAATGTATATATATGCAAGCAAGATAACAATAAAATCACAAAACTAGATTAGCAAAAAAATACGATAACTTGGATCTTTAACTCAAGGAGATTAGTCCTTAAATCAAAGAGACCCAGGGGGGGGGGGGGGGGTGATTAGGATCTTAAGCTAATCTAATCTGATTTTATGCCAATTAAAACTAATACAAATATATTCTTGCAAGATAGATATACAAGAGTTATAAGCAAGAATAAGCAATATGAATAAAGAGATATATCCTAGAAAAGAGGTAATATATGCAAGGATATATAAAAAGCAATATGAATAAAGAGATATATCCTAGAAAAGAGGTAATATATGCAAGGATATATAAACTAACACAATGATGAAATAAACATAAACAAGATAAGAGTGATAGTGTATATAAACAATACAAACACACAATATGATCACGGAGTTCGGACCTTCCGTCCTACGTCTCTGCTCCTCACTCCCGGGGAGAAATCCACTATCACAACCGGGTTTTTTACGCTCACCCGAATAACGTTTACACCTCACAGTATCGGTTTTCAACGGTCACCGATCAACGTCTACACTCCACACCTCACAATACAGTTTTCTAGCTAACCGAAAACTCTACAACACTCTTAAATAACAACAAATGATTTGTTCTCTAATACAAGGTGAGAACTCAATTAAAGCACACACTTAATTGTTACAACTCTCACCAACCCAAATATACTATGTATAAAAATACAATAAGCTCAAGTGGGTGTATGTAAACAATGAGTGAAATAAGATCTAACTCAATTAGCAAACTAGCAATAATAAGAATATGAAAATCAATAATAAAATTGCTAGAGAAAAAAGTTAGAAAAACTTCTCTATAAACACAAATGAGAGGATGAAGAAGATTGGGGATGAATCCCTCAATTGACAACGCAAGCTTCTTCCTTTGTAAACAAAAACCCCAAACTTAAAACAAACTAAACAAACTTTTAATCTATTTTAAAACTTATTTAAAACTCTCTCTTGGTGATGAAAATAGTTATGACAAAGGGGTATATATAGGGTAGAAGAAAACAACCCAAAAAACCCCAAAAACCCACTAAAAAACAAAAATCAGCAAGTTACCGTTACTGTGCAACGGTAACTTCGACGGTCGACCGTGACGGTCGACCGGGAGAAGCAAAACTATAAAACATCTCTCTGGACTGCAGACGGTCGACCATACTGTAGCACGGTCAACTGTAGCGGTCGATCACACTGCTCACAGACAGTTTCTCTTTTTGACAGATTCTGAAATTTTACGTATCTGACTTTGTAAAATCAATTAAAAATAGTAAATAAACTTCAAAAATTATGAAATTTTGAGGAAAGGTTCTAGACATGTAGATAAACATGTTAGAAAAATAATTTCTGAAATATCACTTCCCATTTGAGAGAAATAATTATTTGAACATCGATATATAGTTTTTGAAAAAACTTGCTGCAAACATGTTTATGTAAATTCAATTGAAAATAACAAAACAACTCCAAAATTAGTAAAACTTGGAAAAATATTTGTATATCTGATGAAAAACATGTAAACAAAGAAAATTTTCAAATAGTATTTCCCAATTGTGAAAACGCATCAATTTTGCAAAAACATGCACGAACATGTGCACGAACATGAGCTTATTAAAAACTTAATTTTGTAAATTAAAATAAACACAACAAATTAATTCCAATATTGATAAAACTTTAGGAAACATTTATAAATATGAAATTTAATATATTAGAAAAAGAATTTCTCAAATTAAATTTCTCATTTGTGAAAACTCATGTATTTTGCAAGTGTGTCCAAAACATAAAAATGTGATATACATAAAATTTGATGTTTTAACATAAACAATATTTTGAAACCCTATAAAATAATTTTATAGACTTAATAAAATATGTATACAATGATTGTTAAGTCCATAAACCAAAACTTATGTATATATATAACTATATATATAAAAACCAAATATGTGTATGTATATATGATTGAGCTTAAAGTACTAACACACATAATATAAAACCTAAACTAAATATACCCAAGCTTGATTGATTTTCGATGTAGCTCAACTTGGTACACTTGCGGATGAAGCTAGAACTTGGATCTTCAATTTGAATTTCATATGATTCACTCCACAATTCCGTCAATCTCCATTGGATATGATCGTGAATGCGCAATTCCATCCATCCTCTAACTTATTATTTGTCTATAATAAATAACAAAATATAAATACTAGACAAACAATATTAGATATAAATTGTTTGTTAAATCATCATCAAAACAAGAAGGCTAACAGTCATTCCACCTAATTGCCATTAGGGCGATCCTCCGTAAGGTGAAAGACCTAGTCAACTTTAGTAAGTTCTAGGCATTCAACCATTTGGTTGGATACTAAGCCCTTGGTTCCTTTTCATATGGTAAACCCAAGGCACGCTCACCATATGATCAACTCAACTCCCACACTCACTTTTCGACCATTATGGTTACCCTAAAGACCCAGGCGTCTACGTAAGACCTGGGCACCCAACCTTAGGGTTACCATTTCACCATTTGTGCCCCTAGGGCGGTCCTCCGCAAGGTGAAAGACCTAGTCAACCTCAGTAAGTTCTAGGCACTCCACTTTGGTTGGCTATTAAGTCCTTGGTATCTTTTTAGGAATAAACACAAGACACTAACCATATGGTCGACGCCCACAGTTACCTCTCGACCACTATGGGGAAATTTGAAGACCTAAGCATCCACATAAGACCTGGGCACCCAACCTCAGAGTTTCCATCTTTCCTAGATTACCCTCAGCAGCTAGACGTCCCTCCATATGGCAGGAGACCTAGTCGACTTTAGCAAGTCCTAGGCACAACCTCAGGGTTGTAAAAGACCTAGTCAACTTCAGTAAGTTCTAGGCATTCAACCTTTAGGTTGGATACTAAGTCCTTGGTGCCTTTTCTTAGGGTAAACCCAATGCACGCTCACCATATGGTCGACTCCCACAATACCTTTTGACCATTATGGTTATCCTGAAGACCCAGGCGTCTACGTAAGACCTGGGCATCCAAACTCAGGGTTGCCATTTCACCATTTGTGCCCCTAGGGAGCCCTCCGTAGGACGAAAAACCTAGTCAACTTCAGTAAGTTCTAGGCATTTAACTTCGGTTGGATATTAAGCCATTGATACCTTTTTAGGAATAAACCCAAGGCAGTAACCATATGGTCAACTCCCTCAGTTGCCTCTCGATCACTATGGGGATATTTGAAGACCCAGGCGTCCACATAAGACCTGGGCACCCAACCTCAGGGTTTCCATCTTACCTAGATTGCCCTCAGCAGTTGGGCGAGAAACTTAGTTGTCTTTAGCAAGTCCTAGGCACAACCACAAGGTTGTAAAAGACCTAGTCAACTTCAGTAAGTTCTAGGCATTCGACTTTGATCGAATTCAAAGAACTTGGTGCCTCTTCTCAGGGTAAACCCAAGGCACTCACCATATGGTCAACTCCCACGGTCTCCTCTCGACCATCATGGTTATATTGAAGACCTAGGCGTCCACGTAAGTTCGAGGCACTCAACCTCAGGGTTGTCATTCTGTCGAATAGATATTGGTGTTATTTTAAACAAACCTAAGGCTTGAGATTAAGGTTTGAATGTCCTCGACAACATGACCTTGGCAACATAATTTGCTAAGTCTTTGTTTGCTGAAGATCCAAACACAGCCAGCAGAAAGCAATAGACAAGTCGGTCGTCTCGACCCCTCTACATTTAAGTCGACCTAATACGACAGACTCATCATGATCAATACTTGGTTCTCTCAATCAAAACAAAGCTACAAGTTAGTAAGGCAAAGCAAAGCAAAGGAGTAAATAAAGTCAGACTAAAAATGAGAATTAAGTCAATTTTTATTCTAGAGTGCAAACTTCATTACAAGTTCTTTACAGAAAAAAGAGAGTACAAATATAAGCCCCTAGACCTCTTGACCAGATTTGTGAGTAGGACTTGGGAGGCTCTCGACGGCAACGGAGTCTGCAGGGGCTTCAGGGGCAGCAGTTGAGGAAGCGGGAGAATTCTCTTCAGGATCATCCCCTGACTCGTCATCACCCCCAACGTCCAGCGCCAGATCCATCCCACCTCCACTCTCCTCGATCTTCTCCAAGAGATCAAGGCAGCAAGAGACACTAGGGGGATAACGCCGATCGAGGGAGGGAAGAGAGCCAGAGGGGAGCAGTGAAGCGAGATAGTCGACGCTAACCTTGCAAGCCAAGGCGACCTCAGTTTTGCCTAGAGGGCCCTGGCACCACTCATCGACAACCTCCTTCCTATGCTTTGCCAAGTCTAGATGAGCAAGATGACCCTCCAAGTCCTTGACAATCGTCGCGGACGCTGGAGGAGTCGACCACTCCTCAAGGTCCCTTCTCAGCTACTCGACCGAAAGACGACTTGATTAAGCGTCCTCCTCGACCGCCGCCTTTAGGTGCTTCTCGAACTTGACCTCCTCGGCCAAAGCGGTTAGTCGGCCATCCCTCGTAGAAATACCTTGCTACAGACGGCTGGCATCTCCCTTCAGTTGGGCCACCTCCCGCTGGAGATCATCAACAGAACCCAAGTGCTTGGAAATTTGGATTCTGTAGCCCGTCAAAAGCCTCTTCTTTTCGTCCAGCTCCTGCCGCTAGACATCCTCACTGCCTCTCAGTTCGGCCTCTAAGTCAGCAATCCTCTTCTATGCCTCTTTGTTGGCCGACTTCTTCTGGGCCAACTCGGTGTGCCACCTCTATGCCGCCTCATGCATGTACCTCATCCGGTCGAACAACTCTTGCTCTAGTAAAGCCACTCTGACCAAATAGGCCTTGAGGGTCAAATGCACACCAGCGCTTGGTATCTTCCTCAAGTGACTCTTGTCCTTCGAGAGGGTAAACTGGGACAACGTCGATCGAGGCAGTTAAGGACTGCATGACCGAGGACTCTACATCCATGGGTTCCTCCAGGACAAACATGTCACCTTCAGGAACCTCTTCCCTAGGAAAGCCGGGGGTTAACGGATCTCCCACCAACATGGTCCCCACCCTCTCCTAGGAATTGTGAGTTAGCTCATCGAGCCCATGGCAGAATGGCCAGAACTTACTCCGCACATCCACCATCTCATCTGACTCGGGCCCTTCCGGAGGCACTGTTTGCTCGTCAACACCCCCGGACATCCCAACAGGCTCCTTGCCAGGCCTGCGGAACTGTACGGTC
>NC_033797.1:49831676-49869042 GCF_001876935.1 Asparagus officinalis | reverse complement strand
TGCCTCTTCGACAGTTGGGGCCACCCCCTCTGTTGCAGGAGGGGAAAAGTCACCCATGGTAACGACCTCATTCGGTCGATAAGCTTGGACATACCTTTGCCGCCTCTCAACCGGTTGTGGTGCTTTAGCTAATCGCTGTATCTCATCCGGGTCGACCTTTGGCCCACTGGACCCTTGATCCTTCTTGGCCTTCACCTTCTTCGGCCTCCTTCGCTCCGCCAGTAGGGCAGTGACTTTAGCCACCCTCGACCTCAAGTAGACTGCCTCTTTTGGATTGAGATCCCCTCTTAACCTTTTCTGAGGCCGAGAAGCCGAGCTTGATTCCTCCTCCCTCAAATTTCTCTTAATGTTTTCTAGCAGACTTGCCCTTACTTGGTCGACCGAGGAGGACAAAATCATGGACATGCCCGCCGACCGGAGAGATGTCGTGTCGAAAAGATTGCTCCTCTCTCGTGACCTGGCATAGGAGCGAATCTTTGCCAGTTGCTGCCTTCCTCATCATTAAGAGGACATGGCCTCAACACATCCTTAGCCACTTCGGGCCAATTGGGACATGTAAGAACGCCATCAACCCCGAAGACCCATACAAAGTGCTCCTTCCAATCCCTGCTGGGCTCTGGGGTGTCCGACACAAGCTTAATGTTTCCATTGTAGCGGAAAAAGTAGTGCGGGTCCTCTTTCTTCGATTCGATGCCGACCAAATATTCTAGCAGCCGTGTGGTCGGCGAGACTCCGACCCCGTGGCAAATGATGATAAAGCCCACCAGAACCCTTATGGCATGAGGGGTAAATTGAGAGGTGGCAAATGACGATATGGTGTCCTTTATTAGGGACGTCTGCATTGTTCACTAGAATGCATTCAAAAGTACATGAAAAATAGTACTAGATGGGTGATTTCTCTTTGAAAATATTCTATAAACGACCAAGAAATTTGTTCCGCATCTAAAATTCCTTGTGCCGAGTGTGGTCCTTTGAAATTATAAAACTTTCAATTAGGCCTTTTTTGAGGTAAAAAACTTTCAATTAGTTAGTCATGAACAAATGAAATTCTTACTGATCCATAAGAGAAAGAGTGGAACTCATAGGATATCCTTGTAATCATTTGTTTCTTTGAAGTTCCTATGCCAGATATTTGGGAGCAAAGTTTTCCCCCCTTTTTTCTTTTTTCTTTTTTTACTTATGTATTACTTAGTGGATTACATGGATATTTAACTAGAGTGAAAGATGCTTTTAATTAGGATGTAATGCAATAGGTTAGTTATTGCGACTACTTGTGGTCTCTGAAGAAAGAAATATTATTGACCATGAAAGCCTTCAGAGAGAGGCAAGTCATACAAAATTATTGCTTTGATTAAATGTGCAGTTCATTAAAGAAGTGTGTAATGGTGAAGAATAAAACCCAGAGTATTCATCTAAATAAAAAATGTCAATGACTTCAGATCATAGCACAAACCTATTGAGCAAATATTAAAGTTTACACGAATATGATATAAAAAGGCCTCGTCTCCATCAAGTTGCAATAGCTTGAGGAAACCGTCATGGAAGTGCTTGAACATTCTCAGCCATGTTATGAGGGTATCAGTTGCATCCTCAAAACAACCCAACTTACACCAATATGAACCAATCAAAAGTTTCAGAACATCGACGGACAACGACTCACTTCACACCAGAATCTTCAAGACCCTCTTGAAGTTTAATCAGGCACGAAATGAATTCTGATTCCAAATCACCGAACAATCAGGTAACAGTTCAGGTATCAATCCATTGGTCAAGCACATCATCAGGCGATCACTGCATCAGAACGTAACGCATATTTGATGTTATTGCCGTCTTGGGAACATCACGAGCTTTGTGCAGCGCACGCACTCGGCTATGTGGATGTGAGGGTGTGAAGTAGAGCCATCGCCTGCTAGCGGAGCAAAATGTTACTCAGCGCAATAGCCAAATTAATAGTAGCAATCTAAAAGGAATTAATTTCAAGAGATTTACCAGAATTGGCGGACGTAATAGCAATTTCAATAATTCGAGGGACTAGCTTCAAAATAACTTATGAATTAAGGGACTCATAAGCAATTTCAATGATTTGAGAGACTAATTTCAAAATATGAAAAACTATAGGTACCGTTTGGCAAAGGGTTAAATAAGGGGTTAAGGAGACTTAACCCCTTCTTAACCCGGCAAACACAAAAAATCTATACAAGGGTAAAGTGAGTAAACCCTTCATAATTTGCCAAACATAAAAAATATAGAAGGGTTAAGCTAACCCCTCTAGAGGGATTAAAATGAGTTTAACCCCTCAAAATAAGGGGTTTGCTAATACTCCTATTTAGAAGGATTAAGGGTTAACCCTTCTATACATAAAGAAAATATTCAAAATCATTGTTATTCCCAAACACTAAAACTGATCACAAGGGCTAAAATAAAACTTATTTAACAAGTTAATAATTTAGTCCTTCAGATTATCAAACGGGCTGAGTACATTAATCCTTCTATTTAACCCTTCTTCCTTGACACTTTGACAAACGGGGCCATAGGGAATAGTGTCGGAAAAAAAAAAAACTCAACAGATAAATGGATGTTATTGTAGTTAATATGTCAAGATAAAAATAAAAAAAATTGTACCCAGTGACGACCCCTAGTCTTCTTTGATCGAAAAAGGCGGTCTCTCCTCCACCCAGAGGACAGCAAGCTCGAGTCCTGAATGTTTGGAGCTTGAAATTCCACTAGCATATGTTAATAGAGCGCGTACTGTGTTCGAGGCCCATCGCCGAGATCTACGCTCTCATCAGCGTGCCGACCAAACCACTTGCCCGCGTTATACCTGTAACAGATAAATGAATGAATAAGAATAACAATGCAAATTAAGGATTTCTAATCGACATTACACCTTGAACGAATGGTTGTGGGCCAGTGGTCGTAACGGGTAAAAGTATGTTTGGATTCAGAGCAATGGGAACTCCGGTTATTCTTGTCAGAAGATAATTTGTAACACCAGAAAACTCTAAAATATTTGTGAAAAGCATGTAAACTAGAAATGTCTAGAATAATCTAGGAACTAGATATATTAAGCATGGATGTATGTAGAAAATAGAATTATATAAAATTCTCTAGAAACTTGATGCATCATGAAAAATCTAAACATTCTAGAGAATTCCTTGTGAGCCTATAAATAGGCACTAGATGTAAGCATTTGTAACAAGCTTAATTTGAAGCAATTAAAATAAAGTTTCTTCAACCTAGCCTCTTCCCTTCCAGCTCTTCATTTCCCTTCTACTTCCTCCATTCTCAATCCTCTAAAACTAAAATCAATTACGTATCTCGCTTCCGCAGCGAGATACGTAAAAATTCAACCTTGATGAGTGAAACGTAGCGACTCTGCAGCGTCAACAAAGGCCTTTGCGTCCGTAGTATTGAAGAAATTTGGTATCTGAAATTTTACCGCGTAAAGATCAGAATGGTACTTTTGACAAAATTAGTTTCATAGATTGATTTATGGTTGGAGTTTGTGTATGTGTTATTTATGTATTCCTCCTCCCCCCGGGGTATATATAGAGACGGATTATCGATATTAGCTACAGGAGGAGAAAATTCATTCTACCGCAGTAAAAATTCAACCTAGCTTGTTTCGAGTTTGCTTCCTCCAAGTTCCGTCTACTTGATCGTAATTTATCACGTACATAAACAAAAAAAAAAGTACGTAATATCATGAGCTTTCCCTTGGGTTATTAATATATCATTATATTGTATCCATTTGAGGCAAGGAAAAATCTATACACATTTTTTTGTGTGTAATCAATTCAGGGAGTTCTGATGCGAACAACTAGCTAGACCTGCAAGGTTGAGTTCTGCAATGACAGGATTTCCAAAAGTTCATTTGATACTATTTTGGTGTTGTTTTCTTCTGCATTCATTGATACTATTTTGGTGTTCAACCCATTTTTTTTCTCTCTCTTAAAAGACTGTCTTCTCTCTTCTTTACTCTTTGTTTTCCAGATGAAAATGAAACTGCTCCATTCCCCATGGCTGCCATATTCATATGAATACATGAGATACAAAAGGGACCACCAAATTAATTTTCATTGGGACACAGTTTTCTCCTTTCCATTTTATCATGTACTTAGCATTTTCCATCTTAATTTACTGAGACAAAAGTCTTGATTTGACAAGAAACGCGTTTATCTCCAAATGCGAAGGCCTCCGATCTGATGGACTATGAAACTCGACCTTGTTCTTAGTCTATGGAGATGATGACAGTCATGAAGTGAGAGGTTCAATTCTCTTTTGTCGCCTAACCCTTCACGCGCCCTATTTTTCAATTACAAAATTGTTATCAGTTGTTTCAACTCCAGCAAGATCCAAAATCAAGGGAACTGCATCAACACATTTAATTAACTTTTGTTAAACCTCATTTCGCATCACATGCAAAGATAACCTACAAATGGTAAAATACGGTCAGAGATGGAGATCAGTACTTAAGAGCTTTAACAAGAGGATAACAACGCATCGTGGATTGATTTCAACTTACGGAACATGAAACAGAAAGTCAATGTTTTTTTTACTCTCGGGGCACGGTACAAACATATCCAATGTTTCTCGTGCTTTTGTGTTATCTGAAGTATTACAAAGACACTAAAGTTTAATCTGAGCAGCATATGGAGATCAAAAGGCATTGTCAATTTATTGAGGAACCGATGCTGAGTTGGTTTCCTCGAGCATCAGTGACATGAAAGACGCCATAATGATGCGAATAGAACTATTTGCATCAACCAGTTCTAAGGATGATATGGACGCCGCTGTCAGTGTCCACAATGTTGCTCATCTCGCCAACATGAAGTGCAAAGGTGGCATCCTCGAAAGGCTTCTGCATCTGACCTCGCCCAAATCGACCTGCATCAATTTTAAGCGTATCAGAAGTCATGTCATGTTGTTAAGGACAGCTACCAGAAATTGTTGCATACAGTTATACACTCAAAAAATTCCAAAGACTGAAAATGTCTTTGTGCCGAGTGCTAGTATATTTCAGTTTCAGTATATCATACTGTCCTATAATTTAATTTTACATGTTATGGACTGAATTTACCGTTACCATCTCCATCTATGAATTTTTCCAACAGATCATTCTATTAGATTGGATATAATTGTTTATACATCATAGTAGATCATATATTATCTTTAACACCAGAAGTAGCAGTATCCGCAACTATAGATTAATAATCAGAGTGTTGAACGTGTTTGAGACTTCTGTGATCAATCAGATGCACGGTTAAAAATATGGATTACTTAAGATGCCACGTAGTATAGAGTAAGGTATACATGTATGAGAGTTTCAAATAGCTCACAGAAGAGTGTAATATACTGGAAAGAACCAAGTTACAGTTTGCAGTTCAATATTTCAAGATACATTGTGCAAGGTGTGATACTTCTCAAGTGACCTGATATAGAAATAATTGCAGGTTCATTATATTAAGTGTCTGTGGCTTCAGCTTACATAAGTTCTAACCGTTATTTGCATATATACCCCTTAAATCATGGTATTTGCAAAAATACCCTCTAAATCTCAGTATTTGCAAACCTACCCCTCAAATCATCAATTTTGGAAAAAACATCCCTCAAATCAATTAATCAACTTTGATAAGCTAATTTGTAATACCAATGTAAAAATTATCAACAAAATAGTCAAATTTTTAGCATCAAGTCGATGGTTTGCTGATTTTAGAGAGATTTTTTTCACAAAGTTGATGACTTGAGGGGGTAGTTTTGCAGATACTAAGATTATTTTTTTGGGTGGGGGGGGGGGTAGCAAATACCCATGATTTAAGGGGTATATATGCAAATAACTCAAGTTATAAGCACAGTTAGCATACCCCACCCTCAACTCCAATGTATTATATCAAAAAGGATAAAAAACAACAACGGCTTGACACAATTAATAAAAACCATGCAGTCAATATTCAGACACTAAGAGCTACCTAGATAAGGCACCATCGGTCATAACAACTATTCACCAATGCCAACTAGACAAAAAAAAAAATGCTCCAGAATCCAAGAAACTTGTATTTCACTTTACGAGGGCATGTTCTGCCGATTTAACAGCACTACTCATAGTCGCCAAGAGATTTGCCTGGAAAAATGCTTAGGACACGTCAAATAGACATCGGAGTAAATTCCAATACCATAATGGAAACGGGATCCAAGCAGCTGAACAATTTTTTCTTCCTACTTAATGAAAATAAAACAGCCCCGCAGAGAGAGGACACTAATCATGCTAAGCCAGTAAGCCCTTCAGATTGTACATGCACATAGGCAGTGAATAAAAAATTCGAGATTTTGGGATTGGATAAATGTCCTTCCTCATCAAACAACACTTCTGTGAACAGAAATGTAGCTCAAGAGTTTCAGTATGTTGAAATCCTTATAACAAACACACTTACTAATTAACCGAATTCCATGTAGAATTTAGTTATAGTTAAATATAGTTGGGGTTGCGGAAGCTAGGTGGATGATTGTTTTAGTTTTGGGGGATTGAGAATAGAGGAAGTAGAATAGGAAATGCCAAGTTATAGAGGAAATGGCTAAGAACGTGTAGAAAACTTGTACTGTATTGCTTATTGGTTGAATCTTACTTGCTTGATTACATTGCTTACATCCAAGGCCTATTTATAGGCACATAAGGAATACTCTAGAAGATAGATATTTTTCATGATACATGAATCTCTCTAGAGAATTCTATACTATTCCTAATTCTAGATATTTCTCATTGCTAACATGTCTCTAGTTTCCAGATGTTTCTAAATACTTTTAAGTTACATGATTCATTTAGATATTTCTAGAATATTCTAGAATTACAAATTAACTTCTAACACCACTCATTAATTTGTAATTCTCATTTTATATCTGAGTTGCCTGATCTTTTCACTGGGTGCATTTAAAAAAATGTCTTGTTGAACTTGATGCTTGATTGCTGAGAAAAATCATTTATGACTAGCCTAGACTTGCTGAGAATAATCCTTTGCTTGGAAATATGCATATGATGCTATATATACTTCCTTAGCCCATACTTTGTTTGGAAGATTTTTACCTTTCAACATGAACCTAGACATCTCCATAATTAACCTGTTTTTTCTTTCTGCTACTCCATTTTGTTGCAGAGTATACATTGTTGTTAGCTCCTTTTTAATTCCATGATTTTCCAAAAATTTTGTAACTCATTGGAGATGAACTCTCCTCCACGATCTGTTCTTACAACCTTCAATTTGTGGCCACTTTGCTTTTTTACAAAAGCCTTAAATTCAACAAATTTTGAAAATATTTTTGATTTTTTTAAGAAATCCACTCACGTCATTCTACTATAATCATCAACAAATAGTACGAAATATCTTCTTCCATTTAAAGATGGAGTTTGTGCTGGGCTACAAACATCGGCATGCACTAGTTCTAATGAGGTTTTGCTCTCCAAAATGTTTTAGTAAATGGTAAACAATGCATTTTTTCATAAATGCATCCTTCACAAACTTTTTCTTAGTTATGTGTGGGAATCCTGTTACCATATTCTTCAACTTTAGCAAATTTAGGCTCTTAAAATTGAAGTGGCTATATATTCGATGCCATAATAGAGAATCATTATTTTCTTCTGATTTGAGATCAAGATTCTCTGTAGACATTTTTAAAGGAAAAGCTTTGTTACGAGCCAGTTTTATTATGGCCACTATTCAAATACTGAGTACTCTTATCATCTATTATTACACATCATTCTTAAATAAATTAACTAATATCCTTCTTGGATTAATTGTCCCACACTAAATAAATTTTGAGTTAGCCCCGAAACATAAAGAACATTGGAGATGTATTTCGTCTCACCTCCTTTACCCTGGACTACTATCACTCCCTCTCCTTTGGCATTTTAATTTTTTCATCTCCAAGCTTTATCTAGGATCTTGCTCCATCCTTCAGTGTGAAGTTGCTCTTATTTCTCGTCATATGATTATTGTATCCACTATCCAAATACCAAGTATATTTTCCTTCTGATTGTGCATTAAAACATGGATAAAATAGGTGATCCGTTTTTATTTTCATATAGTGGACTTCATTACTTTTCTGATACCAGCAATCTCTTTTTCGGAGTGATTAGCATTTCTACAGTTAGTACATTTAATATGCAATTATTGTGTTATATCCAAATTTGTTACAGATTTTACAGTATGAGGTAGACTTATCTTTTGAGAAATCTGTCTCTCATTCTTTCTTTCTTATCTCCACAACTTTCTTTCATAATAGTCGCCTCTTCCATCTTGTGATTTCTAAGAAAATTCTCTTTCTTTATTTTCTTTTAATTCTGTCTCCCCCTTTCCCTGAAAATGTCAATATTGAGTAGAAAGCTTGCTCCACCTCTTAGCTTGAAGATATACTTCTTCTAAGCTCATGTGACTCCAAAAAAGCCATTAGTTCATAAAAACTTAGTTTTGATAAATCTTTAGATTCTTCTATGTCAGTGCCAATATGATCCCATGTCCGAGGAAGACTTTTTAATATGTTCTCAACAACCTCCTTATACCCTATTTTGTCCCCATAACTTCTAATTTGATTAATAATTGAGGTAACTCTATCAGAAAATTCTTTGACAGATTCATTAACTTTCATATTTATGTTGTTAAAATCTCTCTATAAAGATTGTAGTTTGATAGAGATTACTTTTTAGGAGCCCTTGAATTCTTATATATGTCCCACGCATCCTTTAATTTTGATGCCGACATTATACATGATTACCCCTTGCCGGATAAAGAGGAGTGCCTTCGCATCCTTTTTATTGTTCTCGTTATACTCCTTTTGTTTTGTCGGTGTCCATGATGCTAACATCACGGAGTCATGTAGACCCTCATAGCCTTCTTCGACAAGCTCCGGAAGCTCTTGAGAGATGAAGACTCTCTTCATTTGGAGGCTCCAAAAGTCATAGTTCTCTCCATCGAAAACAAGGACTAGGCTTTGGGAATAGTTGAAAAGAGATAGGGTAGAGGATGTTGATATACCCATTTAGAATGATAGTAAAAGGCTAAAGACTTTCAAGATTAATTTGAGGTGGAATAGGATGGCTGTGATGCCAACTTTGTTGAGGCTGAGGAAGCTAAGTGGGTAATTGTTTTAATTTTGGAGGATTCAGAATGGAGGAAGTAGAATAGAAAATGCTAAGTTACAGAAGAAAAGGCTAAGAACGTGTAGGAAACTTGTATTGGATTGCTTATTGATTGAAGCTTACTTTCTTGATTACATTGCTTACATCTAATGCCTATTTATAGGCACATGAGAAATTCTCTAGAAAATAGATATTTTTCATGATACATGATCATGATACATGAAACTCTCTAGAGAATTCTATATTCTTATTAATTCTAGATATTTCTCATTGCTACCATATCTCTAGTTCCTAGATACTTCTAAGTTACATGACTCATTTAGATATTTCTAAAATATTCTAGAATTACAAATTAACTTCTAACAAATACTTCTTTCTTTAGCACAATAATACCACAAATAGAAAGCACACAATTGCCCGACAACATGATGTAAATTCAAAGGTCGAGGTTACAAGTAGAAAACAAGCATACAAATGGTGCCAAAAATCAAGAAACTAGAGCATAATATCACCAAACTATCTGTAATCTGTGAGGGTCGTTCTAACTATATACGAAGTCGGTGATTATGATTATGTTATGATTAACAATAATAAGATTAATTAATGTTGATTTATTCTAATTTTATTGGATTGCTTATTATTCTTGTCTTGAAATTTTAAAAAGAGATAGCAGGATGCTTATGTATACTCAGATTCACTACAACTTCATTAGTGCAGAAGCAATACAAAAGTAAAATTTCATACATTTTCCAATGTGAAATACATGCAAATGTTCAAAATTGGATCCTTACAACGATAAACTTCTAACCATTTTCAAAGATCCAGTAATTTTCACATGAAGACATTCAAGCAGGCAAGAAAGAGTTCGCTTCATGGAAAAATATTCCTAAAAGATCTAGTTGTTAATTTGTAATTCTAGAATATTCTATAAATATCTAAATGAATCATGTAACTTAGAAGTATCTAGAAGCATCTAGGAACTAGAGGTATGGTAGCATTACTATGTTGCATGGATACGGGACACGACAAATTTATAAAAAGTAGGATACGGGTACACGACTATATATATATATATATATATATAGCGGTGTGCGGAGTTCTCTTGTAAGATATTTTATAAATAAAGATTGTGGAAGAAGAAATTATCTTAAGAGTAGGCAGCCGAACTTTGTAAGTTCTTTCCTTTGTCTAATTTTTATAATTTATGCATGTTTAGAATTGGTATCAGAGCCATGTTAGGCTAATTTTGTTCTTACGATTTATTTGTGTTTTGACCTACTTATAAGAATGTAAATTATCTATATGTTCTTCCATTTCTTTATCTATGAACTTAGTTATTTTGTCTATGGAACGTCATCAAAGTCGCGTAGTGTAAAACCCAGTTGTTGCCGAGATGGCGTTGAAGAGGGTAGTGTAAATCGTTGACAGACGTGTAGACTTTTAACTAAGTTAATTCCTGAAGAAAAGAAAGAAAAATAGTTAATTTATATCATTATAGTTTTCCTTACACAAATAAATCTGTAAGATTTATATGTCTGAATTAATTCCCTCGTCTTCTACTTTAAGTAAGACCCTTAATAAGGGCAAACGAGTAAAAAATGCTCAAAGTACAGAATATATCTCTGAGATAGAGGCTTTGAATAAATGGACAATTCCTGCAATCCCTAATAGGGATATTTACAAAATAGGCTTTTGGATTATAAATCATTAATAACTATTAGAACTTTAGAACGAACTACAACTGTAGATCGTGATGAGCAAACATTACAATTGCTATGTCCTATTGATATTGATCCTTATATGGATACATATAATTATATTCATATCGGCTTAATACACGTCGCTTTTAGACCTTTAACTTTACAAGGATTAAATGCATCTATATTAACATGTTTAAGAGATGCAAGATGTTTAAACTGAACCCAATCTTTAATGGGTATAATGAAAACTAGTCTATGTAATGGACCAGTTTATTTTAATGTCTATCCAAATTTAAGCTTATCTTTAACAGACCTAAATATATTAGAGGCAGTTAGCTTAAATATAAAAACTCATGGTTATAATTTTATCTCAGGATCTGAGACTATAGCCATAATATATAAAATTCATTATAAAACCTTGACTTCTTTAGCTCCGAAAGCTAAAATTCATTCTAAACCAGCAAAAACAGTACTGGTCGAAACAAATGTTTTATCATCTAATATTGCTGTTAACAGACAAATTAAATGGGATGAAATAAATTTCCCTAACAGTTGGGTTATACCTAACGCTATTCAACCACAGTCAATAACCAATCAAGAGATTGATCAAGTAACTCAAACGGTTGATGGAGGAGTTGAAATTGTTTTTAATCCTTCACGAACTATTCATCTATCTGACGTTACTAGTACCTCTAGAAGGTTAATTTCTAGATCAGGTTCTTATAGAACCAATGATGTTAAAGGCATAAATATTTCTGAGAATCATATTCCTCACGCTTTATACAAAGAAAAGGAGAAAAATTCTCCTACAAGCTCTGAAATGAGTTTTAGAATGCCTGGTTAATATGAATATTATAGAAAATAAAGAAATAAGAAAATTTCTTAATAAGGAATTTCAAAAAGATAAACATCAAGAAATTAGAAAATGATTTTTTAAAAGCTTTTCTAAAAAAGAACAACTAGAATTTAAAGATAAATATTATAAAGTTTTACAAAATGATCAAAAATTAGAAATTTTTATTCCTTGGTTTTTAAAATATTATATACAAAATCAAGAGAATCAAATTAGTGTTATTGAGGAACATTATAAACAGTGAAAATCTGCCACGGGTATGAATATAAGATCTATATATCCTCCAACAGATGCTTTAAAAATATCTGGTATTCATTCAAGTGTCTTAGAAACAAATGCTTTTGTAAAGCGAATCAAATGATGAAAATCTAAAAGAGTTAAATAAAATAATTATACCAACTTATATCTTCAAGTTGTAGGAAAACAATTAATAAGAATTGAAGATGTTTTAGAAAAACTAATAAATAAATTTAATGAAATAATACCTTCACTTAAAATAGTTGAAAAAAGTAAGGTAGCTATCACTAATAGTGAAAAAGCAACTATTAAGCCACCTATAGATATTTCAGGGTTTAAAAGAGGAGATGCAGTAACTTCTGACATTATAGAAATGTTAGCAAAAAAAATTAATAATTCAAAATTAGATACTTTATCATCCACATCAGTTATTCCTACTGATAAAAGTTCTTTAGAAGAAGAAATAAATAACTTTCAAGATAATTCATCTGAAGACGAATTAAATCAAAATGAATTACTAACTTTAGAAAATCAATTTTTATCAATAAATAAAATGAAAAATCCTTCAAAAAGGATAGAAAGGTACTATTATAAAAGACCTACTCCTCCTGATGTTTTATTTGAAGAAAACGATACATATATTCAAACTGATTATAATGGTCGAAATATATACGAATGGAATATAGATGGAGCATCTGATTCTCTTATATATTCTACTATGCATCGTATGCTTATGTATTCTATTGTTTGTAGATAAAACGGTAATACCGATAAAATGATTGCTTATTATATTTCCTGTGGTTTTACTGGTATCGTTAAAGAATGGTGGGATAATTATCTATCCTCTGACGCCAGAAATAAAATTTTAAATGCGACTAAAATAGTTAATGGTGTACAACAAGAAGATGTAATTTATACTTTAATGTTAGCTATAACTCACCATTTTTCTGGATTGTATCTAGATAATGGGGAACGAATAAGGACATTATTATAAAATTTTAGATGTTCGTCTTTAACCCATTTTAGATGGTATAAAGATACTTATTTAAGTAGAGTTATGATGCTTGATAATGCTAATAGTTCTCACTGGAAATCCAAATTTATAGATGGATAACCAACTCTCTTTGCTGATAAAGTCAGGAATAAAATAAGAGATGAACAAGGGGGTTATATCCTATATGAAAATCTTCTTTATGGGTACTTAATAAATGTCTGTATCAAGGAAGGGTTAGCACTTTGTAATGATTTAAAATTAAAAAACCAATTAAAGTCTCAAAGACTTACTAAAAGAAAAGAGCTAGGCGAATTTTGTGAACAATTCACTTTTGATCAACCTTATAGAGTTGATAAAGAACCAATAAAAACTATTAATAAAAAACATTCTTCTTTTAAAAAGAAGATTTTTTTTTACAGAAGAGAAAAAAGAGATAAGCATAGAAAACCTTTTAAATCAAAGAAAGATAAAAAAGAAATCCATTGTTACAAATGTGGTAAAATTAGACATTATGCCAATAAATGTTATAAAAAAAGAAAATAGATGCCTTAGAAGATGAAGGTCTTAAAAAGACTTTATATAAAGTAATGATTAATAGTGAATCTGAAAGGGATGAATCATCCTACTCTGAGTCAGAATCTGACGAAGAAACACCTTGTGTATGCACAGCTAATAGTTGTGAATCTAATGCTGACTATTGGAAGGCAATAGTTCAATTGAATGGTTTATCCATTAATATGATTTCTTCAAATCATGATTTTATAACTAAGATTATTTCAGAAGACATATCTCTTGACATAAAGAAAGAACTCATAGATTCTCTCTTAAAAATGAAAGAAAAAAAATAGATAAACCTAACATTAAAAATGTTTATTCTATGTCTGAAGTTTTAAAAAGACAAAAAAGTTAGACCTCCACATCTAAACCTCTTTCTTTATCTAATCTAAATAAAGAAATTCAAGATCTTAAAAAGGAGGTTAAAAATTTAAAACAATAGAATAAATATATCCTTAATAAAATTAATGAACAAGAAGAAAATCAAAAATCTCTCGTCCTCTCAGAAGATAATTTTGATAAAGAAAAAAATATCGAAAGTTCAAATTTTTTACAAATCCTTAAACAAGTTACCTCTCAAAAATGGTACATAAAAATTACTCTAGCCATATCTGAGTAAATGTTTATACCAGATCTTATAGCTCTGGTTGATAGTGGTGCAGATTTAAATTGCATTAATGAATGAATTGTACCTTCAAATTTTTTTGAAACTACTACCCATACACTTAGCAGTGCTAACGAAAATAAACTAGATGTTAAATATAAATTACCAAATGCACAAATATATGTCCAAGGGATTTGTATTCCTATTCCTTGTGTTTTAGTAAAAAAATTATCCCAAGATGTTATACTAGGAACTCCTTTTTTACATCAAATAATGCCTATTAACCAAGTTGATACTCAAGGTATTAAAACTACTTATAAAAATAATAAGATTATGTTTGAATTTATATCCGATCCTCAGACTCGTTTATTAAACGAAGTAAGAAAAGTAATTCTTAAAGAAAATCAAATTAATTTTCTTAAAGAAGAAGTCTTGTTTGTTCAAATAGAAGAACAAATTAAAATGAAACAAAAATTAATAACTCAAATAGAAAATAAATTTAAAATTACCATATGTAGTAATATACCCAATGTTTTTTGGGAAAGAAAAAAACTTATTGTTTCCTTACCATATATAGATGGTTTTAATGAAAAGGATATTCCTACTAAATCTAGGCCTTGCCAGATGAATAATGAATATCTCAAATTATGTAAAAATGAGATAAATTCTCTTATAGAGAAAAAATTAATAAGGAAATCATATTCTCCTTAGAGTTGTACAACATTTTATGTTAATAATGTTGCTGAACAAGAACGAGAAGTACCGCGTCTTGTCATAAATTATAAACCCCTTAATGCCATTCTTAAATGGATAAGGTATCCTATTCCTAATAAAAGGGATTTATTAAATCGCATTAATAATACAAAAATATTTTCTAAATTTGATTTAAAGTCAGGATATTGGCAAATACAAATTAATGAAAAGGACAGATATAAAACTGCATTTGTTGTTCCATTTGGACATTATGAATGGAATGTTATGCCTTTTGGTTTAAAAAATGCCCCTCTGAATTTCAGAATATTATGAATGAGATATTTACTCCTTATACAGATTTTATCTTATCATATATAGAATGATATATTAATATTTTCTCAAAACTTTGACCAACATGTTAAACATTTAGAAGATTTTAGAAATTTAGTCATAAGAAATGGTTTAGCAGTATCTGCTCCTAAGATGAAATTATTTCAGACTCAAGTTAGATTTTTAGGACATAATATACATAAAGGAGCTATAGTTCCAGTTGATAGAAGCATCGAATTTGCTTCTAAATTTCTTGATGTAATAATTGATACAAAACAATTAAAAGGATTTTTAGGCTCTTTAAACTATATTGCAGATTATTATAAAAATCTGGCCCAAGACACTGCTATTTTATATAGTAGATTAAAAAAAAATGCAAAACCTTGGACAAATCCGCATACTAAAGCTGTTAAAAGAATTAAAAATAATGTTAAATGTTTACCTTATACTCATTTAACAAATATTGATTGGTTTAGAATAGTTGAAACTGATGCCTTTAATATAAGTTATGGAGGAATTATTAAACAAATTGATCCTGCTACTAATAAAGAGCAGCTTGTTAGATTTACTTCTGGATTAAACAAATTGATCCTGCTACTAATAAAGAGCAGCTTGTTAGATTTACTTCTGGTAAATGGGATAAAGCCCAATTTAATTATTCAACTTACTAATAAAGAGCAGCTTGTTAGATTTACTTCTGGTAAATGGGATAAAGCCCAATTTAATTATTCAACTATTAAGAAAGAAATGCTTTCTATTATTAAATGCCTCTCTAAATTCAGAGATGATATTCTCAATCAAGAATTTTTACTACGAATTGATTGTAGTTCTACTAAAAGCGTTATAGAAAAAGATGTTAAAAATCTTGTTTCTAAACAAATTTTTGCTAGATAGCAGACTGAACTCACTATGTACGAGTTTCAAATTGAATTTATTAAAGGAAGTAATAACTTCTTGCCTGATTTTCTTACCCGTGAATTTTTACAGGATGCCCATGAAGTGGTATAATCCCTCTTTAGGGAGGGGGAGAGGCAGGGGAAATAATTCCCATAATATTCAGAGGACTTATGGTCCTATTGAACCTTTTGAAGGTTCTATTCCTGAATCTAGTTCATGGAGAACTGTTGCAAAAAAGACTTATTCAGAAAGCCCAGCTCAAAACTCGTCTCAAGCCTTTTATAAAGGTCTTGTTAATGAAGTAAGTCAGGATAATAATCCTGAGCTTTTTAATCTGATAGTAAAACGAGAAACAGAATGGACACCTAAAAGGATGTCAGAAACAAATCTATACTTAGAACAAGAAGATATTTCTCTCATGAATGATACCGAAAATATCAGAGCGAGATATTTAAATGACAATTATTATCCAACATTGTCACTAAAATCCAGATCTTGGTGAAAATATCAGAGCGAGATATTTAAATGACAATTATTATCCAACATTGTCACTAAAATCCAGATCTTGGATGAAAACATTAATAATACAAAAAAAATGACAATTATTATCCAACATTGTCACTAAAATCCAGATCTTGGATGAAAACATTAATAATACAAAAAGAAACGGAAATTACCCATTTTTGGGGATCTGAGAATAAAAATATTCCCCCAAATTTTTTATAATGAATTCTAAACATGCATAAATGTTTGATATAAAAAGATATTCCCCCAAATTACACCCCAAATTTTTACATAAAAAGATATTATAAAATGCTTGCTTGTAATCCCGGTAATTGAAGGAATATATCTCTTTAGAATTTTGGGCTTTAACCAGAGGCAATTCTTGATTTGGGTTTATAGCCCATTTTCGAGGTAAAATAACCTCTTTAATAATAAACCTACTGAAATTTGGGGAATATTTTTATTCTCAGATCCCCAGAAATGGGTAAGTTTCGTTCTTTTTTTGTATTATTAATGTTTTCATCCAAGATCTGGATTTTAGTGACAATGTTGGATAATAATTGTCATTTAAATATCTCGCTCTGATATTTTCAGTATCATTCATGAGAGAAATATCCTCTTGTTCTAAGTAGAGAACTGTTTCTGTCATCCTTTTAGGTGTCCATTTTGTTTCTCGTTTTACTATTAATTTAAAAGGCTCAGGATTATTATCCTGACTTACTTCATTAACAAGACCTTTATAAAAGGCTTGAGACGGGCTTGGAGCTGAGCTTTCTGAATAATTCTTTTTTCCAACAGTTCTCCATGAACTAGATTCTGGAATAGAACCTTCAAAAGGTTCAATAGGACCATAAGCTCTCTGAATATTTTGGGAATTATTTCCCCTACCTCTCCCCCTCCCTAAAGAGGGATTATACCGCTTCATGGGCATGCTGTAAAAATTCACGGGTAAGAAAATCAGGTAAGAAGTTATTACTTCCATTAATAAATTCAATTCGAAACTCGTACATAGCGAGTTCAGCCTGCCATCTAGCAAAAATTTGTTTAGAAATAAGATTTTTAACATCTTTTTCTATAACGCTTTTAGCAGAACTACAATCAATTCGTAGTAAAAATTCTTGATTAAGAATATCATCTCTGAATTTAGAGAGACATTTAATAATAGAAAGCATTTCTTTCTTAATAGTTGAATAATTAAATTGGGCTTTACCCCATTTACCAGAAGTAAATCTAACAAGCTGCTCTTTATTAGTAGCAGGATCAATTTATTTAATAATTCCTCCATAACCTATATTAGAGGCATCAGTTTCAATTATTTTAAACCAATCAATATTTGTTAAATGAGTATAAGGTAAACATTTAATATTATTTTTAATTCTTTTAACAGCTTCAGTATGCTGATCTGTCCAAGGTTTTGCATTTTTTAATCTACTATATAAAATAGCAGTGTCTTGGGCCAGATTTTTATAATAATCTGCAATATAGTTTAAAAAGCCTAAAAATCCTTGTAATTGTTTTGTATCAATTATTACATCAGGAAATTTAGAAGCAAATTCGATGCTTCTATCAACTGGAACTATAGTTCCTTTATGTATATTATGTCCTAAAAATCTAACTTGAGTCTGAAATAATTTCATCTTAGGAGCAGATACTGCTAAACCATTTCTTATGGCTAAATTTCTAAAAACTTCTAAATGTTTAACATGTTGGTCAAAGCTTTGAGAAAATATTAATATATCATCTATATATGATAAGATAAAATCTGTATAAGGAATAAAAATCTCATTCATAATATTCTGAAATTCAGAGGGGCATTTTTTAAACCAAAAGGCATAACATTCCATTTATAATGTCCAAATGGAACAAATGTAGTTTTATATCTGTCCTTTTCATTAATTTGTATTTGCCAATATCCTGACTTTAAATCAAATTTAGAAAATATTTTTGTATTATTAATGCGATTTAATAAATCCCTTTTATTAGGAATAGGATACCTTATCCATTTAAGAATGGTTGTATTATTAATGCGATTTAATAAATCCCTTTTATTAGGAATAGGATACCTTATCCATTTAAGAATGGTATTAAGGGGTTTATAATTTATGACAAGACGAGGTACTCATTGTTCTTGTTCAGCAGCATTATTAACATAAAATATTGTACAACTCCAACGAGAATATGATTTTCTTATTAATTTTTTCTCTATAAGAGAATTTATCTCATTTTTACATAATTTGAGATATTCATTATTCATCTGGCAAGGCCTAGATTTAGTAGGAATATCCTTTTCATTAAAACCATCTATATATGGTAAGGAAACAATATGTTTCTTTCTTTCCCAAAAAACATTGGGTATATTACTACATATGGTAATTTTAAATTTATTTTCTATTTGAGTCATTAATTCTTGTTTCATTTTAATTTGTTCTTCTATTTGAACAAACAAGACTTCTTTTTTAAGAAAATTAATTTGATTTTCTTTAAGAATTACTTTTCTTACTTCGTTTAATAAATGAGTCTGAGGATCGGATATAAATTCAAGCATAATCTCATCATTTTTATAAGTAGCTTTAATACCTTGAGTATCAACTTGGTTAATAGGCATTATTTGATGTAAAAAAGGAGTTCCTAGTATAACATCTTGGGATAATTTTTTTACTAAAACACAAGGAATAAGAATACAAATCCCTTGGACACATATTTGTGCATTTGGTAATTTATATTTAACATCTAGTTTATTTCCGTTAGCACTTCTAAGTGTATGGGTAGTAGTTTCAAAAAATTTTGAAGGTACAATTCCTTCATTAATGCAATTTAAATCTGCACCACTCAACCAGAGCTATAAGATCTGATAAACATTTGCTCAGATATGTCTAGAGTAATTTTTATGTACCATTTTTAAGAGGTAACTTGTTTAAGGATTTGTAAAAAATCTGAACTTTCGATATTTTTTTCTTTATCAGAATTATCTTCTGAGAGGACAAGAGATTTTTGATTTTCTTCTTGTTCATTAATTTTATTAAGGATATATTTATTCTATTGTTTTAAATTTTTAACCTCCTTTTTAAGATATTGAATTTCTTTATTTAGTAGATAAAGAAAGTGGTTAAGATGTGGAGGTCTGACTTTTTTGTCTTTTTAAAACTTCAGACATAGAATAAACATTTTCAATGTTAGGTTTATCTATTTTTTTCTTTCATTTTTAAGAGAGAATATATGACTTCTTTCTTTATGTCAGGAGATGTCTTCTGAAATAATCTTAGTTATAAAATCATGATTTGAAAAAATCATATTAATGGATAAACCATTCAATTGAACTATTGCCTTCCAATAGTCAGCATTAGATTCACAACTATTAGCTGTGCATACACAAGGTGTTTCTTCGTCAGATTTTGACTCAGAGTAGGATGATTCATCCCTTTCAGATTCACTATTAATCATTATTTTATATAAAGTCTTTTTAAGACCTTCATCTTCTAAGGCATCTATTTTCTATTTTGTATAACATTTATTGGCATAATGTCCAATTTTACCACATTTGTAAGAATGGATTTCTTTTTTATCTTTCTTTGATTTAAAAGGTTTTCTATGCTTATCTCTTTTTTCTCTTCTTTAAATTTTTTTTTCTTCTTTTTAAAAGAAGAATGTTTTTTGTTAATAGTTTTTATTGGTTCTTTATCAACTCTATAAGGTTGATCAAAAGCGAATTGTTCACAAAATTCGCCTAGCTCTTTTCTTTTAGTAAGTCTTTGAGACTTTAATTGGTTTTTTAATTTTAAATCATTACAAAGTGCTAACCATTCCTTGATACAGGCATTTATTAAGTACCCATAAGGAAGATTTTCATATGGGATATAACCCCCTTGTTCATCTCTTATTTTATTCCTGACTTTATCAGCAAAGAGAGTTGGTAATCCATCTATAAATTTGGATTTCCAGTGAGAACTATTAGCATTATCAAGCATCATAACTCTACTTAAATAAGTATCTTTATACCATCTAAAATGGGTTAAAGACGAACATCTAAAATTTTATAATAATGTCCTTATTCGTTCCCCATTATCTAGATACAATCCAGAAAAATGGTGAGTTATAGCTAACATTAAAGTATAAATTACATCTTCTTGTTGTACACCATTAACTATTTTAGTCGCATTTAAAATTTTATTTCTGGCGTCAGAGGATAGATAATTATCCCACCATTCTTTAACGATACCAGTAAAACCACAGGAAATATAATAAGCAATCATTTTATCGGTATTACCGTTTTATCTACAAACAATAGAATACATAAGCATACGATGCATAGTAGAATATATAAGAGAATCAGATGCTCCATCTATATTCCATTCGTATATATTTCGACCATTATAATCAGTTTGAATATATGTATCGTTTTTTTCAAATAAAACATTAGGAGGAGTAGGTCTTTTATAATAGTACCTTTCTATCCTTTTTGAAGGATTTTTCATTTTATTTATTGATAAAAATTGATTTTCTAAAGTTAGTAATTCATTTTGATTTAATTCGTCTTCAGATGAATTATCTTGAAAGTTATTTATTTCTTCTTCTAAAGAACTTTTATCAGTAGGAATAACTGATGCAGATGAATTATCTTGAAAGTTATTTATTTCTTCTTCTAAAGAACTTTTATCAGTAGGAATAACTGATGAAGTGGATGATAAAGTATCTAATTTTGAATTATTAATTTTTTTTGCTAACATTTCTATAATGTCAGAAGTTGTGGATGATAAAGTATCTAATTTTGAATTATTAATTTTTTTTGCTAACATTTCTATAATGTCAGAAGTTACTGCATCTCCTCTTTTAAACCCTGAAATATCTATAGGTGGCTTAATAGTTGCTTTTTCACTATTAGTGATAGCTATCTTACTTTTTTCAACTATTTTAAGTGAAGGTATTATTTCATTAAATATATTTATTAGTTTTTCTAAAACATCTTCAATTCTTATTAATTGTTTTCCTACAACTTGAAGATATAAGTTGGTATAATTATGTTGCTTAATTATTTTATTTAACTCTTTTAGAGTTTCATCATTTAATTCATTTTGCTTTACAAAAGCATTTGTTTCTAAGACACTTGAATGAATACCATATATTTTTAAAGCATCTGTTGGAGAATATATAGATCTTATATTCATACCAGTGGCAGATTTCCACTGTTTATAATGTTCCTCAATAACACTAATTTGATTCTCTTGATTTTGTATATAATATTTTAAAAACCAAGGAATAAAAAATTCTAATTTTTGATCATTTTGTAAATCTTTATAATATTTATCTTTAAAATTTTAGTTGTTCTTTTTTAGAAAAGCTTTTAAAAAACCATTTTCTAATTTCTTGATGTTTATCTTCTTGAAATTCCTTATTAAGAAATTTTCTTATTTCTTTATTTTCTATAATATTCATATTAACCAGGCATTCTAAAACTCATTTCAGAGCTTGTAGGAGAATTTTTCTCCTTTTCTTTGTATAAAGCGTGAGGAATATGATTCTCAGAAATATTTATGCCTTTAACATCATTGGTTCTATAAGAACCTGATCTAGAAATTGACCTTCTAGAGGTACTAGTAACGTCAGATAGACGAATAGTTCGAGAAGGATTAAAAACAATTTCAACTTCTCCATCAACCGTTTGAGTTATTTGATCAATCTCTTGATTGATTATTGACTGTGGTTGAACATCGTTAGGTATAACTCAACTGTCAGGGAAATTTATTTCATCCCATTTAATTTGTCTGTTAACAGCAATATTAGATGATAAAACATTTGTTTCGACTAGTACTGTTTTTCCTGGTTTAGAATGAATTTTAGCTTTCGGAGCTAAAGAACTCAAGGTTTTATAATGAATTCTATATATTATGGCTATAGTCTCAGATCCTGAGATAAAATTATATCCATGAGTTTTTATATTTTAGCTAACTACCTCAAATATATTTGGGTCTGTTAAAGATAGGACAAATTTTCAAAACCAACCCATTTGGGTTTTTATTTGCAAAAAACGACCTGTTTCTAGGATATTTGTAAAAACCGACCTGGTTTCAGCGTCAGCGTTGAAACCAGGTAGGTTTTTAAAAAAAATTACCGAAACTTCACGGGAGTTGAACTCCCGTGAAGTTTAGCAGCTTTTAATTAATCTACTAAACTTCACGGTTCAAAAATAAATTTTTTGAATTGTGAAACTTAACAGGAGTTGAACTCCCGTGAAGTTTAGCAGCTTAATTAAAAGCTGGTAAACTTCACGGGAGTTGAACTCCCGTGAAGTTTCGAATTTTTTTTTTAAAACCGACCTGGTTTCAGCGCTGAGGCTGAAACCAGGTCGGTTTTTGCAAATTTGTTTGAATGGGGTCGTTTTTTGATAATAAATTCCTAAATGGGTTGGTTTTGAAAATTTGTCCGTTAAAGATATGCTTAAATTTGGATAGACATTAAAATAAACTGGTCCGTTACATAGACTAGTTTTCATTATACCCATTAAAGATAGGGTCCAGTTTAAACATCTTGCATCTCTTAAACATGTTAATATAGATGCATTTAATCCTTGTAAAGTTAAATGTCTAAAAGCGACTTGTATTAAGCCGATATGAATATAATTATATTTATCCATATAAGGATCAATATCAATAGGACTTAGCAATTGTAATGTTTACTCATCACGATCTACCGTTGTAGTTCGTTCTAAAGTTTTAATAATTATTAAGGATTTATAATCCAAAAAGCCTATTTTGTAAATATCCCTATTAGGGATTGCAGGAATTGTCCATTTATTCAAAGCCTCTATCTCAGAGGTATATTCTGTACTTTGAGCATTTTTTACACATTTGCCCTTATTAAGGGTCTTACTTAAAGTAGAAGACGAGGGAATTAATTCAGACATATAAATCTTACAGATTTATTTGTGTAAGGCAAACTATAAGGATATAAATTAACTATTTTTCTTTCTTTTCTTCAGGAATTAACTTAGTTAAAAGTATACACGTTTGTCAATGATTTACACTACCCTCTTCAACGCCATCTCGGCAACAATTGGGTTTTACACTACGCGACTTTGATGACTTTCCATAGACCAAAAAACTAAGTTCATAGATAAAGAAAAGGAAGAACATATAGATAATTTACATTCTTATAAGTAGGTCAAAACACAAATAAATCATAAGAACAAAATTAGCCTAACATGGTTCTGATACCAATTCTAAACATGCATAAATTATAAAAAATTAGACAAAGGAAAGAACTTACAAAGTTTATCTGATATCATTTTCCCTTCTATTTTGAACTCCTACAACATTTAGCAGCCCAACAATTTAAATTTCTTGAGTTTGCTGGATAACTTTTTTATTTCTTGAGTTAAGCCCAGACTTAAGCCTGGGCTCACAACAAGTTCAAAAGCACAAAAAAAAAGAACTCATGCCAGCTCTATCAATCTGTGGCCAGAAGCAAAAAAAGACAAAAGGCAAAAGACAAAAGTATCTTTAGCCATCGCATCTTTCCAAAATCAACAGTGCATACACCTCCAGACCCTCTCCCTGGAATCAATCTAAACCATTCCTTGGAAAACTCGTTATCTCCACTTTCACCCAAATCCGCCCCTCTTTAAGAACCAAAACCCTAAATTCCTAAAAAATTGGGGTTTCAATTCTTTGGCTTAGCTTTGATGTTGGGCCAAGACAAAGACGATAAGAGGCTGCGAAAGAGTAGATGATCTGGAACAATGTGATGCAGGTATGAAGATCAACGACAACAATGTTTCACCAAATCAGCGATCGATCTAGGCAGAAAGCTCAAGAAGAAAGTGAAGCATTCGATGGTTTTTAAGCAAAATTGTAAATGTACTAAGTTCAGACCTTCGTAAATTATTCAAATAATAAATGTAATGATTTGTTCTCTTACTACAGTTCAATTTGTAATATTTAGACCAGCAAAATACTTAGCACCAAAATCACTCGCTCACTAATCAAACTGAATACAGCACAATCAATTGATATTAAAATTGAGAACAACATGCACGCAATAGTGATTCCGAAAATATTTGGTCGAAAGAAAACAAACCTGCATCAGGCTGAACTGGTTCTAATTTGATCCAACTGGCTAGTGGCAGGCTAATCAAGTGGGTCTGATTCAAGTGAACCAAGTCGGGTCTGATCAAAATAGATCAGATCCAAGTGAACTAGGTCGATCTGACCAATACTAGATCAGATCCAAGTGAGCTTCTGTGTTGTCTTCGATCTGAGGGAAAGAAGGACGAGGGCAGCTCAAGCGAAGAACGATGGCGACCTTAGCTGAGGACGGCAGCGGCTGCTCAGATGTAGCTGCTGAACACGACGACGAGGAGAACACGGTCGGCGGTCGACGGTAGGATGAGTAGAACAAGCGACGGATTTGTCGACGACAAGGGCGAACGACGATGCGGGTGGGGCGTCGGCTGTTCGGAGTGGCTGAGGACGACGAAGAAGTGCACAGAGGCAGAACTGGGCATGGACGGAGACTGAGGAAAGGGTGGACATGGAGGCGGGATGAGCGCGTCGGCTGTTTAAGGATGGGTTCGGCTGATGTTCGAAGTAGAAGAGAGAGGGGAAGGGGTGTTCGACTATGGGGGAGGTGGGCGATCACTGGGGAGGAGGGGGCAACGGCGACGGCTAGGGTTTCACACCCTTGACCGTGAGATTTCACATCGTTCAACAAATCAGGTAAAACAATTTTAATTCAATTCTTCCATAATTCCTTCTGATTATAGCGATCCTTTTTTAAAAAAAAAAAGATTACAAATTTGGAAATCTCACAGAATCCCTTAAATCTCTCACAGTTACTAAAACTGATTAACTACCAAATCAAAATTAAAATTCAAAAATTCAAAATTCAAATTGATTATTACAACTGAAATACTGCTAACTAAAATCAAAACTACGATGCTGAAATACGACATCTCCTGCGCTGATACACTCGGCGAAAATCCCGTGCATGTGTCTAGATGTCCTCGTCATTCTCCCCAGGTGGGAGAGAACTCGACCCGTCGAGTATAAATCAGGACGGCTGTCATACTACTTAAGAAGATCTGGATCCAGCCTCTGTAAATCACCTCGATCAAGCCAAGTACCATCGGACTCAGGTCGACCTTTCCAACATACCAAGTACCTACGGATACCACCATTGCTAGTAGAAACAATGTTATCATCAATAATAGTATCAATGTCATGTGCTGTATATGGGGGTGATATCTGGGGAAGTGGAGGTAAAGGAGAGCTCTAAGAAATAGGCTCAGGGGTAGGCTCATCAACCAGTGGGTTGTAAGGGTTAAAATGCGGGCATCTGTTCTCTACTAAATCCTCAATATTAAAAGTCAAACCAATATTAAAACCTTCGGGAAGGTCAAGAACATAAGCATTATCATTAATTTTCTTGAGAATTTTAAAAGGTCATGCACTTCGTGCATGCAACTTTTTAACAGTTCCCGGAGGAAACCGTTCCGAACGTATTCGGACCATCACGTAATCACCAATACTAAATTCTTTAAACCTCCTTATATCTGCTCGTATTTTATAGTTAGCATTGCTGTCATTGATCTTTATACTGATTTCTTTATGCAAATCATGAATGCGAGATGTAAATGCAGATGCTGACTCGGATACTCTATGATGTGCAGACACGGGGACAAGATCTATAAGGCTGTCTAGGCTTGTAACCATACACGACTTCAGTTGGATTGACACCTGTAGACCTTTTTACAGAGTTATTATAAGCAAATTCAGCAGTAGGCAGATGTTGATCCCAATCCATAAGATTCTCACCAACTAGCGATCGCAAAAAGTTACCTAAGCTCATGTTGACTACCTCGGTCTGACCATCAGTTTGGGGATGAAAAGCCATAAAGAATTAAAGTTTAGTTCCCATTTTGTGCCAAAGGATTTCCCAAAAATAAATTGTAAATTTAACATCCCTATCAGACACAATTGTTTTCGGAAGCCTGTGTAGTTTAACAACTTCGTTAAAGTATAGCTTGGCCACATGAGAAACATCAGAAGTTTTGGAGCTTGGTATGAAGTGGGTCATTTTGGAGAATCGGTCTACAACAAGGACATAATTGTGTTCTCTAATTCTCTTCGGGAGTCCTAACACGAAGTCCATACTGACATCTTTCCAGGGACAATTTGGGACAATGAGAGGAGTGTACAGGCCAGTGTTCTGCTTACGTTGCTTAGCTAGTTGGCAGGTGTGATATCGACCCATTAGCCTAACAACGTCATGTTTAATACTTGGCCAATAGAAACGACATTCAATTGCTTCGACAGTCTTGTTATTCCCAAAATATCCTGCAAGGCCTCCAGCGTGTAATTTCCAAATCAAGAATTCTCTCAGAGGTGTCGGGAATACACAACTTGCGAAAATGGAAAAGATATCCATCCTTCAGGAGAAAGCCATCAATTTCACGGGTCACTACATCATTCAGCAAAGTATAAACTTTGCTAAAATCAGGGCACGATTCATACTTTCCTTTGACTTTCTCAAAGCCAATTACTTTCGCACTTATGATTGAGAGAAGGTGCATGCGACGACTGAGTGCGTCGGAGATTTCAAACTTGAACTTCAAGAAGCATCAGAGACCAAAGTTTTCTTTGCACGGATCCGGAGTTCGAACCTCGATTCCAGTCGGTCAACGAACGTGAGAAGCTCTAGCGATTTTGGTCTGATCATCAACGGGAGGCAATCTCGACTCAAGCATCGAGGGAAACATCCTTTCGCTACCAAGAACCCATGTTAAACAAAGAGAAGCTGAATTAATCTTCTCTTCATCTGTAATCGAGAGAGAGAGTGTGTGTGATTGTAAGGGTTTCGTACCAAGTGATCGAACCCAGTTTTCTTAAAACAAGAGAATCAATCCAACATCAATTTTTCGACCCTACAGACGATGGTGACCGCAGTAGGAGCAGCTATTCTTTCCGACGAGATGGTGGTGGCGCAATCAGACAAGATTGCTGTGGGAACGGATGTCGAGACTCTGGTCATCGAATTTGACCAGTCCAAATATGAGGATTTTCTTTCCTTTGGTAAGTCTAGTCCTACAAAGCCACGTAAGTGTCGCCGAGTCTCGTATGAGACTTCAGCTCAAGTGGCTTCTGATGATTCAACTCGAGTTAGTCTCGAGAAAAAGTCCAAGTTCCTTAAAGAGGAGGCTCCAGAAACTAGCCGTTAGGCTAAGAAATGGGTTGTCAAACAACCTAGCCGAACTTCGGCTTTCACTAGCCAAATTATGGCTTTTGAAAACGAACCTCGTCCAGCTTCGGCTGAGGCAAAGGTTCCTACTGGTTCACTGTCGAGACGCACTCGATAACGTCAGCGTCAGAATCAAGCTCGCCGTAGGGCTCAAGCTTTGGTCTCGCTAGACGGTTTTTATTATCGACTGAGGATTGATCAACCTAAAGTTAACAAGTCTGACGAGGGTTAGGTGAATGAGGAACGTCCGAATGACGGACCTCACCCTCGTACCCGAGTAGGATCCGACAACAAACCTCATTCTCAAAAAGATATTCAGCAGTTTCAAGAAGCGGTTCATACTGACGTTCGTAAAGAAAACGAACCTCAGGATAAGAGCCAACTGAGAAGGCACAAGCGTCGAGCTCGTTTTACCAACGAATATCGTCACATGAATGATGGAGTTCATCAGTCTGCCCAAGTTCGTCAACCTCTATCATTCAGAGGGTCTCACTTGGGTAAAGCCAAGATGACAGAGTCCACTAGGGGTTGTCCTGCTGGTGACCTTCGGGATTATCTCACATGTAAACGCAGCATGAGTCAGATGCAATCCCATTGGTGCTGTGAGAAACTTCTTTCTGCAGTACTTTCCCGAGGCCCATGTGGGGAGTTGACGCATAAATCTTCAGTCTTCGAACGGTTGACTGAGCCGTCGACGATCTCTTCATCAAGAAGAAGGCGTTTTCGCCCAAAAAAGCAAGCATCCAAGAATCACCACATTGAAGTAACGATTAATATGGTCAGCAAGGGCAAGAGCAAAGCTTCGGCTTATTCTTCTGAATCTTCTGATCCTGAATACTCTCCAGGACTAGACGAAATGCTTGTCGAAGGACATGGAGTGTATCAACACTCTCGTACTCGTACTGGTGTGGTGATCTCGTTTGATTACCGTCGATTAGCGGGCATCACAGATGAGGTTGAGGAAGAGCCTGAAAACTCAGCTATTGCAACCTCTCAGTCTTCCAACACCGATCAAAGTGAACAAGCAAGTGCTTACATGGTCGGAAGTGAGGACCTGGCGAGACAGGTGGAAGAGCAACAATCAACCATCCTCCAACAACAGGAGTTTATCAGACGCTTGGAGGATATGGTGGACAAACTCCTCAAGGAGAAGAAGAAGAAGAAAACTACCGCCGAATCCTCAGGATCAAGGCACCAGCGACATTCACCCAGTGCTCGGGAATCTAGCCGTCAAAATCAAGATGGCGATAGCGATAATACAGAAGATGAAGAAAATATTTTTGATATTCACTCTGAATCATCCGAAGCTGAGTCCAACCTGCGAAAGAATGACCGAGAACTGGGGGTCGTCAGGACATACCCTGTCGAATGGGATGTCGTTCCCTATCCTCTAAAGTTTAAGCCACTCAGCCTCCTGCAGTTCGATGGTAATGGTTCTCCTACCCAACACATTTACTATTTCCAGACGCAGACTGGACACATAGTAGGGAATGATCCCATTATGACTTGACTATTCATAAGCACCATTAAAGGAGTCATTTTTGAATGGTTTCGCAAGCTGGAACCATGCTCCATCAAATCTTGGGCTGACATGGAAAGACTCTTTATAACCAGATTCTTCGATGATGATACAGAAGTATCTATGGCCACCCTGCTAACTGAAAAGCAGAAGAAGACAGAGTATGTCAGTAACTTTATCAAGAGATTTAGAAATCGGTCGTTGCATGTTTCGTAATAATCTCTCGATCCATATTTTATCTAAGATTGGAGCGGTGAAGACCCAAACTTGGAAAGAGCTTGTTCGTCAAGGAGAACAGGTCGAAAGCATGCTCAAAAAGCTAGATGCTGAAGAGCCATGTGATTTTCAAGGGGGTGATGACCAAGACGACCTCACCCCTCTGATTTATGTAAAAGGGAAAGATGCCTTGACGGTGAAAACTACTTCTTCCCTTAAATCTTCATCAAAGCAGAAGGACAAATCTTCGGATAGTCGCTTTTAACAGAAGTACGACTTCTAAGACGATCAAGTCATCCCGATACTCAAATCATTGATCAAGGCGAAAAAGATCGAGCTTCCAGAATCGATGCGACCGAGGAGATGTCGAGAATGGATGATCCTAACTATTGTGCGTACCACAGGATGGTCCATCACCCCACATCTAAATACTACACCCTAAAGGATAAGATCCAAGTCTTATTAGATGCAGGAGTCTTTACCCTTCAATCCTGATTTACATCTATCACTGGAGTTGGGGTAGTCATGATTTCTCTGCAAAACCATGTACTACCTTGAATCTTCTCTCTAATGGAGTCATGATGAATTAAAGCTCGTCATAAATCAACTCCAAGGTGAGTCCAAAGTCAGACGTGAGCATCTGGCCCCTTACCAAAATATTATCATGTTAATGATTACCTTTGATAGTCACTTCCTCCAAATTCCCTCGCCAATCCTCTTCAATAGGATGACGGGACCACAAAACTATCATGTTAATGATTACCTCTGATAGTCACTTCCTCTAAATTCCCTCGCCAATCCTCTCTAATAGGATGACGGGACCACAAAATACTATCAAGTTAATGATTACCTCTGATAGTCAACTCTTACCCCACTTGAAAATAACTTGTTAAGTAGTGTTCTACCATGCGATGAGCACCTACTTGTCACTCGATCAAGATAGTGATCTACCATGCGATGATTCACTATCTGGTCTTTTCCGAACGTTTTATTTCCTTAGAATGATCGAAAATAGTAACCTACTATGCGATGTGCCTCTATTTCAATCACAGTCGTTATACTCTCATGTTACTGAACTGACTTGATTTCACTTGCTAAGTAGTGTTCTATCATGCGATGAGCACCTACTTATCATTCGATCAGGATAGTGATCTACCATGCGATGATTCGCTATCTGATTTTTGCTGAACGTTCTATCTCCTTGGAACGATAAAAAATAATGGCCTACCATGCGAAGTGCCGCTATACGTTTACGTCACTGAATGACTTGATTACCTCCGCATCATCATTCCTACAAATGACGTTGTTCGTTGATAGTGGCCTACCAAGTGATGAGCCCCTATCTTCCCTTTGTTTCCAAATAGTAACCTACCATGCAATGAGTCACTATTCATCAACGATACAACATCATCCAAGTAGGCCTATCATGCGATGAGCCTCGCTTTCAAAATACCAGGTTGAGTTGTTATACTGAACGACACAACCAAATTCTAACACTTAATCCAATGCCTTGAACGACTAAGGATAGAGAATTGTTATACTGAACGACACAACCAAATTCTAACACTTAATCCAATGCCTTGAACGACTAAGGATAGAGAAAAAATCTTAGCATTAAGCCTAAGAAAAACTCCTCGTCAACTTATCATGCTAAGGGTAAAAACATGGCTAGTCCAACTCAAACGGCAGTTGGTAAAGACACATCAAGTCCGTTGATAGCTAAGGGTTTGCTAAAAATCCTAGATGGCGATCATTAGCTGCGACTGAAGAGTTCAACTTTACCAGAATGGATAAGTTCGCTGGAAGGCTCCTCATTTCATCAAAATAGTGCCCATTTTACAGGCCTTAAGATCCAAAATATTTCAGCCCCATGCAACCTGATTTGGGTATGAAAACTTTAGAGGGGGTTTTGTAAGCAATAAAAATTACCTTAATTCCTAGCAAATAAACTCAAAACTGATAAAAACGCTAATATCTCTTAAACCGTAAGGAATTTGGCGAAATAGACAGAAGCAAACCGAACCCTTTGGGCATGTTCTGAAGCCCACCTATAAGACTAGACTTTGCCTAAACATTGAAGTTCGCCTGCAATGCTAAGTTCGCCTGACAACTTAGCTCACCTGAACTGATTGAAGCTCACCTGACAGCTTCGCCTACGAGGTTCGCCACGCAGTGAGGCTTAACATCAAAAGACGAGATTCGCTATGCAGCGAAGCTCGACATCAAAAGACGAGGTTCGCCACGCAGCGAGGCTCGACATTAAAAGACAAGGTTCGCCATGCAGCGAGGCTCGACATCAGAAGACGAGGTTCGCCACGCAACGATGCTCGACATCAAAGTTCATCACTGGGGACAAAACTCTTCTAGGAAATGAAGCCCTTTCAGGAGACGAAGTTTATCCACAGACGAACCTCGTCAAACGGCACCTCACCCCTCAAAAGACGAAGTTCGTCATTGAAGATGAAGTTCGCCAGAAACAAAGTTCGTCGTTGAAGACGAAGTTCGCCAGAAACGAAGTTCGTCGTTGAAGACAAAATTCACCAGAAACGAAGTTCGTCGTTGAAGACGAAGTTCGTCGTTGCCGTTATTGACGAACCTCGTCTGTCACCATTTCCAGAGGCTACATTTAAGAAGGGTTAATGACCAATAACTCACCCACTTAAGGAGAGTTAATGACCATTAACTCACCATTTAAATGGGAGTTAATGACCATAACTCCCTCATTTTAAGAGTTAAAGCCCTTAACTCACTCCATAATGGTCCTAAGCATATAAATAGGCATGATCAACATGAAAGGAGGGGGGGATTGGGAGGCTAGTCAAAAAGCCTATCTCTCCTCCACTCTCATGGATCTTCATAGATCACTGGCTAATCAGTTGGCATTGGACCGTCGAAACTCATAACAAGCATGACGAGGGTCATTACTATGACGGACCTCGTCTCAAACAACAAAGCTTGTCATTGGAAACAAGATTTGAAGTGCGTCAATAAAGACGAAACTCGTCAGTGAAGACGAGGCTCGTCAGCGAAGACGAAGCTTGTCTAACGAACCTTGCCACGTAACAATGCTCTTCATCCACACGAAGTTAGGCTGTAACGGTCACAAGGACCAAGTCAGTCCACGTGGGCTAAATCTAAGGAGTATGTTACGCTCCATTAATCAACATGGGCTAAATCTCAGGAGTCGGTCACGTCCACGACCCCATGATTGTAGCACGTCAATTACGTGCTAAAGCTCTATAAATAGCCGCAAGCAGCTATGGAGTTGGGGGATTGATTAGAGATTTCAAACTTGGACTTCAAGAAGCATCAGAGACCAGACTTTTCTTCGCACGGATCCGGAGTTCGAACCTCGATTTCAGCCGGTCAACAAACGTGAGAAGCTCTAGCGATTTTGGTCTGATCGTCAACGGGAGGCAATCTCGACTCAAGCATCGAGGGAAGCATCCTTTCGCTACCAAGAACCCACGTTAAACAAAGAGAAGTTGAATTAATCTTCTTTTCATCTGTAATCGAGAGAGAGAGAGAGTAAGTGATTGTAAGGGTTTCGTACCAAGTGATCGAACCCAGTTTTCTTAAAACAAGAGAATCAATCCAACATTAATTTTTTGACCCTATAATTCTTAGGTTCGGGCCATTCTTTGATAGCCCTAACTTTCTCAGAATCAGCGGATACTCCTTCAGAAGAGATCACAAATCCTAGAAAAATGTCTTGGTGTGTAAGAAAAGTACATTTCTTAGGATTGACATATAGCTGCTCTTTTCTTAACACAGCACAGATTTGACGCAGATGGTCCACATGTTGCTCACAAGAGTTGCTGTAAATAAGGACGTCGTTAAAATATACCGCCAAGAATTTTCCAGTGAAGGGACGGAGTACTTGAGTCATCATTCTCATAAAAGTACTCGGAGCATTAGTCAAACCAAAGGGCATGACTATCCACTTGTACAATCCATCTTTCGTCTTGAAAGCGGTCTTCCATTCGTTACCGGGACGGATGCGAATCTGATGGTAGCTACTCTTAAGATCAATCTTAGAAAAGATGGTGGCTCCAGACATCAAATCAAGCATGTCATCCAACCGGGAAATGGGAAAACGATACTTCACCGTGATCTTGTTGATTGTACGGCTATCCACACACATACGTCATGTGCTATTTTTCTTGGGCGTCAGTAATACGGGAACCGCACAAGGGCTCATGCTTTCTTTCACAAAGTCTTTCTTCAGCAGCTCATCAACTTACCTCTTCAACTCTGCATGCTCATTGGGGTTCATCCGATAGTGAGGTAAATTGAGAAGGGTTGCTCTCGGGACTAAATCAATTGCATGTTGGATATCACGTATCGGGGGTAACTGGTTTGGGAGGTCCTCAGCAAGGTTTTAAGTGTCGGATGTCAGGTTCATGTCGGATGGTTGAAATCCATGTCGGATAGCGGAAATCGGGAACATATCGGGGGACATTGACTAAATATCGGATTGCCATATCAGATAGACGTATATGTATAATATCATGTCCTAAATGTAATCTAAGCATTCATAAATTCAATATAAGCATACTTTATAAATTCTATAGACTAAACATATAAAAAAGTAAATAATATATGGATTTGGGTTCATAAATTTTTTCTATCGGGTTCATAAGAAAAGTAAATAATATATGGATTTGGGTTCATAAATTTTTTCTATCGGGTTCATAAGAAATCCTTAAACATGAGAACGGGTCAAACGGTTTGGGTATTTATCACTAAACCCAAACCTGATAACAAAAAATAGACCAAAAAAATACCATATCGGTCGATTTTTCAAAACTAAAAAATAGGCCAATATGCCCGATATGACCCTGATATTTCCGATTTGACCCTGAAAACCGACATATGAGTTAAAAACGTTCATGTCGTGTCGGTCAAACCCTCAAACCGATATGTCGGTCGACATGTCGGACATGTCGGCCGACATTTAAAACCTTAGTCCTCAGGAAAGACATCAGAGAATTCTTCCAACACAGGAATGACTTCTGGGGGAACCACATCGGCAATATCTTTAGGAGCTTCTCTAACGACGTGGGCGAAAATAGGAGCTCCATTGGTCAGTTCACGATCAATCTCTTTGACTCCAATCAGTTAACACCTCGGGAAAACTAGTCTGGATCGGGCTTCTTGTCACTACCTTTCGGTTGAACCGGAAAGATCTTGACCTTCTTCCCGTCATGCTCGAACAATAGCATGTTGGATCGTCCGAAGATATGAACGTCGTTATCAAATAGCCAGGGTCTCCCAAGAATAACTTGACCCACATCCATCTTCTAAACATCGCACCAAACATTATCCTTGTAAATAGTAAATTGAAGAGGGACTAAACATCTCTCTTGGACATGAAGTGCGGTGTCATTAATCCATGACACCTTGTATGGATTGGGATAGGGTACGACCTTAAGGCCAAGCTTGACGATCACAGCTGAGGAGACCGCATTAATACAGCTTCCACTGTCCATAATCACTTTGTAATTCTGATCTCCAATCTTTGTGAACATGTGAAAGATAGATGTACGTCTCCAATCATCAACAACCTTGGGTTGGGAGATGACACATCTAACAACAGATACGGTAGGGATTTCGATTTGCCTAAGACAACCTAGGACATTATCATCGACATCATCCCCAAAATCATCGGTATCATCGTCAACTTGATGGACAAACTCGTCGCTATCAAGCTCAGGTTCATATGCGTATTTGTCATCGATGATAGCAACCTTGTGACGGATTGGATAGTTCGCAGAAACGTGCCTATATCCTTGGCGTTTGTAGCACTTGACATGAGGGCTAATCTTGAAAAAATCTCTCTCCGGCTCCTTGCTCATGGGGTCGACTTTAGGCTGGGAAGAACTAGGGTTAGTTCGACTCAGAGGTTAAGTAAAGGTAGTGGTACGGGAAGCTAGAAGGAATGAGTTCTAAAATCCTGACTTCTATGAGATTGATGGGATTTGGTTTCATCTAAATCTTGAACTAATGTGTAAGCTCTCTCAAGGGTGTCTACTCCTCTACAAAGAGTTCGGTTTGGAGGTCGCTTCTCATTCCAGCTCTAAACTTTGACAAGACCTTCATCGGCGCCTCTTGCTCAATGGTGCTGCATCGAGTAAACAATTCGTCGAATTGTGCAACGTATTCTTTCGCAGATTTGGTTCCTTTAGTGAGACGATGCCACTTGTCGAGCAATCGATGATAAAACGATGGCAGGAGGTATTTTTGTTTTAGTTCGTCGACAATTTCTTGCCAAGTTGTAATCAGTAACTCACCTCTAATATGCCTCAAACGTTTCGAGGTTGGTCCAATATTGGCAGACGGGTCTGGTGAGTTTCATCGCTGCGAACTTGACCTTTCGGGGTTCCGTCAAAGCGTACCATTCGAAGTAGCGACCCATGTTCTTCAGCCAGTCCAGAAAAGTTTGTGGGTCGAGCTTGCCGTCAAAGGTTAGTGCGCTGACCTTAATGCTCCTCAGGTATTGCGCATTCGAATCAGGCACAGGTTGATGTGGGGGTCGATGGCCGAAGTGTCCATAACCTTGACCTGGCAACGGTGGGGCGATGAATTCATGACCTTGACCTTGCGGCGGCGGGGCGATGTTTTCATAACATTGACCTTGCAGCGGCAGAGTTACAACACGCGCTTCCTCGATCCTAGCGAGCCTTTCATTGGTGTCATTCAAGGTTTCGTGAGTAGCTCTGCTCTCTTGGGCTACGGTATCAAATCGTGCTGCTAGTTCAGCGAATTTCTTAAGAAGTTCAAACTTTACACTGCCTGACATTCTGGACTCACTAGTTGACTCATTTGACTCTCCGAATTGATAGGATAGACCTGTGCGAATGGGCATGCACTAACAGCTAAGTGAGATGAATGTGTGTACTAACAACCTGAATTTTTTTTATCAAATAAAGACTCAACTAAAAAAATTCCTAACCTAGAACCACGCTCTTATACCAAAAGTGATGTGAAACAATGTGATGCAGGTATGAAGATCAGTGACAACAATGTTTCACCAAATCAGCAATCGATCTAGGCAGGAAGCTCAAGAAGAAAGTGAAGCGTTCAATGGTTTTTAAGCAAAATTGTAAATGTACTAAGTTTAGACATTTGTAAATTATTCAGATAATAAATGTAATGATTTGTTCTCTTAATACAGTTCAATTTGTAATATTTAGATCAGCAAAATACTTAGTAACAAAATCACTCGCTCACTAATCAAACTGAATACATCACAATCAATTGATATTAAAATTGAGAACATGCACGCAATAGTGATTCCGAAAATATTTGATCGAAAGAAAACAAACTTGTGTCGGGCTGAACTGATTCTAATCTGATCCAACTGGCTAGTGGCGGGCTAATCAAGTGGGTCTGATCCAAGTGAACCAAGTCGGGTCTGATCAAAATAGATCAAATCCAAGTGAACCAAGTCAACCTGACCAATACTAGATTAGATCCAAGTGAGCTTCTGTGTTGTCTTTGATCTGAGGGAAAGAAGGACAAGGGCGGCTCAAGCGAAGAACGACGACGACCTTCGCTGAGGACAACTGCGGCTGCTCGGATGTAGCTACTGAAGACGACGAGGAGAACACGGTCTGCAGTCGACAGTGGGATGAGTCGAACAAGCGACGGATCTGTCAACAACGAGGGTGAACGACGATGCGGGTAGGGCGTCGGCTGTTCGGAGTGGCTGAGGATGGCGGAGAAGTGCGCAGAGGCGGAACTAGGCGTCGGAGGCTGAGGAAAGGGCGGATAGGGAGGCGGGATGAGCGTCGACTGTTTGGGGATGGGGTTCGGCTGATGTTCGAAGTAGAAGAGAGCGGGGAAGGAGTGTTCGACTGTAGGGTATGTGGCCGATCACTGGGGAGGAGGGGACAGCAGCGGCGG
>NC_033797.1:49812768-49831666 GCF_001876935.1 Asparagus officinalis | reverse complement strand
GGCGGCTAGGGTTTCACACCCTTGACCGTGAGATTTCACACCGTTCAACAAATCAGGTAAAACAATTTTAATTTAATTCTTCCATAATTCATTCTGATTACAGCAATCCTTTTAAAAGAAAAAAATTTACAAATTTGTAAATCTCACAGAATCCCTCAAATCTCTCACAGTTACTAAAACTGATTAACTACCAAATCAAAAGTAAATTTTAAAAATTCAAAAATTCAAAATTCAAATTGATTATTACAACTGAAATACTGCTAACTAAAATCAAAACCATAATGTTGAAACACGATGTCTCCTGCGTTGATACACTCGACGAAAATCTCGTGCACGTGTTTGGATGTCCTCATCAGTAGAACTAAGGAGCACAGCAAATTCCTCCACGACAACCAGGGCATCAAAAAGCTACATATCTAATATTCCCATCCAAATCCCTGTCGTTTCGGGTGCATATCTGTACCTAAAACGTGTCGGACAGGGGCACGGGAGGTCCAAGGACGTGTCAGGGTATCATAAGGTAGCAATGAGAAATATCTAGAACTAAGAATAGTATAATTCTCTAGAGAGTTTCATGTATCATGAAAAATATCTATCTTCTAGAGAATTTTTTTGTGCCTATCAGTGTTTTCAAAGGCGCGCACCTCACTGCGCCTCATGCATCTTACGATGCAGGGCGATGGCGAAGCGCCTCACTTCTGATGCAGCAACGCCTTTTGCGCCTCGCGTACATCCTTACTTTGTGTAGGGTGCATGTAGTACATATCCTCATATAGTTTTATTTGTTAACATTTCAATCGAGTCTTTATACTTGATATTCCATATCCCAAAAAGCAAAATAAATCCATTAGGCCTTTTTAGCAGCCTTCAATTGAGGACTATTACTAATCATTTGCTTGGATATTAGTCTTGATTTAACATTTAATTTGAAAATTTATGAATTTTGCTACTATGTTGGGTGTTAGCATTAGAAATTAAGGCATTATATTGTGATTTTGTAGTAAAATATTATTTATCATGACATTGCTCATGTGAATTCTAAAAACATGTTCTTTCGCGCTTGATTATATATTTTAAAAAAATTAAGTGGGCGATGTGCGCCTCGCATCACTCGGGCGAGCGCATTGCGTTGCGCCTTGCGCTGCGCCTTGCGCATAAAGATGCTTTGCGTTCGGCATTGCGCCTCGCGCATTGATAACGCTAGTGCCTATAAATAGGCTTTGGATGTAAGCAATGTAATCAAGCAAGTAAACTTCAACCAATAAGCAATCCAATACAAGTTTCCTATCAGTACTTAGCCTCTTCATCTCTAGCTTGGCATTTTCTATTCTACTTCCTCAATTCTCAATCCTCCAGAACTAAAACAATTACCCACCTAGCTTCCGCAATCCTAACAGATCTAACTAATATTACCATTTGCACGATTAACATATTCCATGATAAACTATATGTAGCCATTTTAATACAAATGAGACATTGTACTATCAATAGGCCAACCACTAAGGTGAATCCGTAACACAAAAAAGTCTCCGTACAATGTGCTGAATTACAGAGTTCAAATGTTTAGTCTAAATGATTCAGTACCTGCACCGCATACTGTTGTATTGCGAGTCAACACAAGCAGCAATACAGAGCCTTATTACCATTTTTGTAAAGCTAAAACCCTAACCAGTAACCACTCCAACCAAGAAGACTTGGATCAAGAAACTTGTTTTCATATGTTCACGTTTTCAGCGACTTTAACAGCATATGGAGACAAGTTGGCTCCCTTCCATTCACCCTAAAAATAGAAGAGAAAATTCTGTCATCGCAATTGTTTAAAAAAATATGGTTTTGCACCAGGCTCTAGTACATTTAGTTTCAAGTACCCTACTATTTTGCAATTTGTTCTATAAATTACTTGCAGATATATATATATACCCTACTATTTTGCAATCTGTTCTATAAATTACTTGCAGATATATATATATATATATATATATATATAATGATATATTATTATATATATATTATAATATATATATTATATTATTTAGATTAATGGGTATTCCTTGTCAGTAGGAGGGATTATCCTTCTTGAAGCATCTTAAAATCCATGGACTACGACATTGATGGATGATCCGCGTCCGTTGACTTGATCTACATATTCTAAAACCGCAACACAACTAGCCCAAGTTTGGGGTGAATCCGTGCGTTTGACCGCCCTCGAGCCATGTGAAAAGTTTCTATTCATTCAAAACCATTAAAATTGATACGAAGTGGTGAAGGGTAAACGACGACGGATTCACGCACAAAGCTGGTAATGTTGGGGTTTTAGGGAATAAGTAGATCAATTCAACGGAGCGATCACTCCATAATTGTCGCTCACTCATGTGATTTTAGAGGCGTAAGAAGAGGAAATCCCTCCATGACAAGGATACCCATTAATCTTCTCTCTCTATATATAGTATTATATATAAATTATATCCTATATATAAATTATATACTTATATACATATACCTCACTATATTATAGTATAATATTATATATATATAGATTCTGTAGGAATACGATCTACAGGCAGGAGAGAGGCGAGAAAGAAAAGTAAAACATCACAAAAGAATCAGATATTTCCGTACATCCATGACAGGGGAGCTGCACCCCCTAACACGCTCTCGCCAACTCACCGCAAGAGTTGAGAGCGGGGGGGGAGGGGGGGGGGGGGGGGAGGGGGGGTAAGCCCTGCACGCCGCAATCGGACACAATCCAACATATTTTCTACTGAGTTGCATGTAAGGCGATTTATAGATCCATGTAACCTTGAATTGAAGCTCCGATGCACAAATGCCTTAAATCATAATACTGACCATCAAATTAAAATGAAAAGGACAAAAAACAAGAAGAGGTGTGTTTGATTGATTTTACCAGAGATCGCCGCCTCTATTGGGGCGGAGCTGCAGTCGGAGTGGGGAGAGGACATCCTCAAAGCGAGCCCTGGGCCGGCGGAGATGTCGTCCTTAGAGGGCGGTGACTGGCGGACGGGCGGGGTCCCTGGTGGTGGAAGGTGATAGAACAGTGGCTGGTCAGGATCTTTCCAATGATGATTTCCTCCTTGATCCCTCGTGCTTTACCAGGATGTGGGATGCCCTAACCTCCGCCATGATAGCTAGCAGTAAAAAAAACAATTAAAGGAAAAAAAAAGGAGTGGAGTTGAGATGAGATGATGAAGAAACGAGCAAATGCGATGTGATTTTGGTCGGTAAAAAGTCGAGGCGGCTGCTTGCTTTTTCTTGGAAAATGAATGTAGGCGTAAGGCTAATGAAGGTGAATTTAATTTGGCCTTACTTGGATATAAAAGGAAAATAAAAAGTTGGGGTTGGTAGTGGTACTTGATGACTCTAATCCATTCATTCATCTAATGTGAATCTGTATTACAAATGATAATTACAAAATGGTTGATGCTTTTCCATTTGTTTAAAACCTAAACACCTCCTTTAGTACATAGGAGTGAGGGGGAATGGAATGCAAATGCTCATTCTTCGCTTTCTATGTATGCGTATCAAACATAAGCATCTTTTTAGAAGCTAGAATGCTCATTCTCAATTCTCATTTATTTCCATTGTCAATAAAAATAGTAGAGAATGGACATTCTCGCTTACTTGGGAATTAAAAATCAAAATAAAATGTAAGTATCCGCTTATTAGTTATCCATTCCAAAAATAAATAAATAAAAATTATTATTCCCACTTCATTCTCTAATCGCACCCAAATGTGAGTATGGAAAAGAACATTTCATTCTCACACTCGTTACATTTCATTTCTCACTCAACTCGAAAGATATGCAACTTCTCCAGGACAGTCACACTTGCTACATGAACCAAAACCAAAACCGGGTCCCTGCTTAAGTTTTCAGTTATTATTGCCCATCAAACACAGAAATAGGAATCCAACCCTAGAAATAGTACTCCAGCTCCATAGTTACCACGACCAGAATGGTACAATTCAAAGAAAGAGCATTTCGTCACTTCATCATATTATTTTCAGCACACACTACTAAATCTCAAACACACAATATATCGATGGAAAAATATATCCCATGATAGATTATCTTCTGTCAGCTCCCACCATATTTCTACGGTTGTAACATGACACTGTTAGATCTAAACCAAAACTTGAGATCTAAAACCATATAGTCATGATTAATTCAAAGAGATTAACAAGAATCATAGATGAGCGGAAGCTTGTACCTGAATCCATAGAAGAAAACTTGATTTGGGTTTTTGATGATCTTCTAACCTTAGGGTTTCTCTAAATCCGAATTTCTCTTTCTAGATGGGGGTGAAGAGAATTAGAGAATGTAACACTAGGTTAGTGACAATAACCCCTTATTTATAGATGTTGTACTTTTGTAATTTAGCCCCTCAATAAATTACAATTACAACCTGGTATCTGCACATATAACCCCATGACTTATTTAAATACCCAAATTAATTGATCACTTTAGTGGGTTATCCTGAAAGATAGCAATACACATTGATTAATCATATGTGCCCACAATTAGATTTATTAGATTAAATCCAACAATCTCCCACTTGGACACCATATGATTCCTTAAATTGTGTATAACCTTATGAGCTCAAAAATTGCTATCACTGAAAAGGTATTTCTGAACAATCTCGTCCATTGACTATATCAATATAGGATCAAAGCGGCCTTCGTCACATTTATCGTGACTCGACCCATCAATGGTCACATATACCAATACAATCAAACGGCATAGATCAATCATGGATGTGCAGCATGAAAATTACATGCAATGTGATCAGTACATGTCTATTTTCAACTGGTCCTCCTTTAGTGAGGTCAAAACCAAACATAATGTAACAGAGTGTCTTAACTGAATACTTTATTCTGATCAGACAATACAACCAAACATAAAGCACCACAATTACAAACTCCCACTAAAACATAATATCCTCAAATAATACCACACCCATATGAGCAGTATGCTCATGAAAGACCTTAGGTGGCAATCCCTTAGTAAGAGGATCAGCTATCATGGAGTTTGTCCCAATGTGCTCTATGGATATCTGTCCACTCTGTACCCTTTCTTTCACAACCAGGAACTTAATGTCAATATGTTTTGACTTAGTTGAGCTCCTGTTGTTATTGGAATACATTACTGCAGATTTATTGTCACAATATAGCCTTAGTGGTCTTTCAACATTTTCCAAAATGCGCAGTCCCGTGACAAAATTTCGCAGCCATATTCCCTGATTGGATGCCTCATAGCAAGCTACAAATTCTGCTGCCATAGTGGAGGAAGCTACTAGTGTTTGTTTGACACTTTTCCATGATATAGCTCCTCCTGCTAACATATAAATGTAGCCTGATGTAGACTTCCTGCTATCTTGGCATCCAGCAAAATCAGAGTCCGAATACCCAATGACCTCTAATTTCTCTGATTTTCTGTATGTGAGCATGTAATCTTTTGTTTTCTGAAGATACCTCATAACCCTTTTGACTGCTATCCAATGATCCATACCAGGGTTGCTTAAGTATCTGCCTAACATCCCAACAATGTACGCAATATCCGGACGCGTACATACCTGAGCATACATTAGACTTCCTACAGCCGAAGCATAAGGAATCTTCTGCATTTCCTGAATTTCAAGGTTACCTTTAGGGCACTGATTGAGACTAAACTTGTCTCCTTTAGCAACAGGGGTGTCACCTGGTCTGCAATCTTGCATGCCAAACCTTTTAAGTACCTTATCGATATAGCTCTTTTGTGATAATCCAAGAATACCCCGAGAGCGATCTCGATGTATCTGGATCCCTAATATAAAAGAGGCGTCCCCAAGATCTTTCATCTCAAAATTCTTTGATAGAAATCTCTTGGTTTCGTGCAACATGCCTATATCATTAGTGGCAAGCAAGATGTCATCGACATACAGAACCAGAAAAATATACTTACTCCCACTGAACTTGTGATATACACAGTCATCAACAATGTTCATCTCAAAACCGAACGAGATAACTATTTGTTGAAACTTATGATACCATTGACGAGGAGCTTGCTTGAGTCCATAGATGGATTTCCTTAATTTGCAAACCATATTCTTTGGGTCTCCTGACACAAAGTTTTCTGGTTGCACCATATAAATCATCTCATCAATGTCTCCATTGAGAAATGCAGTCTTAACATCCATCTGATGTAACTCAAGATCATAATGAGCAACAAGTGCCATGATTATTCTGAAAGAGTCTTTCGATGAAACCGGAGAGAAAGTCTCTGTATAATCAATGCCTTCCTTTTGAGTATAGCCTTTAGCCACAAGACGTGCCTTATACCTCTCCACATTACCGTTTGCATCCCGCTTGGTTTTAAAAATCCATTTACAACCAATTGGTTTTGCACCTTCTGGCAATGGGACAAGTTCCCAAACCTTATTGTCTTGCATAGACTTATACTCTTCATTCATGGCATCAATCCACTGTTGAGAGTTAGAACTTTTCATGGCCTGAGAGAAGTTGATTGGATCATCTTCTAACATTCCACTACTTTCCTCATGTTCTTGGAGAAATACAATATAATCATCCGGAATAGCATTTCTCCTTTCTCTCGTGGATCTCCTTAATGGCACTGGTTCTTGAGGTTGTTGAGTTTGTTCTTCTGGAACAGGGAGTTGTTCAACATTATCATCTTGAGGTTCCGGATTTACTTCTTGAGCAACAACAGGTATAGGAACCTGAATATTGTCAAAAGTAACTGTATGGATTGGATCTGAAGCCAATTCCTCCTCAAAACTAATGTCTCTAACCTTATTTCTCCCCCCAAACTCAACATCCTCAAAGAATGTTGCTGTTCCCGTCTCAAAAATATTCCTTATAGTGGGATCATAAAACTTATAGCCCCTAGAGCGTTCAGAGTATCCAATAAAGTAGCTGCTAACTGTTTTGGAGTCCAATTTCTTTTCATTTGGCCTATAAGGCCTTGCCTCAGCTGGACATCCCCAAATATGTAAATGCTTTAAACTGGGCTTTCGACCAGTCCAAAGCTCATAAGGTGTTTTAGCAACTGCTTTACTTGGTACTCTATTCAGAATGTAAGCTGCTGTCTTAAGTGCTTCTTCCTAGAGAGACTCTGGTAAAGAAGAATGAGCAATCATACTTCTTACCATATCCTTAAGAATCCTGTTTCGTCTTTCAGCTACACCATTCATGCTAGGTGAACCCGGCATAGTATACTGTGGGACGATACCGCATTCCTCTAGGTATCTAGCAAATGGTCCTGGACGTTGTTCACCTGAACCATCATATCTACCGTAGTACTCACCACCACGATCAGATCTGACGGTTTTAATTCTTCTGTTGAGTTGATTCTCAACTTCAGCTTTATAGGCTTTGAACATGTCCAGAGACTCAGATTTTTCATGAATAAGATATAGGTGCCCATAACGTGAGTAATCGTCTATGAATGATATAAAATATTGTTGACCATTCCAGGATTCCGTAGGGAATGGCCCACAAATATCCGTATGTATCAATTCTAAGACATCCGAAGATCTGTTGGCACCTAATCTTTTCACTTTGGTCTGTTTTCCCTTGATACATTCAACACATACGTCGAAGTCCGAAAAATCAAGGGAATCCAAAATGCCATCAGACACAAGACGCTCAATTCTACCTTTTGAGATATGACCTAAGCGCTTATGCCATAATGTCGCCGAATTTTCCTTATTTAATTTACGCTTAGTACCACGTGATTCCACATGCAAGGATTCATTGTAAGAAGCAATTGTATCAAGCAAATATAGGTTGTCATAAATACTCAAGTAACCGGTTCCCACAACATTTGAATTAAAAGATAAACTGAATTGACTGTTTCCAAATGAACAAGAATAACCTGATTTGTCCAATACAGAAACAGAAACCAAATTCCGTCTAAAAGACGGTACTACAAAAGTATCTTTTAAATCCAAATAATAACCAGTTCCTAACAACAACCTAAAGTGCCCAATTGCTTCCACATCTACCGATTGTCCGTCGCCCACAAAGATGTGTCTTTCAACATCACTTGGCTTTCGGTAGCTCATGCAACCCTGCATAGAAACACTTATGTGAGTAGTAGCACCAGAGTCTAACCACCAAGTGTTTCTAGGTACTGAAGCTAAATTAACCTCAGAACAGACCAAAGTAAGGAACATACCCTTATTATCACACCAGGCGTGATATTTTGTACAGTCCTTCTTTACATGTCCAGGCTTCTTACAGAAGAAACAACTCTGATTATCCTTATGTTATTTCTTTTCAACTGAACCCTTAGCAGCTTCCTTATCATTCTTCCTTTTCTTGTCCTTATCCTTAGAGGCATAGGCCAAATGAGCACTTTCTGTCTTATCTTGCTTCAACCTGTCTTCTTCTTGCACACAGTATGAAATGAGCTCATTTAGAGTCAATTTCTCCTTTTGGCAGTTATAACTGACCTTAAACTGATTGAACTGTGCAGGAAGAGACAACAAAACCAGATGCACTAATAACTCGTCACAAAGATCGAGTTTAAGTGCCTTAAGCTTTGAAGCAATATGAGACATTTCCATAATGTACTCCCTGATATTTCCTTTGCCCTTATACTTCATTGAAATCAAGCGAGCTAAAAGCGTGCTTGTTTCTACCTTATCGTTTTTCGCAAAACGCTTCTCAATTTCAGCAAGGAAATCTTTAGCCTTAGTAATCCCTTCGGATTCTATGCCCCTGAAGGCTTCCGGAACGCCGCGCTTAATGATCATAAGACTCATGCGATTTGAACGCTCCCACTTCTCATGCTCCTTCTTTGCATCAGGAGTGCTATCCGCATTGAGAGGTTGGGGTTGTTCAGTTCTTAATGCATAGTCAAGATCCATGCAGCCAAGAACAATTAATATGTTCTCTTTCCAAACCTTGAAGTTTGTCCCATTTAGCATGGGAATTGAGTTGATGTTAGCAGAAATTGTTGCAGCAGATGCATTAGCTGAAATAAAACAAAAAATGCTCACATCAATAACCATAATCAATAAAATTCAAATAATGACAATCCCCATCCAAGATACCGGCACAACATTAATATCAAGTCTTTGGACAGTAATATTAACTTGTAAGTGATACCTTGTTGCAATGATCAAACATTGACAATAACTCATGTCAAATAATGAAACTATCTTTGGATCGATTCATTATTCACATGTAAACCTTATAATTGTCACACGCTTATCATCGCAGATGTGTATACAGTCTAAATAAATATTAACCTTCCTTTGGGCCGATTAAATATTTACACGAAAGCATACACACAAACATCTCACATTCCTCATGAACAATCTACACAAGAGAGGTTACTTTGGCAACTTCTTGTTTCAATTAATCAATTGGAGTGAGAGACAACCTTAATACCTTAGTGTCATAATATTTGAATTAAATAATTGATTAAAAACCAAATTAGATTTAAATTAAAAGGTTTTAATTTAAATCAACTAAATTTCCAAAAAACTTAATTGGGGTCTCACAGCTTAATTAGGGCCCATAACTTAATTGAATAAATTAAGTATACCAAAGTGGACCCATGAAAAGCTGAGGCTTAACCATAGTGAACACGAAGTTCGCTTAACTTCGAACATCCTTTGGGCCGATTAAATATTTACACGAAAGCATACATACAAACATCTCACATTCCTCATGAATAATCTACACAAGAGAGGTTACTTTGGCAACTTCTTGTTTCAATTAATCAATTGGAGTGAGAGACAACCTTAATACCTTAGTGTCATAATATTTGAATTAAATAATTATTAAAAACCAAATTAGATTTAAATTAAAAAGTTTTAATTTAAATCAACTGAATTTCCAAAAAACTTAATTGGGGTCTCACAGCTTAATTAGGGCCTATAACTTAATTGAATAAATTAAGTATACCAAAGTGGACCCATGAAAAAGCCGAGGTTCAACTTGAGAACGAACGCGAGGTTCGTTTGAAAAAATGAACGCGAGGTTCAACTGAAGAACGAACGCGAGGTTCGACTGAAGAACGAACGCGAGGTTCAACTGAAGCATGAACGCGAGGTTCGACTGAAGCACGAACGCGAGGTTCGACTGAAGCTCGAACGCGAGGTTCGCCTTAGAACTGAGCGCGAGGCTCACATTAGAACGAACGCGAAGTTCGTTAAGCGCGAGGCTCACTTGAGAACGAATGCGAAGTTCGTTTGAACGCGAAGTTCGGTTAAAATTGAATGAACGCGAGGTTCGTTTGAAGCTTACCGCTTCGCCAAAATTTGAGGTAACCACCTCCTTAATGTTCGCCACGTTTTCACGCACGAACCCTTAGGGTTTCAAACTGAAACCGCCGCCATTAAATCAAAAACAGATCTAGAATCGAAAAATGAGTTTTCTTGATCCAGATCCAAGAAAAAACCGCCGAAAAATCCAAAAAATTCCAAAAAGTTACTGTTCACCGGCGATTTTTTCAGTTATTGTTCATTCGAAAAATAAACTTTGCTGTTCATCCGAAAAAATTTTGTTACTGTTCACTCAAACAAAAACTTTACTGTTCATCCGAAAATTTTCGTTACTGTTCATCCAAACAAAAAATTTACTGTTCATCCGAAAAACAAAACTGAATCTTTAACCAGAGATTTAAGATAAAAAAACCCAATAAAACTTAAATCCCTAAGAATTAATCAAGGTGGCTCTGATACCACTTGTTAGATCTAAACCAAAACTTGAGATCTAAAACCATATAACCATGATTAATTCAAAGAGATTAACAAGAATCATAGATGAGCGGAAGCTTATACCTGAATCCATAGAAGAAAACTTGATTTGGGTTTTTGATGATCTTCTAACCTTAGGGTTTCTCTAAATCCGAATTTCTCTTTCTAGATGGGGGTGAAGAGAATTAGAGAATGTAACACTAGGTTAGGGACCATAACCTCTTATTTATAGATGTTGTACTTTTGTAATTTAGCCCCTCAATAAATTACAATTACAACCTGGTATCTGCACATATAACCCCATGACTTATTTAAATACCCAATTAACCCAAATTAATTGATCACTTTAGTGGGTTATTCTGAAAGATAGCAGTACACATTGATTAATCATATGTGCCCACAATTAGATTTATTAGATTAAATCCAACAGACACATGAAAACATGGCTCGCATACTATATATATTGTGTCTGAGCTAAAATAGAATCAGAGCACACACGAAAAAGAGGGAAATAAGGAGAACTAGTAAGAGCCATGTACATGCAAAATCCATCAACCAATAGGTTTTTAAGTTTAAATATACAAAATCCTCATGATTGGCGCAACAAAAATCAAGAAGCCTAGTTCACTAAACATATTATCAAAACATTCGGCATTAGCTTTCAAGTCGTGCATTGCTGTTAAGAGATTCGCTTACAAATCTACAGGTCACAAAAGAAGATCAACAATCTAGAGCAATTTATGATTGCTAAGATGTTCACTTGGAACAAAATTACATTTAACTTTGAAGATAAAAGGTGCCAAGTAAATTACAACTTCACCAAGAGAATGCCTTGCGGAATTGCCAACCAGTGCAAAAATTCGAGAAAGGAACAGCATTAGTCTAAGAACTCTGAATGTAAAACCTGCGCATAAAATGTTTACCAGTTAAAAGCCAAAGTACCTGAGTTCATCCTTCAGTACATATATTTCCAACATGGGTTAAAATATTACTTTTGACAGAAATGTTACCAATATATGAAATAAAAGAAAACATGTCAGTCTATAACTACCCAATCCCAAGAAAAAATATTTACTGTTAGACGTTACTTCAGCCGGTAGTGGATCTAGAAAACCTTTCTTAGATAGGTGGATGACAGATATATTTTTACTTAAAAATAGAAATATAATATTATAAAACTATAATAGTTGATGGAACTGCACTCAATACACATTACATGCAAACTATGATGCAGTGATGCTGATAATGTATACCAAATGCATTCCCATCAGGTGCTTGAATTATTGTATCTCTTTAACTATTATAGCCTTGCTAATTATGTTATAATGTCAACATGTTGATATCATAACATGCGGTTTTCTTGTTGTTGTATCAACAACATATATGTATCCTAGATTTTGTTGTTGTTGTTGTTGTCGTTGCACCCATGTATTTGTATTGTGTGATATCTGCATGCTGTGTGCTGTATTAGTGAAACTATGGTTCGAAGTTAATTGGTTTTATATTATATGGTGATACATCTTTTATTTCTTCACCAAATTCATCCTAATACTCTCTAGGATCCACTCTCAGTAGTTAGTACCTTTCAAAGTAGGTAAGTTCTCTGAGAACTTTGCTGATGTGGTCAAGCATCTTAACTCAAAATCTTAGAACCACCAGCCAGATTGCACATTGGACGACATTTCAAAGTTTATCAACTGCAACTCCTGAGCACAAACACCAGCAAGTTTAACAAGAAAAACTTTTAGTTAAAGAAAATCTAAATAGTGACGATAAAATGAGTAAATTTAGCTAAGATTTAAAATCAAAATTAATTCATCAATTGTAATATCAACTACTTGTGTTCCTAAAATTACCATTTATTTATCTTCCCTCTGCTTGTTTCTTATCTCATCCTTCTCTTCTTCTCTTGGTTCCATCCTCTCCATTTAACTGCTTTTTCTTCCCCTATACCTACCATTCTTTTTGTTATATTTACCATTCTATCTGTTATGGCACTAGGCGTAATCTGTCCTCTTTCCACCATTTTCCTGTCTTCATCTTATTATTTCAGGTTTTTTACTCCAATTATATGTCTTCTATGCTATTCTCAATAAAACAGTAAATAATTTAAGTATCAACAAGATTTACAATTTTATCTTTAGTTTTTGAAATGCCTATTTTTAGGTCACATATCAATCAATAAAAAAAATTACAAAACTAGTCATAGTCACATCAGCTTTAAAGTTGTTCAAATTAAAATCACATGAGCCTGACGTGACAATTCGCAAGCAATTGTTCACCGGTGGTGAAGAAATTGGTCTTATTGACTTGATGTTGCAGATTAAATACTTTATTGTTGTTTTAAAAACACTAATCTGATGAAGATAGCCTCATAAAAAAAATACAAATATGGTAATTTACCATAATTTTCTCTTGTGCAAATGAATAAAAGGACAAGCCTTAAAAATATTAACTAAATACCCTCAGTTTTTATTAAAAAAAATAAATACAAACTAAGCTCAAATCTAAAACATAGAGGGTGTTTGGGGCGGCTTATTTTTTTGGTCAAACTAGCTTCTAAGCTAGCTTTTTCATTTCTACATGTTTGGTGAAATATGAAATAAACTAGTTTATAAGTCACATTTTAAAAAGCTAGTATACCCCAGGTTTTGAAAAACAAACTTATAAGCTCATCTAAATAAGCTAGATTTGACCAAACAAATTGCCATAGTACCCAAATAAATTTTATAATACTTTGATCATAAAAGCCAAAAGCCACTAATAGCTAGCATAACTAATAAGCTTAAAAAAAAGCCTCCCCGAACACCGTCGTAGTCTGCTCATGTATGATGCTTGCTTTATATCTCACCATTAAAAGCAAAGACAACATTGCTAACAGTCGCTTGCTCACAGCAAAACATTCCATTGACTTCAAGTGAATCCAATAAATCACAAACTCGCCAGCTAATTTAATGGCTAGCACTGAAAATGGATGCTCAATCTAACAGAAATGAGAAAATCATGTTGTGACTGATGCTTTGAGAAACCAAACCAACGAACGCCGAGAGAAAGACCAAACAAAACACAAACACCAAGGTTTTACGTGGTTCGGCAAATTGCCTACGTCCACGGGGCAAGAAGGGGGTGGGTTTTCACTAATAGAGAAGGAGAGTACAAATTGAGATTACAAATCGCTCAAACGAACCAACTAATCTCACCAACAAATCTCTCAATCTCTCAACCAATAACCCTAACAAATAGCTCAGAAAGATCTCTCTTTTTCTGTGCTCCAAAACCCCAAAACTCTCCTCAGAAAACCCTCAAATCGTATTGGTATTTATACCAAAACAGAAACCCAAACAGACTGCAAATAGGAACCTGAACTTTCCAAAAAACCCATCATAAGTCGACTTATCAGTCTGCATAAGTCGACTTGGCAGAGCGAAAAACAGCAACTGGAGAAGAGATCATAAGTCGACTTATCAGACCTGATAAGTCGACTTGGCAGAGCAAAAAACCAACAATCCAGAGCAGAACGTAAGTCGACTCATGCACCAACATAAGTCGACTTACCATAAGTCGACTTATGCCTGTGCATGAGTCGACTTATGACCAAAAATCTGCTTTTTCCAATTCTTCTCCACAATTCTCCACCTCGGCGAAGTTTTCCCAAAACTGAGCCGACACCAACCAAACAAATGCCTCACATGCTGAGACCCAAATGAGAGTGTGAACACTCACCCCAAATGTCGATGTCGCTCACCAAATCGGCTGCATCAAAATGACTGCCTACGTATCCTTTGCCCAAGGAATCAAGCCTTCACGTAGTTCACCCAAACGGCCTCCAAAGGCCCTCAATCAAATAGAAAAGTCTGCAACTCTTCTCCAATATCACCAAACGATCTGCAACTGATAGTATTCCCAATGACCCCAAATTGAGACAAATCAAACACCTCCACCTGAGGTAAACCAATGGCCATATCCAAACTATATCTACCAGCTGCAACTGAATCCAAAACCAATCCATCATCTGCATCCAAAACCAAATGATCTCCAACCTGTGTCACCTTAGCTGGAATCCCAAATGACGCAGTATGATCTGGAGTATGTGGAGTAATCTCCACCCAACGTGGAGTAGCATCACTCTCCACCTGCTGCGATATCCAAATGACCTGATCAACACTCTCCACCTGCCGAGAGTCAAAAGTGACATACCTGCTCAGAACAAAATCAGAAGCTCCCAAACGATAATCAACTGAGCCTCCGAACCCCAAACGCGCAATCGGATCCAATCTCACATCCACGATGTGACCAAATGCTGGGTATCCAAATATCCGACGCGACCCAAAATCTGAAGCAGCTCCACCAGATCTAATAACTCCTAAAGCAGCAGTCGGCGACCTATGCATAAGATGACCCAAATATGTCGAAGCCCGCACACCAATGCCAATGCTCGACATCAAACGCCGATCCTCCTCCAGAAAGGAACGACCCATCGAAACTGTCATCTCATCTCGTCGCCCCAAAGTCTCCACACCAATGAAGTGTCTCCTATTGCCGTGAGCTCGGCACCAACGCAAGAAAGGACCCCTACCAAAGCTGAAACAATGAGTTACCTTTCTGCCAATACACTTCTTCCAATTGTTGTTGACTTCTAGGACTTTACACCAACGGGAACTGGTCGCGACCCAATAATGCCTAGAACAATCACCAACTGTGGAAACCAAGATACGATTACCTCCCAATGATGCCTCCTTGGAAGGCCCCCAAATGCCTGACTGAACACCTCCAAAAAGACCCCTCGCTCGATGGATAGAAGTGCCAAACTCCACCACGGTCTCGCTCATCCTAATGTGCTCACAGGACTTCAATCTGCAGGTCATAGCACTCCTCAACAACCAATGCACGGTATTACCAATCATATACCCCAGCACCAAACAATGCCACAGTCTAGCCGAATCTGATGAAGTCGTCATTTCCCTATCAATCACCGTGCTTCCGTGCAAATAATACAAATTTCTTCTTCTGACGCCCTTCATCACAATCATGGACCCAAATGTAACCTTCAAGCGTGCATCCGCCAAGGTCACCCTATAGCCAGCTGCCTCCAAAGCTCCAAGTGAAATGATGTTCTTCTTCAACTGAGGAACGAACCTCACTCCAACCAACTCCCGAATCACCCCGTCACTCATCCTGATCCGAACAGTACCAATACCACCAATAGAGCATTTGTGATCATTCCCCATGAGCACGAAATCCCCTCTTTCCAACTCCTGAAAGCTGGAGAACCAATCCCTCCTAGGGCAAATGTGGTATGTAGCACCCGAATCCAATATCCACTCTGTAGAGTAGGCAACACAAACTGACGGCAGTGCAGATAACGAGTAGCCCGAAGAATCCGAATCTGAATCGTTGCCACTAGCCTTGACAACATTCGCCTCTGAAGCTTGAATAGCTTTTCCCTTATTCTTCCCGGCTCGATCAACTAACTTTGGGCAATCGGCTTTCCAATGTCCATCTTCTTTGCAAAAGGCACATTGATTCTTACGAACTCCAAGATGTGCCCCTCTAGACTGCGACCTCCCACTACGGTTTGGACCCTTTGCTCTTGCGACCAACGCCCCCGCTACCGGCTCAAACGAAGTCTCCTTATCCTTCTTTCGAAGCTGATAATTCACAAGTGCAGCGGTGACCTCACTATACGAAAGAGATGCCTTCCCATTAATAAGAGTAAGAACGAAGGTCTCATATTCCTCGTCAGGCAAGGAACTCAATAGCAACAACGCCTTGTCCTCATCTTCAATCTTAACATCCACATTCGCCAAATCCGCAAGAAGCTTCGTGTAGTGGTTCATGTGATCACCAATGGAGGTTCCTTTCTTCAACTGGAAGCGGTAAAGCCTCCTCTTCAAATGCAAGCGATTCTCCACACTCTTGGTCAAATACTTGCTCTCAAGGATCTCCCAAATCTTCTTTGCAGAAGTCTCATTGATCACATCATACTTTAGATCTTGAGTGAGACAAGACCTAATCACACCACACGCCGTTCGATTCATCTTTTTCCAAACCTTCTCATCAATGTTGTCCGGTTTCCCGTCCAACTCCAACGTATCTTCCAAATTTTGCGCGTTGAGCGCATCCATGACTTCGCATCGCCAAAGTCCAAAATTGTTTGTGCCATTGAACTTTTCCACATCAATCTTCATTGAGTGGATATTCAAGCTTTGGACGGTCTTCACGCCGGAAGTACTGCCCACAACTCCTTCTTTCTCGGCCATAATCCTCAAGGCACCACCAAACCAATGCGGAAACAAACGAGAAATAGATCCAAACTGAAAAAGACGAGATTTTTACAAAAAAAGATCCCACCTTTATCACCAAACGAAGCCCTAGATGAACTTCCAAAGCGATCTACTCCTCCAAATAGCCCAAGCGTTGCCCGTGCTCTGATACCACTTGTTGTGACTGATGCTTTGAGAAACCAAACCAACGAACGCCGAGAGAAAGACCAAACAAAACACAAACACCAAGGTTTTACGTGGTTCGGCAAATTGCCTACGTCCACGGGGCAAGAAGGGGGTGGGTTTTCACTAATAGAGAAGGAGAGTACAAATTGAGATTACAAATCGCTCAAACGAACCAACTAATCTCACCAACAAATCTCTCAATCTCTCAACCAATAACCCTACCAAATAGCTCAGAAAGATCTCTCTTTTTCTGTGCTCCAAAACCCCAAAACTCTCCTCAGAAAACCCTCAAATCGTATTGGTATTTATACCAAAACAGAAACCCAAACAGACTGCAAATAGGAACCTGAACTTTCCAAAAAACCCGTCATAAGTCGACTTATCAGTCTGCATAAGTCGACTTGGCAGAGCGAAAAACAGCAACTGGAGAAGAGATCATAAGTCGACTTATCAGACCTGATAAGTCGACTTGGCAGAGCAAAAAACCAACAATCCAGAGCAGAACGTAAGTCGACTCATGCACCAACATAAGTCGACTTACCATAAGTCGACTTATGCCTGTGCATGAGTCGACTTATGACCAAAAATCTGCTTTTTCCAATTCTTCTCCACAAATCAATCATGTCCACCATTAACATAAGACAAATAGATTTCCCAGTGAGATTCTCTTATGCTTATTCCATTAACAGAAAACTACTTCAAAAGAACAAAACAAGTGAATTACATACCTCTGATAGTTGAACTTATATATTATGTAATCCGTTCTCACCTATAAAGCAAGCGAGTTTTCGATCTTCTTCCAAGCATCCACAGCCTCACCTGTAACCACCAAATTCATTTTCTCAATGATATCCTTCGCCTCCTCAACCTTTTCATTCTTCGCCAATCCCTCAACCAATCCCTTCACAATCTCAAAAGGTGGTACAAACTTCCTAACCAACGACTCCTTACAAATCTCCAGCCCCAAACCAAACTCTCCTTTCTCCACCAGACTCCTTGTCAGCAACAGGTAAGACCGCGAATTTGGTGAAAACCCCTCTTTCCCATTTGCCCTCTTCATAACCTTCATCCTCTTAAACACTCTAACCGCCGACTCCAGATCCCCCTCCTTGCAAAACCCATCAATCAGCTCATTAAAGCTCCACAAATTCGGAACCAACCCTTTCGACTCCATGACATCCAAAATCTCCTCACCCTTGAAACTCTGAGACTTGCCACAAAACATGGCGATCCTACAATTATAAGTGAACACATTGGGCTCCAACCCTCTTTTCTCAATCTCACCGAGAATCCCAGCGAACCCATCTCCATCTCCACTCTTCATGTACCCATACAAGACCGCATTGTAGCAAATGATGTCAGGAGCCAACCCTTTCGATTCGACCATTTCATCGAGCACCTTGCGGACAGTCTCTGTGTCCTCTTTAAAGCACAAGGCCTTAAGATAAAGGCTGTAAGCGACGAGGCCGGGCTCAATTCCGGTGGACTTGGGCAGGGTTTCGAACTTCTCGATGGCGAGGTCGTATTTCCTGTCGTTGAGGAGGGCGGTGAGGAGGGCGCAGAAGGAGAGCTGGGTGGGGTTGGGGATCTGGTGGAAGAGGCGGACGGCGTCGTCGAGGAGGCCGGAGGAGGCGTAGTGGAAGAGGATCCGGGTGAAGAAGCCCTCGGATTTGGGGGACTTGGGGTCGGAGATCTGGGACAGGAGGACGCGCCGGATGAGATCG
>NC_033797.1:49752098-49812527 GCF_001876935.1 Asparagus officinalis | reverse complement strand
ATGGGAAGGGCTCATAGTGAGAGTTACGCTGAAACGCAAGCAAGTACGGGTTTTTTTTGTTATGCCGTAGCACTTAAATGATGTTTTTTGTTAGGCTAAATATCACTTAAAATGATACTTAATAAATTAGCAAGTGCCTTTCGTAGGCGAACATTTGAGTGAAAATTTTCATATCTGCATAAAATAGATACTAATTTATCCATTAATATTCTCAGATCACATCTCGTCTGTCTAACCTGGAGTGTCAGAATGGAAGGTGAGATCCACACATATGGTTCACTTACAATGGTTAAGAATCAAATTCGGAATTCGGACTAGGGACCCCGGTGCCTTGCCAAGGTTTCACTCGTGTGCCCAAAAACGTGTAAAACTAATAAAAAACATGTGTGTGTTTATATGTGCAAACTATGTGAAACTATATGATCAATATTTAAGTGATGTTTAGCTTTTTGTTATCTCTTTTTTTTATTTGTTTATTTTTTTAATAGGAAGGTTATATGCTTTAGAAGTTTAGTAGAGTAAATATCTGGCTCATGTGTCATCGTAATTCCTATGCATATTTTACATATGAAGCTACTGAACAAAACCGTTTCCCTTCTTTTTCTCTATTTTTTTTGTTGGATTAGCGCTCAAACGTGCGCATACGGCTGGGGAAAATCACAAGCTTGATCTCCATAACTGATCTTAAAGTTCTTGTTGAAAAAATAACGAGGCTCAAGATGAGAAAGTCCTAGACTCAACGCCTCGAGAACATACATGGCGTCTCTCTGTGATTCCTATGTATGTTGCACATAAAGATGCTCTTGAAGAAAAACCATTTCCCTCGTTTTTTAATTTTAGTGTTTGTGCTGTAATTTATCTGACTTGTATGCGTAGCTCGTAAATAGAACTCCAAGCCTGGTAAGTGGCACAATTCTGTAGTCAATATGAATTACTAAAGCTCAGAAGAATTCAGTAGCCGTCAGGTTTTAGCATTAAGCAGGAAAAAGAACTCAAATAGCATCCTTGACCAAAATAAGAATGCAGCATAAAACATCTGCAATTAAAGATATCACCAGCAAACGCAGAGCAATGAAGAACAAGGCCATGACATAACACTTTTTGTACACTACAATCTACACCATACCCCTCATTTGGTTGATGTAATACAAATCAGTGATGCTAAGAAACGACCTGCTAACCTTTCAAGGGAAAATGGTGCTAGGGGGAAGCTAATACAGATCGAATCCCAGAAAGATGAGCTCCCTCCGCTGTTAGTTACTCCAGCCATGGGACCTCCTCGATGATTTATCTTTACCTCCTCTATCTGATTTCTCTTCGGCGTCAGCTGCTGGTTTCTGCTTCCTGATCATGTCGTCAGAGTATCTGATCCAGAGAGACTCCCTTTCTTTTCTACGCATCTTAGTGTACCTAGGGTCTGGCTTCAGAAGTCGTTTGGCTTCCGTGCAAGAACTGAGGACATTCTTCCTATCATCGGTCACTTAACCTCGGCAAGCAGAGAAGCATACGCATGTGCACAGAGCTGCATGTTTATTGGTAAGACTAGTTAGTGCAAAATAGCTTCAGTCGTGACTAGATTCCATACATAGAATCAAGATACAATTTCAATGAACATTGGTTAGAAAACAAGCCTGTATTCCTATTTTCACAAAGGCAAATTACAAGATCCCTCTATCTCATGAATTGAGGGGGCTAAGTGCTGACAAATGAATTGAGTGGGGTTATTTGCTACCAAAGCTATAGATGAAAGGGAGTATATACAATTTACCATAATTAAAAATGTGCTCATTAAAATAATGACGAAACTAACAATGTCCACAACACAATGATATTGTCAAATGGATCAGTAATTTACAAACTTAAAAACCTTTTTAATTACTAATACTTAGAAATCATAAGCTTCTAAATTAATAGGGGAAGCCATAATCCATAGTTTGAATGCAGTATAAACAAATGAACAACTTAAAGAATGTTCGCAAACACAAAAATTACCGTTCTAATGATTTGGGAACAACTTTAAAAGCTTCAGTTGTTTGTTGGTTATTCAGAGTAAAGTTCACAGGGAAGAGCAGACATGAGATTATGGACTAATGTAAGTGCTTCGCCTATGTCAGGGCCTATTTCATATTTATTTAATCTAACCATATTAATGACTTAGGAGGAGGAGTGAAAACAGATATGAGGATTATTGTGCAAACAGATATGAAGATTATTGTGCAAACAGATATGAAGATTATTGTGCAAACAGATATGAAATATGAAAATAAGAGAGTCAAAAAAAAAAAAAAAAAATATTCCCACGGGTATATCTGCCAAAACCAGACCACAGAGGCAATAAGTTCAAAAGTGTGATACTACAGGGGGCCTATGTGCAATTCACCCTCTATGAGGTTCAGATCTATATTAGTGCTTTAGATATTTATATTAAACTTATTTCCATTTGGGTCAGATATGATGGTGATTCTTCGCCGCAAAGGATCAAGATTCGAATTCTTCAAATTATAAGAAAACATATCAGTATCTGCTCCATGTCTACTCCATTACCAGCCATATTCTGGCATGTTGAAGGAACATCTTGTTGCATTTTCAAGGATCATGGTTCAACAAAGCCAGGTTCCCAATTATTTGCTTTTAGCGACTAGGTTCCCATGTGTCCAAAAATGTTGAGGCACCGTTGGGCAAGTGAGTGTGTCCTACATATGTATGACATGGGTACATAGCGCACTTACCTTTAAGGTAAACAAGAGTAGGCTAAATGACAAGAACCTTACTAGCTCCACATTGTGCTTAGTGTTTACGATATCAGAATCATAATCCATCCCCACATTAGAGCACTGAACGATATTACCAAGTATTAGCAAACATATAAACTGACACCAAAATGAGAAACAGGAAATTCCCGGGGAGCTATAGTTTAGATGGTGTACAACAAGATATTGCACACTTCTATTCGAGTAGGCAAGCCCTAAGGTAGTTTGTTGGGGGCGGAGTTAAGCCCTCACGCCGCGGAAGCGATAGCACCTGAGAGATAGCCCTGACTTTCGTTTTCACGAAAGCACAAGTCAACCTCTATATTCTTGTTTCTCAAAGGAAACAGGAATAGAAAGTTAAATATCTCAACAAAGTGAGATATACACTCTTCCTCTCAGCAGTTCTAGGACTGAATGTCGATGGATCCAACAAGCAATGGCCAACTCTTGTTCCAGCTCAACCTCTCATCAGTATAGGACTGACTTGTCGAGGGAACCTATAAGCAATACCAACTCTCAGTAAAAGACAAGACAACAGATTTACGTGGTTCGGCAAACTTGCCTACGTTCACAGGAGGGGGTTTTCACTATGAGGAGAATACCAAACTATTACAAGTTCTCTCTTCCTCTCTCTTCTTTTTCCTCTCTACTCACTCAAGAGATTTTTCCCCACATCATTCCTCTTCTCTCTTCCTCTCTATTTATAGGTAAGAGAGGGATGAGTGTCCCTGCTGGAACCAGCTCACAAGAGGAGCACAGAAGGGCTATAGGCATAGGCAATAGGGGGAGCCACATGCTTGTACCCACTTGAACCTCATGAGGAACTCTCTTGTCCCGTGTACAAGAGTCATGGGGGGACACTATTGTCCTGTGTCCATTCCCATGTTCACGGTCCCATGTACAAAAGCATGGGGGGACACATTATTGTCTTGTGTCCATTCCCACGATTACAATTCTCCACCTCGTACATCATTTGATTAGCCTTAAATTTTAGACGAACACCAGAAAAACACCACGAACTTCACCAGAGAGATCCAGGCCAAACCAGTCCAAACCAGTTGCGCCACAATACCGCGGCTGCCTACGTACCCTCCATCGGAATCAAGCTAATCGTAGTTCTGTAACTATTCACCAACATAGTCTCTACCTCACCTCCATCACCGCCCCGTAGGGCCATGTACTCATGGACAAATCAACACGGGCTAATATGAAGCAAGTTCAAGCAATGCAGAAACTTGCTGCTTGTCACTATCTTGGTTAACATGTCTGCGAGATTCTCATTCGTGTGTACCTTCATGAGAGAAATATCACCTTCCTCTATGACATCCCGCACAAAATGATATCTGACGTCGATATGCTTGGTACGAGCATGGTAAACTTGATTTTTTACCAAGTGAATCGCACTCTGACTGTCGCACCACAAGTTCACGCTCTCCTGCTTAATCCCCAAATCTTCTAGAAGACCCCACAACCACAATGCTTCCTTCACTCCCTCCGCCATAGTCATGTACTCGGCCTCTGTTGTAGAAAGTACCACTGTAGCCTGTAATATCGATCGCCAACTAATTGGAGCCCCATGTTTCCTGAATACATAACCAGTAGTAGATCGTCGTCTATCTAGATCGTCCGCATAATCTGAGTCCACAAACCCGTCGATCTGACATGTATCTCCACCAAAACACAGACCCGTATCCGTGGTACCTTTCAAGTACCTCAGGACCTATTTCACTGCTTCCCAGTACGTCTTTCCTGGATTTGCCATGAATCTATTGACCACACTAACCGCCTGTAAAATATCAGGGCGTGTACACACCATTGCGTACATCAAATTGCCAACTGCACTAGCATAGGGAACACTTTCCATGTGTGCCTTATCTTCCGCTGTAGTGGGAGATTGTTTACCTGAGAGCTTGAAGTGTGGAGCTAATGGAGTCGCCACCGACTTTGCACTTTGCATCCTGAACCTTGCGATCACCCACTCTATGTAGCCCTTCTGAATTAAGAACAATCACTGATTCGTCCGCTCTCTTCTAATCTCTATACCTAGTATTTTTCTTACAGCGCCCATGTCCTTCATCTCGAACTCTTTACCAAGTTGAGATTTCAGCCTATCTATCTCCACCCTGCTCTTAGAAGCAATAAGCATGTCATCCACATACAAAAGAAGATAGATATAATCACCTCCTCAAAGCTTCCGAATATAAACACAACAATCATAATCGCTTTGGGAAAACTCATGCTTCAGCATGAAGGAGTCAAATCGCTTGTACCACTGACGAGGAGATTGCTTCAGTCCATAGAGTGACTTTCTCAAGCGACATACATGATGCTCCTTATCCTCAACCTTATAGCCCCCAGATTGATGCATATAGATCTCTTCATCCAGGTCTTCGTGCAAGAAGGCCGTCTTGACATCGAGTTATTCTAGCTCAAGATCACCATGAGCAACAATACTCAATAGCACCCGAATAGAGGTGTGTTTCACCATCGGAGAAAATATCTCATTGTAATCCATACATTCTCTTTGTGCAAACCCCTTAGTCACTAGCCTTGCCTTGTTCCTCATACCACCAAGCTCTGAAGGATCTTCCTTTCTTTTATACAGTCACTTACAACTTATAGTTTTCTTTCCTACGGATAATGGGACCACCTCCGATGTTTGGTTCTTCCGTAGAGATTCCATCTCCTCCTCCATCGTAGCCAACCAACTCTCGCTACCTCTATCCCGAATAGCTTGCTTGAAGGAGACCGGCTCATCTTCCTCCACCGAGAGTGCGTACTCAACCAAATTAACATGCCCATAGTGCTTCAGGGGTTGATCAGCCTCAGCTTCTGTACCTGCTTGTATGCTCGCCTTGGCCTAGTGGAAGCCAAACTATCCTCGAGCTGCTATTGTTATAGTGCCTGTGTATTCTCTTGCTGAACCTCCTCCTGCTCAAGCTCATCATCTACCTAATTTCCCACTTGAACATGACTAGAACCTGGTTGGTCTTTAGGTTCTATATCAATAACCTGGGACTTAGAATTCCCAACAGTCTCAACACCATCATCCTTGGGCACCCTAAGGTTCTATATCAATAACCTGGGACTTAGAATTCCCAACAGTCTCAACACCATCATCCTTGGGCACCCTAACAATCATGGATTTCTCATCAAAGGTAACGTCCCTGCTGATCACGAACTTCGAATCTTCTGCACACCAAAGACGATAGCTTTTTACACCATTTGCATACCCCAAGAAAATTACCTTCTTGGCCCTCGCGTTAAGTTTTCCTCGTTGATGTGATAGTAGGCGGTACACCCAAAAATCCGGAGCCTCTCATAATCTACATGCTCCCCTGATCACACCCGATAGGGTGTATCACCGTCCAATATCGAATGTGGAGATCGATTCACAATATAGCAAGCTGTAGAAATTGACTCTGCCCGTCATTCTTTGTCCAAACCAGCATATGATCGCATACTCACTACTTTCTCTCGCAGTGTTTGGTTCAGTCTCTCCGTGACCGTATTTTGTTGTGGTGTAGATCTTACTGTCCAGTGTCTGGTAATCCCCTCCTGATCACAGAACTCCTTGAAAGTACCATTTGTATACTCTGTACCGTTATCAGATCTCAGTGTCTTCAATTTCTTGCACGTCCTGTTCTCAACCATCGCCTTCCACTTCTTAAATGTCTCAAATACCTCATTCTTATGCTTCAGGGAATAAACCCAAGCATACCTAGAATGATCATCTATGAATGAGACAAAATATCTGGAACCATCCTTGGAAGTTGTCGAAGCCGGACCCCAAACATCCGTGTGCACATACTCTAGTATCCCTCTGCTCTTGTGCTTGCTCCTCAGAAACTGGACCATGTGCGTCTTTCCATACACACAATCTTTGCAAAAATCCATGCAAGGTTTCTTCAGTTTCTTTAGCAAACCCTCTTTACCAAGCAGATCCAGATTCTTCTCTGACATGTGCCCAAGCCGCCTATGCCATAACCGTGTGTGCTCACATGGGGTCTCCACCACTTCCTTCAGCTCCAATTGCTGCATCTCCTGTCACCGTCGTACCTGAAAGAGTATATAGGTTATCGTGACGAATGCCCTTCATCGTGATGGGAATATGGCTACCCGGATTGCATTTTTACAAAATTGCGGAATCAAAAACGCAAACCAAACCAGAAACCGCCCAGGATCGGTCCGATAACAGTGTTGTGATTACCTTGGTTCCTCCATTGATTAAGAAATCAACAGCCGAGGAAGAGAGCTTGCACCTTGGATCTTCACGTCTATGATCATGTCCTTCCCTCCACGTGAGTAGTGGGACTCCCGATCGTCTCCTTTGAAGTTCCTTCTTCTTCCTTGGATCTCCACACCAAAGAAAAAAATATTTCTCTCTATTGTTTTGATCACTCAGAAATTAATCTAAGATCTCACGTACATAATAAGAGGAGAGGAGGAAATATTTATATAACCATAGGGCCAAAGGAACTCTAGATCTTCAAATATATAATAATATTTTAACTAGAGTTGTTAGGATATATTGTTTTGTCAGGTACGATCTCATAACAGGAATGAAACCATGATTTGGATTTGTATAAACCAAATCCTAATCCTATCATGAAGACCATTATTGGGCCCAACCCAATAACTATCATGACCCATATCAAACCAATAACTCATTCCTATCATGAAGACCATTATTGGGCCCAACCCAATAACTATCATGACCCATATCAAACCAATAACCCATTTGTGATTGTCTATTTGATCCAATCCAATAATCACAAACCCTACATATAAATACATTTTGAGGAACTTCCCGAAGCGGTCGTCGTGGATAGAACGTTGACCTAGAAGTGGGACACCTAGGTACTCCTGCTATCAGCTCCAACTGACGCTAGTGTCTCTGTTATCTCATAACGTACTGCACCTAGCTCAGTTAACAAACACTGATTCCACTAAAGAGTGTTTGCTGAACTCTGACGGTAGAAGAATTACTTACGCAAGCCTAGACCTGATATTGTGTATTGATGAATATACCCCTCCACCATAATATCCGTAATAGAACAGGAGATAAGATCTGTCAACCTATTCAATTACCTCTTGTCCTTGATACACGATTAGATCCTCTGATATGCTTCTACTCTAAATCGAGTAGCTGTACAGGTTCCCGCAATCAGACTGCCAATCGACTCTAGGGGATATACTCAGACAACTGAGGGTAGATTCCATCTTGACATAGGAGTTCGCAATACTCCGAAACTGGTTACCCAATGTACCGAGGTGTTGACCATCTACGAGCCTCACTCATTGGTACATCAAAGCACTCAAGGTCCGAAGCTTGAGTCCTACCATATGTCTCAGGATTTAGAGTTATTTCATCCACATCAGAGAATAAGATTATTCGTGTTTGATGTTGACAGAGTTTTGGTCAAACACAATCTTATGTCCATCATTGTATACGATAGCTCTGTCATATACAACAATATGTTAGCCATGAGAACTTCCTTCTCACGTGGTTGAGATTCACCACCCGGTTAAGGTGCTAACCATACTACAGTCATGTCCTAACAGGTAGCCCATTCCTGTTAGTGACTGCGATACTCTAAGATGATTGTACATCTCGGATTATGATCTCCCTTGAGTATCTCCATACCCAACACAATCCAGATCAATCATCTAGGGACAAACAGCCTATCTATAATACTCAGAATATAGAACAAATAATATGCATGTATATATGTCAACACAAATCAGATACAAGTGTCTCAATATGAAAAACTGGTTTGAGGGCACACAAAAAACCCAACAAACTCCCACTTGCACTCATAACCAATCACTCATACGCCTCACACCTAGCTTGTCCATACGCATGTCGAAAACCTTTGCTGGTAAGGCTTTAGTGAATGGATCAGCTAAGTTCTATGAAGAAGCAATCTTGGTTACGACTATGTCTCCTCTAGCTTCAATCTCTCTGACGAGATGAAACTTCCTCTCTATGTGTCTTAAGCCTTTGGTGTATCTTGGCTCCTTAGAATTTGCCACAGCCCCACTGTTGTCACAAAAGAGCACAATGGGTCTTACTGCATCTGGTACAACTCCCAGCTTTATGAGGAACTTCCTCAGCCAAGCTGCTTCTTTCGAAGCCTCTGAAGTCGCCACATATTCCGCTTCCGTAGTCGAATCAGCCACACATTTCTGCTTGATACTCATCCAACTAACCGCACCACCACCTAGGGTGAATGCATAGCCAGATGTCGATCTCCTTGAATCCTTATCTGACATGAAGTCAGAATCTGTGTAACCGAACGGTACTAGATCCTCATCGCCGAAAACCAGCATATAATTCCTAGTCCTTCTCAGGTACTTGATTATGTGCTTAACGGCTGTCCAGTGAGTTGGACCTGGATCTGCCTGATATCTGCTCACCATGCCAACGGCAAAACAGATATCGGGCCGCGTGCATAGCATGGCATACATGAGACTTCCTATTGTCGAAGCATAAGGAATCCCTCTCATATATTCTCTTTCCTCTGGTGTCTTGGGACACTGGTCCTTAGAAAGAGCTACTCCATGTCTGAAAGGTAAGAACCCTTTCTTGGAGTTTTCCATACTAAAGCGCTCTAGTATCTTATCTATGTAAGATGCCTGGGATAAGCCTATCATTCTATTACGTCGATCTCGATGTAATTTGATGCCTAGAATGTAACTGGCTTCTCCCAAATCTTTCATATCAAAGTTACTAGCCAACCATACTTTTACCGTAGAGAGTGCACCAATGTCGCTTCCGATGAGCAACATGTCATCTACATAAAGTATTAAGAAGACGACCGACTTACCTTCACCTCTCTTATAAACACAGGGCTCCTCCAGATTTTGATCAAATCCAAAAGATTTTATTGCTTGATCAAATCTATGGTTCCAGCTCCGTGAAGCTTGCTTCAATCCATAAATGGACTTCTGCAACTTGCAGACCTTACTATCCTGGCCTTTAGCTATGAAACCCTCTGGCTGTTCTATATAGATGTCCTCATCAAGATATCCGTTTAAGAATGCCGTCTTGACGTCCATCTGCCAAATCTCGTAATCGAGATGCGCGGCTATGAATAAAAGAATTCGGAATGACTTGATCATGGCAACCGGGGAGAAAGTCTCCTCGTAGTCAATGCCCTCTCGTTGAGAGTATCCCTTAGCCACAAGTCTAGCCTTATAGGCTTCTACAAGTCCTTCTGAATTCCTTTTTCGCTTGTAGATCCACTTGCACCCAATGGGACGAACATTGGGAGGCAAGTCTACAAGCTCCCAGACCTGATTTGAATACATGGATTCCATCTCAGCTTTCATAGCAGTTTGCCATAAGCAAGAGTCTACATCTTTTATAGCTTCTTCGTATCCAGTAGGATCCTCTATCATAGTTTCTGAGACTACCTCAAAAACTTCACCTAGGTACATGTACCTATCTGGTGCCCTGATAGATCTCCCACTACGCCGAGGCATCTGACTCGAGACTGGTGTAGGTAATGAAGGTGTTTCTATAACATGTTGACTATCTTGTTGAACTGAATCACTGGATATTTCTTCCAACTTAAAATCCTTACATCCCTCAGTTACCATATAATCCTCTTCTAAGAACACAGCATGGGTACTTATCACGATGGTGTGTTCTTTAGGATCATAAAACTGATATCCCTTTGTACCCTTAGGATACCCAACAAAATATACTAACTTAGATCTAGCTTCTAACTTATCTGGACTTCTTTTTAGCACATGTGCTGGACAACCCCAGATCCTGATATGGGATAAGCTGGGCTTTCGCCCTATCCACAATTCACGTGGGGTCAAAGGAACAGATTTAGAAGGCACTAAGTTGAGTAAATATGTTGTAGTTTCTAAGGCGTAACCCCAAAGGGAGGTATGTAATTCTGAATAACTGATCATTGATCTAACCATCTCCAAAAGAGTCCTGTTCCTCCTCTCTGCCACACCATTCTGTTGTGGTGTACCTGGTGCAGCTAGCTGGGATGTAATCCCGGTCTGCGCTAAGTACTCAATGAACTCTCTAGAGAGGTACTCTCCTCCTCGATCCGATCGAAGAGACTTTATACTTCTATCTAGTTGCTTTTCTGCCTCAGCCTTAAACACTTTGAAATGATCAAAAGTTTCAGACTTATGGCGCAACAAGAAAGTATAACCATATCGGGAATAGTCATCAATGAATGTGACAAAATACCGATATCCCTCTCTAGCCTTGATGCTCATAGGACCACAAACATCTGTGTGAACCAAGTCTAGTAATCCATGTGCCCTATTGCCCTTCGAGGAGAAGGGTCTCTTGATCATCTTACCTTCTAAACAAGATTGACAAATTGAGGTGGGTTCCACTTCAAAAGAAGGTAGAATCCCACACTGCACCAATCTGTTAATCCTTTTTAGATTGATGTGACCAAGTCTTAGGTGCCACAATTTACTAGAGTTACTTGGAGGAATCTTTCTTTTTCTAGTTAATGGTACATTAACAATCTCAGAGTTTTGAATTTCAAGTACAGTAGGATGTAAAAAATAAAGACCATTAGACAAAATTCCAGAGCAAACAAAGTTTCCATTAATTTTGATAACAACATCTCTTCCAAACAAGCAAGTGTAACCACAAGATGCTAAACAAGGAACTGAGATGAGGTTCCGCCTTATACTTGGCACATATAAAGCATTATTCAAAATTAATATATTGTTATTCTGAAAACATAGTCTAATAACTCCCACTGCTACTGCTAACACCTTTGCCTCTGACCCCAGACTCAGACTGATCTCGCCTTCTTCAAGCTGCCTGCTCACCTGAAACCCCTACAATGAATTGCAGATATGGTGAGTTGCACCTGAATCTAAGCACCAAGTACTAGAAGTATCCGCAATAAAGCTTACTTCAATAACTTGAATATCAGTCATACCTGTCTGTTTCTTGGCTAGAACTTTGGGACAGTTCCGCTTCCAATGGCCGGTTTCCCCACATTGAAAGCACTTTCCCTTTCCTGCCTTGCTAGCTTTGGCCTTGCCTTTCACCTTTCCCACACCACCACCAGTAGGTCCCTGTTTAACCTTCGGAGACTTAGGTTTCTTCTTCCTAGTCTGCTTCTGCTTGTTAGGCACAGTCCTAGAAGAAACCTTCTCCGTGTTTTGCAAAGATGGGCTGGGTTTGATAATAGCCTCCGCTGCCTGAAGTGCGCTCATAAGCTCACTAAGAGAGTAGTCTTTATGATTCAGAACATAGTCAAGCTTGAACTGATCATAGGACTCCGGCAGCGACTCGAGGATCATATCTATTTTAGATTCACCGTCAATCTCAGCCCCTAGGATCTCTAGTGTGTTCAGATGATCGAACATCTTCAGCAGGTGATCCTGCACTGGAGTTCCCTCTTCCATCTTTGCCTTAAGAAAATCTCGCATGGCCCTCTGCCTTGCTAGGCGACCTTGTGATCCTAACATTTCCTTAAGGTTAAATAGAATGTCACTAGCAACAGTGTAATACTGATGCTGGTGCTGCAATACATTTGACATAGATGCCAGAATGTAACACTTGGCCATGTCGTTGGCCTTGACCCACTTATCAAACTTATCCTTATCCTCCTGAGAGGAGTCCGGAGCAGGTTCTGATGGTTTGGGATTGGTTAAGACATTCTTGTACCCCTCAGCAGTAAGGACAATGTCTAAGTTTCTCTTCCAGTCAACATAGTTCTGACCGTTCAATTTATTTTGGTTCAAGATAGCAGAAAGCGGGTTGAATGAGGATGAAGACATACTGAAATACAACATAAAACAACATATAATTAAAAAGACTGCATTTAATAATTCTGCTTTATCACCAAAAAAATCCAGAAAAATTGATCTTGACTTATTAATGCATCAGAATATAATTATGCACCAACACGCCTCCTTGGGGAGGTCAAATGCTGTACACAAAAATAGAGTTGTTCCCTTTATAGATTCTAATATGTGCATCTCATGCACTAGAATTTATAACTTCTGATCTAGCTCAAGTCTCCGATATATTTATTAATGCCCTTGGGGGTCCCTTAACAAATATATCGGTCGAGTGTATGCCATTGTCTAGTGTCATTGACATCCACTTCAAGTAGAGGCTACTTGGGTACTCCTCTCTCTAATGCGTCTCAATGACCCTATCTGAAGAAGCCCCTCCTGCCAACAACACATGTGTCACACTCCTAATGGATTTGCCACCTTAAACGGCTGGCTTCGACGTGACACACTTGCCTAGCAGAGGACCTAACAATGGAAGACCGTGGGGCTAACTGAGTTTAGACCCCTCACCCACTCGATCTCATAGTTTGGATTTTTAACATGCATATATCATTTTAAAAAACATAAAATAACTACGCATGTAAATAGATATCTAATATCTAAAATACAACCACGCAATAATAATAATAAAATCATAGAAAAGGTTCTAAACCCTTTCTCCCATGATCTATCCTTTGTGTCTTCTTGGTTGCTGCCTTGCTCCTTGCATGGTTCTGCTAGCTGTTTGAACTCCGCCTCGCCTAGGATCGCCATAGGTATTCTACCAAAAAAATATGAATACAATTGATCCTATACCCCGCAAGGAGGTGTACATTTGATCTAATCAAATATAAAACAAATGGGGATCCACTGTATGCCCACTAACGAAAACATATCAGCGTCCAAATAATAAAACATCACAAGCATGTTAAATATATCATTGTTTATTTAGCAAGCACAAAGACCATAGGAGAAGGGCTAGTATCATGTCTGCAAAAGAAATGTTAGCTCTATCCTACAAAACCGATGTTAGCACAGTTCTATCATTGCCCGTTATTCCAATCCTTGCAAAAAAATAATATTATATGATAACCAAATCATTGAAACAATATTGTATAATATCAAAACCACTGTTCTAGTACCACCAGAGAGCCCCAAACAGTGTTAGAAGACACCGGAACTTCGCCAGAGGCCAGTCTCCAAGGCTGGAGTTTTTTTGGATCCTCATATTGTATGGTACCAATTGCACACCGATTACTAATACCCGTGCAATCGCTGTTTTGATATTAACTCTATTTCAATTTCCGATTTGCGACAACCATATGAATCTTATTGAATTGCATGAAATAACAATAGCCGATAAACATGTTTAAGTCAATTAAATCAAAACTAAGCTCTGATACCATTTTATGGGAATATGGCTACCCAGATTGCATTTTTACAAAATTGCGGAATCAAAAACGCAAACCAAACCAGAAACCGCCCAGGATCGGTCCGATAACAGTGTTGTGATTACCTTGGTTCCTCCGTTGATTAAGAAATCAATAGCCGAGGAAGAGAGCTTGCACCTTGGATCTTCACGTCTATGATCGTGTCCTTCCCTCCATGTGAGTAGTGGGATTCCCGATCGTCTCCTTTGAAGTTCCTTCTTCTTCCTTGGATCTCCACACCAAAGAAAAAATATTTCTCTCTATTATTTTGATCACTCAGAAATTAATCTAAGATCTCACGTACATAACAAGAGGAGAGGAAGAAATATTTATATAACCATAGGGCCAAAGGAACTCTAGATCTTCAAATATATAATAATATTTTAACTAGAGTTGTTAGGATATATTGTTTTGTCAGGTACGATCTCATAACAGGAATGAAACCATGATTTGGATTTGTATAAACCAAATCCTAATCCTATCATGAAGACCATTATTGGGCCCAACCCAATAACTATCATGACCCATATCAAACCAATAACCCATTTGTGATTGTCTATTTGATCCAATCCAATAATCACAAACCCTACATATAAATACATTTTGAGGAACTTCCCGAAACGGTCGTCATGGATAGAACGTTGACCTAGAAGTGGGACACCTAGGTACTCCTGCTATCAGCTCCAACTGACGCTAGTGTCTCTATTATCTCATAACGTACTGCACCTAGCTCAGTTAACAAACACTGATTCCACTAAAGAGTGTTTGCTGAACTCTGACGGTAGAAGAATTACTTACGCAAGCCTAGACCTGATATTGTGTATTGATGAATATACCCCTCCACCATAATATCCGTAATAGAACAGGAGATAAGATCTGTCAACCTATTCAATTACCTATTATCCTTGATTCATGATTAGATCCTCTGATATGCTTCTACTCTAAATCGAGTAGCTGTACAGGTTCCCGCAATCAGACTGCCAATCGACTCTAGGGGATATACTCAGACAACTGAGGGTAGATTCCATCTTGATATAGGAGTTCGCAATACTCCCAAACTAGTTACCCAATGTATCGAGGTGTTGACCATCTACGAGCCTCACTCATTGGTACATCAAAGCACTCAAGGTCCGAAGCTTGAGTCCTACCATATGTCTCAGGATTTAGAGTTATTTCATCCACATCAGGGAATAAGATTATCCGTGTTTGATGTTGACAGAGTTTTGGTCAAACACAATCTTATGTCCATCATTGTATACGATAGCTCTGTCATATACAACAGTATGTTAGCCATGAGAACTTCTTTCTCACGTGGTTGAGATTCACCACCCAGTTAAGGTGCTAACCATACTACAGTCATGTCCTAACAGGTAGCCCATTCCTGTTAGTGACTGCGATACTCTAAGATAATTGTACATCTCGGATTATGATCTCCCTTGAGTATCTCCATACCCAACATAATCCAGATCAATCATCTAGGGACAAACAGCCTATCTATAATACTCAGAATATAGAACAAATAATATGCATGTATATATGTCAACACAAATCAGATACAAGTGTCTCAGTATGAAAAACTGGTTTGAGGGCACATAAAAAAAACCCAACACATCGCTACTAAGGAACCCCGAACAACCCTCTTTACTCCGTTCTCTATTACTATCTTACAACCTCCGGAGTCCAAAGCACCAACTGAAATTAGATTCTTCCGCAAGTCGGGAACGTGCCTTACACCCGTCAAGGTTCGAACCACTCCAGCATGCATCTTGATCTTGATATCACCTAGCCCCACCGTTTTACAAGCATGATTGCTCCCCATCAGTATGGTTCCACCATCAATGCTCCTGTAGGTAGTAAACCACTTCCTATTTGGACACATATGGTAAGAGCAACCAGAATCAAGAATCCACTTCTCGGAGGTATCCTCGCCACCCGTGACGATATAACATTCATTATCGCTCCCTTCCCTTGAAGCGTAGCTCGCCTCTTCCTTGCCTTCTCGTCTTTCAGTCTTGTTGTTGTTCTTCTTTCCACCTATTCTCTTGTTAGGACAATTGACTTTGAAATGCCCTAGCTCACTCTTGTTGTTGTTCTTCTTTCCACCTATTCTCTTGTTAGGACAATTGACTTTGAAATGCCCTAGCTCACGGCATTTGAAACACGGTCTTTCCGCAAGAGGTCTTGATTTTAATCTAGACTTTCCTCCCTTGCCTTTTCCTCGCTCATTGCCCCTTCCTCTGGCAAAGAACCCCTACGCTTGTTCTTTGTTACCACCAGTGGTCATATCACTAGTTGCAATTTTTCATAGATCATCCGCTAGAAGCGCCGTTCTAGTCTCATCCATCGACAAACTGTCGCCCATAAGCATCAGTTTTTTTGAACCAGATTCTCATAAGACTTCGACAGAGATAGAAGTAGTAGAAGTGCATGATCCTCGTCTTTCACTGTCACCTCAATGTCTTTCAAATCTGATAAGATTCTATCGAACTTGTTGATGTATTCCCGGATTGATGAACCCTCCTCCATATTGCAATTATATAATTAGGATTTTAAATAGATCCGGTTCGTTAGACTCTTCATCATGAAGGTACTCTCTAACTTTAACCACACGCCCGCAGCCGTTTCCTCCTCGTCCACCAAGAAAGCTACATCCCTTTCAAGGCAAAGGATAATCGACGTCCGTGCTTCCAGATCCATCTCCTCCCAATCCTCATCAGACATATTCTTGTGCTTCTCTTTTCCAGCCAAAGTCTTGTGCAATTTTTACGAAATCAGCGAATTTTTTATCTGCATCCTCCAATAGGAAAAATCATTTTTCCCATTGAATTTTTCAATCTCGTACTTTCCAACTTTACTTATTTTACTTGTAGAAGCCATTATCCGCTTTGTATTAATAAAATTGCTTCTCTCAGGAATTTCAAAAAAAATACCTTGTGTTTTACTACACAATAACCAAGCACCACCTCAGATCAGTAGCTCAACCACCGCCAATCTGAATAAGGGCTCTGATATCAATTGTTAGGGGCGGAGTCACGCCCTCACGCCCTCATGCCTCAGAAGCGATATCACCTGAGAGATAGCCCTGAATTTCGTTTTCACGAAAGCACAAGTCAACTTCTATATTCTTGTTTCTCAAAGGAAACAGGAATAGAAAGTTAAATATCTCAACAAAGTGAGATATACACTCTTCCTCTCAGCAGTTCTAGGACTGAATGTCGAGGGATCCAACAACCAATGGCCAACTCTTGTTCCAGCTCAACCTCTCATCAGTTCTAGGACTGACTTGTCGAGGGAACCTACAAGCAATACCAACTCTCAGTAAAAGACAAGACAATAGATTTACGTGGTTCGGCAAACTTTCCTACGTTCACAGGAGGGGGTTTTCACTATGAGGAGAATACCAAACTATTACAAGTTTTTTCTTCCTCTCTCTTCTTTTTCCTCTCTACTCAAGAGATTTTTCCCCACACCATTCCTCTTCTCTCTTCCTCTCTATTTATAGGCAAGAGGAGAGGGATGAGTGTCCCTGCTGGAACCAGCTCACAAGAGGAGCACGGAAGGGCTATAGGCATGGGCAATAGGGGGAGCCACATGCTTGTACCCACTTGAACCTCATGGGGAACTCTCTTGTCCCGTGTACAAGAGTCATGGGGGGCACTATTTGTTGGGAATTTAACGCTGAAATCCCTAATGCAACAGAAACACAGAATAGAGAACAATACACAAGATTTACGAGGTTCAGCAACTGCCTACGTCATCGGGAGCCACACAGTCAATTTCTTATTTAATCTAACAAGAAATTACAAATCAAGAGAAAATCTCTAAACTGAGATTCCTCAAATGAACACTGTAGCTACAGTGTTAATACCCACAATAAATCCCTCTTCTCTTTTCTCTCTCTTCTTAAATCCCCTTTCAAAAACACTGTTGAAAAGCTGGGATGAAAATCGCTACTGCGTTAAAGAGGAATCGTCGCCAGAGAAAATGTTAGGGAGGAGGAGTAGCAAAACCCTAGGGTTGGGGTAGGCTTTTATAGCCGAAGCATTGACAGGCTGGCGACAGCCTGTCGCCAGCGGTTGCTCGGACGCGGGTGTGGGAGGCCAAAAAACGCGAGCGTGGGGGTGCTGAACGCGGACGTCGGAGTTCTGAACGCGGGGGTCGAGCCGCCAACATGTCGAGGATCGCGTTCGCCAAACGAGGGTCGCGTTCGCCAATTTCGAGCTCAACTGCTCGAGCTCACCATCGCGTTATCCTGGAGCTCGTCGGAGCTCCTCCGCCGTCGGAGGTTGGTATCCACCTCCAACCTAACAATCTCCGACTTGGAGACCAAACCGACGACAACAGGCTATCCCATCAAGCTCCTCTCCTGTGTGGCTCCGCCTTCATCATCTATGCATGAAGGCCAACTGAAGTTGCACACAACTCCAGTTTCTGAAAGGTCGCTGCCTTTGTCAACATATTTGCTGGATCCTTCCTTCCTTGGATATTCTGTTGAAATCTTTTGACAACTCGCCGGGCTCTGTATCTTCTGGAACCATTCTGCTCCTTTTTCACTCGATACACCCACTTGTTGTGACGTGCCTTCTTCCCCATGGGCAACTTAGCTAGTTCCCATGTCTGGTTGGAGATCAGAGATTTCATCTCTTCTTTCGTAGCAAACTCCCACTTGCTCGCATCTCCACTCTGACAAGCTTCATCAAAGCCTTTAGAATCTCCTCCATTTGTCAGCAACATATAATTCATGTATCTGCTGTTAGGCACAGGAGGATGAGTAGTTCTCCTCAATATCGGAGCTGGTGCGTCGGGCTCCTGCGCACCGTTCTGTCCAACAGGCTCTTCTGGCTGAGGACCTTCTGCATCGGGTTCTTTCGAGAGGTTACTCGGGACATCATCTGCATCTACAAATGTTGACTCACTCTCTGAGTCACCGTCATCTGTCTTGTGCATGTCCTTGTACATCACCTTCTCGTTGAATGTCACATCTCTCCACCTGATCACCTTCTTGTTTTCGTTGTCCCAAATGTGGTAGCCGAACTTGTCTTCACCATACCCGATGAATGTGCATTTCTTAGACTTGGGATCAGGCTCATTCCTGCCTTGATCACTTATATGCACATAAGCTACACAACCGAAAACTCTGAGATGTGAGAGGGTTACCTCCTTTTCGCATCATACCTCTTCTGGTATTCTGTGCTCCAATGGAACCGATGGACCTCGGTTGATCAAGTAAGCTGCTGTGTTGACTGATTCTGCCCAGAACTGCTTCGGTAGACCTGACTGCGTCCGAATGCTTCTGGCTCTCTCTGTCAACGTCCTAGAACTGCTTCGGTAGACCTGACTGCGTCCGAATGCTTCTGGCTCTCTCTGTCAACGTCCTATTCATGCACTCAGCCACACCATTGTGCTGAGGCGTGCCGGGCATAGTCCTCTCCATTCTGATACCGTGCTCATAGCAGAACTTCTTGAATCTGGTGTCTTCATACTCACCACCATTGTCTGTTCTGAGTTTCTTTACCCTCAAACCGGTCTCATTCTCGACCATGGCTTTCCATCTTCTGAAAGCCTCAAACACTTCTGACTTTTTCTTCAGAAAGTAGACCCATACTTTCCGAGAGTGATCATCAATAAAAGTCACGAAGTAGTGTTTCCCACCAATCGACGCGGTGGTTGTTGGTCCCCAAACATCCGAGTGAACAAGCTCTAGCTTCTGCTTCCTGGGGGGTCTGCTACTTGCCTGAAAGCTAACTCTCTTCTGCTTTCCAAGTATGCATTCTTCACACACATCAATCTCTACTGATTGTAAACCTGGGAGTTTTCTCTTTGTGTGCATAACCTTCATCCCCTTTTCACTCATATGACCGAGTCTCTGGTGCCACAGCTTTGAAGTCTCATTGCCTGCTGCAACTGAGATCGAACAACGTGCACCCGCTGTCATATACAGGGTACCAGTCTTCCTACCTCTGGCAATCGTCATTGCGCCCTTCGAAATCCTCCAGTCATCGCCATGGAAAGTCATCGTGTAGCCTTCACTAGCCAGCTGGCTTACTGAGATTAAGTTCCTCTTCAGGTCGGGAATATACCTGACATCCTTCAGCTCCCATACTGACCCATTCAGCTTAATCTTCACTACACCTTTGCCAATAATGGCACATGCTTGATCGTCACCAAGATATACATTTCCAAGGTTTCTGGGGATATACTTCTCGAGGAATTCTTTCTGAGAAGTAGCATGGAATGATGCTCCCGAGTCCAACACCCAAGACTCCTCCTTGCTCTCCAAAGAGCATATCAGCGCATCATCTCCTCCTGAGGTGGAGGCAACGTTCACATCTACATTTGCCTCCCACTCCTCCCGTGCACTCCTGCACTGATTCTTGTAGTGCCCGGTTTTCCCGCACTTCCAACACTCGATAGCCTTCGAACTGTTGGGATTTCTGGATTTGGATCTCCTATCATCTGATCCATTTCCTCTGGTTGAACTTCTACCTCTTGACTCTGTATGCAATACTGAAGAGGTTGTAGCTTCACCCGACTCTCTCCGTCGGATCTCCTCACTGAGAACCAGATCACAAACGTCGTCAAATTTCAACTTTTTCTTTCCCGACGAGCTACTCACTGCCGTGACTGTAGCGTTCCAACTCTCTGGTAGGAAAGACAAAAGGATCAACGCTCAAACTTCCTCATCAAACTCAATATCAACTGAACTCAATTGGGTCGTGACTGTATTGAGTTCATTGAGATGATGTGCTACCGATGCACCTTCCGCCATTCGCAGATTGAACAACCGCCTCATCAAATGGACTTTATTTGAGGCTGATGGCTTCTCATACATATTGGTTCGCTATGTTGAACGCAACATTGCGAGTTAATGTCAATCTGATAACTCCGAGGGCTTTTCTGTCCAGAAGATTCCAATCTTCTTCCTTCATACCCTCCGGCTTCTTCCCCGAGAGAGGTTGATACAGATTTTTCTGATACAGATAATCCACTATCTGCATTTTTTAGAATCCGAAATCTGATCCATCAAACTTCTCCAATCTCACCTTTCCCTCATCTACGACCATGGCTCCTACTTGAATCTGACTTCCTCTAGATCGTTTCACGCTCTGATACCAGTTGTTGGGAATTTAACGCTGAAATCCCTAATGCAACAGAAACGTAGAATAGAGAACAGTACACAAGATTTACGAGGTTCAGCAACTACCTACATCCTCGGGAGCCACACAATCAATTTCTTATTTAATCTAACAAGAAATTACAAATCAAGAGCAAATCTCTAAACTGAGATTCCTCAAATGAACACTGTAGCTACAGTGTTAATACCCACAATAAATCCCTCTTCTCTTTTCTCTCTCTTCTTAAATCCCCTTTCAAAAACACTGTTGAAAAGCTGGGATGAAAATCGCTGCTGTGATTTTAGGAGATGAACGCTGCTGTGTTAAAGAGGAATCGTCGCCAGAGAAAATGCCGGGGAGGAGTGTATGTTGGAAAAATTGCAATGAAAAGAATAAAGAAAATTGACTTGTATTCCTTTGATTCCGATTACAATTCGATTACAAAAGAGAAGAGAACGAATTTGATTCTCTCCTTTGTTTAAAACTGGGTTCTTCACGGTGGCGATGGAGTGCCTCCCTCGAATGCTTGCGTCGAGTTTGCTCTCCGTTGACGATCCGATGTTTTGCTTCACTGGAACGATGTCTTTTCCTCACGATTCGACGCTGTGGAGAACTTGCGTGGCAAGTTTGAAACTCTTGATGAGTTGATAACTCTGAACGAGTTTTAACTCTTGAAAAAGAGTTGATTTGAACCGAAAGTCGGTTATAAGCCAAGGACAGAGGCTCCCTGTTGCTGAAGTTGAAGATGATCTTCGTTGGAAGATGATGCCGGTCTCCTCAAAAGCCTGTCTCCAGTGGTCGATCCAAGCCAAGAAAATCCAACCTTGCTGCCAACTCCTAGATCCAAAAAAATGCCAGCCCTTAACTCAGTTGAGTTTACCCATATTTATAGGGAATTAAGGGGTGTAACCGCCCCCTTAATTCTCTCCATAGTGGGCGGAAATCCCTCAAATCGTGGAGGTGTAACGCGGGTCCGACTCCAGCGTTTTAATGTTGTAACGCGGGTTCGACCCTCGCGTTTTGATGTTGTAACGCGGGTCCGACTCCAGCGTTTTGATGTTGTAACGTGGGTTCGACCCTCGCGTTTTGATGTTGTAACACGGGTTCGATCCTGGCGTTTTACTGTTGACACACAGGGAGGACCTCCGCGTTTTGGTGTTGATACACGGGGAGGACCTCCGCGTCTTGCCTTGAAGAGATTATCACCAAGTAATCTCTTTTTGTCATAGCGTTGCAAAGATCATTGTCTTGTAATCTTCGTCTTGGCTCCTTGAGAATATGAGAGTCGTCAGATTGTAACTCCCGATGTTGATTGTGAAGGCTGTTAAACTAGAGCTTCCATCAGTTGTCGTGAAGGTCGTCAGATTGTAACCTTTAGCGATCTACGCGAAAGTCTTCAGATTACAGCCTTCTGGAAGTCGTCAGATTGTAACTTCCATCACCGGTGTTTGATGGGGGATAAGCTATCTATTATGGTTTTTAGACAGCCTACAGAACCCCCTCTAAAGTTTTCGAAAGTTTGCGGTTGACTGGGATGAATTTTTGGAATACTTTGGATCTTAACTCTGATTTTAGAGCTATTGATTCCTTGTCGTAAAGGAGTCGTTCTCTGCACTTGCTTCGAAGGTATCTTGGTTGAAGGGATTTGTCACATAGGGCCTGTGTGAAGGTATGTGCCATAATCCTGCTTCTGGAATGTTGGGGGTGGACCCTGCATTTTGAACTTGAGACGCGGGTGTGACCTCGGCGTTCGGTTTTTTGCATCGCGTGTCTGACCTCAGCGTTTGGTTTTCGCATCGCTGGTCTAACCTCGGCATTATGGTTTTTGCGACGCGGGTCTGACCTTAGCGTTCTGACTTAAAACGCGGCTATGACCTTGGCGTTATCATTTTTGCGACGCTGGTTTGACCTTGGCGTTTCGATGTGAGACGCGGAGGTGACTTTCATGCATTTTTGACTAAATCTTTGAGACTTGTCTTCAGCTTATTCGTTTCAAGTCTTGGCTCACGTCCATTAAGCTGGTGGGCCTGAAAACATGCATAGGATTTTTGGCAAACCCTCAGCCATCAACGGATTTGATAAGCCTTTACCGACTACCGTTTGAGTCGAGCTAGCACATGGATTGTCTAAGTCCGTTCCACATGTAACGTTGTGCTAAGAGAATGAACCCTCTTAGACTTGATGCTATGATTTTGAATACATAGACTTTGTCATTTTTACAGAAAAAGACTAACCGGCGACGCGTGTTAGGCGTAGGCTTATCCCTGCTTAGGATTTGGGATAAGGTTCCCCATGCGTGTGAAGCATGAATTTTGGCGTTATTAATAACAACCCGCTACGATGTTGAATACGTAGGCTTTGCTATTATTACGGGAATAGGCTACCCGGCAGTATGTGTTAGATGCAGACTTATCTCTAATTAGGGATTGAGATAAAGTCCCCCATGCGTGTGAGGCATGGATTTCGGCGTTATTAATAACGACCTGGCACGATATTGAATACGTGGGTTTTTGTCCTTTTTTACGGTCAAAGACTCACCGGCAACGCGTATTAGGCGTTGACTTATCCCTTCTTAGGATTCGGGATAAAATTCCCCATACATGCAATGTATGGATTCAGAGATTATCAATTTAATGATAATCACTGGCTACGATATTGAATACGTAGACTTTGTCACTGTTTCTTCCTGTGTTATTCGAAACACTGAAAGAAAATTAGAAGTGCCAGAGGTGTAATATTAACTTGGCATGAGTTTTCACTTAGAGTGAAATTCAGAAATTTTCTTTATTATCACTAGGATAATTCCAGAAAATATTTCGATAAGTTGATTTGGTCGTCAGAGGTGTGATGTTAACTTGACTGGTTCGTGGACCTATCGCTCTATTGAAGAGAGTCGATAAGTTGATTTGGTCGTCAGAGGTGTGATGTTAACTTGACTGGTTCGTGGACCTATCGCTCTATTGAAGAGAGTCAATAAGTTGATTTGGTCGTCAGAGGTGTGATGTTAACTTGACTGGTTCGTGGACCTATCGCTCTATTGAAGAGAGTCGATAAGTTGATTGTTGCGATTAGGGCAACTTTGAGGACCCATCGCTCTATTAGAGAGAGTCGATAAGTGGATTGTTACGATCAGGGCAACTTTGAGGACCTATCGCTCTATTAGAGAGAGTCGATAAGTGGATTGTGTCAGAGGTGTGATGTTAACGTGACTGGAGGATGTTGCGATTGGAGGAGGATTGATAAGTGGGTTGTCAGAGGTATGATGTTAACGTGACAAGATTGTGTTGCGATGAGAGCAACTTTGGGGACTTATCATCCTATTGACGAGGATTGATAAGTGGATTGTCAGAGGTATAATGTTAACGTGACAGGATGATGTTACGATTGGAGTAACTTTGTGGACTTATCATCCTATTGACGAGGATTGATAAGTAGATTGTCAGAGGTATAATGTTAACGTGACAGGATGATGTTGCGATTGGAGCAACTTTGTGGACTTATCATCCTATTAACGAGGATTGATAAGTGGATTGTCAGAGGTTTGATGTTAACGTGATAGGATGATGTTGCGATTGGAACAACTTTGTGGACTTATCATCCTATTAACGAGGATTGATAAGTGGATTGTCAGAGGTTTGATGTTAACGTGACAGGATTCGTGTACTTGTGACTTGCACAAGGTTTTGGGAATTAGCGTCTCGCTAGGGAGACTTGCTAGGTGAGTTTATCATCAGAAGCGATGAGTTTTGATGCTCGTGATTTGAACAAGATTTTGAAGACTTAGCGTCTTGCTGGGGAGATTGCGATTTGAGCAATTTTGAGGACTTATAATCCTATTGTCAAGGATTGATAAGTTGATTGTTGTCAGAGGTATATTGTTAACGTGACAAATTGGGAGTGATGCAAGTTGAATGCATACACTGTGGGGGTGATGATCATCAAAAGTGTAATGTTCACTTGACGATGTGAAAGTTTCGTTACTCTTAATCCAATGGATTCCAAGTAACCAACCCCCAGTCTTGATTAAGACTTAGCAGGGGAATAAAAAGAGACAGACAAGGCACACCGCCTAGTGAGGCACTATCCATGAAGTCGGAATAGAGGCACATCACCTGGTAGGCCATTATCTGATGAGTTTGACTATCAGAGGTAATTGTTAACGTGATAGTTTTATGGACCTGTCATCCTATTGAAGAGGATTGGCAGATTGATAGACTATCAGAGGTAACTATTAACGTGATAGATTTATGGACCTGTCATCCTATTGAAGAGGATTGGCAGATTGATAGACTATCAGAGGTAACTGTTAACGTGATAGATTTATGGAACTGTCATCCTATTGAGAAGAGGATTGACAAGTTGAGGGACTATCAGAGGTAGATGTTAACATAATAGTTTTGTGGACCTGCCCTTCTATTGAAGTGGATTGGCAGATTGATGGACTATCAGAGGTAACTGTTAACGTGATAGTTTTGGTAGATTTTGTGGTTGACAGAGATATTCTATTGAACATGACAACTCAGAAAATTTATTATTCATAATCCAATAAACTACAAGTAAATCAACCCCATTCTTGAATAAGTGCATGGGGAAAAAGGATAGACATGGCACGTCGCCTTGTGGGCCACAATCTAACGAGCTTGACTATCAGAGGTAATTGTTAACGTGATAGTTATTGGAGACCCGGCATCCTACTGAAGAGGATTAGCTTCAGTGGTCGTAGTATCTTCCCCTTCTAACTGAGGAGATTGGGCTTGGTCCGATTGCTCAGGAGAAGGTTGGGCTTGGTCCGATTGCTCAGGTTGATCCTGCCTACTTTGTTCTTCAGCTTTGATCCTGACAATAATCTTTTGAGCCTGTTCACCTTAAGAGATTAGTTGTCTCCAAGAGCGACATTCTACAACTCCGATTCGGGCTAGGAGGTCGGTCTGCAAGTTGTGTCGACAGGTCTCTACTAAAGTAGACTGTGTCATACCTGACGAACACCAGAGAGCCATGGTTCGGAACCTTTTGACGAAGGCTTTGACGGACTCCCTCTTCTTCTGCTTAGTGGCGAGAAGGGGATGGAGGGGGGTTTTTAAGAGTCTCTCTAAATCTGCCCACCTTTGGATACATCCGGCAGGTAGTTTCCTGAACCATTCAAAGGCAACTCCCTTAAGGGTGCCAATGAACAATCGAGCCAGTATGGCATCGTTTGATATTATATTCCCAGTCTGTGACTTGAAATGATAAATATGTTGGTTCGGTGATCCCGTGCCGTCAAAAGTTTGTAGCGTCGGGACTTCAAATTTTAGAGGATAAGGGGCTGCATCCCATTCGGCAGGATAGGGTCTGACAACTCTCTCGTCTTGGAGCTCGCTTCTGTTAGCAATGATATTTAGGCGGGCTTCCAATTCCTCGATTTTAGCTGACTGAGGATTTTGCTCATTCTTAGCTTCTCTTCCTTCATCAGAGGAAGATTCGAGGTTGTGGGCTTCTTGGTCAGAAGCCGTGTCATCAACCATTTTTCCCTTCCCTTTGTTTGTGTGAGGTCGGGACGAAGACGTTCTTTCCCTTCGGGAAGATTCTTGCCTGAGTGGCGAATCTGTCTTCTGAGATTTGGCCTTATCTGCGACGAGTTGAGTCAACAGGGCCAGGAGTTCATTGATGGCCTCCTGCTGAGATTTGAGCATGGCCTCTTGCTCATCAAGCCTCTTTGCGAGATCTTCATGGTTTCCCGTCATATAAGCGTAGCTCTCATGTTCAACAAAAGAGCTTGATGACTGGGACTCTGCAATGGCTGAGTGTTCATCATTGGAATTGGTTCCCCTGGCTAAACTCCGATAGTTGACAGGGGGAATGGCTCCTGTTCGCGTCCGAGTATGTTGATAAACTCCATCGGATTTATTCAGGAAGTCTTTCAAGCCAGGAGACTGATTGTTCTCTAACTCATCGGAACTAGGAACTGATGATCTCCCTCTGCCGATCATGTTAGAAGTGACTCTAAGGTATTCATCCTCAGAAGTCTTCTTCTTGTGTGAACATCGTCGTTGGTTGGGTAAAGCAACGTTCGTAAATTGGTTGAACACCAACAGTTGGACCGCATATGAGCAGCATTGACATCCCGAGAGGACCGTAGGAATCAGTCGTTCACATTGGAATAAGCGAATGACTTGTTGCATCAGTCTTTCTCTCAATGTGAACTCTCTCGAATCTATTATAAAGATTCGAGGAGAATTACTCACTGATTGTGAGGTTTGAATTGGAACCCCCAATCCATGATTGGATAAGACTGACTCTTGGTGAACATGGATGTGGTTGAGATTCCTTGAATCCATGAACTTTTTATATCCACCCCTCGATCTAGTCGCGCTACGTAGAGTATTCGGGGGTCTCGCTGACCGGTCAACGAGCCGGGGGTCCAGGGGGCGGCGCGTCACGTTTGGCACTTGAAACGCGAGGGTCGCATTTTGGTTTGGCGACATGAGGGTCGCGTTCTTTAGCGTCGACGCGAAGGTCGTGTTTTGACTTGGAAACGCGAAGTTGAAGTTCGCGTTCAACGAAGGCTCGAGGTTCGCGTTTTGGCTGTAAAACGCGCCATTGAGGGCCATGTTCAGTCTGGTTCTAACGAAGCTCATGTTTGGGCTCATAAACGCGGAACTCAGGGTCGCGTTCAGGCTCACGAACGCGAATCTCGCGTTGGTTGGAGGATCGATTTTCTCGGAGTTGTGCTCGTCGTTGAGACCTTCTTGTTCGACGAGCAGCGTTCTTCTTGGCCTGTTTCAAGGCTTTTGCAGGGGCATCATCGGCGTTGATTGGATCTATCTCCGTCGTAGGCCTTTTACCTCCCATGACACGTCGTGTTGACGCGAGTGTGGAGTTTTCAACTCGTTGAACGAGTTTGGTAGAGGCAGAGCCCAGTCCTTCAGAGGAGGGGCTGTTTGATGAATTTTGGCCAAAGAAGAGGGCTTTCTTCTGCATTCCAGCAACAGTTGGAGATTTAGTTTCCTTGGAAACTTTGTGGATCTTGCACATAGCCTTGGGGCTAAGGGATCCAGAGGAGAGGGCCTCCTCGAACTTGGCTTGATCGAACTCGATAATCAGAGTTTCAACGATCATTCCAGCGAGATGAACATCGGATTGCACCACCACTTCTTCGTCAGAGAAGCTAGTCCCCAGCGGAGTCACCATCTTTTGTATGTTGGAAAAATTGCAATGAAAAGAATAAAGAAAATTGACTTGTATTCCTTTGATTCTGATTACAATTCGATTACAAAAGAGAAGAGAACGAATTTGATTCTCTCCTTTGTTTAAAACTGGGTTCTTCACGGTGGCGATGGAGTGCCTCCCTCGAATGCTTGCGTCGAGTTTGCTCTCCGTTGACGATCCGATGTTTTGCTTCACTGGAACGATGTCTTCTCCTCACGATTCGACGCTGTGGAGAACTTGCGTGGCAAGTTTGAAACTCTTGATGAGTTGATAACTCTGAACGAGTTTTAACTCTTGAAAAAGAGTTGATTTGAACCAAAAGTCGGTTATAATCCAAGGACAGAGGCTTTCTGTTGCTGAAGTTGAAGATGATCTTCGTTGGAAGATGATGCCGATCTCCTCAAAAGCCTGTCTTCAGTGGTCGATCCAAGCCAAGAAAATCCAACCGTGCTGCCAACTCTCAGATCCGAAAAAATGTCAGCCCTTAACTCAGTTGAGTTTACCCATATTTATAGGGAATTAAGGGGTGTAACCGCCCCCTTAATTCTCTCCATAGTGGGGTGGAAATCCCTCAAATCGTGGAGGGAAAACGGTTCCTGCAACCGTTCAGCTCGTGTTTGAACGAGTCAAACGCCCACGTGGGCGTTCAGGATCCTAACTCCGTGTTTTAGAATTGAGACGCGGAGTTGGGTACTCACTGGGTGTTGAAAAACGGGGGTCCGATCCCAGCGTTTTAATGTTGTAACGCGAGTCCGACTCCAGCGTTTTGATGTTGTAATGTGGGTTCGACCCTCGCGTTTTGATGTTGTAACGCGGGTCCGACTCCAGCGTTTTGATGTTGTAACGTGGGGAGGACCTTCAAGATTTACGAGGTTCGGCAACTGCCTACGTCCTCGGGAGCCACACAGTCATTTCTTATTTAATCTAACAAGAAATTACAAATCAAGAGCAAATCTCTAAACTGAGATTCCTCAAATGATCACTGTAGCTACAGTGTTAATACCCACAATAAAATCCCCTTTTCTCTTCTCTCTCTCTTCTTAAATCCCCTTTCAAAACACTGTTGAAAAGCTGGGATGAAAATCGCTGCTGCGATTTAGGAGATGAACGCTGCTGCGTTAAAGAGGAATCGCCGCCAGAGAAAATGTCGGGGAGGAGGAGCAGCGAAACCCTAGGGTTGGGGTTGGCTTTTATAGCCGAAGCATTGACAGGCTGGCGACAGCCTGTCGCCAGCGGTTGCTCGGACGCGGGTGTGGGAGGCCAAAAACGCGAGCGTGGGGGTGCTGAACGCGGACGTCGGAGTTCTGAACGCGGGGGTCGAGCCGCCAACACGTCGAGGATCGCGTTCGCCAAACGAGGGTCGCGTTCGCCAATTTCGAGCTCAACTGCTCGAGCTCACCATCGCGTTATCCTGGAGCTCGTCGAAGCTCCTCCGCCGTCGGAGGTTGGTATCCACCTCTAACCTAACACTATTGTCCTGTGTCCATTCTCATGTTCACAGTCCCATGTACAAAAGCATGGGGGGACACATTATTGTCCTGTTTCCATTCCCACGATCACATAGTTGCTCTTAGTGATACAACAACCAGATTTTGTAAAGGATGATGATGAATTATCATGAGATCAGATTGTCAAACGTTAGAGCATAAATTAGCCGAAGAGCCAACAAGGACTGCGAGCTTGCATTTTTTGTGCTTGCCATGGTGATGACATAAGTTTTCTATAGCAGGATAAATTAAACAGTTTAGTAATATATATAGAGGATGATGAATAGAGCACCAATCAAGCAGGTGTCTTTTCCTGAACATGCAGTATATATCTTACCAAATTTTTTTTTTTAATTTGATAGATGATAGATATATATATAATTATCGCTTTGTAAAATGTAAGATTAACGTCGCTTCCAAACACCTATAGAAAATGTTTGTGACCGAACAGGTGTTAGAGAATGTCATAAGTATTCCTTCAAGATCTAGTTAGTCTCGTCTTCAATCTTTTTCTCTTATATATCTACCAATTGTAACCAGAAGTCAGGTTACCCCAATTGAAGTTTTTTATTGATTTCAAGTCATGCTCGCTGTCAACCTCATTTCAACTAAAAAAAATTATAATGAATATGGAGCACATTATACGTAGGCAAAGTCACACTAAAACCCCAAGAATTTTAACATTTTGTAGTAAACCCTCATTAACTTTCAAAAGCACACTAACCCCCAATAACTTTTGAAATTGCAGAAAACCCCAATAAGTTTCCATATTTTGCATATAACCCCCATAAATTAGAACAAAAAACAGCATAAAAGGGCATTTTGAAGGATAACTTCAGCAAAATAACTATAAAACAATTAGGGTTTGGAACACCAACTTGAGCACGAGTAAGAGGAGGACGAATGACTGAGAGATTTTTGTTTTTAGTCTTGAAAATATAAAAATATCAATAAATGGGATGTTTAATAATTTAAGGGGGATTTTGATCTTTTTAAGTCATGTAAGTTGCACATGCTATGTCAAATACAACGGTCTTAAATTTGGGGGACTTTCTACACAACTTATTTGGGGTTTATTGCGACTTTGGAAGTCATTGAGGGTTTTGCAAAACACTGAAAGTTCTTGGGATTTCAATGTGATTTTGAAAAGTTATTGGGGATTTACTGCAAAATGCTGAAAGTTCTTGGAAATAATCGACCTATATAAATATGGTCGAAGATCATTTTTCTTAATTAAATATTACTAATTTTAAATACAATCCTTTAGTCTAGATGAATGTTAGCATGAGATTATGCTGCACAGCATAATGATGCATATACGTTGACTATCCCATATGGTAACTCATATCTCAGTGGACCCTAGGAACCACTGCAGGCCAGGAGCCTGTTTGGCAATTAGCCACCTATATTTCCCATATGACAGCACAAAAATATAGGAAAATTAATGTGGAAAATGGAAAAAGGAAGGAAAAACCTAATTTCCACCGCCAATAATTAGCTGGGGGTGTTGTTCCTCCTGCTCATACCCATTGACGTTGTCTGGGAGGAAAGGAATGTGCTAGGACTTATGCTCTAACTCATTTTAAACAGAAGTGATTCAGGGTTTTTTTTTTTTTTTTTTGGAGAAGTGATCCAGCTGTTTAAAAGATACAATTAGTATACTTACAGCCATCTTCTCATTGGTTGCATGAGCATAAAGAGTCGGATTTAAGATAATGATGGTGAATACTACAACATGCCTAAGTATAAATGATTGGAGGACCAATAGTATAAGTCTAAATAAAAACGTATATTAAGATTAACTAACCTAAACAATCACGCCAACTAGCCAAGCTATGGAAGCATGCTTGACATTTCAACCAATGTTCGTGTAAATTGATATAATAACAGGAGTCTATTGAACTAGTCTGCCATTGATTCTTGAGAAGATTGCTTCTAGCCTCTAAAATAAAAAAATTTATTCTTCCCGCTCCAAGACCTTTTCAAAACCCCAAAAACCCCCACAGCAAATGCCATATTCGTTTAGCCCACTAATCTAGTTCCCACGTGACTGAACGTTTAAAAAAATCCCAAAATTACCCTTTGATTTAACCGCCTCCCACTATTTCAATAGTTCTCCTTGTTAACTGTGTTCATCTCTCTCATCTCTTCAAGAGGGAAACTGCCATCCCCAACTCGAAAGCCTAACCCTAAATCAGTCTACCCCTAGAACGGAATTGAAACTCTCATGTTCTCATATTGCCTTCCTTTATTCTTCCATTACTTCAAAGCATGGCAGACAACTCACAACCCAAGTTACTCTCTCTACTGTAGGAGATTTCGAAGACGATGATGACTCACAGTATGTAGTCGCAAATGAGCATAGAGTTGGCTATGCTGGAGAAACAATAGCAGATGTTCTAGAGAACCTCGCAGTTAGTCATCACCCTCTCCAATTCACTGTATGGATGAAGATAAGGCCCAACACGAGGGCGGCACGGACAATGCCGCGAAAGCTCTCCTAGATCTAAAGAAAGGAACAAATATGAGTGATTTGGAAGGCATCAATATGTCAACTGAAGAAGTGAGTTTACTGCATAATTTAGTTATTTATGACATTGCCCATTGTGTTTGACAGTTGTTTGTTGTTAAGGTACTTGTTTAATTTCAAAGGATATGTGTTAATTATGAAGGTTACTGTTGAGTAGTGAATGTTAGTTATTAGTTATTAAGGATATTCATTAGTTATTAAGGTTAAGTGTAAGTTGTGAAAGTTACTGTTAAGTTGTGAAGGTTAGTTATTAGTTGCTAAGGTTAAGCGTTAGTTATTAATATTATCTATTAGTTGTGAATTTTACTGTTAAGTTATGACGGTTAATTATTAAGGTTATTTATTGGTTGTTAAGTTTATCTATTGGTTGTTGATGTTATGGATTAGTTGTTAAGTTTATGGATTTATTGTTAAGGTTACAATAAGTTTTGCCATGTTAGTGAATCGTAAGCCTCATCATCGTCACCGAACAGATCTTGTTGTGCTCTCTCTTTGCTTTGTCACTTTTTTGCTATAATTAATCTTGATGCTGAACTATTAGAGTAAGTCATTCTTGATATCAATTGACCAAAGCTCTGGTCTAATCTTCATAATAGATTATATTTGACTTAGAATGAATTTGTGTGATGCCCTTGATTTACCAGCATTAGCTCTATGTTGACCGCAAGTGTGAGTAGCGTGGAATTTCTTTGTAGACATAATCGATCAATTTTGAAGTGGGAAGTAAATGACATCTAAGGGCATTTCTCTATGTCCTTGTATCAGCAATTCATTCTCATATGTTTTTCTTCGTTATGGTAAAAAATCATACTCGAACCTTTTTACAATTGAATAGTATTGAAGTGCTAATTTAACATTAGCAGTACTATCAAATTTCTATTTGTCTGCACATATGGTTTGGTTGTTAATCATGTCTTCTGTCATCATGATAGAGTCGCCATTTGGATTGTCTTTAGGAATACATTTATCATTACATAATTGGCTGAGCATAGCAGTTATACATCGGGAATTTTCTGTCAAAATTATCCTGAAAAAGTGAGAAAACATTTGAATACATAACAATTGACTATAAATATTAGCAACTAACTACTAAGGTTAACAACCAACTCATAAGGTTAATAACCAACTCATCACCTTAACAATTAATTGCTACTAGCAATCATCTACCAAGATTAGCAACAAATTCATAAAGTTAATAACCAGCTCATAAGGTTTACAACCAACTCATAACCTTGATTAAGGTTAATAACTAATTTTTATGGTTAAGAACTAAAACATAAGGTTAACAATCACCTTGTAACTTTAACAACTAATATGTAACAACTAACGATAATATTCACAACTAACTCGTAAACTTAACAAACGACTAAAACCTTAACAACTAACAACCAACTGATAACCTTCAAATCCTACCTAATTTCACAAATAAAGAGATTAAAATGCTTTGGGAAAATAAAGTGTTTAAAATACTTACACATTTTATGGAGAAGTTTGGGTGTTCTGAGAAGTTGCAGTTGCAGTAGCATAGAAGTTTATGTCTGTAAATCCATTGTGATGACAATGCTCGAACATCAAGCTCAAGTAGTCATTATTTTCAACTGTAAAACTAAATATTTTCTTTTTTGGATATGAATTTCAGTGAAAGAGATTGCAATGAGAGTTTAAGTCTTTCACTGAAATTCATAGTTATTAATTACTTCAAGCAATGATTTTTGCAGAGTCATTAATAACTATGAAAACATCCTTAACCTCTTTGTTGATTTTTGTGTTTATAACCATGTAAAAGGGGGTGTAGCTGTATAGGTCTTGCCCTGGGCAGCTACCCAGGGCAAGAAAATGAATTTTTTTTAAATACCCCTAGTCACTGACCCTCTCTCAGTCTCACCCGTGACCTTTTGGATCCAACTTCCAAGCGCTTCGTTGAATCACCGAGCAAGCCCTCCGCCCTCGACCGCTCGACGCGGCTCCTCGTACATCTCTCTGATCGTCATTGTTTATCTTTCTTATCTTGCCGATTCTCACCAGCTCGCTGAGCAAGCCCTAAACCTCTCTCTCATCTCGCTGATTCTCGCTGATTCTCTCCGTGATCGAGCTCACAATCTCTCAGCGAGCACACATTCTCTCATAGCATTCCGAAGTGGAGGCAGATGATCCTTTTGTTTGTGCCTCGATGTCGATCCCAAGCTCTCCGACGATCGCCCCGACCAAATCCTCGTCATCGCCGACTCGCCAACGTCCTCCTCGCCTCCCAGCACTGTGTCAACAACCATCTTGACTGGTACGCCCTCCTGAACCTCCTCCAGCTCCCTCACCCTCCCCCAAACGACCAAACTGCCCAAATCCTAGACCTAACTATTTACTCAAATGCCACTAACAAAGAGATCTCTTTTCAAATTGATGGTTATCTAGGTAGTCATTAGCAATTTTGATATCCTAATCATAATCTTTTAATATGCTTTTTAATGCATGCAATCAAGTTAATATCCTAACCACAATCTATTAAATTTTGAAGCTAAAATGTCTGGAAAGTGAATGAAAACTTTATTTTCATTTTATTCCAAAAAAGACATTATTGGAGCCTAAAGCGAGGCACCACCTATGAAGCCAATGGTTGATGATAAAGAAGAAGAACAACATCCTCCGAAAATTCAAAAGGTCAAGGATACCGTATCTTATGATCCAGGATTACATCAAGCAATATGGAAATATCCATATAAAGAACAAGATGAGGTTCGACGTCGTTACATAGCAATAGGGCCATGCTAACCAAATCTCCGAGAATGTCCAAGAAATAAAGATGGACGTAGCTTTCGACATGATTGGTTTAAGACTTATGCTTGGTTAGAATATTCTGAAACAACTGACCGTGCCTATTACTTTCCTTATTTTCTTTTTGAGAGAAATTCCTCCCAACAACATAAACAAGAAGCTTGGACTTCAAAAAGATTTAATAGTTGGAAGAGAGCTGGAGGAAAAGAGTCATTTTCAAGTGCATGAAGGAGAAACATGATCAAAACATTCAAAAAATGTTTTAATGCTTGATGCTTTGAAAAAGCCATCTCAAAGCATTAAGAAACATTTGACCTTACAAGATGAAGCTAAAATAAAAAAAATCGCTTGCGTGTTGTCACTACGATTAATGCTATTCATTGGCTAGCATGTCAAGGATGTGCTCTTCGAGGGCATGACAAATCTCTTGATTCAGCAAATCGTGGAAACGTTATTGTTTTCGCTGAAAGTTACCTTCATTGTTGAATTCATTATAATTTTAATTGTTTACAAAGAATTCTAATACTCAACAAAATAAAAAAAAATAAAGGGTTACAACTCTCTCGAAAATAACATAAGATCCGTTTGTCGTCTCTTGCTTGCGTGGGTTTTTGGCCAGTAACGGGGATGTCGATATCCGTGGACTACCTGACAATCAGATCAGATCCAATACTTCGTCGATTCGCAAAGGAATCTAGAAGCAGAAGCGCTTATCTCGACAATGGCGAGATAATTGCTCTTCTTAAGATTACCACAACGGGATAATCCTAAGGAACGGACACGGGTGATGTAGATCTGAAGAACCTTTCTCTCCTGTGTTGAAGAACTCGATCAATATTCAATCCGGTAGGGCTTCGCCAATTCTCCAAAATTCCAGATCCCAAAAAAATGAAGTCCTGGGGCTGTATTTATAGGCTCCAGGAAGTCCGGACGGTTAAAACCGCATAACGGCTAATTTTTAAGGCTGGAGACACCCAAGGGTGTCTCGGCCTTGGCTGAGACACCCAAGGGTGTCTCGGCCTTGGCTGAGACACCTTAGGGAGACACCCTTGGGTGTCTCGGCTTTGGCCGAGACACCTTGGGGTGTCTCAGTTGGGCTGAGACACCTCGAGGTGTCTCAACTCAAGCTGAGACGCTTCGTTTTGCACACTTGTCTATTTTCGCCGAAACTTCTTCATCCGAACTCGGATTTGAGTGATTCAAAGTGCGTTGGAAAGCCGGCGAGGAGTTCTATAAGCTCCAATGATTAGATCATTATGGATTAAGCTAGGATACGAGCGGCATTTTGCCCTTGTGACGCGGGGCTCCCGATTAGTTCGTATCTTCGTTATTCTGAAACTCTGTTACTTCACGTAGTTCATCAATTCACTTTAAGCATTCGTCGATGTCAATCAAGCTTCTGTGACTTGGATAGTGACGTTCATTATCTTTTCTTAGCTTTGAGTTGTTCGTGGAGACCTATAGGCAATTTTTAACGCCTACAGATACCCCCTCCAAAGCATTCCAGACTCGTTTCTTTTATAGAAGAGGCTGGAATACTTTGGATGTGATTGGTCCAGCCTTCGGTTGGCGTAAAAGACATGTAGTTAGCTTCAATTCTCGACTCCTTTGATTTTCAATCTATTCGATGCTTTGACGAATAGCTGAAGTTCTTTCGGCGCTGCGTTTATCGTTTGGCCGTTGTCGAAGTCTCAAATCTAAAACTGATGAGTTGAGCTTAAGCTTGTGTTGTTAAGTTGACTTAGAACTGACCTTCTCCGTCACATCGTGCTGACTTAGGGCTTCAAATCGCCATATGTTGACTTTTTGTCACAACGCGTTGACTGGCGTTGACCTAAGGTTATGCGTTGACTGACGTTAACCTAGGGTTTCGGATCACAACGTGTTGATTGGCGTTGACCTAGGGTTGCGTGTTGACCGGCAATAACCTAGGGTTTCGGATCGTCCGATGTTGACTTTTGGTTGCAACGTGTTGACTGGCGTTGACCTAGGGTTACGCGTTGACCGGCGTTGACCTTAGGGTTTCGGATCGCCTGATGTTGACTTTTTTATCGCAACACATTGATTAGCAATGACTTAGGGTTACGCGTTGACCGACGTTGACCTAGGGTTTCAGATCGTCCGATGTTGACTTTTTCATCGCAACGCGTTGATTGGCATTGACCTAGGGTTACGCGTTGACCGGCGTTGACCTTAGGGTTTTTGATTGCAACGCGTTAACTGGCGTTGACCTAGGGTTACGCGTTGACCGACGTTTGTTCACGGGGAAAGTCGTTTTCATTGATGTCATTATTTCCTTATGCAACTGTTTTTCGGTTACAAAAGATCCGGTCTTTTTATAAGATCCGGTTACAACAAAATCAAAGAAAAAAGAAAAATGTAGGCTGTCTAAAAATCACAATAGATAGCTTATTCAAACAAGCTCCGACAACGGAGGTCACAATCAGACGACTTCCCAATCACTGCATCCGCAACTCCACAATCGCCACAAACGCGACCTCACTTCTGAGATGATTGATCTTGATGGCTGTGACAACAGCATGGCTAATATCATAGCAACTATTAGAGATGCTGATGAGCAGTGGGACGATTTCAGAAATAAAAAGTTGGACTCAGTTGGTGAGTTGCGACCCTCGCGTCGTCAAGCCATAGCGACCCTCGCGTCGTCAACCAACAGCGACCCTCGCGTCGACAATGCACAAGCCAAACGCGAGCGACCCTCGCGTTCAATGGTGTTCAACCAACAGCGACCCTCGCGTTCAATGGTGTTCAGCTAACACCCAACTTCGCGTCTCAATTCAAAGAACACGAAGTTGAGGTTCTGAACGCCAGATTGGGCGTTTGACTCACTCAAACATAAGTCGAACGGTTCCAAAACCGTTTATCCCACGTTCTGAGGGATTTTCGCCCACGTAGGAGCGGATATAGGAGTCAGTTACAATCTCCTATCCCCCTATAAAAGCTCAACAAACCCAACGGAGTAAAGGGTTGGATCATCAGAATCTAAACCAGACGAGTTGGTTAAAGGGGCTGGCTCTTTAAAAACTAAGAGGTGAGGGATCGGATTTTTGATAATCAGATCAAGGGTTGGATTCTTTATCATCAAAACCACTCAGGTTTGGAGATTCGGCAACAACAGCAACGAAATCCTTGGAGATAGGATTTTTGAACCAACCTCAGAAAATCAAATCTGAGAGAATCCTTCAACAACAGAAAAACAGCTTGATTATTAACCGAATTTTCGGTTCCAACAACTCTATTCACAGAGTTCAAACTCGTTCAGAGTTCTTAAACTCATTCAGAGTTATTCATAAAACTTTCCACGAAAGTTCATCGTTCCCACGAGATAAAGACGGTCGGATCGTCAACGGAGAGCAAGTTCGACGCAATCAATCGAAGGAAGCACTCCATCGCTGCCAAGAAGAACCCAGTTTTAAACAAAGGGGAAAACCAAATTCGTTTTCCTCTCTTTTGTAATCAAATTGTAACCGAGATCAAAGGAATCAAAGTCAAATTTTCTTTATTCTCTTCTTTGCAATTTTCCCTATATACAAAAGATGGCGACTCTGCTGGGGACTAGCTTTTCCGACGATGAAGTGGTGGCTCAGTCCGACGTCCACCTCTTGGGAACGACTGTAGAAACTCTCGTCGTAGAGTTTGATCAGGCGAAATACGAGGAAGCCCTATCCTCTGGATCGCTTAGCCCCAAGGCTAAGCATGGTGTCCGCAAGATCTCCAAGGAGATTAATTCTGTTGATGAAGAGCCGAAGAAAGCCCTCTCCTTCGGCCAGGAACTCAAACTGGCTCTAATGGCGGAAGATTCCACCTCTGCGTCAGCAAGACGTCCTTCAGGCCACAAACGGCCTCTGGAGGAGACGAGTCCTGTAAACGTCAATGACGTTGCTGCAAAGGCTTTGAAACAAGCCAAGAAGAACGCCGCTCGCCGACGGAGAAGATCCATCCGACGAGCACACTTACGAGAAAGCCGATTGTTGGCCCAACGCGAAGATCGCGTTTCTAAAAATCCAACCGAGCTTAGCGTTCCCAAAGAAGAACGCTCACTGCGTGGCAATGAACCCAACTACGAACCTAGGCTGATACAGCTCAAACGCGACCCTGAGTGGCGCGTTGTTCATTCAAAACGCAGCCCTCAGAAGGGAGCTGCCAAAATCAAACGCGACCCTCAGGGGCGCGTTCTAATTAAACACGACTCTCAGGAGTCTGTTTTACAAATTAAACGCGACCCTCAGGTGCGCGTTCAAACGAAGCATGACTCTCAGGAGTCTGTTTCACCAACCAAACGCGACCCTCAGGGGCGCGTTCAACCAAAACTTGACCCTCAGAGGTCAGGTTCATCATTTAAACGCAGGCCTCGGCCTGGTGTTTACAACTCTCAACGCGACCCTCGCGTTATTTCCCAGGAACGCGATCTTCAAGAGGTCCGTCAGGTTCAGAAAAGTCGGCGTGGCTTTAAAATTCACGTTCGACAAGAACCAATCTCACCTACCCAAGGGCAGGGGGTTCCAACTCCACCTCCAAGCCCAGGAAAAGTTCCCTCCCAAGTTCCTGATCTGCGGGAACTGTTGTCGAGAGGAAAATCAGCAGCACAAGCAGCTCACTCATGTCAGTGTGAGAGGCTTATCTCGGCAGTCTTGTCAGAATGCCCTTGTTGTGCAACAACATCTCGGCAGTCTGTATTCGACAGGCTGACGAATGTCGTTAGACCTGCCAAATGACAACGTCGCAACAGAAAGAAGACAATTGAAGCGGAATACCCTCAGGTCACTATTAACATGATCGGCCGAGGGAAGGCCTCGCGTACTGATTCTGACGAGTCACAGGAGAGTCATCCGCCAACTGTCCGAGAAATTTGTGACCAGTTCGAAGGAGTATATCAGAATACTCGGACTCGAACAGGAGCTATTCGCCCGGTTGACTATCAAAAGTTAGCCAAAGGCATTACAACAAGTGAGGAGCATTCGGCAATAGCCGAATCTCAATCTTCAAGCTCTGTTGGAGCACGCGAGGTCTCCGCTTACATGTCAGGGAATCACGAAGACATCGCCAAAAGAGTGGACGAACATCATGTCATGCTCCAGGCGCAACAGGAGACACTTCTCCAATTGAAGGATATGTTGGCTCAGCTTCTTGCTGAAAAAGGCCACAAACCTGAGTCTTCCCGGAGAACAACTTCAAAGGGAAAACAAAAACTGCATGAATATTCAGACCGTGAGACTCACAACCTGGGATCCTCTTCCGAGGGTGAGAGGGAGATCGAGAAAGAACTGCACCCTCAATCTACTAAGATGGATGAGCTGGAAGCTCGCCTTAACGCAATCGCCAACAGAAGCGAGCTCCGCGAGGAAGGGGTAGTGCGACCTTACCCTGCTGAGTGGGATACAGCTCCCTACCCACCGAAGTTTAAGGCCCCTACCTTACAACCGTTCGATGGCACAGGATCGCCAAATCAGCACATTTACTACTTCAAGTCCCAAACTGGGGATGTAGTAGCAAACGACGCCATCCTGACCAGGCTGTTCATCGGTACCCTTAAGGGTGTCGCCTTCGAATGGTTCATGAAATTGCCTGCCGGATCTATTCAGAAATGGGTAGACCTGGAAAGGCTATTCTTGGCCAGATTCTTTGAGGACGACACGGAGGTCTCGGTCCCAACTCTTCTTGCCACTAAGCAAAGGAAAGGAGAGTCCATCAAAACCTATGTGGAGAGATTCCGCAGCATGGCATTGCGATGCCCCTCAGGTATGACCCAATCAACTCTGGTTGAAACTTGCAGGCACAACCTGCAGACCCAGCTCCTTGCTCAAATGGGGGTGGCAGAATGTCGCTCCTGGAGACAACTAGTCTCACAAGGAGAACAAGCTGAAGAAATAGTGGCGCGGGTCAAAGCCGAAGAAGTGCCACAACCCAAGCCGCAGCAGCAAAATCAGCAACGCAACCAGAACAACGCCCAACGGTCTAAGGGGAAGGAGACCTTGGCGGCCGACTACACGCGAGTTCCACCGCCGAACAAGCAGGGCAAAGCGCCAAATCAGCAAAGAGCGCCCAAGCAGTATTCGTTCAAAGAGGAGCACGTGGATACATTATTCCAATTGCTTCGAAAGAACAACAAGCTGCAATTGCCTGAGGTCAGGAAGCCGGATGAAGCAGGGAAAGTAGATGACCCCAGCTATTGTCGTTATCACAGATTCCTTGGACATCCTACCAAAAAGTGCTATGTCTTCAAAGACATCTTACAGAATCTGGTGAACGCTAATGTGCTCACACTGAAGCCAGAGCAGAAGACCGTATCTACTAATATGATAGCGGTCCAATTTGGTGATTTTCCCCCGGTAGTAACGGCGGACGGCGTCGTCCCCATTCGCAAGGGAGAAATGCGTCTGAAGAATGTTGACTTGCATAGTCAGAAAGACAGGGGGTTGGTGCCCCTCACTACCCAAAAAGGGGAAATCATGTGGGTCCATCCTGATCTACTAGGAGATCAACAGTGGACGAACACCTCGTCCAAAAAGAAGGGAGGCAATGCTAAGTCTTCCAACATGATTAGCCCCTCCATTACTGAAAATAATGACTACCTCAGACTTCTTACTGATTCAGAAGAAGAGAGGATTGCCCTGGCAGCATACCCAGGAGACAACCCTGGCACCCGGTCAGGGAAAGTCTACCTGAGGGATTATGGTCAAAATGCTCCAGAGGTCGAGGAACAGCCCCAAGACACTGGGGGTTCTGTCCCGAAAAAGCCGGTTGATAAAGGGAAACAGAAGGAGCTCCGGTTCAACAGGAATCTCCACCAGGAACACGGGGAGTCAAGCACTCCCTTCCAATTCAATGTTATGGCGCAGTTGGCCAACATACCGGCCCGAATTACGCTATATGAGCTCCTAAGGTTGTCCAAAACCACTAAGGAAGCTCTGATCGAAGCTTTAAAGAACACGGAGAGCTTCATCACCCAAGTCACTCCGGCTCCCGAAGCCTCTGATGATCAAACTTGTCTGCAATGCATGCAAGCAGCGAGAAGTCTACCCTGCATATCGTTCACACAAGAAGACATGCAGGTCAAACATGAGCATGACCGACCACTATACTACACAGGGTATATTGGATCCTCTGAAATCAGTCGTGTTCAAGTTGACCCGGGCTCAGCGCTCAGCATCATGCCCTACAGGGTCATGCAGGTCCTAGGGATTCCCATGCACCGGCTGCACACCACCCAGACTACAATCTTCGGGTTCAATGCAAACAGTACCCGACCCCTGGGAAAGATTAAACTCAGATGCCAGATCGGAGATCTCAAGTCTGAGGTAGCATGCTACATCATAGATGCGGACACGTCCTACAACCTTTTGCTAGGACGACCATGGATACATGCAAACCGCATTGTCCCATCTACTTTGCATCAGGTTATGAAGTACGCCAATGACAAGGGCGAAGTCAGAACCTTGATCGCAGAGAAATACCCCTTCCGAGGAGTAGAAAACTTCCACACCGACTCCGTCTTCTATTTGGAATCCCAAGAGAAAGAAGATGTAGATAGCGGTAATGAAGCAGACATCGAGCTAGATCCTGAGGAAGATTGTCCTTGGGAATTAAACTTTGATGTAATGGATCAGGGTGAGAGTAATAATGATGTACCGAGTGGGGGCGAGTGGTGCATTAATGAAGATTTCATTTTAGCGTACTTGTCTGATGTCTCTCTTAACAATAAACAAATAGAGAATGATTCTAGTGCAGGTACCAACCCATGGCACGTACTGTGCACCGAGGCGTCACTCACCTTACCAATCCAGTCATCTTTCGCTTCGGATGAAGAAGTGGAGGACGCACAGAAGGCTTTCTTCAAAGTCCCATCCAAAAGGAGAGGGCAGAAGCCGATCTGTTTTGGTAAAGTCAAATCCGAACCACTCCAACGTGAAAGTTCGGAAGAAGACGATGGGGTCCCCCAATTCCATTACCATGAACCCAATTCTAAATACTTAATGAAACGAATGGGGTATAATTTTAATGAGAAACAGGGCCTGAACTTCGGGAAGGGAAGACGAACACCGATCCGGATGTCTCTCACTCCTGAAGGAAAACCTCCGGATTATTATCAAAAAACCGGAAGGGGCGTGGGTTACGTCACACCTCCCCCCGTCTCGGAAAACGAAATCAGTAATTACTTACGTCATGACCAGTCATCTGGAATATCGTCATACGAGTCCGACGTCAGTATTGGACCCTTCTTTAAAAACTTGACTGTGAACATGGTTTCAACAAGTCATCCAGACGAAGACGCAGGGGGTGACGAGGAATTATTGGAATCGACTGATGATCCTTGGATCAAGCGTCTCAATATCCTGTGGGATATGCGTTTCGAACAACGTGAACCACCCACTGAAGATAAAGTGATCCAAGTCAACATGGGAGATGAGTCTGACCCCAAGCCCATCTTTATAGCCGAAGACCTATCATCCACCGAGAAGGAAGACCTTATATCTCTCATCCGAGAATATATAGATGTCTTCGCTTGGAACTATGAAGATATGCCTGGCCTTGACCCGAAGGTTGCCGTGCACCGTCTCAACATTGATCCGGACGCAAAACCCGTTAAACAACAACAACGTAGGTTTCGTCCAGAGATCATGGAATCAATCGAGTCAGAAGTTAAAAAGCTTATAGACTCAGGTTTTGTGAGGGAAGAACAACACCCAGATTGGGTAGCCAACATTGTTCCAGTTCCTAAGAAGAATGGTAAAGTCCGGATATGCATCGATTTCCGCGATCTTAATGCCGCCTGTCCAAAGGACGAATTCCCACTTCCTATCACGGATGTTATGATCGACAACACCTGCGGGTATGAACGGATGTCTTTCATGGACGGATTCTCTGGGTACAATCAGATCAAGATGCACCCGGACGACGAGAAGCACACTGCCTTTAGAACACCACTGGGGGTATATTGCTACACAGTGATGCCCTTCGGCCTGAAGAATGCAGGTGCAACTTATCAGCGTGCAATGAACACGATCTTTCACGAACACCTCCGGAAGAAAATCGAGTGCTACGTTGATGACATAGCGGTAAAGAGCCAATGCAGAGACGATCATCTTGCAGATCTGAAGACCATGTTCGAAATCATGCGAGCACATCAGCTGAAGATGAATCCGACAAAATCATTTCTCGGAGTTTCAAGTGGAAAATTCCTGGGATTTATTGTTACATCCAAAGGAATCTCTCTTGACCCAGAAAAAGTGCGTGCCATCCAAGACATGCCACCTCCGAAGAATCTCAAAGAGCTCAGAGGTTTGCAGGGCAGACTGGCCTACATTCGAAGATTCATCTCAAATCTTTCAGGGCGTTGCCAACCTTTCTCTAAACTCATGAAGAAAGGAGTATCCTTTGTTTGGGATGGAGAGTGCCAAAGAGCATTCGATGAGATTAAGAAATATCTTACTCAACCGCCAGTTCTCGTGGCCCCGATATCAGGAAAACCATTCCTGTTATATGTGAGAGCCATGGATCATTCCCTTGGAGCTTTGTTGGCCCAGAACAACGATCAGGGTCAAGAACAAGCCATCTATTACCTGAGCCGGACTATGATGGGAGCCGAACATCGGTACAATCCGGTCGAAAAAGAATGTCTCGCTTTGGTATTCGCAATTCAAAAGATGCGACATTACCTAGTTGGACAGACAATTCACGTCATTTCCAAAGTAAATCCTTTGAGAGTACTGATGACGAAACCATCATCTCTGAATTGCCGGCTTGCAAAATGGGCCATTCTCTTGTCACAGTACGACATGCAGTTCATGCCCCAAAAGGCGGTCAAGGGTCAAGCACTGGCAGACTTCTTAGCCGATCATCCAGTATCGGGAACGTCTAAATTGTATGAGGAATTACCTGACGAGGTTGCTGAAGCTTGCGCTACCCAAGAAGCTACGCAAGTGTGGAAGTTATTCTTCGACGGTGCATCCAGAGCAAATCCTCATGGAGCAATCACCGCGGGAGTAGGAGTAGTGCTAATCTCTCCAAACGGCCATGTAATCCCAAGGGGATTTTCCTTAATCGAACCTTGCACCAACAACGTAGCCGAGTATAACGCTCTGCTATTAGGCATGCAATTTGCTGAAGAACTTGGTATTCAGCATCTTGAAGCTTACGGTGACTCTCAGCTCATCGTTAATCAAGTTCGAGGAGAATATGAAGCACGTCATGAGGATTTGATCCCGTATTACTTTGCAGTGCTAGAGCAGGCTCAAAAGTTCGAGGGCTTCTTTATCGAATACGTGCCACGAGCTCAGAATGCTTACGCAGATGCTCTAGCCTCCTTGGCAACCTCATTAGCGTTGCCACCGAAGACTGAAACAACGATTCCAGTCGCGGGACGGAAATTATATTTTTCTAAAATTCCTACAGAAGAAAACCTAGACGAGACACCGTCAGAAGAAGTCTGTACAACTTCTATGGAGTTTGAATCCAGGGATTGGCGATTCCCGTACATCGACTATGCCGTATATGGAATTCTACCCGATGATCCTAAGGAAGCGGCCTCTATCAAACGAAAGGCCCTCCGATTCTATTACGACGCAGTCTCTCAAGTCCTGTATCGTAAATCGCATGATGGAGTTTTGCTTCGATGTCTCTCCCGGAAAGAAGCAAAAGAGGCCCTCAAGGAAGCTCACGGCGGAATGTGCGGAGCTCATCAGCCTGGAGCTAAGTTAGGAGATCGCCTCCGACGCATCGGCTATTATTGGCCGAAGATGTTTTCAGACGCGGTTGACTATGCTAAACGTTGTCACGCGTGCCAAATTCATGGGGATTTCATCCACCAGGCGCCAGGAAATTTACACCCCACATCAGCGACTTGGCCATTCGAAATGTGGGGTATGGATATCGTCGGACCGATTTCCCCTCCGACATCCAAGGGACACCGGTTCATTCTAGCCGTGACCGATTATTTCTCCAAATGGGCGGAGGCAATCCCGTTGAAAGAAGTCAAGACTTCAAACGTGATCAAGTTTATCAAACATCACGTCGTCTACCGTTTTGGAGTCCCGAGGCGAATAGTTCACGACAACGGGACACAATTCGTCAGCTTTGGGTTCCAGAGATTCTGTGACAGATTCAGAATCCAAAGTGTTGCATCTACGGCTTATTATCCGCCAGCAAATGGTCTTGCAGAAGCCTTCAATAAAACCATAGTGAAGCTTCTCAAAAAGTTTGTTTCTAAAAGCCGGCGCGATTGGGATGAAAGACTGGGTGAATGTCTTTGGGCTTACCGTACTACAGTAAGGACCTCCACAAGAGCTACGCCATTCTCTTTGGTATATGGCTGCGAGGCGGTACTACCATTGGAAATTCAGATTCCTTCTCTGAGAGTCGCTATCACAACTGGACTAACAGAAGAAGAAAAGCATCAACGACGTCTGCAAGAACTTGAAGCCTTAGACGACAAACGACTCCAAGCTCAACAGCAGATCGAGTTGTATCAAGCCCGTATTTCCAAAGCCTACAACAAAAAGGTTAAGGAACGGATCTTCAAGAAAGGCGATTTAGTGTTGGCCAACAGACGACCCATGGTGATGACACACAAAACCAAAGGGAAGTTCAATCCTAAATGGGAAGGGCCCTTCGTAATAGAATCAGTCTATTCGAACGGAGCATACCGCCTCATCAATCAAGAAGGAGACAGGCTCATGATGCCAATTAATGGGAAGTTTCTTAAGAGATACTTCCCGTAAATCATGTAGCCCCCTAAACCCCAACCAAATCAGGCTGGGGGTTGCCCATTCATAGTGTAATTCTATCTTGTATTTCGTCATGTTAACACTACACCTCTGACGATTGTAATTTGATGGAATTATTCTAAATAAATAATAAAGGGAATTTCGATAACATTTGCATTATTTTCTATTGTCTTGAACCAGATTTCAATAAAAAGAGACGATAAAGAGCAAAAGTGATATCATTTTCATTCGATGTGGTTAATCCAAACACAAAATGAAAAAGATACAAAATTCCTTAATCAAAAAACATGTCAAGAGCTAAACATCAGGCTTCATTAATTTGAGGGTTTTTAGCCTAGACTTGAAGGCAGAGAGTTTCTCCCGGTGAGCCGCCCGAATTTGTTCCTCGATCTCCTTTCTGAGTTCTGCTTCAATAGGAAGAGTAGCAACAATGTCTTTACGAATCTGCTCAGCTGCGTGGAGTGTACGGCAAAATTTCGTATAAATTTGGCCACTTTTATGCTCAAGCTCTTTTCTGACATCCTCATAGTGGGCCAATTGAGCTTTCTTCTGGTCCAACTCGGCCTCTAATCGAGCGATAGTCTCTTCAATATCACGAATATCAGAAGCAACACGTTTGATTTTAGCATATGCTTTAGAGTGTCGCTTCCTTAAAGTTGATATACGGGCTATTTTATCAGATAGTTCCTTGCGAAGATTCCCTGGGTGATGCGCTCTCGAGATTATCGCCAAGGAAAGAGCCGGCTCCACTTCAGAATCTAAATTGGCGCGCTGTAACTCCCTGAAAGCTGTCAATTCTGCCATCAAAAGAGTGATCCCACCCTGGCAGTGCTCAGTCCAGGATGCATCCCCTTTGGCCTTGATGTCGTCCAAACATTGGCTCAAGATGGATTTACAGGCTTCAAGAGAAGCCCCCTCAACACTGATCATACCAATAATTGTTTGCATCCAACGTTCCAGTTCATCAATTGATTTCTTCAGAGCTCCTGAGCGTGGAGGAGGAAGAGTTGGATAGATTGGATCCGTATGATCATCCTGAACGGATGTTGGAGCAACTTCAGAAGAAGGACCCTCTCCAGCCCTATCGTCTTTAGGAACTGAGGGGATCGATTGGGGCATTTTGTCCTCTCCGTCAATAGAACGCTCAACGAGCGCAGACTTCATCGCATCCCCCATTAATTTGGCCCTCTTGGAATTCTTGGCCATGACAGGTATCCGCTTACGGATTCTCCTGTCATACTCACTTTGCTCAGCAGCAGAAAGAGCTTTCTTACCCGATCTTAAAGAACGAGGTGTAGGAACGGGCTCTTCTGCAGGAATCTCCTCAGTTGTCTTTTCTTCGGGAGAATCATCAATTGGCTCTCCCTCTTCAATTCCCGTAGGAACCTCTTCTTCAGAAGGTTCTACGGTAGACAAGTCCTTAGGAGCTTCAACAGCTCCGATCGCTTCCTGTTCACAAGATAGGTACTCTTCCATCCCTGGCAGACGAGTACTCGCAGAACCAGCTCCTTCTTCTCAAATAAACCAGGTCTTAACCCCTTGAGCTGTCCCCCGATTTGTGTACGAGCTCGACGACCAAATCCAAGCGACACGTTCTCCTTCTCCTTCACTATGTCGAAGGTCAAACCCCGACGACAGCTCGCATTCAGAAAGTAGGAGAGAGGTTCAAGGAGGACCTCGATCACAACATTTTCTTCTTAATCAAGAGGCTCGGCGCCACCGCGGCGAAGCCTTACTTTTCCCGTTTGAAAGAAGTGGAAGAGGCTGCTCAGCGGTTGCTCACCCTTCGTGCGCAGAGTTCCACAATTGTCGATCTTGCCTCCGACGAAGTTCAAGCAGCAGTGGAAGACCGCGATCGCCGCCTGAATGAGACTATGTCACTGGAGACAAAGTTGGCCGTAGAATTGGAGCAGGCCAAGGCAGAGGATGCACGAGTGGCTCTTGAGCAACAGACAGCCGATAATCATCTTTCTCGCCTATCCTCCGAGATAGAGGAACCGAAACGAGTTATAGCTGACGCACAGGCCTCTTTGGTCATTCGAGAGAAGGCTCGCGAGCAAATGGCGAAGGAGTTGGAGGACATTGAGTCTCGTCGGCAATTGGTCGCTGATTCTGTCGAGGAGAAGGATCGAGCTCTCAAGGAGGTCAAAGATACCGTTTAGGACTTAGTCTCGCGTACCGAGGAAGATCTTCACCGAGAGATCCTGAGGAGACTTGAACTTCGCCTAGCCGGAGAGATTCGTGAGGCGGAATTGTGGTTGAAGGCTTTATAATTTACCTTTAATTCCCCGTTGTAATAGGATTTTCTCATGAATGAAATTATCCTTTTGCTTTCGGTCACTATCACTTCTGTGCATATTCCATTTTTTTTAACATGCGTTAGCTAGAGTCTTAGTTACACGGGGGTTTTCAGCTGTCGGCGAATTTCGACCGTAAGTTTGTTTCCTTCACGGGCGGATTTCGTCCGCAGGCGGATTTGGAGCTGACTAAAGTTCCAGAGGGGTAATTGGTTTTGAGCCGCAGGAACCTCAGCGATGAACTCGTCATCAAGTGGGCTCTGCTTTCAGTGGGCCACGTATTGCTCTATGTGTATGACGGCCGAGCAGACGTGGGCACGTCGTTTCGCATTAAATGCGGCGTAGTGGGCTCTTCGTCTATCGCGCCCAGTTCGGGCCGTTGCTGAAGATCGTGTCCAGGAACCGTTGGATCCTAGCCGTCCCGGTAAGATCCGATTTGTTCGGCCTTACTCCTCAACTGTTTCAGCCTTGAACGGTCCAATCGAGTAGCGAGTAACCGTCTAGGATCTTTTTAGAGTATTTAACGCCCTTACCCTCTGTTAAGAGAGGCCATAGTTTATTTCGCTGTCTTCCCCAGAGGAAACCTCAGTTCTCCTTTCATCGGACCCATAATGGCACCGAAGGTAAAGAGAGTTGCTTCCAAGAAGAGTAAGGAGGCGTCTCTTTCGGGCGCCGCTGAGGTCGCCGCGGCCGAAGGTATCTTTTTGTCCTGACTTTCGCGTGGGTCGAATAGGTATCCTTCCCTTGACTCCTCTCTGTGTTGTTGTTGTGTCTTACAGATTGAGAAGAGGCGCCGACTGCCGAGGAGCATGCGGCCGAGCCTATTCTGATTTCTGACGACGAATCTGAAGGTCCTGCGACCTCCGCCGCCTCAGGTTCTGCTCCCCAGCCGGGAGCTGAACCCTGTCTCGATATTCCACCCATTATGGCGCTTGCTCCGGGTCAAGAGCCTACTCCCTCCGAGTCCTTGTCCTGGCAGGCTCGCGTCAAAGAGTTTGAGAACGCTGTGAGACAGGTGATTTCCCTCGTCAACCTTGGCATGGGCAGCTTTGACGGCTTCAGGCAATCTCTCTTGGTTCGCGTCAACCAAATCATGAAGAAGCCTGCAAGCAGAGCCGTGTCAGAGATAGGAACTGTGGCTTGGTAGTGGAAATTTTCGAATTCGACACCAGCTTCAAAATCATCCTCGGTATGCTCTGTCTTATAGGTAGCACTGGAAGCCGTAATTCGAGCTTTGGCATCCTTAAGAGAGAGAACTGCAACGCGGTATACGGCTACATCTTTTTGGTTTAAATTCTGAAAGAGGTAGTCTGCCCACGTGGTATGCATAATGCCCCCTCCACGCATCCCAAAGACTTGGGCACATATGTGGAAGTGGCACATCAGCTCCCAGAAAGTAGCACAAATTTCCGGGTGCGCCACCTTCAGTAGAGAAAGTTCCTCGGTGGTGGGAATGAACTCCTCGTAGGGCATTTTTCCAAGCGACAGCCCCGACACTGCCTGCATCTCATGAAGAGCAAAACCTAACTCTCCAGCAGGCGTAAAGAATGTGCAGCTGTCAGGGTTATATTTCTCCAACATAGCGAAGAAATTATGAAGACTCTGCACGACTCCCTGTCGTGTAGCTAACACCGGAATTGTGAGACCCGATTGAGTGAGCGAGTCCTTAAGCTCTTCAAGAACAAAGTCAACCATACGGGTCCACCAACCTCCTTCTCCGGAACAGATCCATCCAGGAGATCTGAACGTCTGGGTAGAGAATTCACCCTGAGTTGCAAGGAATTGGCGAATAAAGATGTTCGCTGGACGTGGCATCTCCTGAACCAGCTCCTTCTTCTCAAACAAACCAGGTCTTAACCCCTTTAGTTGCCCCCCGATTTGCGCACGAGCTCGCCGACCAAATCCAAGCGACACATCCTCCTTCTCTTTTACTATGTCAAAGGTCAAGCCCCGACGGCAGCTCACATTCAGAAAGTAGGAGAGAGGGTACATCCTCTTCATGCTAGGGAGAAATAAAAAGCGATTATCAACTCTCCGCAGCAGCTTTGAGTCTTCCATACATGTGAGATGATCATTAGCTGGTATGCGATCTCCAAATATGAACGCTGGTTTAGGAAACTGGGCACGGCCAACAGGGGTCTCCAAGTCCAAGTCAGTTATCAAAATCCTGAGAGTAGAGCATTGAGGGAATTTAATCATTTCCGCTCTTTCCGAATCAGGATAAGTACACAATGGAATTTGGTTCTGAAGACTAAATATTTCATTCGCGTCAGGTCCCCCGATGTACCCAAAATGATGCTCTTGTGAAAGTGGCACGTTTGGGAGAAGTACTGCACAATCAAAAGCAGAAGTTAGCGGCGAGCTATCAACATAAAGGCATAGCCTGAAACATAAAGGGTTAAAGGCTCATATCGAAATCTCCAACGCGAAGGTCGAACCTCGCGTCAGAAGCCTCAAACGCGAAGGTCAACCTCGCGTTGAAAAACTTGAACGCGAGGGTCGAGACCCACATGGGATCCCAACCCCGCGTTTTCATTGAGTTGAAACGAGTCATCTTCCTCGTTATCAAGAACCCATCTAGGGTTTTCAGAGAACTTGCCAAGGCAAGTTATTTCGGGTGGCACTCACCACGACAGGGAAGCCCCCGCAGCAGCGGTGACGACGACGATGTCCCCGCATGAACAAGAGCGCCGCCAGCGTCCTCAGCCGACGGCACTTCGGAAGTCGCTCCGGCGACTTTCTTGGAGTTCGAACCTCTTCTCCGAGGCGCCATTGATGCAGTCGATCGGAGGAAATTCCTTTGAATGAGGGAGACGAAGACCGTCGGAGATCTCACCGGAATCAAACGAGAATTCTCGTTCTTGAAAATAGTCGAAAGTCTTGAAAGTCAAGTGACTTTTGATATGACCACTCAGGTCTATTTATAACAGCCACCAAGCTGTTAAGATGGCACAGGATTCTAGGAATGAATCCCAACCATCTTTCAAAACGCGAAGCTCACATCCGCGTTCAAGTTTCCCAAATGCAAAGCCCAAGCCAACGTCACAAGGCCTGAGCCTCGCGTTTCAAATATTAAACGCGAGGGTCACCTCAGCGTTGCAATTCTTTTAAATGAAGAATATGCACTGGTAAGCCTACTTAACAGAGTGGTAATCAAAACCTCTGTATCTCTTCAGCAGAATTCAAATTCTCATTGGGTTAATACTACACCCCAAAATCCACTTATCAATTCTCAAAAAATAGAATGATAAGTCTCCAACTCATTGTCGATTTATTGGCTCTCCTCAGCAGAGCAATAAATAACTCGTTTTCAGTGGGGTAATAAACTCCCCCAAAATCTTGATCAAATCACAAGTCTTATAACTCATCACTCCGATGATAAAACATATAGCAGTTCTCCCCTGTGAGACGCTATAATATTCTTTCCCCACAAATGTCACGTTAAAATTACACCTCTGACAAAATCAACTTATCGATTCTCGTCAATAGAACGATAAGTCCTCAAAATTGCCCTGATCGCAATATTTCTTCTGTCACGTTAAAATCACACCTCTGACAAAATCAACTTATCGATTCTCGTCAATAGAACGATAAGTCCTCAAAATTGCCCTGATCGCAATATTTCTTCTGTCACGTTAAAATCACACCTCTGACAAAAATCAACTTATCGCTTCTCGTCAATAGAACGATAAGTCTTCAAAATTGCTCCGATCGCAATATCTCTCTTGCTAAGTTAAAACTACACCTCTAGCATTTATAGACTTCTTTCAGTGTTTAAAGCAAAACATAACACAGGAAGAATTCTATTAGTCAACCCTATTATGGGAGTATTCGTCCTCAGCAGTTTGAAACTTTCTAGAGTTGTCTTAAATGATAATAAAGAGAGTTCTCTGCAACAGAACCATTGTGGAGGTATATTCTAAGTCAGGAATACATCTCAGGCATTTCTCGTGACTTGTATTTAAAATCAAAAAATGATAAATGCAAGAAACAATGAGAAGTCAATATCACTTTTTATTCAAGAACCAAAAGAAAGTGATACAAAACAAACTTTGTTCTTGTCAAAAGAACATTACAGAAACCAAACTCACTCATGCATTAAATCAAAAGAGATGAGTTGAGCCTTGAGTTCAGCTAACTCCGCCTCGTGGTTAGCTCGCACCATAGCTTCAGCCTTTGCTCGAAGTTCATCCTCGCTGGGTATGATGATGGCCGCCATTTCCTTTCTGACGTCTTCCAGAGCCTGAGCTTGTGCATGATACTCCAAAGTACTAGCTGCATTCTGGGTACTAAGGATGTTGACAATGCCTTCTTCGCGGGAGAGTTCAGCTTTCAATCGCAGGACTTCGGCTTCAGCTTCAACCAGTCTGTCCCGAAGCGAATTCATAGAAGCAGTTGAGCGTTCTAGTTCTTCTCGCTTCCGAGTGTTACGCTCACGAAGCTCTGCAATCTGACGCTCTTTTTCAGCTAAGTCCCGTTCTAGCGTCTCTCGGTGTATCACCTCAGCGACCTGAAGACTAGCCAAAGTGGACATAATTTGCGGCTGAAGGTCACTATGGCCCATGGTCTCGAAGCGTTGTAATTTCGCCTCCAAACGAAGGATAATCTCTGAGCAGCGTTCGAACCATCGAGTTTCGCCCACACTCCTGACCCCGTTTAAGCCTGCTTCCAGCAGAGGTCGAAAGGAGTTCAAAGTTCCTTGACCATTCATCAAGGACTCGACTACCGTCTTCGCAAGACTGTTTAGGTACACCAAGGAGATTTGGAGGAATTTAGGTGCATTAGCGAGACTGACAATTGCACCTGAAGATACCCCTTCAGCAGCTGAGATGGAGGCGTTAAGATGATGACTAGCAGGCGATCCAGGTGCTGAAGCTGCAGAGGCGATTGAAATGTTCAATTGCGAAGGGCTTGAGGTCAAAGCCATCAATGCTTTCGCTTGAGAAGAGCTTGGCCCAGCCTCCGTTGGGGTGAGCGAGATCTTCATCACCGCTTTTGGTGAAGTAGCCACTACAGAAGGGTCAGGCATGGATTGCTCTTGCATAGGGGCTGATACCTGCATGAGCTGTTGTTCCGGAGGAGGAGTAGCGGCAGTGGTTTCAGGCAACGCTACAGGCGGAACAGTCGCCGTAGGAGAACCAGGTAAATGTTGCTCTTCTAAAGGAGCCGACACTTGCGCAGGTTCTTGCTCTAAAGGAGCAGCTGAAGTAGTCCCGGGAGTAGGTGAACCTGCACGAAAAAACGGTCGGAACGCAGAAAAAGCATGTGGAAGAAGTCGAAACAAACCAAGCTTACCGGTAAGATAAAAAGGAGTATAACCTGATGCTTTATCAGACGGGACCTTGGGAGCATCATCATCAAAAGTGGTGACGTCATCAATGGAATCATTCTCATCGTCATCTTCACCTTCACCTGACATGTTGCCAACATCAGCGTCCTCATCACCTCTATCTCTGTCAACTGCATCACCAGCTGGGGAGTCGTCATAGTCAACTCGCTCCTCATCACCCGGAACAGCTGAAGACTCCGGAAGACTTGCACCAGCGGCTGGGCTTTTCATAAGTCCCGTTGTAGGACTAGGCATTAAATCATCAGCTTGTGACATTAATGCTGAAGGAGAAGGAGGTGGATTATCTTCGAGACCCCCTGGCTCCAACGCAGGAGACCTAGGAAGATCCATCACCGGAGCAGATTCTGCATCTGCAACCATTAATTCATCTTCTTCGTCCTCAGGAGGATGATAAGAAGAACCTTCGCCCGACAGAGCTGGACCATGAGAACGAAGTCCCGCTCTATGCGGCAGGCCAGCCACAGATGATTCCTGTGGTTCGTCATCTTTAGCAGCTTTGATGGCCTCAGCCATCAACTTAGATTTTGGCTGGTTTTTGGGAGGAGAATCCACCAGAAGTTTCCGACGAATCTGTTTATCATATTGGCCGGCTTCATCAGCAGAAAGTTTTCTTTTCCCAGCTGCTCTTGTCATAGGAGGATCAGCCGCTCGTTGTTCTTCCACTGGAACAGGCTCAGCTCCTTGTTCCTCTTCCTGTTCGGCAGGCTGACTCTCGATGGATAGAAACTCATCGATCCCCCTCAAGCGAGACGTCTTAGACCCCTTTCTTGAATTATACATATGCCTAATGTCCTTCAGGCAAGATGTATTCAAGTTGAAGTTGGGAGTCTGAGAAGCAGCGTAATACCAATTGCAGAAGCTGATGGAGGTATAGGAATTAGCAGTTTTGTGGGGAAGCTTGAAGATGGCTTTGGTACAACCTGCCACAGAATAATACCAAGCCCTGGCTCCTTCATATAAGTTGGCTATAACTGAGAGTTGAGGACGAGGGTTCCCGACATACAACTGATCATACCCAAATTGGCGAGCGAACCTGTAGGGTTGGTAAGGCTCGACGAAACAGTTGGCGCCTTGTCGAAAGATCAGGTAGCCTGGCCTGATGGATAAAAGCCAATGGAAAACCCCCCCGCTCAGCTGAGTGAATCCATTAGGACCCGCCGTATCCTGATATTCTGCTCCATAGACACCGCCCTCGAAATCAGGGAAACATCGGTAGATATGGAAGTTAGTGTCCCGTGCTAAGATTTGGCGGATCCTAACCATGTACCCCCCTTCCCATTTCGCGGACTCTAGTCGCTGCACAAATGGGATGAATGAGTCTCCCGGGGGAGAGGCTGCACTCATTATAGGAGGACAGTGGAGCACGTACCAAGCCATCAAATATGTATATGGCATCGGCACCCGGGGATTGGGAGTCTTGAAGGTCTTGTGGCCCTCAGACTCCACCTCTGTAACATCAACAAATTCAGAGGCCAACTCCCGTAATCCGTACTGAAGACAACCCACCATAGCGCTGAGGAGGCTCACAGGTCTCCCGTGTGCCAAGAGAACAGCCGGGTAGACCACCTCAATAGCAAGGGCATCGATCGGCCTGGTAGGAACGACGCAACGTTTGAGCCACAGCATCAAGAATCCAGCTAGCAACGCCGCGTCGGAAATTGGAATCAGAGCTTGATAATGAAAGCTCTCAAACTCTGTGTGAGCCGGGAAAACATCTTCCTTGGCCTCGTTAGTGTAATGGGAGGTAGCGTCGTCAATACGAGCCTGAACCTCCTCCAAAGTACTGGCAGGCAAGCGGGTCACTGAAGCTCCCTTAGTGGTCAAGTTATGGAATAAATATTCCGCCCAAGACACTTGCTTAATACCGCCTCCACGGACCCCCGTCAGCTGCATGCAAATGTGGAAGTGACACATGACTTCCCAGAGAGTGGCATAAATTTCCGGACTGGTCTTCTTTAAAATCTGGAGTTCCGCCGAGCCCGGAACGAACTCTTCATACGGCAAATCCCCGAGAATAAGACCCGAGACTTCGTGCATCTCGTGAAGGGCGAAGCCTAGCTCCCCCACAGGGGTGAAGAAAGTGCAACTATCAGGATTATACTTCTCCAATATGGAGAAGAAATGAAAGTGGCTCTGGACGATCCCAAATTCAGTAGCCCGCACAGGAACCAGCAACCCAGCTTGAGCGAGGGGAGCTTCTAATTCCTTCAGAACAAACTTGGTCATCTGGGCCCACCATCCCGCCGCCGGAGAATGAACCCAACCAGGAGTTCTAAATCCTTGCGCGGGAAACTCTCCTTTCTTTTCCAGGAATCTCTTAACGAAGGTCTTTGCCGGACTGGGTGCTTCGCCAAGGGGATACTCCTTAGCAAATAAACTCGGCCGTAAAGCTGTCACCTGCCGATTATAACCAACGGTGCGGACCCCATAGAAAGTCAGAGTTCCGAGAGCAACCCCATCTTGATCCTTAACCAGGGGCCAATCCATACGCCTCGGGACAGAAGCGCATTGGAAATAAGATATGGGGAACATCCTCTCCATGTTGGGCAAGAAAAGGTTGCGGTCCTCAACTCTCCGCAGCCACTTATAGTCCCCATCATAAGCAGTGCTTGCGTTGAAGTCAACAAAGTCCCCGAAGAGATATCCAGGTTTGGTTATGGGCTTACGGCTTGGGCTTTCAAGTCGAGCGTCCGAAACCAACGTCCTGAGAGTGTCATGAGAAGCTTGGGTGATCAGTTCCACGCGACTCTTCTCCCTCATCCGGAAAACCGGGAGTTCTAAACGCGAGCTGAAAGTTATGTTCATGTCTGCACCACCTTCATGTCCAAAGTGGTGGCGAAAAAGAAGAGGCTCGCTGGTATGGCGCACTGCAAAAAGAAGAAAAGAGTTAGACAACTCAAAATCAAAGTTCAGACGCTAAGGTCGAACCCCGCGTCAGACAAGTTCAGACGCGAAGGTCGAACCCCGCGTCAGACAATCTCAGACGCGAAGGACGAACCCCGCGTCAGACAAGTTCAGACGCGAAGGTCGAACCCCGCGTCAAACAAGCCCAGACGCGAAGGTCGAACCCCGCGTCAGACAATCTCAGACGCGAAGGTCGAGCCTCGCGTCAGAAAGTTCAGACGCGTGGGTCGACCCTCGCGTCAAAAATCTGAGACGCGGAGGTTAAACCCCTCGTCAAGAAGATTAAACGACGGGGTCCAGCCCCGCGTTATGGGAACGAGTTTCCTCGTTAATTTCAAGATCAGAACTTGCCGGAGCAAGTTTAATGACGGTCGGCACCGACGGTGCAGATCCTCGAGCCACGGTGGCATCAGGATTGGAAGCGACGTCGGACTTGGAGGACTTCTTGGGTGCCATGGGATCTCGTCGGAGAAGATGAGCAGTCGGTCGGCACCGACGGTGCAGATCCTCGAGCCACGGTGGCATCAGGATTGGAAGCGACGTCGGACTTGGAGGACTTCTTGGGTGCCATGGGATCTCGTCGGAGAAGATGACCGCTAGCGGTCTATTTATAGACAGCTATGAGCTGTCAAATCCTAACGGACGGGATTCGAGGCCATCAGCCCGCCCAAGCTCGACCCTCGCGTTCGAGTTGATTCAGCTTCCAAACGCGATGCTCACCTACGCGTTCAAATTTCTCAACGCTGGGCTCACCCACGTGTTCCAATCCTCAAAGGCAGAAAAGAGATCTCTGTGTTTGGACCATTATGACAGTAATTTCTTGGTTACCAAGGCGACCAAAGCCAGGAAGAAACAAACGACTCCACTGGGGAGTATGTTGGAGGAGTACAGATAGATTATAGTCAACAACGGCGAAATCATCTGACTCGATCAGGCGGGAAGAGCAATCAATCCACCAAATTCTGGGATCCAAAGTATTCCGAAAATTCGTCCCAGTCAACCGCGAACTTTCGAAAACTTTGGAGGGGGTTCTGTAGGCTGTCTAAAAATCACAATAGATAGCTTATTCAAACAAGCTCCGACAACGGAGGTCACAATCAGACGACTTCCCAATCACTGCATCCGCAACTCCACAATTGCCACAAACGCGACCTCACCTCTGAGATGATTGATCTTGATGGCTGTGACAACAGCATGGCTAATATCGTAGCAACTATTAGAGATGCTGATGAGCAGTGGGACGATTTCAGAAATAAAAAGTTGGACTCAGTTGGTGAGTTGCTTGATAGAGAGCTATGGGCGAATATTCATCTTTAAGACACTATGGATGTTGATTCCCGTCTAGCTCCTACAACGAAAGCTACAATCAAATAGCTTTCGGGTCGATGATCGAAACATATAGTCGAATAGTTGCTTGGTAGAGAGCTATGGGCGAATATTCATCTTTAAGACACTATGGATGTTGATTCCCGTCTAGCTCCTACAACGAAAGCTACAATCAAATAGCTTTCGGGTCGGTGATCGAAAGCGGCAAATAGAGGACTTTTCACATAGATCGAGAAAGGTTACAATTCAACGACACTTCCGACAACTGATGAAAACTCTATGCAGCAGTCTTCACAATCTACAGTGAAAGTTACAATCTGACGGCTTTCACACCCCACAACAGCTAAAGCCAGGATTACTGAACAACGGTCCTTGCAACGCTCTACAGAAGAAGTTACAAATCAGCTAACTCCTTCTGAAACGCGGGTGTCATCCCCGCGTCATAACTTTGGAAATGAAGGCGACCCTCGCGTCGTCAATGCACAAGCCAAACATGAGCGACCCTCGCGTTCAATGGTGTTCAACCAACGACGACCCTCGCGTCGTCAATGCACAAGCCAAACGTGAGCGACCCTCGCGTTCAATGGTGTTCAACCAACAGCGACCCTCGCGTCAATGCACAAGCCAAACGTGAGCGACCCTCGCGTTCAATGGTGTTCAACCAACAGCGACCCTCGCGTTCAATGGTGTTCAACCAACAGCGACCCTCGCGTCACCAAGCCACAAACCAAACGCGAGCGACCCTCGCGTTCAATGGTGTTCAGCTAACACCCAACTTCGCGTCTCAATTCAAAGAATACGAAGTTGAGGTTCTGAACGCTAGTCGAACGGTTTCAGAACCGTTTATACCACGTTCTGAGGGATTTTCGCCCACGTAGGATCGGATATAGGGGTCAGTTACAACCCCTTATCCCCCTATAAAATATCAACAAACTCGACAGAGTTAAGGGATCGGATTTTTGATAATCAGATCAGAGGTTGGATTCTTTATCATCAAAACCACTCAGGTTTGGAGATTCGGCAATAACAGCAACGAAATCCTTGGAGAGAGGATTTTTGAATCAACCTCAGAAGATCAAATCTGAGAGGATTCTTCGACAACAGAAAAATAGCTTGATACTTAACCGAATTTTCGGTTCCAACAACTCTATTCACAGAGTTCAAACTCGTTCAGAGTTCAAAAACTCATTCAGAGTTATTCATAAAACTTACATACAAAAAATTACAACTCTCCTTTTCTTGAACAAATCGCAAGATCCTGTTTTGCGGTTTCTTGCTTGTGTGGGTTCTTCGCCTGCGCTGGGGTTAATTCGTGGACCACCGCACGATCTTGATCCGGTCGGATCTACACGGTATGACGGGTGTTATTTTACGAAGGAAATAACAGCCGGGGGTACTATTTCACCAAGGAAATAATAGCCTTTAGTAATCGAAATCGACCAAGCGAAATCGATACTCTTCTCGGGATCAAAAACTAAGTTTTGATCCGGAGGATAACCGTGTGGATCTCAGATCTGATCTCCCTCGAACTCCTGCCTTATCTGATGTGGATGATCGCCAAGAACCAGATCTAAAAATGTCCAAGTCTTCAAAGCTTCAAAACTCCAAAGTTGAGCTCTCAATCCAGCAGAGTTTCGCCTCAAAAAGTTCCAACCTCCCAAAACAATGAGCCACCAAGCCTATTTATAGGCATTTAGAATCAGATCTAGGCTTGGCCCAGGTGGCTCAGCCACCGAGCCACCAGGAGGGGGCTTGG
>NC_033797.1:49744301-49752079 GCF_001876935.1 Asparagus officinalis | reverse complement strand
GGTAAGCCACCTAGGTGGCTCGGCTTTGGCCGAGCCACCTGAGTGGCTCGGTTTTGGCCGAGCCCTCCAGGTGTTTGTCGTTTTGTCGTTTTTTCGGTTTCGCGGTTTATCCAAACTCTGATAGTTGATCTGGACTCTGATTTGGCACTCCGGATCCTGATTTGGCAGTAAGTCCGCTTCAGTGTTGTGGTCTAACGATCCTGCTTGGATATATGGCTTGATGGTTCGTTGGTTTGTCGAATCACCGTGCCGAGCTGTGTTAAGGGACCTATAAGCAGTTTTATACGCCTACAGATACCCCCTCCAAAGTATTTCAGCCTCATTCTTTTATAGAAGAGTCTGGAATACTTTGGATATGATTGTCCCAACCTTCAATCGGTGTAACGGGACCTTGGAATGGCTTCTATTCTTGATTCTTTTAATCCTCCAGGCTATTCGGTGCTTTGTCGAATGTCTGCAAGGGTTCCGGTGCTGCATTTATTGTCTGACCGTTGTCGGAATTTTGAACTTGAAGTCAATTCCTGATTTTCTGATCTTTAGCTCGTGTTTGTTGTTTCAACATAGAACTAACCATCGATTGTTGGTAACGCGTTGTTCGGCGTTTGACATAATTTATACTCGCGCGTCTGTTGGAGTCTTGAGAAGTAGTTTATACAGTTTATACTCTTATACTTTTCAGAGTGTTGTTGAGTTATCCTTAAGAATATTTTTAGAAAAATACTCTCCAGAAACTTCTCAACAAAAATAGGGAATAGTTTATACTCGTATACCTTATTGGAGTACTAAGAATGATCTGAACCGGCCTGATAATGACCCAAAAAGACAGTAATTAGGCTCAAAAAAAATCTTCCAACCTTTCCGAATATATGGGAGAGGAGTGAATAAATAAGGGATTGAACCGTCGGTCGATTTGAAGTCGTTTCGACACTCAGTTTAGTTCCAATTTGAATTTTGGTTCAAATCTGGTTCAAACTGGTTCAACCTGGTTCAAGATTGGTTCAGGACTGGTTCATGACTGGTTCGGCCTGGTTCATCCTGGTTCAGCCTGGTTTGGTCTGGTTCAGCCAGGTCTGGTCTGGTTCAGCCTGGTCTGGTCTGGTTCAGCCTCATTTGAACTGATTTAGTCTGATCTGGTCTGGTTCAGCCATGTCTAGTCCGGTTCAGGACTGGTTCAAGGCTATAAAAGAGCCTCTTTTTCTCTATCTAGGGCCGGGTTATCTGACTTTCCGGGTGAGGAATCAGTGTTTTATAGAGCCATATCTACCCTGCCGATTCGCCCGCCAGTTTGGTTATGATCAGCTTTATGTCGGGAATCCACGTCAGCAGCTTCGGACTCATGGCGGTTTGGTGGACGGTCTCCGGGCATGGCTGTGGACCGTGACGGGCTGTACTGGTGCTAAGTTCAGTCTCCCGAGTGCTGAGTGGCAGTTGAATCTCACCTTCTTAAGCTGCAGGTGGTTGTTAGCAGCTAATAAAACTGTCCCCGTGAAGCCGATTGCAGAGCTAGTGGCCAAGGAAGCTTCTCAGGCTGATTCTCGTGTGATTTGGGAAAATGCTCGGTCACAGAGGGCACGGAGCAAGACTCATCGGATTGACGAAGAGGGAAAGAAGATCTTCCATTCTGCTGATGAGGCTTCAGGCGGAGATCTTAAAGATTACGAGGACTGTTCCGAGTGAGGTTAGCTACCTATTCTTTCCTTCTGTCTTCCAGAATTATTAATCTTGATAGTTGTTTGATGTTTCAGGAACCGCAGCTGATAAGGATGAAGAATTCCGTCCTTTTTCCCAGGCGAGACATTTGATTGTTGTCCCCGCTGCTAGGCGGAAGATATTAGCCCACAAGCCGCATGCAGATTCGCGAGCACCTGAGATGTATTTGTCTGGCGATGATCCCGCTAGCGACGGAGGTAACATCTACCCTATAGATCATCCTCTTGATCATTCAGAACTTTGACTCATGCTTTTCCATCTCTATGTAGGAGAGCGTGGGGATAGCGAGATGAGTCCTGATCCTGCTCCTCATGATTGTGTATTTTCTGGTGAGCCTGACTCACCATACCAGGTAGAAAAGCCTACAGAAGCTGCTGACGTTAGGGAGACCATCAATGTAGGACCCGATTCAGCGAATCCAGGTACATCTACCATTGATAATGTACCCCATAAGAGGTAACTCATTTCCATTGGTCGTAGTCTCTTTATTCTTCTTTTGCACTTATATTCTCTTGTATCAGATTTCTCGACTGATGATTTTAACGAGGAAGGTTTGCTTGTGGACACTCCTATGCTCCACTTCATGTATGGCTCTCCTCAGATTGATGACCAATTGCCTGGAGATATGTTTCCTGAGTCTACACTCCCCAAGAATCCCGAGGATGGTTCTTTTGAAGGTACGTGCCTCTTCTCAAGTTAATTATAGGACTAGCCAATTTTTGACTAATGCAGCTATAATGTGATGCATCTGAGAATTCTATTTCGTGTTTGACAGAAGCTTTCATCGAGGCTGATCCTGTTGAGCCGGCTGTGAGACCAACTACATCAGCTGATACATCTATAGCGGTTACACCTCCAGTACCCCCAGTGACTCAATGGGAAGAAGGTATAAATTAAGCAACTGAGAAATGTTATTTATTTTCTCATTAAAGCTTCTGACGGATTTCTCTTTTTTGTGTAGGGCTTTCTTCTCGGCTTCATGTCCTTGTGAAAGAGTTATTATCAAACAACGACCCTGAGAAGATTATCATCTGTATAGAAGTCCGCTCCTTCTTCTCCTTCGTGAATGCTATGATTGGCAAGCTCTTCCACGGCGGACTTTTCCTTCACCAGTTTAAGCCTTTCCTTGATTCTAGAATAAATTCAATGAGGGATGTAGGATACCCGGATCTGGCGAAGGCTATAGTTGATGACCTTGATTGCTTAGAGCATGAGCTTCAGATGTTTCGCGAGCTCCGGGATGCAGGTGCCTCTTCATTCATTGCTTCTAATTTGGATGCTCGCTTACAGACATGGCGCGATACTTGGATTTTTGCTGAGCTCGAGATTCAGGTGCAGCGGGACCGGGTAAACCGAGTTGAGGCTAACCTTGCTATTAGATCATCTTCACTCGACAAGCTTGCTTTTTCCATTACCTCTTGTGAGACCAAGATAGACCAGCTCAGAAGAGAACTCCGTGAAGAAGAGGAGACTTTGAGTATTCTTCAGATGACGAAGGTACAGGATCAGCAAGCCCACACTGCTTTATCTGATGAGTTGAAATCCCTGAAGCAGAAGCTGGTTGAGACGGAGGAGATTGCTGTGAAGACTTTAGCCTCCACTGAAGAGTCCATCAGAGCTGAGTTGCAGGATGAGCTTAGGCAAGCTTATGATGAGAAGCTGTCTAAGTTTAGTCAGCAGATTTCTAGCCATAGGCTTTGACTTTTGATTCTCTTAGTGGAACTGGTTTTTATCTTTATCTTTATTATGATTCCTCATTCTGTTTAAAATGATTGACCATAATACTCATAGGATTTTTGGCAAACCCTCAGCCCTCAACGGATTTGATAAGCCTTTACCGATTACCGTTTGAGTCGGGCTAGCATGCGGATTGTCTGTCGGACTCTTTTGTTAAAAGCCCTAGATATTCTGGCTTGATAAAACTCAATGTGTTGTTGAGCTTCCAAGCACTTTTCATCCAATATTTCGAGTTCTTCGAGACGTTTTTGATGTTGTTCTTCTGTCGTCATCTCAGTTACGAGAGCGATCCGAAGGGATGGGATTTGGATTTCCAATGGTAGCACAGCTTCACATCCGTATATCAACGAATATGGGATAGCTCCTGTAGGTGTGCGTATGGTGGTACGATAAGCCCAGAGCGTTTCACCGAGTTTATCATCCCAATCTCGTTTATTGGTCTTCACGAGTTTTGACAGGATCTTAATGATCGTCTTGTTAAACGCCTCAGCTAATCCATTCGCAGCAGGATAATAAGCTGTTGACGAAATATCTTGAATTTTGAACTTGTCACAAAACTTGACAAAGGCGTTGCTTATGAACTGTGGACCGTTGTCATGAATGATCCGTCTTGGCACGCCGTGTCGGTATATAACATGATGTTTGATAAAATTGATGACGTTGTTCGTCTTCACTTCTCTAAGTGGAATTGTTTCAGCCCACTTTGAAAAGTAATCCGTGATTGCGAGAATAAATCGATCACCTTTGACTGAAGGGGAAAAAATAGGACCGACAATGTCCATACCCCATGTCTCGAACGGCCAAGACGTGGTTGACGTGTGTAAACGCTCTGGCGGTTGGTGCATATAATTTGCATGTACTTGACAGGCATGACATGTTCGGGCGTATTCGATTGCATCACGAACCATTGTTGGCCAAAAATATCCCATTCTCCTGATGCGATCATTCAGTTTGGGACCGGGCTGATGCGCACCACATTCTCCTTCGTGTGCTTCCTTAAGAACTTCTTCTGCTTCTTTGTTCGAAAGGCATCAGAGTAACAAACCATCGTACCCTCGACGATATAATGCTCTTCGGCGGATTGATTCCCTTTCTTTTACATCCTCTGGTAAAATACCATATTGGACGTAGTCAATGATAGGAAAACGCCAATCTCGGGACTCAGACCCAATTTGAGTTGAATTCACCTCCTTGGCGCTTATGTTTCTATCATCTTCCTCCTCAATATCCATATTGTATATGGGTATGCAGAGCTGATGCGTCCTTACTGTGACTAATAGTTTAGTTTCGGGAGGCTACGCAAGTGATACCGCTAGTGCTGCTAGTGCATCCGCATAAGTGTTCTGGAGACGATGGATGTATTCAATAAAGAATTCTTCAAAAGAATCTGCCATTTTGATGGCCTCCTGGTGGTACGAGATCAGGTCTTGGTTCCTGACTTCATACTCTCCACGGACTTGGTTGACTATCAATTGAGAATCCCCAAAAGCTTCGAGATATTCGACCCCTAGCTCCTTGGCGAAACTAAGTCCAATGAGAAGCGCGTTGTACTCAGCTACGTTATTGGAACACGGACTAGTCAGTGAATAAGCCTAAGGCATCACATGCTTCCCTGGGGAAATTAAGACAACTCCAACTCCGGAGGAAACTTTAGAACATCCAGGGGTTATTGCCCTATTAACTACCCTTGAAGCACCATCGAAGTATAATTGCCATACTTGTTGGTGCGATGTAGTGTTAACCTCGTGGTTTCATCCGACAAGTCATCATATACTTCTGCCGTATCCGTTGTCGGGTTTGCCGCCAAAAGATCACAAATCGCTTGTCCCTTGATCGACTTCTGCTGTTTGAAGTGCAAATCATATTGGGACAAGAGAAGGGCCCACTTCGCTAACCGCCAATTCATAGAGGCCGGTTGCGTCATAAATACCCGTACTGGATTAACGTTAGAAATGACGTAAATCGTCTGTCCAACCAGGTAATGCCGCATCTTTTGCACTGCGAATACCAATGCGAGACATTCTTTCTTAATCATCGAATATCGAGACTCGGCGCCTACCAAGGTCCGACTTAGGTAATAGACTGCCTGTTCGTGACCATTATCATCGTCTTGTGCTAGTAAGGCACTTATCGAGTGGTTCATCGCCTTGAGATAAATCAAGAACGGTCTACCTGATTTTGGTGCAACGAGAATAGGAGGATTCGTCAGATATGTTTTGATATCTTTGAATGCTTTTTGGCAGGCGTCGTCCCAGATAAATGACACCCCTTTCTTGTTTAGTTTAGATAGTGGTTGGCATTTCCCAGAAAGATTCGAGATGAACCGCCGGATGTAAGCTAAACGCCCTTGCAATCCTCTGAGTTCTCTTAGATTTCTAGGGGGTTGCAGTTCATGTATCGCCTTCACCTTATCAGGATCGATATGTATACCTTTAGTGGTGACGACGAATCCAAGGAATTTTCCGCTGGACATTCCAAGGAAGGATTTAGTGGGGTTCATCTTCAATTGATGACTCCGCATGAGATCGAACATCGTCTTCAAGTCCTTGATGTGATCTTCTTTGTTGCGGCTTTTTACAACCAAATCATCAACGTAGCATTCGACTGTTTTCCTGAGATGTTCTTAGAAAATCTTAGTCATTGCTCGCTGGTACGTGGCGCCTGCATTCTTTAGACCGAAAGACATCACCGTGTAGCAAAAGACACCAAGGGGCGTTCTGAACGCTGTATGCTTCTCATCATCTGGGTGCATCTTAATTTGGTTATATCATGAAAAACCATCCATAAAAGATATTCTCTCAAATCCGTACGTATTGTCGATAATGACATCTGTGATTGGGAGAGGAAAATCGTCTTTTGGACATGCCGTATTCAGGTCCCTGAAGTCGATACAAATCCTGATTTTACCATTCTTCTTCATGACTGGAACAATATTGGTTAGCCAGTCTGGATGTTGCTCCTCTCGGATAAATCCTGATTCGATCAATTTCTTAACCTCTGTCTCAATAGCTTCCATAATCTGCGGACGAAACCGTCTTTGCTGTTGTTTGACAGGTTTGGCATCCGACTTAATATCGAGGCGGTGCATCGCCACATTGGGTTCGAGCCCTGGCATATCTTCATAGTTCCACGCGAAGACGTCAATATATTCCCTGATGAGAGAAATTAATTCCTCCTTCTCATTTGAGGGAAGACTATCGCTGATGAATATAGGCTTTGGGTTGGCCTCGTCACCCATGTTAACTTGGACTATTTTATCTTCAGTGGGGGGTTCTCTTTGTTCGAACCTATCACCATACTGCATGTTCAGGTGATGAACCCATGGGTCTTCCCATGTTGGCATTTGATCATTGTTCTCCATTGTGGACGGATCAACTGTAGCCATGTTCGCCATTAGGGCTTTGAATGCTTCCCCCAGACTTGTATCGGAATCTCATTCTGAGGAGTCTGACGAGTACCCATTTTTGTATTACTCAGATGATTGGTTATTGATTAACCAGCAACATTTGTCTTCTGAAGAAGATTCATACCCTAACCCTCGTCTAAATTTATAATAATCATCGGGTTTCCCTTTTGGTACATATGCCGCTTTGCCTGGAATATGAGGACCTCGATCGAAGTATAGACCTTCTCCGAGTCTGAAATCAAATCCCTGTTTTTCCATGAGCTTGCGCGCTTCCGGGCTATATTTAGATAAATGCCGACCAGGTTTGTCATCATTCTCATCTTCCTTTAAGAAATGATCTGGTGATGGAGAGCTTTTTCCTTTACCGTAAATCACTTTTTTTTCACCTCCTATTTTGGTCGGGATGACCAGGGTTGTTCCGAAAGAATGCTGGAGGCGTTCCTTCGCTATATAGGACGATTGAAGCGGCATATATAAATCGGGATTATCATACAATTCTTTTATCACATCATCAAGAGACAGGGAGTACTCTAAATCATTATTTATTTCATTATTGGTAAGTTGCCAGTTACAACTGCCCTCTGAGGATTGTTCATCGTCAAGGTTGATTACAAAGGGTACAATGTCGTTTAAAACATAACCTCCATTGTAATCAAATCCGGCTTCGGTATCAGCTTATTCTCCGCTATCCGTGCCATGGGCCGATGATTCAGTATCGGATTCGTTACCATAAAGGAGAGAATCAGTGAAATAATTCTCATACCCTTTGAATGATTGATTATCCGCGACCACCGTCCTTACCTTATTATTAGTGTCGACATATTTCAAACACTGATGGAGAGTGGAGGGGATTATAACGTTACTATGGATCCAAGGTCGACCCAATAGTAAGTTATATGAAGTCTCGGCATCAATCACATAACAT
>NC_033797.1:49644136-49744190 GCF_001876935.1 Asparagus officinalis | reverse complement strand
CCGAGGATATGCATCAAGCGAAGCGGCATAATACTCACAGCAGAACCCGGATCGACTTGGATTCGGTTGACTTTGCTGGAGCCAATGTACCTAATGAAATATAGGGGTCGATCATGGTTCAAATTCTTTGTCTGCATATCCTCTTTGGTGAAGGTAATGCAGGGAAGGTTTTTAGCCGCTATGTTGCAGTGTTGAATTAACAGTTCTGGCTTTTCAGGTACCGGCTTGATCTGAGTAAGGAACACTTCTGAATTGGCTAAGGCTTCTTGCAAGGCTTCCCTGGTTTCTTTAGATAACCGTAGCAACTCATACAATGTTATCCGTGCTGGAATGTTAGCTAGTTGAGCCATAATATCGAAGACGTGCGGAGTGTTCGAGCTTTCCGATTTATCTCTTCCAATCGGACGATTGAAACAAGACTGCTTTGGATTCTGAACCTCTTGGGGCCTCTTTTCTTTCTGTTTATCAACTGGCTGTCGTCGAGTTTCTTCAACTGGTCTGGGAGTCGTAATCACACCCAGCTCCATGAGAGTTTTGGCAGGTCCCCGTTTAGTCACCCCCTGCTCAGCTAACTGATCGCTAGGTGATGGATAGTTGAAGTGATACTCATTTCCGCTTATAGTGGCAAAGACTTCTTGTTCTTCTTTGGAGAGCGGGAAGGTAGGAGCTTCATTACCATCCTCTTTGAAGATCTCGGAGGTAGCATTGCAGGACTTGCATTTACCCTTTTTGGTCGAGGAAGTCGTCCACTGATCGTCTTCAATTAGATCGGGATGAACCCAGAGGATTTCGCCGTTTGGGGCTGTGCATGGCACAAGTCCTTTTTGGCGCTACCCATATGGGTCGTCATTCACCATCTTCATTCCAACTTTGGTGATGCGTTCTGGTTCAAACCATGCTGTGGGTACTGATCCAAAGCTGATTGATACTGCATTTGCTCCGACATTCTTGGACGGCTTCGGGGTTATGACGCCTACATCAATTAACACCTGGATTTTATCCTTGAGATGGTAGCTTGACTTGGTAGGGTGATGGACCGCTCTATGGTATGCGCAATACTTCGAATCCGTCACTTTGCTAGCCCCTTCTTGATCCACAATCGGCAGCAGCTGGATTTTGTTATTTTCCAGCAGGTACTTAAAGATGTCGGGAACTTCATCATCTTTGAAGGAGTACACTTTAGGAAACCTTGGCTCCGAAGATTTCTGCTTCTGAGGCTGTTGTTGCCATTACGAACGAGATTTTTGTGGTGCTTGTTGCTGTGGCTGTTGCTAAGGTTGTAATTGGAATGTTTGATTAGCATCAACTGTATTAGCATGTGCCTTACCTTTCCCTCGTGGGACGAAATTCTGTTGCGGAGCATTTGTCGCCTGTTGGCCTCTTTCCGTCTTCTTCCTTCTGAGGAATCGCTCGGCTTGCTCTCCTCGGACCTTCAAATCCTTCCATGTTTTGGATGGAGCTGTCCCCATTGCTTCCAACACGTCCAATGCGAGGTTGTTGTGACAAGTCTGGAGAATGAACTCCTCAGTGATCGGGTCCCGACAGTTCATCGTCTTGTTCCGGAACCTTTTGACGAAGGTATCAACCAATTCCCCGTCTTTTTGTTTCTCGTCAAGCAACGACCCGATGGATATCTCGGTGTCGTCGTCGAAGAAATTGGTGAGGAATTTAGTCTCCATATCATCCCAGCTATTCACACTTCCTGGCTTGAGGCGACGATACCAATCGAAGGCGGCTCTATGAAGAGTGCCAACGAAGGACCGTACCATCAGAGGCTCATTACCAGAGATAACCCCCAGGTGTGATTTGAAGTAAATCAAATGCTGAGTGGGTGAACCCATCCCATTAAACGGCGTGAAGTTAATTAGATTGAACTTCGCCGGATACGGGATCGATTCCCATTCTCTTGGGTATGGACAATGAATGCCCGTCTTCTTCATCTCTTGAGCGGAAATCAACGTATTGATTTTGCTCTCGAGGTTTTTGATCTTCAAACTTTCACCTGTGTTTTCGCTAGAATTCTCATTACCACCCCCTGCGTTGACGGGAGGATGATTGGCATTATGAGCTTCATTCGCATTTGTGTCCTCATCTTCCTGATTAACCTGGTTACGACGACTTGGTTCGTCTTGCTGGTTTGTCAGTGCTTGGATTTGTTGGTCATGCATTTCTCTCATATTCTGCATGGCCATCTGCATTTCGAACCTGAAGCTCTCCTGTTGTTTAGCCATGGCTTCTTCGAGCATCTTGGCCACTTGTTCCGTACTTATCATAAGTGCCTCGCGAGGTTGTCCCTCGCTGGATACCGTATTATCTGATGCGACCGCAGAGCCGACATCCGATTCTTCATCTTCTAAAGGTAACCTTGTCCGAATCCTACCATAGGTTGCTCGTATGATGGCTCCAGACTACAGACGTGTTATACGCTGGGATGCTTCCGGAATCGACTTGGGATTATCCTGTGTCGATGTCCCTTTGCTGGTCATATTAGTGGTGACCCTCGAAATTCTCCGTCTCAAACTACCGCTCTTCTTCGTCAGAAACGTTTAGGCCTTGGTTTTGGCATTTCGGTACTGAGCCTTTCGAAAACCAAAATTCTCTCGGGGACTGTATTGGTGCAGTTGCACTCCGACAATACTGCCCGAATGAGTTTGGAACAGGGGCATTGAGTCTTTAGTTATCGAGGGCTCTTTTTCCTGGTTTTGCTTGTACCCCCAACACGATAGTACAACTCGTCGGTTTGAAGATCAGAGTAACCTATCGTGTGTTGGCACGACTTTTCAGGTATAACGCTATCGTCATCAGACGATAATGTTTCCTTCTAAGGGTGAACTGCCTTCTTTGGGCTTTCAAAAGTCACGCGCCTCGAAACGTGTCTTTGTGGGCGTGAGTTCTCAGCGGGCTCCTGGACTTCAATGCGCAAATTGGTGCGCCTAGCTGCCATGATCTCTTTGTCATGTTGAGGGTGGCGACGACCCCCAGCATGTTGAGCCGTTCAGGTTTTCTTTATCGGGCCCAAACGTTCTTGAACTGAAGCTTTGCATCGTCCATCGGGAAGTGGACCGAGGCGCTCCAAAACTGACTTCTTTCTTCAGGATGATTTTGCGTGATCTCCCGGAGTAACCATTGGAATTATTGGCGATTTAGGTTGGTTTGCCGGAGGTTGAACTTTTGCTGAAGGCCGCAAAGGTTGCTCTTTAGCCTGAATCGCCGCTTCAGACTTCGGCCTCCATACTTTGCGAGTTGGTGGTGGTTTTTTGGCCACTTCCTTCTGTAGTTTCTTGCGAGCCTCTTGGACTTGAGCCCGTGCCTGCGCTAAGAGTGTACAGCGCTTGTGAATGCGCTCCTCAAGTGTCGAACGATTCCGCTTGACACGGATCCATTCATTCGTTGGCGGCTTGGAGGAGCTACCATTCATTGGTTGTTGAGGCAGTTTGCCTCTCATGTTCTTCAGATCCGCATTATAGCGGATTCCGTCAGTGGACTCCATCGCCTTTGCGAATTGCGGCGCCAAGCGTTGACGTCGCCTCTGGTGGGCTCTCTTCGAGAGAGTCACTACGCCTTCAACGGCGGAAGCATTAGCGAGAACAGATTTGACCTGGTTGGAGATCGGTGGAGCTTCACCCAATGCAACTTTGGCATCAATCGGGGTAAGATCTTCGTTGGCATTCTGCACTTCTTCATACCAACTGACTTTTCTCTTGGAGGAGAACTTCTTGGACTTGTGAGTGGAGGTGGATCCGGACGAGGATGACAGATACTCCTCGAACTTTTGTTGGTCGAATTCATACTCGACCTCCTCCTCGACCGGGATTGAGATCCGCGGCTACGACGCAATGATCTCGGCAGTGAGATCGGTGGCTCCCACTGTGGTCGCCAGATTGTTCGCGGGGAAAGTCATTTTCATTCACGTCATTGTTTCCTTATGCAACTGTTTTTTGGTTACAAAAGATCTGGTCTTTTTATAAGATCCGGTTACAACAAAATCAAAAAAAAAAAAGAAAAATTACAACTCTCCTTTTCTCGAACAAATCACAAGATCCTGTTTTACGGTTTCTTGCTTGTGTGGGTTCTTCGCCTGCGCCGGGGTTAATCCGTGGACCACCGCGCGATCTTGATCCGGTCGGATATACACGGTATGACGAGTGTTATTTCACGAAGGAAATAACAGCTGGGGGTACTATTTTACCAAGGAAATAATAGCCTTTAGTAATCAAAATCGACCAAGCGAAATCGATACTCTTCTCGGGATCAAAAACCAAGTTTTGATCCGAAGGATAACCGTGTGGATCTCAGATCTGATCTCCCTCAAACTCCTGCCTTATCTGACGTGGATGATCGCCAAGAACCAGATCTGAAAATGTCCAAGTCTTCAAAGCTTCAAAACTCCAAAGTTGAGCTCTCAATTCAGCAGAGTTTCACTTCAAAAAGTTCCAACCTCCCAAAACAATGAGCCACCAAGCCTATTTATAGGCATTTACAACCAGATCTTGGCTCAGATCTGGGCCCAGATCTGGGCTTGGCCCAGGTGGCTCGGCCACCTAGGTGGCTCGGCCACCGAGCCACCAGGAGGTGGCTCGGCCTTGGCCGAGCCCTCCACCGGATCCTGATTTGGCAATAAGTCCGCTTCAGTGTTGTGGTCTAACGATCATGCTTGGATATATCGCCTGATGGTTCTTTGGTTTGTCGAATCACCGTGCCGAGCTGTGTTAAGGGACCTATAAGCAGTTTTATACACCTACAGTGTTGACCTTAGGGTTTTGGATCGTTCGATGTTGACTAATGTTGGTTTTTATCAAAATATCCAATAACCAACGAAAACAGGCGAAATTCAGACTTGATAAACATATCTGGGGGCTCGAACTGGGCCAAGACACCATTGGATGTCTCGACCAAGGCCGAGACACCCTATGGTGTCTCGGCCCAAAGGCCGAGACACCATAGTGTCTCTCCCCCCTTTTCTTTTGTCTCTTGTGTTATGTACTTTTCCCCCTCTTTCAAAATTTTCAAAGGAGTCCTTTCCCCCCTAAACTCCCTCTCCTTCCTCCTCTTATCCAAACACCATTGTTCTCCTCCTTTAAGAACTCCAAACCCATTAGAACTCTCCTCTTTAAAACCCCTCCACCTTCTCCTCATAAATTCGGATTTTGTGCTCCTCTCTTGGCCGAAAATATTCTCCTCTCAAGGCTAGGGTTTTTTTTCTTCATCTTCAAGCTCAAGGGAAGCTTCTTGATTTGGGTATGTTTTCCTTCAAAACTCTTTCTCTTTTTTAAGAAAGATTACAACTTTATGCTTATGATGGGGGTATGACATGAATTTATATGCCAAGATCATAGCTTTTTGTTCTCATGAGTTGAGTTTTGTGAAAAAGATAGGATATTGATGATGGATTGTGTGTATGGACCAAAATTTGGGGAGTTTTGTGCAAAAATGCCATATGGCCAAAATTTTAGGGACTTTTGTGCAAAAGTAGACTGAAATTTGAGGATTTTTTGTGCAAAAGTGAACTAAAATTTAGGACCAAAATTTCACATTCATTTGGTCAAACTTTGAGGGGTGTCTTCATGCTAAAGAATCAACATTGTCAAGGGGTTTAATTGCAAAAAAGCCACCGAATATTGTGGGGGGTTTATTTGCAAAAGGGCTGAAATTTTGGGGCTGAAATTTCAAGAGTTTGGTCCACGATCCCATGACCAAGAATTTGAGAGGAGTATGTGCAAACCAAACCGAAATTTGTGGGGGTTTATTTGCAAAATTTGCCAAATTTAATAAAAGGGTTTATTTGTAAAATTAAGCGAAATTGTGTGACATCGAGGATGTTAAGTGAACAAACACGATGATCATGACCTAATTCGGGTGTGTCCATGACTAGAATTTTACCTTGAACACGAGGGATATTTTGGGTATTTCACCAAAAATTTCATCATGGGGGTTTATACCGCAATTTAAGCTCATTGCTTGCATGCACAAAACTCATAGGTTTAATTAGACTTCAACTATAAAATCTTATTTATTTTATAGGATTTCAGTCAAAGTTCTTAATTTCCCTTTTAATTCCCTAGCGTCCAGATTTATGATTGTACCTGATCCGTTGATTTTCATTGCAGGTTATTCATGTCTCTGCGCCGACAGCGATTTCATAGGAGTCGCTCCTTTTCACAGCATAGCGAGAGGGAGGCTCCCGTGACATTCTCTTCCGCGGCATTCTCTTTCGGGGGTGAGCATTTGTGCTTTCTGTATCCCCGATTGATCCCTTCGCGGGTCATTCGGGAAGAACCGACATCCTCCTTCGTGGGGATCGAGGCTTCAGGAAATTCGTGGTTCTATTATACCCTCATTTGGCCCCTTCGCGGGTCATTTGGGAAGAACCGACATCCTCCTTCGCGGGGATCGAGGTTTCAGATTTGTTTTGCTTGGCCAATTCAAGTCTTACGGCATATTGGGGCGATTCCGTGTTGTCTTACACTGTGTAGGTCTGGGTATGTTACCACGTTGCTTACGTGATGATGCATACCGCTCTTTCAGTGTAGGACACTCAAAATCGTCTTGCCAATTGTCCAATGGATGATCCTATCTCGCCCTCTTGTGAGATGAGTTTAATACTTGTATAAGTCATGGATAATTTTCTGATTCTACCCTTGTTTTGTTGCAGTTGAATTTCCCGCGGACAGTCTTCCCCCTCATGCTACTAGTGGTTGAAGTGGGGAGGTTTTCTCTTCTATTGCTGATAGGTAGGCTATTGGTCCAATTCCTCAGTTTGATAGGAGCCGTTCCGATGAATCCTGTCGTTTGATACGAGATGGGGGACGTCGTTCATTACGCCAGTTGATTACTGATGCCCCTTTTACCGCAGACTCCATTTCTACCCAGGCTTTAGAGAGGCCTGGTTATCTGTTTGGAGATCACGTTGAGGATCCGGCCAGGTTAACTCTTGATGATGAGCACTGGTTGAATAATGATGAAGGAGCTCTTCTTTATATTCCTTCCATTCCCCGCCAGCATTCCTTTACTCATATGGAGATGCAGGCTGTACAGCGACGGATGTCCTAGAATCTTACAGATGATGGTGACCGAGTTTATTGCGGATATATCTCCCACCATAAGACTCCAGGTTCCGATGGGCATAATTATATTTGCGGTCTTCGACCAGGGATTCTGGGTCTTGATACCGCACCCCCAGACGAGGTATCAGCAGCTACTCCTACTGTGAGGAATCGTCTGGCTAAGCTTGGAAGGAAATTACCTCCACCAGATTTCAGATGTTTTGGTTGGGCTTACTCACAACCCAAGGGATGGTGGACACGTATGACTAGTTACGTCTTGGGACATTGGGAGAGTGATCTGAGAAGCAGTGGGTTGTATGCGCCCATACGAGCCACCATGTATGGATTCCTGGTCAGCTGTCGCCACTTCCTAGCATTATTAGAAACATATGTCCCCGATAGTAACACTTTTCTAACTTGCGGTGGAGAGTTAGGGTTAGCTTTGTATGAGATGTATAAAGTTTCTGGTCTTCCGATGGGGGATTGTCCGTACCAGGAGTACTTTCCCTCGAACCTGCAATTGGAGTGGCTAAAGAAGGACTCTCTCGATATGTACGATACACTTTGGGATCTCACGTATCATTATTATACATCTCTAATCAAGGTTACCACTCAGGCGAAGAGGAAGAAACAGATCAGCTTGAAGCAATTTGCTGTTTATCTATTCCAACATTTGGAGGGTGATCTAAGCGAGACTGTTCGTGAGTTAGACATCTTGACATCTTCTGCCATTAATGAGTTAATGGAGAAGGTCGAAGCTTGCTCCCTCACTATTGCCAGTGTTGAGGGAGCTTTTTCTGTAGGGACCAAGTTTCGAACATTCCTTTGTCATGCACAGAAGTCTATTCAGCCCAAGACTCTGTTAGCAGGCTATCTTGCTATCTGGTTGAAGAAGTGCGTCGTTCCATATTAGTTTTCTGACGCCTTACCTCTTGAGGTGCTCTTCCCTTCCATTCAACTAGCTTACGGGAGGGAGCTTTCTCTGCTTCCGGCGATGGTTGCTAGCATCCATTGTGGGCTTAGGTATTTGGTCGATGGTTTTACACAGGTGGGTTTTGAACCGTCGACTGAGCTTGTTTCTGTAAAGGTCGAGCTTCCGTATACATACCTGATGGTGTGGCTCATTCTTCATCGTCCTGGTTTGATGTCGGTGCCTAGTACTGTTGATGTCTCCGTTCCTTTTGTGCAGCTGTTGGAAAGGAGTAAATGGTTCGGGAAGACGTTCACTGATGTACAACGAGAGCTTTAAGTTCGTAAGAGCTGGGAGTTCTTCAAGTGTTTTCCTCGCTTCTCAGGCCGTTACGATGATGTGTTGATTGATGAGGAGAAACCCAGGACTGGTCGGACTTCTCTTGACGCTGGTTGTTTTCGTTGGTTGGTGAACATCCGCGTTGGATATCTTGTTCTTCGGGTGAAGAATCGTTGTCATATAGAGCCTTATCTTCTGTGCCGCTTCGCTCGCCAGTTCGGTTACGACCAACTATATGTTGGGAATCCGAGCCGTGGTTTGAAGACTGAGGGGGGGCTTATTGACGGTGTTCGAGCATGGCTTTGGACTATGGTGGGCTGTACTGGAGCCTACTTTGCTCTTCCTTCATCTAAGCGCAATCCGTTGCTTACTTTTCTCAGCTGCAAGTGGTTCCTTTCTGCTAATGAGTTTCTAGGCGTGAGGAGTCTTTTAGAGTTGGAGGCTGAGCATTTGGTTCAAATTAGTATCAAGGCTGCTCGTAAGGCCGAACTTACGAAGAAGCAGGGGAAAAAGCATGCCAAACCTTCCCTTTTGAGTAGAGACAAGATGGAGGATGATGAAGAGCTCCTTCCTACTGATGATGAGGATGAGACTTCTGAGGAAGAACATGTGGACATAGATACTGACGGGGAAGAACCTACTACAGGTTTGTCTGACTCTTTCTTTTTGGGATTAATGGATCTAGCCCTCCTTCGTTGGCATCAATGTTATATCCTTTCTATATCTCAATTGGCTTTTCAAAAATCAGAGCGAAAGGTCTTACTTATCCTAACAAGATGACTCTTATCACCCCAGGTAGAATGGTCGATGAGCATGAGTCGCTTGCTTCTCGCTATGCGAGGTCTCGGCCTAGCGGTAAAGCTCCCGCACAGGTTGAGATGCGTACTAAATTCATGCATGAACGACCTGTTGGTTCTGTAAGAGTTCGTATTCCGAAACGGAAGAAGATTGCTCATAAACCACATATTGGTCAGCGCACCTACGGAGCAGAGTTAGGAGGCATCACTGGCGGAGAAGAGGGTAATACCCTATTGTCTTTATTGCTTTAAGATGATTCTCTTTTTGGATTCATTAAACTTAATTATGTTCTGTATTTCAGGAAACCATGACGAAGGTGAACTTCCACAAGACTCTGTATTCCCCGATCCTAGCCATTTGGATAGCTTCGTGCAGCAGATATGTGATGCCATTCATGATGAGCCTATGGATGTTGAAACAAACATGGATGCTGAGCAGGTTGATAACGTCGAGCCGATGGTTATATGCTCAGGTATATCTAACTCCGGTAATATCCTATTCGAGCAGTAATTGAAAGAGTTAGGGAATTCAGGATTTACTCCTCCTTTAATTATCTCCGCGCTTCATTTTCTTTTAGATAAATTGAAGAATCTAGGCACGGATATCGGGGCAAAAGAATCTTCTGCCACTACTGCAGGTAAATCTGAGCTCTTCCCTCTTTTCCCGTCTTTTTTGTATATATCCAACCCCTAAATTCTCACGCAGGACCTGTGTTAGAGAGACTAGTCGAGGATGAGGCCTTCCATGATATGGGTTTCGAGGAACATGCGTATGTCTCAGCACCGAGTTTCTCAGGATCTGACATTAGACTGTTAGTTGACATGTTGGCGGAGCAGGCCACCAGAGGGACTGCAGGACCATCCTTTGAGGGTGATTCGTCTGCAGGTATATATCTAATTCTCTTCATTTTGTTAAATTTTTTATCTGACTAACAAAGAATTGTAATCACTGGGACTGATTCAGTTATGATTCCTGGCATCTCTAGTTTACCTGAGGGTGATGGATCTGCAGGTATGCATATAATCCCGTCACCGCGATCCTCCTTATTCGTCTGAATTTCCATTTGACTAATAAAGAAGTGTAACCATAGGACCAGTCGTCATGACTGATGCGACTACGGTTTCCAGGACTGCTAGTTTGCATAACGGTGGTGTCTCTCCTTCACAGCGGAGAGGCATTACAGATTTACCTAGAGAGGTTGATATACCCTCAACGACCACACCTGCTGTCATCTCGGAGCCTGTTGAGACTAGACTGACGGAGCCGATCGTAAGACCTCAGTCTGCGGGGACCTCTATTGGTATTGTTATGCTTGCAATTCTCTTTAAATTTTTTATCATGTTCGAGAATCTCTTATTATTTCACATGATTGTTTGTAGGATCTCAACCATCTCCATATGAGCGTGTCCTCGCCCTTTTGGCTGATCCCGATCCCAGCAAAGACATTTTTCGAATGGATCTTAGTTCTTTCGTCATCTTTTTTGACGGCATGATCGAGAAGCTTCTTCATCAAGGATATTGTTTTGATCAGTTCAGACGTTCCCTTTTTCGCCACATGACGATGATCAGAGAAGAGGGACATCTAGAGTTAGCTGATTCTTTTGCTGCCAACTTTGTTGTTCTGGAGTCTGAACTCCGAGAGTTAGGGGAGCTAAAGGCTGATGGAGCTTCTTCCTTTGTATCTTCTCAGTTGGAGCATAGACTGGCACAGTGGCGTGACCTGAGATCTTCCATTGGCAACGAGCTTTAGTCACATGAGAGTTCTATTGTACAGCTGATGGCTAATCTTGCGAGAAAGGATACAGATAGAGCCGAGTTACTCAGTTTTTTGGACTCCAATCGTGAGGAAGTGGACAGGTTGAAGAAGGCTTTGAAGTATGTCGAGGAGTCTGGTGCTATCATTGCAGAAGAGCTGGCTAGATTAGAGGACTCTCGCGGACAAATACTTGAGAGATTAGGATCTACGCATGAGAGATTGATGAAGCTGAAGAATGAAGCCGCGAAGATCTTGAGTAATTCTGAAGAATCTGCCCGAGCTGATCTACAGGCTGAGCTTGAGCAGAGTTATACAGATAGACTTTCTAAGTTAGAACTTCACATTCTTGATCGCCGACTGCGTTCGGGTCGATGAGCTTTTTATTGTATGCTTTGACTTGATCTATTAGTAGAGACCCAATATTTGATTTAATACACTCATCTTTTATCATGATGTTTCTTTACTGATTGTGAACACAATGGACGCAATATTTATAGAATTTTTGGCAAATCCTTAGCCATCAATAGGTTTGATGTACCTTTACCGATTACCATTTGAATCGGGCTAGCATGCAGATTGTTTTAGTCCGTTCCGTATGTCACATTGTGCTAAGAGTATTAATTCACTTAGACTTAATGCTATACCTTTGAATACATAGACTTCGTCATTTCTTATGGGGAAAAGGTACCCAGCAGCGCGTATTAGGCGATAACTTATCTCTTCTTAGGTTTTGGGATAAAATTCTCCAGACTTAGACTCTGGTGTCTTTTTCAATCGGTAAAAGACTAAACCGGCGATGTGTGTTAGACATAGGCTTGGGATTTTTGGCAAACCCCCAGCCATCAACGGGTTTGATGTGCCTTTACCGATTATCATTTGAATCGGGCTATAACTCGTTTCACATGTAATGTTGTGCTAAGAGAATTACTTCTCTTAGACTTAGTGCTATGATTTTTATTTGCGGTGAAAGTTGATTTCTTCATTGCTATCGAATCTATTACAACTTTAGTCGTTACAATAAACTCGAATAAAATAAAAGAAAAATTGATCTTTTTATAAGATCTCCTTACATAATGAAAATAAAAAGTTTATAACTTTATCAAACAAACACAGAGATCGTTTATCGGTCTTCTGCTTGGGTGGGTGTCTTTGCCTGTGCCGGGGTTTATCCGTGGACCACCGTCGATCAGATCTGATTGCTGAAAAATTGGGCAGAGCTTCGTCTATCCGCGAAGGGATCGAGAAAACTGTAGCGCTTATCTCGATAAAAGCGAGATGATTGCTCTTCTTAGTATTACCACAACGGGATAATACTAAGGATTGGATGCGGGTGATGTAGATCTGACGAATCTCTCTCTCTTGCGTTGAAGAACTAGATCCGATCTCTCCTCCTCCTCTCTTGAAATCTGTGCACTTTAAGTCTTCAATCCGGCAGAGCTTCGCCGTGACACCAGAATTCTAGCCTCTCAAAAAATGAGGCCTAAGGCTTGTATTTATAGGCTTGAGGGGATAACGGAGCGGTTAAAACTGATCGAAAACCGTCAAAAACACGTCCCAAGTGCGAGACAGTCTGTACCCTATTTAGTATTTTGGCTCTAATTCTTTCATATGAACTCGGATTTGAGTGATTCAAGATGTGTTGGAAAGATGACAAAGATATCTAAAACTTTTATATTTTGCGTTTCTTCAGCTTCTAATAGGATCATGGTCAAAACAGCTCCACAAGTTTCGAGACACCTTTGGGTGTCTCGGCCAGGTCCGAGACACCTTTGGGTGTCTCGGCGCTATTTTAGTCATAACTTTCTCATATGATCTCCAAATGACCTGATTCCAGATGGGTTGGAAAGTTGACAAAAATATCTACAACTTTCCTGTTTTGAGTTTCTTCAGATTCAAAACGAATCATGGTCAAAACACCTCCACAAGTTCCGAGACACCTTTGGGTGTCTCGGCCAGGTCCGAGACACCTTTGGGTATCTCTGCGCTATTTTAGGCATAACTTTCTTATATGACCTCAAAATGACCTGATTCCATATGGGTTGGAAAGTTGACAAAAATATCTACAACTTTCCTGTTTTGAGTTTCTTCAGATTCAAAACGAATCATGGTCAAAACAGCTCTACAAGTTCCGAGACACCTTTGGGTGTCTCGGCCAGGTCCAGACACCTTTGGGTGTCTCAGCGCTATTTTAGGCATAACTTCCTCATATGACCTCTAAATGACCTGATTCTAGATGGGTTGGAAATTTGACAAAAATATCTACAACTTTCCTGTTTTTAGTTTCTTCAGATTCAAAACGAATCATGGTCAAAATAGCTCCACAAATTCTGAGACACCCTTGGGTGTCTCGGCTCGGGCTGAGACATTTTGTTTTGCATACTTGTCCATTTTCGCCATAACTTTTTCATCCGAAGTCGGATTTAAGCGATTCAAAGTGTGTTGGAAATCTAATGAGGAGTTCTATAAGCTCTAATGATTAGATCATCTGTGGAATAAATGAGACACGAAGGGTATTTCGTCTTTTGTAAGTGACACGGGGCTCCCGATCCGTTCGTATCCTCATTATTCTGAAACTCCGTTGCTTCACATAGTTCGTCAACCCACTTTATGTGTTTGTCAACATCAATCAAGCTCCTGTGACTTGGATTATGACATTCATCATCTTTTCTTAGCACTGAGCCGTTCGCGGAGACCTATAGGCAATTTTCGATGCCTACAGATACCCCCTCCAAAGAGTTCCAGACTCGTTTCTTTTGTAGAAGAGGCTGGAATACTTTGGATATGATTGGCCCAGCCTTCGGTCGGCGTAATGGACCTGTAGTTAGCTTCAATTCTTGACTCCTTCGATTTTCAATCTATTCGATGCTTTGACGAATAGCTGAAATCCTTCCGGCGCTGCGTTTATCGTTTGGCCGTCGTCGAAGTCTCAAATCTAAAACCGATGAGTTGAGTTTGGCTCGTGTCTTCGAGTTGACTTTTAACTGATTATCTCCGTCATGATATATTAACTCGCGTTGACTTTTTGATCGCAACGCGTTGACTGGCGTTAACCTAGGGTTACGCGTTGACTGGCATTGACCTAGGGTTACGCGTTGACCGGCATTGACCCTAGGGTTTCGTATTTTGGCGAAATTGCTGATGCGTTGACCGGCATCGATCTTTACTGTAACGCGTTGACCGGCGTTAACACAGTTTATACTCGTACGTTTACTGGAGTATACACAGTTTAAGCTCTTAAGGTATTGGAGCACAGCGGTCCCAAGTGTCGGGGTTGTAGGACCAACTGTTAAAGCTGATTCATCTGCATTTGTGGATCTTATTTTAATATTGTTGGATAATCGAGCTACGAGACCAACTAGAGAGCTGATGCATCAATGACTCACACTTATTGAATTTTTGGCAAATTCTCAGCCATCAACGGGTTTGATGAGCCTTTACCGACTACCGTTTGAGTCGGGCTAGCATGCAGATTGTTCAGATCCGTTCTGCACATAACGCCCTTTTAGTGCTACGATATTGAATACGTAGACTTCGTCTTTCTCCTGTGAAAAGACTAAATAGCGACGTGTATCAGACGTTGACTTAGGATTTTTGGCAAATCCTCAGCCCTCAACGGATTTGATGTGCTCTTACCGATTACCGTTTGAATCGGGCTTACATGCGGATTGTTTTAAGCCCGTTCCGCATGTGACGTTGTGCTAAAGGAATGAACTCCCTTAGACTTGATGCTACGACTTCGAATACGTAGACTTCGCCAGTGTTATGGGAATAGACTACCCGGCAACGCGTGTTAGGCGCTGACTTATCCTTACTTAGGATTCAGGATAAAAATCCCCAGACTCGGATTCTGGTATCTTCTTTAATCGGTAAAAGACTAAACCGACAACGCGTATTAGGCGTTGGCTTATCCCTGCTTAGGCTTCGGGATAAAATTCCCCATGCGTGTGAGGCACGGATTATGGTGTTATTAATAACAACCTGCCACAATGTTGAATATGTGGTCTTTTGTCCTTTTTACGGTCAAAGACTAACCGGCAATGCGTGTTAGACATAGACTTTGGGATTTTTGGCAAACCCCCAGCCATCAACGGGTTTGACGTGCCTTTACCGATTACCGTTTGAATCGGGCTAGCATGTGAATTATTAAAACCCGTTTCACATGTAACGTTGTGCTAAGAGAATTGCTTCTCTTAGACTTAATGCTATGATTTTGAATACATAGACTTCGTCTTTCTCACGGGAATAGACTACCCGGCAACGCGTGTTAGGCGTTGACTTATCCCTACTCAGGCTTCGGGATAAAATTCCCCGTGCATCGAGTGCCCGGATTTGACAATCGTGTCTTTTCTAAAAGCAAAGACAGATTGAGAAACGGGAGAGGAAGAATTTTATATTCTATCTCCCGGTGCTGAAGAGGAAGAATTTTATATTCTATCTTCGGCCGGAAAGGAGACTTGGGGTGGGATCTCCACCCCCAGAATCCAGAATGGTGAAACTAGGAGTGGGATCTCCACTCCGAGAATCGAAAAGATTCGGATAACCCTAACTGTCGGAAGGTTTGGTTACTGAACCAAAGATGAATTTCTCGTTTAGTGAATTGTGATTTTGGTCCTAACTGTAGGAAGGTTTGACCAAGCAGGAGTTTGAGATGATCCTAACTGTCGGAAGGTTTGATCACTCGATTTTGAAAGTGGACCTCTCGTTCGTTGGGAGAATCGAGAGGGGATTTTGACTGTGGTCCTAACTGTATGAAGGTTTGACCAAGCAGGAGTTTGAGACGATCCTAACTGTCAGAAGGTTTGATCGCTCGATTTGAAGGTGGACCTCTCGTTCATTGGGGGAATCGAGAGGGGATTTTGGCTTTGGCCCTAACTTTTACAGGTTTGACCAGAAAACACAGAAAGTGGAATACAGGTAGCAAAGAGAATGCCAACTCGTATTATCACTCACAGGGAGACTTTGAATGCTAGGCGTTCAGGACCTAGCACGTTAAGTCTGCAAAATGCCAATGACGGGCAAATGGAAATGTTGGTGGATCCACTGTCGTTTGATTTGATCAGCGGATGGTTTGGTGAGGAAAGATTAACCTACCAGAAGATTGGATTAAAGTTGAAGACAATCCTAACTTTTATAGGTTTGATTGCTCAATTGAAAGTGGACCTCTCGTTCATGAAAGGAATCGAGAGGAGAATCTGGTTGTGGCCCTAACTTTTATAGGTTTGACCAAGGAAGCAGTGGAAGTGGGAGGTTTGAGACGATCTTACCTTTTATAGGCTTGATCGTTCAATTTGAAAGTGGACCTCTCGTTCATGGAAGGAATCGAGAGGGGACTTTGGTTGTGGTCCTAACTATAGGAAGGTTTGACCAGGTAGACAATGAGAGTGGGAGTACAAACCATAGTGGGGGTTTAGTATTTATCACTTTGTTCGTAATTATCGGGTTATCCCTAAGAAAATTACATATAGCGTTCTTCTGGGAACTTCCCATTACATGAATCATCCACCCCCAGCTTCTTTCTTGGAACTGGGTCTGACTTTGTACTCTGTTACATGTCCGGGTTATCCTTAAGAATATTAGCGTAACATTCTCCAGGAACTTCCCATCAACGGTAGGAAACAGTTTAGACTCTTATACCTATTGGAGTATCAGGGAGCAGTTTAACCTCATATACCGATTGGAGGATTGAGAAGCAGTTTATACTCGTATACTCTTTGGAGTATCGCCGTTCTTATTTGGCTTATCCTAGCGTTATGACGCTGGCTTCAACCAAGGTTTGGATGCTATTCTTTAAAGTAAAGCAAGCCTTGGTGGGATGAAAGATCCTCCTGTGGTACGCACAGTACTTTGGATCTGTAGTATTGTCAGCTTCCTCTTGATTTGTGATGGGCGGCAGCTTGATCTTGTTGTTTTCAAGAAGGGTCTCGAAGATGGCTGGAACGTCTTCGTCCTTGAATGAGTACTCTTTTTGGAGCCTCGGATCCGAACTATTCTGCTGTCTTCGGGACTGCTGTTGCGACGTCTGATTAACGTCAACAACTGTTGTAGGCGCCCTCCCTTCATTATGGGAAACGAGACCCGGATTCACAGGGTTAGTCATCGATTGGTTTCTTTCGACCTTCCTCCTTCTGAGGAAGCGTTCGGCCTGTTCTCCGTGCACCTTCATCTCTTTCCAGGTATTGAGCGGCTCTACTCCCATAACGTCCAAGATGTTAACGGACAAGTTATTATGACAGGTTTGCAAGACAAATTCCTCCGTGACGGGATCCTTGCAGTTCATTGCCTGATTACGAAAGCGTTTGATGAAGGTATCCACCGACTCTCCACCTTTTTGTAGCGAGGAACATGCTCTCTAGGTCCTCCCAGCTGTTGATGCTTCCGGGCTTGAGGCGGCGGTACCAATCGAAGGAGGGCCCGCGAAGGGTGCCAACAAATGACCGGACCATCAGAGGCTCGTTGCCAGAGATCGCTCCCAAATGGGACTTGAAATAGATCAAGTGCTGAGTGGGGGAACCCTTCCCATCGAACGGTGTGAAGTTGATCAGGTTGAACTTCGCCGGATACGGCATCGATTCCCATTCTTTCGGGTAAGGACACGGAATGCCGGTCTTCTTTACCTCTTGAGCAGACATCAGGGCATCAATTTTGCTCTCGAGATCCTTCATCTTTTTGTCCTCATCTATATCCTATTTTGGACAATTCCTGAAAGGAATAATGGGGCCACCCCCAGCATTGTCATCTTTGGTAGGACTACCCCCAGTATTATTATCCTTAGTGGGACCACCCCCAGCGTTGTGTTCATCCACATCTGAATCGCTACCTGCTTGGTTAGCAGTGCTGCGACGGCTGGATTCACCTAGCTGATTTGACAAAGTTCGGATTTGTTGGTCGTGCATTTGTCTCATCTCCTGCATAGCCATTTCCACTTCGATCTTGAATGCCTCTTTCTGCTTGGCCAAGGCATCCTCAACCATTTTGGCTACTTCCTCGGTGTTGATCATAAACACCTCACGAGATTGTCCGGGACTGGATACGGTGGCTTCTGAAGCGACTGCCGAGCAAGCGTCTGACGCTTCATCGTCCGAGGATAGTCCTCTGGTCATCCTCAAATAATCTCTACGTCTAGTAGTCCCTGCATGTAGCTGAGTTAAACGATGTGATATGAGGGGGTCTGAATCAGAAGGTCGGGTAGATTTCCTCTTATCAGTCACGTTAGCGATGACTACGGATTGTTCAGGCCCGACGGCTTCTAATTGAAGCCGAGAATTTGGACTTTGATGCTTCAGTGGAGATCCTCTCAAATATCGAGACCCTCCGTGAAGCGGTCTTGGGGTAGCTACACGCTGATAATACTGCCCTGATAATTTTACTACACGGACAGTGAGAGTCCGCTTCCCGGGTACTTCTCTTTCGAGATTTATTCGTACCCCCAGACCGATAATACAACTCATCGACATTGCGGTCAGAGCGACCTATCGGTTGTTTACATGAATTCTCAGGTATAACGCATTCTTCTATCTGACGTGTTTTTATCTGAATAAACATCGCCTTGTTAGCGTCTACAGGAGTCACACGTTTGGAATCACACCTTTGTGAGGGTGAAACCTTAACGGGCTCCTGGTTTTCTGCACGCACCCCCGAGCGGGCCGTTGTAGAAGTTAATTTGTTAGGAGGTCGCGTATGACCCCTAGTCCAGATGTTGGCTCGAAGCTCCTTCAACGGTCTCAACCTTTCCTTAACAGGCGCTTTTCCTCGATCCTCGGGTAGAGAACCAATGCGATCCTTCAATGGGACTCTAGCTTTGGGGAGATCCACGTTGTCATAGAGCTTCACCGGAAGTGCGGGAGCAGGGTCTGGAGTTGACAAAGGCTGGAGAACAACGTCGCCTGCTTTTGCCTTAGGCGCTGATTTGGCTTTTGGCACCCAAACTTGTTTGGATCTCGGCGATCTCTTAACTGCCTCTTCCTTTTGCATTTCCTGTGCTTTTCGCACAAGGGTCCGGGCATGCGCAAGTAAGGCGCGACACTTCTGGATTCGCTCCTCGAGAGTATAGCGGGTTCTTTTAACACGAACCCATTCGTTAATTGTAGATCGAGAGGAGGATTCTGATGCTGGTCGTGGCAACAGATTAGCCACTTGGCGCTTTCTGAACTCCAGATCTGCTTGGTAATGGAGTCCATCCACCTGATCCAAAGCCTTGGAGAATTGGCGCGCGAGGCGTTGGCGTTTTCTTTGACGTGCTCTCTTTGATAGAGTTGGCGCATCTTCAGCAGTCGGCTCCTTGATCGCGAAGGAGTTCAGATCTGCAGATCTGGTCTCATCGGATGTCGGCGGATCGTTGTAAAGTGCAACTGTAGCATCGACTATGGGGAGATCGACTTCTCGGATCTTCAGATCTAGAGACCGGCGGATCTTCTGGGAGGAGGAGGAGATGTACTCTTCGAATTTCTACTGGTCGAATTCGTATTCAACCTCTTCGAGCACCGGGATCTTGATCGTCGGCTGCGGCACGACAGCTTCGGCAGCGAAGCTGTTGGCTCCCACTGTGGTCGCCAGTTTGTTTGCTGAAAAATTGGGCAGAGCTTCGTCTATCCGCGAGGGGATCGAGAAAACTGTAGCGCTTATCTCGATAAATGCGAGATAATTGCTCTTCTTAGAATTACCACAACGGGATAATACTAAGGATTGGATGCGGGTGATGTAGATCTAACGAATCTCTCTCTCTTGTGTTGAAGAATTAGATCTGATCTCTCCTCCTCCTCTCTTGAAATCTATGCACTTTAAGTCTTCAATCCGGCAGGGCTTCGCCGCGGCACCAGAATTCCAGCCTCTCAAAAAATGAGGCCTAAGGCTTATATTTATAGGCTTGAGGGGATAACGGAGCGGTTAAAACTGATCAAAAACCGTCAAAAACACGTCCCAAGTGCGAGACAGCTCGGGGTGTCTCGCACCTGTGCGAGACAGTCTGTACCCTATTTAGTATTTTGGCTCTAATTCTTTCATCTGAACTCGGATTTGAGTGATTCACGATGTGTTGGAAAGATGACAAAGAGATATACAACTTTTATGTTTTGAGTTTCTTCAGATTCTAATGGAATCATGGTCAAAATAGCTCTATAAGTTCCGAGACACCTTTGGATGTCTCGGCCAGGTCCGAGACACCTTTGGGTGTCTCAGCGCTATTTTATTCATAACTTCCTCATATGACCTCCAAATGACCTAATTCCAGATGGGTTGGAAATTTGACAAAAATATCTACAACTTTCCTGCTTTGAGTTTCTTCAGATTCAAAATGAATCATGGTCAAAACAGCTCCACAAGTTCCGAGACACCTTTGGGTGTCTCGGCCAGGTCCGAGACACCTTTGGGTGTCTCGGCGCTATTTTAGGCATAACTTCCTTATATGACCTCCAAATGACCTGATTCCAGATGGGTTGGAAAGTTGACAAAAATATCTACAACTTTCCTGTTTTGCGTTTCTTCAGATTCAAAACTAATCATGGTCAAAATAGCTCCACAAGTTCCGAGACACCTTTGGGTGTCTCGGCCAGGTCCGAGACACCTTTGGGTGTCTTGGCGCTATTTTAGGCCTAACTTCCTCATATGACCTCCAAATGACCTGATTCTAGATGGGTTGGAAAGTTGACAAAAATATATCTACAACTTTCCTGTTTTGAGTTTCTTCATATTCAAAATGAATCATGGTCAAAATAGCTCCACAAGTTCCGAGATACCCTTGGGTGTCTCGGCTCGGGCTGAGACATTTTGTTTTGCACACTTGTCCATTTTCGCCATAACGTTTTCATCCGAACTCGGATTTAAGCGATTCATAGTACGTTGGAAAGCCGATGAGGAGTTCTATAAGCTCCAATGATTAGATCATCTATGGAATAAATGAGACACGAAGGGTATTTCATCTTTTGTAAGTAACACGGGGCTCCCGATCCGTTCGTATCCTCATTATTCTGAAACTCCGTTGCTTCACATAGTTCGTCAACCCACTTTATGTGTTTGTCAATATCAATCAAGCTCCTGTGACTTGGATTATGACATTCATCGTCTTTTCTTAGCACTGAGCCGTTCGCGGAGACCTATAGGCAATTTTCGATGCCTACAATTTTGAATACATAGACTTCACCATTTTTACGGGAACATGGCACTCGGCAACCCGCGTTAAGTGATGGCTTACACCTTCTTAGGTTTTAGGATAAAATTCCCCAGAATTATACTCTGGTATCTTTTTTAATCAGTGAAAGACTAAACCGACAATGCGTGTTAGGCGTAGGCTTATCTCTATTTAGGAGTCGAGATAAAATTCCCCGTGCATAAAGTGCGCGGATTGGAAGTTGAGAATTGTGTCTTTTCTCAAGGTAAAGACAAACCCGATGCTGGAGAGGAAGAATTTTATATTCTATCTCCAGATCTTGTCTAGGGTAAAGACGGACCAGAAAATGAAAGAGGAAGAATTTTATATTCTATCTCCCGGCACTAAAGAGGAAAAATTTTATATTCTATCTTCAGTTGGAAAGGAAACTCGAAATGGGATCTCCACCCCCAGAATCCGGAATGATGAAACTAGGAGTGGGATCTCCACTCCGAAAATCAGAAAGATTCAAGCAACCCTAACTTTTATAGGATTTATTGCCTAATCCAAGAAAAGAGTTCCTTATTTATTAAGGGGAAATTCCGATTTTAACTCTAACTTTTATAGGTTCGGTTAAAAAGGAAAAGAAGGAAGTCTTTCGTTTATCGAAAGAGATGACTTGATCTTAGTCCTAACTATCTGCAGGTTTGACTAAGTGAGGTCGGAGACAATCCTAACTTTAATAGGTTTGATTGCTCAAATTGAAAGTGGACCTCTCATTCATGGAAAGAATCGAGAGAGGAATCTGGCTTTGGCCCTAACTTTTATAGGTTTGACCTGAAAGCAAAGAGAGTGGTATACCAGAAGCAATGAGAATGCCAACTCATACTATCACTCAATGGAGGACTTCAATGCTAAGTGATTAGGACTTAACATGTTGAGTCTGAGAATTACCAATGATTGGCGGATAGAAATTTTGGTGGACCCACCGTCAATTGATTTGATCAGTGGATGGTTTTGTGAGGAAGGATTAATCTGTCAAAGGATCGAATCTCGTCTCACAAAAATAACTCATGAGAGTTAGAGAATTTGATAACAATAAAAGGAAACATTCTGACATTCATAGTTTAAATGTGGATCTCTTATTCATCACTTTTACAGTGATTGAGTTATCCCTAAGAATACCACACGTGGCATTCTTCCGGGAACTTCCCGAAACATTGGTTATCATGAAGGTACTAAGGGTATTATTTTTTTAGAAACTTACCGTTTATCGGCATCATAAGCCGGTCGCCATCCTTGATAACCAGGCGATATGCGCCACTCGAGTAGACTGTCTTTACTACGAATGGTCCCTCCCATTTGGGTTCAAATTTGCCTTTCTTCTTGGAGTTAAGGATCATAGGCCGTCTTTCAGTTAAAACCAAATCTCCTTCTTTAAAACTCCGTTGTCAAACCTTCTTGTCAAAGGCTCGAGAAATTCTAGCTTGGTAAAATTCAATGTGTTGTTGAGCTTCTAAGCGCTTTTCATTGAGCATCTCGAGTTCTTCGAGACGTTTCTGATGTTGTTCTTCGGTCGTCATCTGGGTTGCCAGAGCGATTCGAAGAGATGGAATTTGTATTTCCAATGGAAGGACGGCTTCACATCCGTACACCAAAGAATACGGGGTTGCGCCAGTAGGTGTGCGAACTGTGGTGCGGTAAGCCCACAAGGCTTTATCGAGTTTATCATCCCAATCTCGTTTGTTAGTCTTCACGAGTTTTGATAAAAGCTTGATGATAGTCTTGTTAAAGGCTTCAGCTAATCCGTTTACTGTGGGATTATAAGTTGTTGACGAGACGTCTTGAATTTTGAATTTCTCGCAAAACCTGATGAAGGCGTTGCTAACAAATTGAGGACCGTTATCATGTATGATTCGTCTTGGGACACCGTGCCGGTAGATAATATGGTGTTTGATGAATGTAATAACGTTGCTTGTCTTAACTTCTCTGAGCAGAATTGCTTCAGCCCATTTAGAGAAGTAATCAGTAATTGCCAGGATGAATCGGTCACCTTTGATTGACGGGGGATTTATAGGACCGAAAATATCCATTCCCCAAGTCTCAAATGGCCATGATGTAACCGAAGGATGCAAATGCTCCGGAGGTTGGTGCATATAATTCGCGTGTATTTGACATGCATGACACTTTCGGGCATACGCGACTGCGTCATTCATCAAGGTAGGCCAAAAATATCCCATTCTTCTGATGCGGTCATAAAGTTTGGGACCAGGTTGGTGTGCGCCACAAACCCCTTCATGTGTTTCCTTGAGGACTTCTTCAGCTTCTCTAGTCGATAAGCGACGTAGTAGCAAACCATCGTACCACCTGTGATACAACGTTCGACTCTCCGTTTTATAGTAGAATCTCGGTGCTCTTCGTCGGATTGAATCCCTCTCTTTCACATCTTCTGGTAAGATTCCATGCAAGATGTAATCGATGATAGGAAAATGCCAATCTCGGGGTTCAAACTCGACTTGAGTTGAATATACCTCCTTAACATCCTCTTCTTTGTCATCTTCATTATAGATTGACATTAGGAGTTGGTGAGTCCTTACCATAACAAACTGTTCTGTTTCAGGGGGTTGCGCTAGGGATACGGTCAATGCTGCTAATGCATCTGCGTAAGCATTTTGCAACCGTGGAATGTGTTCGATGAAGAATCCTTCGAATGATTCTGCCATCTCTACGGCCATCTTATGATATGGTATTAAGTCCTGACTTCGGACCTCATACTCCCCTTGAACTTGATTAACTATTAGTTGAGAATCACCGAAAGCTTCGAGATACTCAACCCCCAGTTCTTTAGCGAAATTGAGTCCTATGAGTAGCGCATTATACTCGGCTACATTATTTGAGCATGGCTCGGTCAACGAGTAGGCTCGAGGCATCACATGTTTTCCCGGGGAAACTAAGACAACTCTAACTCCAGAAGAAATCTTAGAACATCCAGGAGCACTTGCTACATTAGCTGCTCGAGAAGCGCCATCGAAGTACAAACGCCACACTTGTTGGTGCGAAGTTGCGTTGACTTCATGGGTTTCATCTGGCAGATCGTCATATATCTCAGTAGTATCCGTAGTTGGGTTAGCTGCCAGGAGGTCACAAATGGCTTGTCCTTTTACCGACTTCTGTTATTTAAAGTGTAAGTCATATTGGGACAAGAGCAAGGCCCATTTTGCTAACCGCCAATTCATAAAAGCCGGCTGTGTCATGAACACTCGGACTGGGTTAACTTTGGAGATAACATAAATAGTCTGTCCAACTAGGTAATGCTGCATCTTCTGAATTGCGAACACCAAGGCGAGGCATTCCCTTTCAATCATAGGATACCGGGATTCGACACCTACCAAGGTCCGGCTTAGATAATATACTGCTTGTTTATGACCATTATCGTCATCTTATGCAATCAGTGCACTTAATGAGTGGCTCGTCGCCTTGACATAAATCAAGAACGGTTTGCTCGATTTTGGTGCAACGAGTACAGGAGGTTTTGAGAGATATTCTTTAATACTCTCGAATGCCTTTTGACAAGCGTCGTCCCATACGAATGATACGCCCTTCTTTGTGAGTTTGGAGAATGGTTGACATTTTCCTGAGAGGTTCGAGATGAACCAATGGATATAAGCCAACCGCCCTTGCAATCCTCTGAGCTCCTTGAGATTTCTCGGAGGTTGCAATTCGTTAATTGCCTTTACTTTATCAGGGTCGATGCGAATACCTTTGGTGGTAATGACGAATCCAAGGAATTTGCCGCTGGACATTCCGAGGAAAGACTTGGTAGGATTCATTTTCAATTGATGGGTCCGCATCAGATCGAACATCGTCTTCAAGTCTTTGATGTGATCATTCTTATCACGACTTTTTATGACTAGATCGTCCACGTAGCATTCGACAGTCTTCCGGAGATGTTCCTAAAAAATCTTTGACATAGCTCTCTGATACGTGGCACCTGCATTTTTTAAGCCGAAGGGCATGACTATGTAGCAAAAAACGCCGAGGGGTGTTCTAAACACGGTATGCTTTTCATCATCCGGATGCATCTTTATTTGATTATAACCAGAAAACCCGTCCATGAAGGACATTCTTTCGAACCCACACGTATTGTCGATGATGACATCTGTGATGGGAAGAGGGAAATCATCTTTTGGGCAGGCAATGTTGAGGTCTCTAAAGTCGATACAAACCCTGATTTTCCCATTCTTCTTAAGGACCGGCACAATATTGGCAAGCCATTCGGGATGTTGCTCTTCCCTGACGAAGCCCGAGTTAACAAGCTTTTTAATTTTGGACTCGATTGCCTCCATCATTTGTGGACGAAACCGTCTTTGTTGTTGTTTGACAGGTTTGACATCCGGCTTAATATTAAGACGATGTGCTGCTACATTTGGATCGAGCCCTGGCATATCTTCATAATTCCAGGCAAACACATCGATGTACTCCCTGATAAGAGAGATTAACTCTTCTTTCTCATCCGGCGGGAGGCTATCTCTAATGAATATTGGCTTTGGATTATCCTCGTTACCCATATTCACCTGGACTACTTGATCTTCGGTGGGGGGCTTTCTTTGTTCAAACCTATCACCGTACTGCATATTCAAGTGATGAACCCAAGGATCTTCCCAAGTTGGTATTTGATCGTCTTCCTCTATTGTCGCCGGGTCAACCGTAGCCATGTTCGACATTAGCTTGTTGAACATTTCTCCAAGACTAGCGTCGGAATCCCAAGCTGAAGAATCTGAAGAATATCCGTTTTTACCTTTGTTAGCAATTTGATCAATGACTTGCCAGCAACACTCATCGTCAGATGAGGAGACATAGCCTAGACCTCTTCTGTGGCGATAATAATCATCGGGTTTTCCTTTTGGTACATAGGCCATTCGAGGTGGAACTCGCGGACCTCGACCAAAGCAAAGACCTTCTCCAAGCGTGAAGTCATATCCATACTTTTCCATAAGATTACGTGCTTTTGTGTTATATCTAAATAGATGAGGGGTAGATTTATCATCATTGTCTTCTTCTTCCAAGAAGTGGTCTGGTATCGGAGATTCTCTTCCTTTATCGTAGATAACTTCCTTTTCACCCCCTGTCTTTACAGGGATGGCAAGTGTCGTTCCACATGGATCCTGTACCTACTTTTTTGTCATGCAAAATGATTGAAGTGGCATATACAAGTCAGGGTTATCATACAACACCTTTGTGATATTATCAAGACACGACGAGTACTCTAAATCATCATTTATTGATATTTCTTCGGCAAGTTGCCAGTTACAACTATTTTTTGATGATTCTTCATCGTCAAGATTGATTACAATGGGTATAATGTCATTAAGTAAAAAACCACCATCATAATTAAACTCAGCTTCAGTATCAGCTTCATCCCCGTTGTCCGTTCCTTGGGCCGATGGTTCAGTATCAGATTCGGCACCGTAAAGAAAGGAGTCAGTAAAATAGTTTTCCAACCCCTTAAACGGTTGCTTATCCACGACTACCGTCTTGACTTCGTTATTGGCATCCACATATTTGAGACACTGATGAAGAGTTGATGGGACTATAAGATTACCGTGGATCTAGGGTCGACCCAACAGTAGGTTATAGGATGTCTCTGCGTCAATCACGTAACATGTGACTTCCGACTTCAAATCCCCGATCTGGCACTTCACTCGAATTTTTCCTAATGGTCTGGACCCACTGGTGTTGAATCCGTAGATCGTAGTGCCTGTGGAGGCTACATCGAAGAGTGTCCTGATCGACACTTCGGCGTCATCATCGAAGAAATAAGCGAGGAACATGCTTTCCAAGTGCTCCCAGCTGTTGATGCTTCCGGGCTTGAGGCGGCGGTACCAATCGAAGGTGGGCCCGCGAAGGGTGCCAAGCGGAACCCGGATCGACTTGGATCCGGTTGACAACGCTGGAGCCAATGTGCCCGGTGAAGTACAAGGGTCGGTCATGCTTCGAATTCTTCATTTGCATGTCTTCTTTAGTGAAGGAGATGCAGGAAAAATAGTGCGCTGCGAGATTGCAGTGTTGGACTAGCAGCTCTGGTTCTTCAAGAGACGGCTTGACCCGAGTCAGGAAAACTTCTGAATTGGCCAAGGCTTATTGTAACGCTTCCCTTGTGTCCTTTGAAAGACGTAACAGCTCATACAAGGTTATTCTAGCCGGTATATTAGCTAACTGCATCATAATATCGAAATGGGGTGGAGAGCTTGAATTTCCCGGTTTGTCTCTCCTAATCGGATAATTGAATCGAGACTGCTTTGGGTTTTGACCCTCTTGGCATAAGGGTTCTTTCCCTTTTTGCTTTTGTTGGGTCTTTTCCGCAACTAAGGGTATCGGGGGAGTTGTGACAACTCCCATTTCTGCTAATGTCTTAGAGGGAGCGGTTTTAGTTACCCCTTGCTTAGCTAATTGTTCGGAAGCATCTGGATACTTGAAATGATATTCATTCCCGCTCTGTGTTACAAAGGCTTCCTGTTCATCTTCAGAAAGTGGGAAAGCAGGAATTCTGTCGTCATCTTCTCCTGGAATAGCAGAGGCTCTACAACAAGACTTACCTTTTCCTTTTGACCTTTTCTTGGAAGAGGATCCGGTCCATTGTTCATCTCCAATTAGATCGGGGTGAACCCAAAGAATCTCGCCATTTGGGGCTGTGTGTGGCACAAGTCCTTTCTGACGTTGTTTGTGAGGATTACCGTTCACGGTCTTCACTGTCGCGTTTATCACCGGCTTAGGCTGAAACCAGTTCAAGGGAACGGATCCGAAACTGATCGACACTGCATTCGCGCCCACCTTCTTCTCCTTAGGTTGCTTCATAGTGATGACCCCGACATCGATTAAAGCTTGGATCTTGTCCTTAAGGGCGTAGCACGTCTTGGTAGGATAATGCACCGCTCTATGGAACACGCAGTACTTTGGATCATTAACTCTTTTAGCATCTTCCTGATCCTGGATCGGAGGCAACTTTATCTTGTTGTTCTCTATAAGGTATTTGAAAATACCGGGAACTTCATCCTCTTTGAATGAGTAGACCTTCGGGAATTTTGGTTCTGAAGTCTTCTGTTTCTGAGGCTGTTGTTGCCACCTTGACTATTGAGGCGCCTTCTGTTGCTGTTGCGGTTGTGCTTGCACTTCGAATGTTTGGTTCGCATCCACTGCATTCACTTGTGCCTTCCTTTTACCCTTAGGGACAAAATTTTGTTGTGGAGTATTATTTGCCGTTTGACCCATTTCTGTCTTTTTCCTTTTAAGGAATCGTTCGGCTCGTTCTCCTCGCACTTTCAAATCTTTCCAAGTCTTTGGCGGTGTCATTCTCATAGCTTCGAGGATGTCTAATGAAAGATTGTTATGACAAGTCTCGAGAATAAAATCCTCGCTAACCGGATCTCGACAATTCATTACTTTATTCTAGAATCTTTTCACGAAGTTCTCCACTAACTCTCCGTTCTTCTGTTTCTCATCGATCAACGTTCCGATTGAAACTTCGGTGTCGTCATCGAAGAAATTTGTAAGGAACATATCTTCCATGTCATCCCAACTATTAATACTTCCTGGCTTGAGACGATGATACCAATCGAAGGCTGCTCCGCGAAGAGTGCCAACGAATGACCGCACCATCAAGGGCTCGTTGTCGGAGATTATTCCCAAATGAGACTTAAAGTATATTAAGTGCTGAGTAGGAGAACCCTTTCCGTCGAACGGTATGAAATTGATCAAATTGAACTTGGCCGGGTACGGGATTGATTCCCATTGTCGCTTCGAGGATGTCTAGTGAAAGATTGTTATGACAAGTCTCGAGAATAAAATCCTCACTAACCGGATCTCGACAATTCATTACTTTATTCTAGAATCTTTTCACGAAGTTCTCCACTAACTCTCCGTTCTTCTGTTTCTCATCGATCAACGTTCTGATTGAAACTTCGGTGTCGTCATCGAAGAAATTTGTAAGGAACATATCTTCCATGTCGTCCCAACTATTAATACTTCCTGGCTTGAGACGACGATACCAATCGAAGGCTGCTCTGCGAAGAGTGCCAACGAATGACCGCACCATCAAGGGCTCGTTGCCGGAGATTATTCCCAAATGAGACTTAAAGTATATTAAGTGCTGAGTAGGAGAACCCTTTCCGTCGAACGGTATGAAATTGATCAAATTGAACTTGGCCGGGTACGGGATTGATTCCCATTGTCTCGGGTATGGACATGGTATTCCGGACTTCTTTATCTCCTGAGCACTCATCAACGCATTGATCTTGCTCTCCAACTCCCTCATTTTCTTATCCTCGCTCGTATCTTTCTTCGAACGATTCTGGGGAGAAGTGATATGGTCATCCTTTGTATTATTATCATCTGAGGGTCCACCCCCAGCATTGTTATCAACGGGTGGGGTTTCCATATTGACATTCTCATTCGCCTCTCAATCACTATCCGCCTGGTTGGGATTATTACGGTGGCTGGAGTCTCCCTGTTGATTCGTCAGTGCCGCGATTTTCTAGTCATGCATCTCCCTCATTTGCTGCATAGCCATTTCCATTTCAAATTTAAAACTGTCTTTTTGCTTGGCTAAAGCGTCCTCAAGAATCTTAGTCACTTGCTTGGCGCTAATCATGAGTGATTCGTAGGGTTGTCCTACACTTGATGCGGTGTCATCGGAAGCCATAGCTGAGCAAGCATCCGAGCAAACATCCGAGCAAGCATCCAAGGTTTCATCATCTGAAGGAAGTCCCTTCTGCATTCTTTGGTAATCCCTTCATCTACTGGTCCCCGATCGTAATCGAGTTATATGCTGGGACACTGTGGCAAACTGATCCGGACTAAAGTGTCGCGTTGACTTCCCTCTCCAGGTCATATTGACGGATACTTCTGGAAATTCATCATCTTGAAGGGCAGGTTTCCTCCTACGGAAATGCCTTGGTTTAGCCTCGGACGTTCTGGTGGAGATTCTCTCAAACACTGAAACTCTTCGTGGGGCTTTAGAACAGCAGTATTCTGATAATACCGCCTTGATTATATTAGCACACGGACAGTGAGAATCCGTGTCTCGAGAGTTTCTTTTTCGGGACTTATTCGTACCCCCAGTCCTATAGTACAACTCGTCAGTTTGATGACTGGAGCAACCCGTAGGGTGTCGGCACGACTTCCTAGGTATAACATCATTATCGGATGTATATGTTTTCTTCTGGGGATACGACGCCTTATTGGCGCCTCCAAGAGTCACTCATTCAAATTTACGCTTTCGTGAGCGTGAAACTCTAACGGGCTCTTGAACTTCAACCCGCAATCTGATGCGGTCGGTAACAGGGGCCTTTCCTTTATTATTATTCTTAGGGGGATTGGTACGACCCCCAGCCTGAATTGTTGTTTAGGAATCTTTCAATGGTCCCAATCACTCCTTCACGGGTGCTTTACCTTGATCTTCAGGTAGAGGACTGAGGCGATCTCTCAAAGGAACTCTGGATTTGGTGAGATCCACGCTACCACATGGCTCCGTCGGAGGTGCGGGGACAGGGGAAACGAGATCTGGAGTTGGAGAAGGCCGGATGGTAACTTCATTCACTTTTGCTTTAAGCACTGGTTTTGCCTTCGACACCCACACTTGTTTGCGCTTGGGCGATTTCTTAACTGTTTCTTCCTTCTGCATCTCTTTCGCTTTCTACAAAAGGACTCGGGCATGCGCGAGCAATGCGCGACGCTTCTTGATTCGCTCCTCGAGGGTAGAGCGGGTCCTCTTGATGCGAACCCATTCATTCGTCTCCACCTTAGAGGAGGGGTTGATGGCTCGCCATTGCTGTTCTTGGCACTACCTAAATTTCAGATCCACATTATAGCGGATCCCGTCCATTTGCTCCAAAGCCTTGGCCAGCTGACGTGCAAGGCGTTGACGCCGTCTTTGGCGCGCCCTCTTTGACAAAGTTGAGGCGCCTTCAGTAGTTATCTTCACGACGGAGGGGAGGTCCGGATTTGTAGCTTCGACCACGTTGGACGTCGCAGGGGCGTCGCGGGGCATGAGTGCGGCGGCGACGAAGGGGCGACGAAGGGATCTCCGATCTTCAAACCTGAAGTCCCGTGAGTGTTTCTTGAAGAGGAAGCCTTCCTGTGCCTGCTAGGAGAGGCAGATTTGGAAGAGGAGGAAGTGAGGTACTCTTCAAACTTTTGCTGATCGAATTCGTATTCGATTTCTTCATTCACCCGGATCTTGATTACCGGTTGCGTCACGACAGCCTCGGCAGCGAGGCTGTTGGCTCCCACTATGGTCGACAGTTTGTTTTCGCTGAAAGTTACCTTCATTATTGAATTCATTATAATTTTAATTGTTTACAAAGAATTCTAATACTCAACAAAAGAAAGAAATAAAGGGTTACAACTCTCTCGAAAATAACACAAGATCCGTTCGTCGTCTCTTGCTTGCGTGGGTTTTTGGTCAGTGACGGGGATGTCGACATCCGTGGACTACCTAACAATCAGATAAGATCCAATACTCTGTCGATTCGCGAAGGAATCTAGAAGCAGAAGTGTTTATCTCGATAACTGCGAGATAATTGCTCTTCTTAAGATTACCGCAACGGGATAATCCTAAGGAACGGACACGGGTAATGTAGATCTGAATAACCTTTCTCTCCTGTATTGAAGAACTCGATCAATCTTCAATCCGGTAGGGCTTCGTCAATTCTCTAAAATTCCAGAGCCCAAAAAAAATGAAGTCCTGGGGCTATATTTATAGGCTCCAGGAAGTTCGGACGGTTAAAACCGCATAACAACCAATTTTTAAGGCTGGAGACACCCTTGGGTGTCTCAGTGAGGCCGAGACACCCTTGGGTATCTCGGCTTTGGCCGAGACACCTTGGGGTGTCTCGGTTGGGCCGAGACATCTCGGGGTGTCTCAACTCAAGCTAAGACGCTTCGTTTTGCACACTTGTCTATTTCCGCCAAAACTTCTTCATCTGAACTCGGATTTGAGTGATTCAAAGTGCGTTGGAAATCCATTGAGGAGTTCTATAAGGTATAATGATTATATCATTGTGGATTAAGCTGGGATATGAGTGGTGTTTCGCCCTTTGTAAGCGATGCGGGGCTCCCGATCAGTTCGTATCTTCGTTATTCTGAAACTCCGTTACTTCACGTAGTTCGTCGATTCACTTTAAGCATTCGCCGACGTCAATCAAGCTTCTATGACTTGGATAGTGACGTTCATCATCTTTTCTTAGCTTTGAGCTGCTCGTGGAGACCTATAGGCAATTTTCAACGCCTATAGTTATTGAATTGCTCAAATATAGTGCAACTCTTAATGTGCAAGTTGCAGAGGTTATCTTAGAAAATGCTCTTGGGAATGCTAGTTATACTTCACCGATGGTTCAAAATCAGATTATGGAAATTATGGGTGACTTGGTGAGGAAAAATATTTGTGAAGAAATTGGTGACTTTAGGTTTTGTATTTTAGTTGATGAATCTCGAGATGAATCCAATTATGAGCAAATGGCTATCGTGTTAAGATTTGTTGATACAGATGTTTTATTGGAGAGAGGTTTTTTTATGTAATAGGGGTTGAAGACACTACCGTACAAACTCTCAAAAAGATGTGTTCACTTATACTTGAATGGATTGCTTGTACAAAATATAAGAGGATAAGGTTATGATGGGTCTAGCAATATGTGAGGTGCATGGAGTGGGTTACAAAGTTTATTTTTGCAAGAATGTCCATATGCATACTATGTTCATTGCTTTGCCCACCGCTTACAACTTGCATTAGTTGCAGCATCAGGCTAATTATCTAGCATTTAGTTATTCTTTCAGATATTGAATTGCATTGTGAATTTGGTTCATGTTTCTCCTAAGCGGAATCAACAACTAAGAGTTGCACAAAGGGAAGAAGTTGAAAATTTGATGGAAAGAGGTGAATTACAAACAAGTACTGAAGGTAATCAGCAGACTACTTTGAGACGACCTGCTTCTACCCGTTGGGGCTCACATTATTCTTCTGCTTGTAGTTTGCTTGGTTTGTATAAACCCGTGTGGAAAGTTCTTGATATTATAAAGGCATATGAGTTGACTAGAAAAATCCGTGCAGAAGCTAGTGGTGGGTTTACTACAATGGGTTCATTTGACTTTGTTTTTAACTTACATTTAATGGTTGAAATAATAGGAGTAACATAAGTACTTTGTTAATCACTGCAAAGTAAAGATCAAGATATTGTAACTGGTATGGATTCTATCTCTATCATAAAATCTCTTTTCTGTGAGTTAAAAAATGATCACAAATGGCAAAATTTTCTACAGTTTGTATTATCCTTTTGTAGGAAACATGAAATTGATATACCCAATATGAGTTCTCGTTATGTGAAGGGCACAGGTTGTTCTTGTCAACAGAGTGATGAAATTACAATTGAGCATCATTATTACTTTGATATATTATATGAAGTTGTTAACACACAAGTGATGGAGTTAAGTGAAAGATTCTCCGATAGAGCATTAGAACTTGTAAGTCTTAGCTCTGCTTTGGATCCAAAAGATTCTTTCAAATCATTTAAAGTTGATGACCTTTGCATGCTTGCGAAGAAATATTATCCCCAAGATTTAGTGAAATGGAGATAATTATCAGCTGAGACATCAATTGCAACATTATGAGCATGATATGCGGTGTGATCTTGATTTTCAAAATATTACTACACTCTCAGGATTATGCCAAAAGTTGGTAAGTAAAGAAAAATTCAAAAGGTATCCTCTTATTGATAGGTTGATCCGGCTCGTGTTGACTCTTCCTATTTCAACTTCAAGCACAGAAAGAGCATTTTCGGTAATGAAACTCATAAAAACATCATTGCGCAACAAGATGGGAGATGAATTGCTTGTTAATAACATGATACTTTATATTAAAAAAGAAATTACTTTCAGCATCGACATAGAAGAAATGGTAGAGGAGTTTGATTCACGACATACTCGTAGAGCTCGACTTAGATAGATACTTTTGTTCCTTGTGTATCTCATATCTTGAATGTATATGATACAACTATGTCTTTTTTATCAATATCTAATCAAAGCACTCTTAGTTTGTTTATTTTATTTTATTTTTTCTTTGTTATTTTTTTCCCACGGCAAAAAAAAAATCCTGGCTACGCCACTGCATGCAAAATAAGGATCTTTCCATCATTATGAAGAAAAGTAGTTGAAGAAGCAAAGAAAATTTATGAAAGAGAATTATATGGCCATGAGAAAGTAGTTGAAGAAGTAAAGAGGATTTATGAACAGAATTTAGTGGCTGAGAGAGAGAGAGAGAGAGAGAGAGAGAGAGAGAGAGAGAGAGAGAGAGAGAGAGAGAGAGAGAGAGAGAGAGAGAGAGAGGTAGAAGATGGTTGTAAGGATTAAATTGGAGGGAACTAGGTCTTCTTCCCTCCAAAACCTCTTTCTAATCATCATTAAATGAGCATATAGTGAGGGACCTCATCTTCTCCAATGACCCCCACCCCTCCGCCCCCCCTAAACAAACTGTGGAGGTTATTTTGGTCTAATCATATTTTTAAAGTACATATGATGGTTTAATTTGAATTGGAGGGACCTTAACGCATATGGCATTTACTTAGGTGGTTTATGGAGTTTTGAAAAAGTTTTGGGGGTGGGAGGAATAAATTTTGTTATTTGGGAGCTAAAAGTAATTTTCCCTTGATTCTTTTAAGTAAATTTGAAGCACCTACTATAGAGTCTAGGAGAAAGAATCGCAACAGAGAGTGATCGTGTAGTGGCTACCGTAAGAACTAAGATAGGAAAGAATTTCCTAAATGTTACCTTGAATTATTGCATGCCCGGAATAATTGGATTCTTATCTTCGGGATGAAACAAGAAAACTCGTATACCACATCCTCATAAGTAACCCAACAATAATCATCACTAACGTGCATATTCTAATCCAACACTATAACACTCAAGAGAAATATTATCTCCATCACACAGTCAAAGATAAACCAATTGACCCCCCATCCCACCCTTTTTTTTTGGCAAAAAATTCTAGTAGATCTAATAGAAAAAGCGATCTTATGTGTAAAAGTAAAGAAGACATGATATTATATTCACCACATAGTAGATCTAATAGAAAAAGCGATCTTATGTGTAAAAGTAAAGAAGACATGATATTATATTCACCACATAAGCTATGAAATCAACTAATCCCACTTTAAAAGAGTTCAGACATTTCACCATACAATTGGTTCACAAACGTAATTACTTTATCCTTATTCAAAGAAACGGTAAATTAGAAAATAATTATATGAAGCCTTCAAATTTGTAACAACATCGAACAAACAATACCGAGAGAGATCAGGAACTCTAGAGAGAGAGAGAGAGGAGTGTACCTAGACCAGAGAGAGAAAGGGTTCACTTGTAGAATTTTGGGCGTGAGAGGAGAGAAAATTGGCGATGAGAGCGAGAATCCATAGTAAGAGAGAATTTGGGGAGGGGGACAATGAAAGAGAAGAGCTTCTTCTTTCTGCAAGTTTTTGCTTCTTTCTGGTGGTAGGACTTTTGGGGAATTTTTCCTTCACTAGGATCGATTTATAAGGATCATATTAGGGAGCCGCTTGAAATCCCAAACCCATTTAGCATATCCTCAGAACCAAATCCAAAATTGTTCCGAAACTTACAATTCTTGGGTTCTTTGTTTGATTTTCATTCATGAGGTACACAAATTAATTTGGATCTTTTGCAATGATATTCAGAAGTGCAAAATTGTAGGCGTCTAAAATTGCCTATGAGAGCCCGCACGAAACTCGAAGCAATGAATTGGCGAGACAAGAAGACTCACCTAAGCAGCTCGTGCACGCCGGTCAACGCGCGTACGTCAAATCAGCTCGTGCGTGTCGGTCAACGCGCGTACTTCAAATCATCTCGTGCACATCAACCAGCTCGTGCGCGTCAGTAAACGCACGCACGCCAATTAGTCCGCACGCATCGATCAACACGCGTATATTAACTAAAGCGCGTTCGACGATCGGTCTTGCGGCGAAGCATACAAGTCAACAAATCGGCCAAACACGCGAAAAGAGAAAATCTCAGAAGAAAGGAAACATAAAAGAATGAGTCGGCAAAACTGCGCGAGCACAGGACAAAATAAACCGACCCGCGCAAACGCGGGATGGATCAATCCGACCTGCACAAGTGCAAGTCGGATCAATCCGACCTGTACAAGTGCAGGTCGGATCTGATCCGACCTGCACAAGTGCAGGTCGGATCTGATCCGACCCGCACTAGTGTAGGTCGGATCAATCCGACCCGCACAAGTGCAGGTCGGATCTTATCCGACCCGTACAAGTGTGGGTCGGATCTGATCCGACCCGCACAAGTGTGGGTCGGATCTGATCCGACCTGCGCAAGCGCAGGTCGGATCAATCCGACCCGCGCCGCGCAGTCCTGATCCCGAAACACGTTTTGACGGTTTTGATGCTGTTTTCGCAGGTTTTATCTGTTCTAGGGGTTTCTAACTAACTTGATATCATCCCCAAACGATGTTAGGCTGTTGTTAACTGAAGATAAAGCCAAATCATTTGTTCTCATCCAAAATAACCGCATCCGGGGCCTATAAATACGAGCCAAAGGCCTCCATTTTCGAGATCTGGAATTTTACCAAGAGGACGAGGTGCTACTGGATTGGAGAGTCAAGGAGCACGAAATTTCAGCGAAGGCGAACGAGATCCCGGCGAACTTCGGCACAAAGGAGAAGCCCCTTCGAAGGATCTGAAGCCCGTACATCCGTCCCTTGAGATTAAGCTTTGTCTTAATCTCGAGAAGAGCCCTGATTTCACTTTGTCGATTTCAGCGCTTCAAGCAAATACCCCCTTGGTGAGGTAGAAGCTCTGCCTAATTTTCCATCAACCGGATCTGGTTCGCGGTCGTCCACGGATTAACCCCGGCACCGACAAAGAACCCACGCAAGCAAGAACCGATAAACGGATCTTGTGTTTATTTTCAAGAAAGTTATAATCTTTTATTCTTTTGTTATTTGAATTCATTTGTAACGCTTAAAGTTTAATGAAATCAATGACTAAGGTAACTTTCGACGGAAACAAACTGGCGACCACAGTGGGAGCCGACAGCCTTTCTGCGAAGGCTGACGTGTCGCAACCTCGGATCTTGATCCCGGTTGAAACGGAGGTCGAATATGAGTTCGACCAGCAGAAGTACGAGGAATACTTGTGTAGGCATCAAAAATTGCCTATAGGTCTCCATGAACGGCTCAGTGTTAAGGAATGACGATGAACGTCACTATCCGGTTCACAGAAGCTTGATTGACGTCGACAAACGCTTGAAGTGAATCGACGAACTACGTGAAGCATCGGAGTTTCAGAATAACGAGGATACGAATTGATCGAGAGCCCCGCGTCGCCTACAAAAGGCGCTACGCCCCTCATGTCCAAGTTGATTCCACAGATGATCTAATCATTGGACCTTATAGAACTCCTCGTCGGCTTTCCAACACACTTTGAATCACTCAAATCCGAGTTCGTACGAAGAATTTACAGCGGAAGTGGACAAATAGGCATAACGGAGTGTCTCGGACCAACGAGACACCCTAAGGTATCTCGGCTAAGGCCGAGACACCCTTGGGTGTCTCGGCCAAAGACGAGACACCCTAGGGTGTCCGCGCCCAGTTTGAGACACCCTAGGGTGTCCGCGCCAAGTTTGAGACACCCTAGGGTGTCCGCGCCCAGTTTGAGACACCCTAGGGTGTCCGCGCCTAGTTTGAGACACCCTAGGGTGTCCGTGCCAAGTTTGAGACACCCTAGGGTGTCCGCACCAAGTTTGAGACACCCTAGGGTGTCCGCGCCCAGTTTGAGACACCCTAGGGTGTCCGCACCAAGTTTGAGACACCCTAGGGTGTCCGCGCCCAGTTTGAGACACCCTAGGGTGTCCGCGCCTAGTTTGAGACACCCTAGGGTGTCCGCGCCAAGTTTGAGACACCCTAGGGTGTCCGCACCAAGTTTGAGACACCCTAGGGTGTCCGCACCAAATTTGAGACACCCTGGGGTGTCTCCAAGGTAGATTTGAGCCTTTAAGTGTTTTTAACCGCTCCGTTATCCCCTCAAGCCTATAAATACAAGCCTTAGGCCTCATTTTTTCAGATCTGGAATTTTGGAGAATAGGCGAAGCCCTGTCGGATCAAACACTGAAGGTGCACGAATTTCAGAGAGGAGGAGGAGTAGAGATCTGATCAAGTTCGTCAGCATAAAGAAGAAGAGCTCGTCAGATCTGCATCACCCGCATCCGATCCTTAGGATTATCCCGTTGTGGTAATTCTAAGAAGAGCAATTATCTCGCTTCGCCGAGATAAGCGCTACAGTTTCTCGATCCCTTCGCGGATAGACGAAGCTCTGCCCAATTCTTCAGCAATCAGATCTGATTGACGGTGGTCCACGGATAAACCCCGGCATAGGCAAAGATCCCACGCAAGCAGAAGACCGATAAACGATCTCTGTGTTTGTTTGATAAAATTGTAAACTTTTTATTTTCATTGTGTAAGGAGATCTTATAAAAATATCAACTTTTTATTTCATTCGAGTTTATTATAACAACTAAAGTTGTAGTAGATTCGATAGCAATGAAAACATCAACTTTCACCGCAAACAAACTGGCGACCACAGTGGGAGCCAACAGCCTCGCTACCGAGGTTATCGTGCTGCAGCTGACGATCAAGATCCCCATGGCTGAAGAGGTCGAATACGAGTTCGACCAGCAGAAGTTCGAGGAGTATGTCTCCTCCTCCTCCTCCAGATCCGCCTCTCCAAACAGGCACAGGAAGACTTCATCTTCCAAGAGTGCTCGCGGGCCCTCCGGATCGAAGATCCAAGATCCCCTCGCCGCCGTTGCACTTACTCCCCGCGACGCTCCAATGGCGTCTAACGTGGTCGAAGCAGATCCAGATCTCCCTTCCGCCACGAAGTCAACTGCTGAAGGTGTTCCAACCTTGTCAAAGAGGGCACGCCAAAGACGGCGTCAACGCCTTGCGCGACAACTGGCCAAGGCCGCAGAATCGATGGATGGGATCCGCTACAATGAGGATCTAAAGTCCAGACAGCGCCAGGAGCAACAACGGTGAACAACCAACTCCTCCTCCAAGACAGAGACGAACGAATGGGTTCGTGTCAAGAGGACTCACTCAACCCTCGAAGAGCGAATCAAGAAACGCCGCGCATTGCTTGCGCATGCCCGAGTCCTTTTGCAGAAAGCGGAAGAGATGCAGAAAGAAGAGACGGTCAAGAAGCCGTCAAAACACAAGCAAGTGTGGGTGCCAAAGGCGAAGCCGGCACCTAAGACAAAAGGGGACGGAGGTATCGTCCAGCCTTCTTCAAATCCAAATCCCGTTTCCCCTGCTCCCGCACCTCCGGCGGAGCCAGGTAAGAACGTTGATTCTTCAAGATCCAGGGTTCCTTTGAAAGGTCGCATCGGTCCTTTACCAGAAGATCGAGGCAAAACACCTATCAAGGAGCGATTGGGACCATTAAAAGGTCCCCAAACAACGAACCAGACTGGGGGTTATGCTAATCCCCCTAAGAAAAATAACAGAGGGAAAGCCCCTGTTACCGACCGCATTGGATTGCGGATCGAAGTTCAAGAGCCCGTTAAGTTTTCACGCTCGCAAAAGCATAGACTTGAACGAGCGACTTTTGAAAACGCTAATAAAGTGTCGTATCCCCAGAGGGAAGCACATTCATCTGATGATGATGGTGTTATACCTGGGAAGTCATGCCAACACTCTATGAGTTGCTCCAGTTATCAAACTGACGAGTTGTACTATAGAGCTGGGCGTATGGATAAGTCTCGGAAGAGAGACACCAGAGACACGGATTCTCACTGTCTGTGTGCCAACATAATCAAGGCGGTGCTGTCAGAATGCTGCTGCACTAAAGCCCCAAGGAGAGTTTCGGTGTTCGAGAGAATTTCCACCAGAACGTCCGAGACCAAGCCAAAGCGTTTCCGTAGGAAGAAGCCTGTTCGCCAAGAGGACGAATTCCTAGAAGTGTCTGCTAATATGACCGGCAGAGGCAAATCGACACGACGTTTTAGCCCAGATCAGTTTGCCGAAATGTCCCAGCGTATGACTCGATTGCGATCAGGGGCCAATAGGCGAAGGAATTACCAAAGGATGCAAAAAGGACTTCCTTTGGAAGAGGAGGTGTCAGATGATGGTTCAGATTCCTACTCGGCTATAGCGTCCGACGGCACGACATCTAGTGCAGGACAACCCTACGAGTCACTTATGATCAGCGCCGAACAAGTAACCAAGATGCTTGAAGATGCATTGACTAAGCAGAAAGAGGCATTCAAGTTCGAGATGGAGATGGCTATGCAGCAGATGAGAGAGATGCATGACCAGCAAATCGCGGCACTGACAACTCACCAAGAAGACTCGGGTGAAAGCTTGAAGATCAAGAACCTCGAGAGCAAAATCAATACGTTGATTTCCGCTCAATAGATGAAGAAAACAGGCATTCCTTGTCCATACCCAAGAGAGTGGGAGTCGATCCCATATCCGGCGAAGTTCAGTCTAATTAATTTCACGTCGTTTGATGGGAAGGGTTTACCCACGCAGCATTTGATTTACTTCAAATCGCACCTGGGTGTTATCTCTGGTAATGAGCCTCTGATGGTACGGTCTTTCGTTGGCACTCTTCGCGGAGCCGCCTTCGATTGGTATCGTCGCCTCAAGCCAGGAAGCGTGAACAGCTGGGACGACATGGAGACTAAGTTCCTCGCTAACTTCTTCGACGACGACAACGAGATTTCAATTGGCACACTATTTGATGAGAAGCAGAAAAATGGTGAAACAGTTGAAAACTTCGTAAAGAGATTCTGAAACAAAGCAATGAATTGCAGGGATCCGGTCAGCGAAGACTTTATCCTCGAGACTTGTCACAATAATCTTGCATTGGACATCCTCGAAGCGATGGGAACATCACTGTCTGACACTTGGAAAGACTTGAAGGTGTGCGGTGAACAAGCCGAACGCTTCCTCCGAAGGAAGAAGGCCGAGAGGAACCGACCGACGGTTAATCCTCCGAACTCGAACTTTACCTCTCGTGGTAAAGGCAAATCACCTGCAACAGCTGTTGACGCTAACCAGACGTCGCAAAAGCAACTCCGAAAACAGCAAACGACTTCGGGTCCGAGACTCCAAAGAGAGTATTCCTTCAAGGACGAAGACGTTCCAGCCATCTTCGAATCCCTCCTTGGAAGCAACAAGATCAAGCTACCACATATCACAAATCAGGAGGAAGCTGACAATACTGCGGATCCGAAGTATTGTGCGTACCATAGGAGGATTCTTCATCCCACCAAGGATTGCTTTACTCTTAAGAATAGCATCCAAACCTTGGTTGAAGCCGGCGTTATATCGCTCAATTAAGTCAAATGAACACTCCGACAAGTATAAGAGTATAAACTGCTTCTCATTCATCTGACCGGTATAAGAGGTTAAACTGCTCCCTGATACTCCAACATGTATATGAGTCTAAACTGTTTCATTTCTTTCACGGGAAGTTCCTGGAGAATTTTTATATGTAATATTCTTAAGGATAACCCGGTCGTGTAACTGAATACAATGTCGGACCCAGTTCCACAAGGGAAGCTGGGGGTAGATTATTCATGTATCGGGAAGTTCCCGAAAGAATACCACAGGTGATATTCTTAGGGATAACCCAATCACTATAAAAGTGATAAGTAAAACATCAATATTTAAACTCTAAAGGTTGGAATATTTTCCATTATTGTTATCAAATTCACTAATTCTCATGAGTTATCTTGTTGAGACGAGATTCGATCCTTTTGACAGATTAATCTTTCCTCACAAAAATCCCCCACTGATCAAGTCAATTGACGGTGAGGCCACTAAATTTTCTGTCCGTCAATTCATGGCAATTCCCAAAGCTTGACGTGTTAAGTCCTGATTACTTAACGTCAAAACCCTTCATCGAGTAGCCAGTACAAACCAGTATTTCTACTGCTACTTGTATTCCACTCCCTGTCCGTTCGGTCAAACCTTCCTACAGTTAGGACCACAATCAAAATCCCCTCTCGATTCCTCCAATGAACGAGAGGTCCCCTTTCAATCGAGTAATCAAACCTTCCTACAGTTAGGGTCATCTCAAACTCTTGCTTGGTCAAACCTCCGACAGTTAGGACCAAAACCATAATTCACTCTCGATAAACGAGAAATTTATCTTTAGTTTGGTAATCAAACCTTCCGACAGTTAGGGTTATCCGAATCTTTTCGACTCTCGGGGTGGAGATCCCACTCCTAGTTTCATCTTTCCGGATTCTGGGGGTGGAAATCCCACCTTGAGTATTCTTTCCAACTGGAGATAGAATATAAAATTCTTCCTCTTTAGCTTTGGGAGATAGAATATAAAATTCTTCCTCTCCTATATTGGGTTCGTCTTTGCCCCAAGAGAAGACACCACTTTTTCAAACTTCTAAAATCCGTGCGTCACACGCACGGGGAATTTTATCTCAACTCCTAAATAGAGATAAGTCTACGCCTAACACGCATTGCCGGTTTAGTCTTTCACCGATTGAAAAAGACACCAAGGTCTAAACTTGGGGAATTTTATCTCAACTCCTAAATGGAGATAAGTCTACGCCTAACACGCGTTGCCGGTTTAGTCTTTCACCGATTGAAAAAGACACCAAGGTCTAAACTTGGGGAATTTTATCCCGAAGCCTAAGTAGGGATGAGTCAACACCTAACACGTGTTGCCGGGTAGCCTATTCCCGTAATAATGGCGAAGTCTATGTATTCTTCCTCTCCCATTTTCCAGTCTGTCTTTGTTCTTAGAAAAGACACAATTTTCAACTTCCAATCCGTTCCAGTCTGTCTTTGTTCTTAGAAAAGACACAATTTTCAACTTCCAATCCGGGCACTTTGTGCACGGGAAATTTTATCTCAACTCCTAAATAGAGATAAGTCTACGCCTAACACGCGTTGCCGGTTTAGTCTTTCACCCTTTCACCGATTGAAAAAGACACCAAGGTCTAAACTTGGGGAATTTTATCCCAAAGCCTAAGTAGGGATGAGTCAACACCTAACACGTGTTGCCGAGTAGCCTATTCCCGTAATAATCGCGAAGTCTATGTATTCGAAGTCGTAGCATCAAGTCTAAGGGAGTTCATTCCTTTAGCACAACGTCACATTCGGAACGGATTTTAACAATCCGATTGCTAGCCCGACTCAAACGGTAGTCGGTAAAGGCATATCAAATCCGTTTATGGCTGAGGATTTGCCAAAAATCCTAAGTCAACGTCTGATACACGTTGCTGTTTAGTCTTTTCATAGGAGAAAGACGAAGTCTACGTATTCAACATCGTAGCACTAAAAGGGTTAACTCTTTTAGCTTAACGTCACATGCGGAACAGACTTAAACAATCTGCATGCTAGCCCGACTCAAACGGTAGTCGGTAAAGGCTCATCGAACCCGTTGATGGCTGAGAATTTGCCAAAAATTCTATAAGTGCGAGTCATTGACGCACCAGCTCCACTAGTTGGTCTCGTGACTTAAGCATCCAACAACTTCAAGATAAGATCCACACATGCAGATGAATCAACTTTCATAGTTGGTCCTGCAATTCCGACACTTGGGACCACCATGCTCCAATACCTTAAGAGCTTAAACTGTGCATACTCCAGTAAACGTACGAGTATAAACTGTGTCAACGTACGACGTTCGAAACCCGAGGGTCAACGCCGGTCAACGCGTTGCGATCAAAAAGTCAACGCAAATCAATATATCATGACGGAGATAGTCAGTTCAAAGTCAACTCAATGACACAAGACAAACTCAACTCACTGATGGTAGACTCGAGACTCCGACGACGGCCAGGCGATAAACGCAGCGCCAGAAGGACTTCGGCTATTTGTCAAAGCATTGAATAGACCGAAAATCGAAGGAGCCAAGAGTTGAAGCTAACTACAGGTCCTTTACACCAATCGAAGGCTGGACCAATCATATGACTGAAGGCTGAACCAATCACATCCAAAGTATTCTAGCCTCTTCTATAAAAGAAACGAGTCCGGAACGCTTTGGAGGGGGTATCTGTAGGCATCAAAAATTGCCTATAGGTCTCCATGAACGGCTCAGTGTTAAGGAATGACGATGAACATCACTATCTGGTTCACAGAAGCTTGATTGATGTCGACAAACGCTTGAAGTGAATCGACGAACTACGTGAAGCATCGGAGTTTCAGAATAACGAGGATACGAATTGATCGAGAGCCCCGCGTCGCCTACAAAAGGCGCTACGCCCCTCATGTCCAAGTTGATTCCACAGATGATCTAATCATTGAACCTTATAGAACTCCTCGTCGGCTTTCCAACGCACTTTGAATCACTCAAATCTGAGTTCGGACGAAGAATTTACAGCGGAAGCGGACAAATAGGCATAACGGAGTGTCTCGGACCAACGAGACACCCTAGGGTGTCCGCACCCAGTTTGAGACACCCTAGGGTGTCCGCACCAAGTTTGAGACACCCTAGGGTGTCTGCGCCCAGTTTGAGACACCCTAGGGTGTCCGCGCCTAGTTTGAGACACCATAGGGTGTCCGCGCCAAGTTTGAGACACCCTAAGGTGTCCGCACCAAGTTTGAGACACCCTAGGGTGTCCGCACCAAATTTGAGACACCCTGGGGTGTCTCCAAGGCAGATTTGGGCCTTTAAGTATTTTTAACCGCTCCGTTATCCCCTCAAGCCTATAAATACAAGCCTTAGGCCTCATTTTTCGGCACCGGCAAAGAACCCACGCAAGCAAGAGCCGATAAACGGATCTTGCGTTTATTTTCAAGAAAGTTGTAATCTTTTGTTCTTTTGTTATTTGAATTCATTTGTAACGCTTAAAGTTTAATGAAATCAATGACTAAGGTGACTTTCGACGGAAACAAACTGGCGACCACAGTGGGAGCCGACAGCCTTTCTGCGAAGGCTGACGTGTCGTAACCTCGGATCCCGATCCCGGTTGAAACAGAGGTCGAATATGAGTTCGACCAGCAGAAGTACGAGGAGTACTTGTCATCCTCCTCCAGATCGGCCTCTCCTCGCAGATGCAGGAAGGCCTACTACAAGAAGACCCGCTGGACTTCAACTGCAAAAGCCCAAGAAGAAGATCTTCCCGCCACCGCTGCCCCCGTGGCTCACAACGCCCCGCCGGCATCCGACGAGGCTAAAACTACAGATCTGAACCCCTTAAGAAAGGGGTCGATTGTTGATGATGTGCCCATTCTATCAAAGAGAGCACGTCAGAGGCGATGCCAACGCCTCGCACGCCAACTGGCCAAGGCCCTGGAACCAGTGGATGGAATCCGCTATGAGGCGGATCTGAAGTATAGGAGGCGCCAATCATCACAACAGAGAGTGGACATCCCCTCCTCTTTCAAACCAGCGAAGAACGAATGAGTTCGTGTCAAAAGGACCTGATCGACTCTTCAAGAGCGGATTCACAAACGCCGCGTATTGCTTGCACAAGCAAAAATTCTTATGCAAGAAGCCAAGAAATTGGAGAAAGAAGGAGTGGAAAATAAGCCACAAAGACTGCACCAAGTATGGAGGCCAAAGTCTAAGACGGCGGCCAAAAAGGTCGAAAAACGCGGGTCACTCCAATCCGACCCGCCAAAACGCGGGTCACTTCAATCCGACCCGCCAAAACACAGGTCACTTCAATCCGACCCGCCAATTTGTAGGTCACTTCAATCCGACCCACTAATTTGCAGATCACTTTAATCCGACCCGCCAAAACGCAGGTCACCCCAATCCGACCCGCCAAAACGCAGGTCACCCCAATCCGACCAAGCCGACCCGCCAAAATGCGGGTCACTCCAAGCCGACCCGCCAAAACACGGGTCACTCCAAACCGACCTTCCAGTCTGCGGGTCGTCCAAATCCGACCTTCCAACTTGCGGGTCACCCAAGTCTGACCCACAACAGATTCAAGGCAGAAGATGTCCTGCACCTATTTCTTCAACTCCATCGAGTTCCGCACTTCCGGTTGAGATCCGCGATAGTGTGGATCTGTCCTATTTTAAAATAACAGTGAAAGATCGCCTTGACCCTTCACCCAACGATCGAGGCAAAGTTCCGGTCAAAGAGCGCTTAGGCCGATTGAATGAATCTCGAGCACATTATTAGGCTGGAGGTCGTCCTCCTAAGCAGTGGAGGAGAGTGTATAATGGGAAAAGTCCTGCAAATGACCGCATAGGATTACATGTTGAAATCCAGGAGCCTGTTGAGGGCCGACATTCACAAAAACGTCGCCTCAGACATGCGACTCCTGAAAATGCCAACAAAGCGTTGAATCCCCAGAAGGAAACGTACTCGTCAGACGAAGACGTTATACCTGGGAAGTCGTGCCAACACACGATAGGTTGCTTCAGTCATGAAACTGACGAGTTGTACTATCAAGCTGGGGGTGCGAACAAATCCAGGAAAATGAGTGCCCAAAATACAGATTCTCACTGTCCATGTGCCAAAATCATCAAGGCAGTGTTGTCAGAATGTTACTGTTCCAAGACCACCCCGGAGAGAGTTTCAGTATTTGAAAGAATCTCCACCAAAAAGTCTGAATCCAGACCAAGACGTTTCCGAAAGAAGAGAGTTGTTCTCCAAGATGATGAATTTCCAAAAGTATCTGTTAACATGACCGGGAGAGGAAAGTCAACGCGATACTTTAGTCCGGATCAGTTTGCCGCAGTGTCCCAGCGTATAACTCGATTGCGATCGGGGACCAGTAGACGAAGGGATTACCAAAGAATGCAGAAGGGACTTCCTTCGGATGATGAAACCTCGGATGCTTGCTCGGATGCTTGCTCAGCGATGGCTTCCGATGACACCGCGTCAAGTGCAGGACAACCCTACGAATCACTCATGATTAGCGCTGAGCAAGTGGCTAAGATTCTTGAGGACGCTTTAACCAAGCAAAAAGACAGTTTTAAATTTGAAATGGAATTGGCCATGCAGCAAATGAGGGAGATGCACGACCAGCAAATCGTGGCACTGACAACTCATCAGGGAGAGTCTAGCTGTCGCAATAATCCGAACCAAGATGATAACGAGCAGGAAGTGGATGAGAATGTTAACATGAACACCCCTCCCGTCAACAACAATACCGTGCCCATATCCAAGAGAGTGGGAGTCAATCCCATATCCGGCGAAGTTCAACTTAATCAACTTCACACCATTTGATGGAAAGGGCTCCCCCACTCAGCATTTAATATACTTCAAGTCTCACTTGGGGATAATCTCCGGGAATGAACCTTTGATGGTACGGTCATTCGTCGGCACTCTCCGCGGAGCAGCCTTCGATTGGTATCGTCGCCTCAAGCCGGGGAGCATTAGCAGTTGGGATGACATGGAGGACATGTTTCTCACAAATTTCTTCGATGACGACAATGAGATCTCGATCGGAACATTATTTGATGAGAAGCAAAAGGACGGAGAGTTGGTGTAGAATTTCATTAAACGATTCCGGAACAAAGCCATGAATTGTAGGGATCCGATTAGTGAGGACTTCATCCTGGAGACTTGTCACAACAACCTTTCATTGGATATTCTCGAAGCCATGGGAATGGCACCGTCTAAGACCTGGGAAGATTTGAAGGTCCGAGGGGAAAAAGCCGAACGTTTCCTCAAGAGGAAAAAGGCTGAAAGAGGTCAAACGGCGGCACTAGCCCCGCAACAGAATTTTGTTCCTAAGGGTAAAGGGAAAGCGCAAGTGAATGCAGTGGATGCGAACCAAACATTCGAAGTGGAAGCGCAACCGCAGCAAGAGCAGCAGAAGGCGCCTCAGCAGTCACGGTGGCAACAACAGCCTCAGAAACAGAAGGCTTCAGAACCGAAATTCCCGAAGATCTACTCGTTCAAGGAAAATGAAGTTCCCGGTATTTTCAAGTACCTTATAGAGAATAACAAGATTAAGTTGCCTCCAGTCCAAGATCAGGAAGACGCCAAAAGGGTTAATGACCCGAAGTATTGCGCATTTCACAGAGCGTTTCACAGAGCGGTTCACCACCCTACCAAGTCGTGTTACGCTCTCAAAGATAAGATCCAAGCTTTGATTGATGTAGGAGTCATCACTATGAAGCAGCCTAAAGAGAAGAAAGTAGGTGCAAATGCAGTGTCGATCAGCTTCGGATCTGTCCCGTTGAACTGGTTTCAGCCTGAACCTGTGATGAAAGTCGCGATAAGCACCGTGAACGATGATCCTTATAAACAACGTCAGAAGGGACTTGTGCCACACACGGCTCCGAATGGCGAGATTCTCTGGGTTCACCCTGACCTGATTGAAGATGAACAATGGGTCGGATCATCATCCAAAAGGAAATCAAAAGGAAAAGGAAAGTCCTGCTACGGAGCCTCTGCTATTCCAGGAGAAGATGACGAAAGAATCCCGGCTTTCCCGCTTTCTGAAGATGAACAAGAAGTCTTTGCGACCCGGAGTGGAAATGAATATCACTTCAAGTATCCGGATGCTTCCGAGCAGTTAGCTAAGCAGGGGGTAACCAGAACCGTTCCCTCCAAGACATTAGCAGAGATGGGAATTGTCGCAACTCCTCCGACACCCGTAGTTGCAGAGAAAACCCAACAAAAGCAAAAAGGGAAAGAACCCTTATACCAAGAGGGTCAGAACCCGAAGCAGTCTCGATTCAATCTACCGATTGGGAGAGACAAACCGGGAAGTTCAAGCGCTCCACCTTATTTTGATATTATGACACAGTTAGCTAATATACCGGCTAGAATAACCCTGTATGAGCTACTGCGTCTTTCAAAGGACACAAGGGAAGCATTACAAAAAGCCTTGGCTAATTCTGAAGTTTTTCTGACTCAGGTCAAGCCGTCATCTGAAGAACCGGAGCCGCCAGTCCAACATTGCAACCTCGCGGCACACCGTTTTCCTTGTATTTCCTTCACAAAAGAAGACATGCAGACGAAGAATTCGAAGCATGACCGACCCTTGTACTTTATCGGGCACATTGGCTCCAGCGTTGTTAACCGGATCCAAGTCGATCCGGGTTCCGCTGTCAGCATCATGCCCGGGCACATTGGCTCCAGCGTTGTTAACCGGATCCAAGTCGATCCGGGTTCCGCTGTCAGCATCATGCCGCTCCGACTAATGTATAGCCTCAGAATACCGACTAGTAAGCTAGCCTCCACAGGCACTACGATCTACGGATTCAACACCAGTGGGTCCAGACCATTGGGAAAAATTCGAGTGAAATGCTAGATCGGGGATTTGAAGTCGGAAGTCACATGCTACGTGATTGACGTAGAGACCTCCTATAACTTACTGTTGGGTCGACCCTGGATCCATGGTAATCTTATAGTCCCATCAACCCTTCATCAGTGTCTCAAATACGTGGACATTAATAATGAAGTCAAGACGGTGGTCGCGGATAAGCAACCATTTAAGGGGTTGGAAAACTATTTTACCGACTCCCTTCTCTACGGTGCCGAATCCGATACTGAACCATCGGCCTAAGGAACGGACAGCGGGGATGAAGCTGATACCGAAGCTGGGTTCGATTATGATGGTGGTTTTGTACTTAATGACATTGTACCCATTGTAATCAATCTTGACGATGAAGAATCATCGGAAAGTAGTTGTAATTGGTAACTTACCGAAGAAATATCAATAAATGATGATTTAGAGTACTTGTTGTGTCCTGATAATATTATGAAAGGGCTGTATGATAATCCTGATTTATATATGCCACTTCACTCATTTTGTATGACAAAAAAACAGGTGCAGGACTCGTCCGGAATGACACTTGTCGTTCCTGCAAAGGCAGGGGGTGAAAAGGAAGTTATCTACGGTAAAGGAAGAGAATCTCCGATACCAGACCATTTCTTGGAAGAAGAAGACGATGATGATAAACCTGCCCCTCACCTATTTAGATATAACACAAAAGCACGTGGTCTCATGGAGAAGTACGGATATGACTTCACGTTCGGAGAAGGTCTTTGTTTTGGTCGAGGTCCGCGAGTTCCACCTCGAATGGCCTATGTACCAAAAGGAAAACCCGACGACTATTATCGCCACAGAAGAGGTTTAGGCTATGTTTCCTCGTCCGACGACGAATGTTGCTGGCAAGTCATTGACCAGATCGCTAATAAGGGCAAAAGTGGATATTCTTCTGATTCTTCAGCCTGGGACTCCGACACCAGTCTCGGAGAAATGTTCAAAAAACTAATGTCGAACATGGCTACGATTGATCCTGCTACAATAGAGGAAGACGATCAAATGCCAACTTGGGAGGACCCTTGGGTTCATCACCTGAATATGCAGTACGGTGATAGGTTTGAACAAAGAGAACCTCCTACCGAAGATCAAGTAGTCCAAGTAAATATGGGTGACGAGGATAACCCGAAACCAATTTTCCTTAGCGACAGCCTCCCGCCGGATGAGAAAGAAGAGTTAATCTCTCTTATCCGGGAATACATCGACGTGTTCGCCTGGAATTATGAAGATATGCCAGGGCTCGACCCGAATGTAGCAGTGCATTGTCTCAATATTAAATCGGATGTCAAACCTGTCAAACAACAACAATGACGGTTTCGTCCGTAAATTATGGAGGCAATCGAATCCGAAGTCAAAAAGCTTATCGATTCGGGTTTCGTCAGGGAGGAGCAACATCCTGAATGGCTTGCCAATATCGTCCCAGTCCTTAAGAAGAACGGGAAGATCAGAATTTGTATCGATTTTAGAGAACTGAACACTGCATGTCCAAAAGACAATTTCCCTCTTCCCATCACGGACGTTATTATTGACAACACGTGCGGATTCGAGAGAATGTCTTTTATGGATGGGTTCTCTTGTTATAATCAGATAAAGATGCACCCAGATGATGAAAAGCATACCGCATTTAGAACACCCCTCGGTGTTTTCTGCTATACTGTTATGCCCTTCGGTTTGAAGAATGCAGGTGCCACATATCAGAGAGCCATGTCGAAGATTTTTCAGGAGCATCTCCGAAAGACTGTCGAGTGTTACGTGGACGACCTGGTCGTAAAAAGTCGCGACAAAAAGGATCACATCAAGGATTTAAAGACAATGTTTGATCTGATGCGGACTCATCAACTAAAGATGAATCCTACCAAATCTTTTCTCGGAATGTCCAGCAGTAAATTCCTTGGATTCGTCGTCACAACTAGGGGTATTCACATTGATCCTGACAAAGTGAAGGCGATTAACGAATTGCAACCTCCAAGATACCTTAAGGAACTCAGAGGACTACAAGGACGGTTGGCTTATATCCGTCGGTTCATTTCGAATCTTTCGGGAAAATGTCAGCCCTTCTCCAGGCTTACAAAGAAGGGCGTATCATTCATATGGGACGACGCTTGTCAAAAAGCGTTCGAGAGTATTAAAGAATATCTCTCAAAACCCCCCGTACTCATTGCACAAAAATCGGGCAAACCGTTCTTGATTTATGTCAAAGCGACGAGCCACTCGTTAAGTACACTACTTGCACAAGATGACGATAACGGTCACGAACAGGCAATATATTACCTAAGCCGGACCTTGGTAGGTGCCGAATCTCGATATCCAATGATTGAAAGAGAGTGTCTTGCCTTAGTATTCGCCATCCAAAAAATGCGACACTACTTGGTAGGGCAAACTATCTACGTTATCTCCAATGTTCGCCATCCAAAAAATGCGACACTACTTGGTAGGGCAAACTATCTACGTTATCTCCAATGTTAACCCAGTCAGAATATTCATGACACAGCCTGCTTTCATGAATTGGCGGTTAGCGAAATGGGCTTTACTTCTGTCCCAATACGACCTACATTTTAAACAACAAAAACCGGTCAAGGGACAAGCTATTTGTGATCTCTTGGCAGCCAACCCAACTACGGATGCCGCCGAGGTGTACGATGATTTGCCAGATGAAACCCACGAAGTCAACGTAACTTCCCATCAACAGGTGTGGCGTTTGTACTTCGACGGTGCTTCTCGAGTGACCAATGTAGCAAGTGCTCCTGGACCCTCTAAGATTTCCTCCGGAGTTGGAGTTGTCTTAGTTTCCCTAGGAAAACATGTAATGCCTAGAGCTTACTCGCTGACCGAGCCATGCTCGAACAACGTAGCCGAATATAATGCGCTGCTTATCGGACTCAGCTTTGCCAAAGAGCTGGGGGTCGAATATCTTGAAGCCTTCGGTGATTCTCAACTAGTAGTTAAACAAATTCAGGGAGAGTATGAGGTCAGAAATCAAGACTTGATACCATACCACAAGATGGCCATCGAGATGGCAGAATCGTTTGAAGGATTCTATCGAATACATTCCACGCTTACAAAATACGTATGCAGATGCACTGGCAGCGTTAGCCGTGTCCCTGGCGCAGCCTCCAGAAACGGAACAGTTCGTTACGGTGAGAACTCACCAACTCTTCGTGCCAATCTACGATGAAGATGACGAGGAAGAGGATATTAAAGAAGTACACTCAACTCAGGTTGAATTCGAACCCCGAGATTGACGTTTTCCTATCATAGATTACGTCCTGCACGGAATCTTACCAGAAGATGTGAAAGAAAGGGACTCAATCCGACGAAGAGCACCAAGATTCTACTACAACACGGAGAGTCGAACGTTATATCGCAGGGGGTATGATGATTTACTACTGCGTTGCTTATCAATTAAAGAAGCAGAAGAAGTCCTGAAAGAGGCGCATGAAGGAGATTGTGGCGCACACCAACCTGGCCCCAAACTTTATTACCGCATCAGAAGAATGGGATATTATTAGCCCACCATGATTAAAGATGCGGTTGCATATGCCCGAAAGTGTCACGCGTGTCAAGTACACGCGAATTATATGCACCAACCCCCGGAGCATTTGCATCCGTCGGCTACGTCATGGCCTTTTGAGACTTGGGGAATGGATATCGTTGGTCCCATAAATCCCCTGTCAGTCAGAGGTGATCAATTTATTCTCGCGATTACCGATTACTTCTCCAAATGGGCTGAAGCGATTCCGCTCAGGGAAGTTAAGATAAGCAACGTTATTGCATTCATCAAACACCATATTATTTACCGATATGGTGTCCCAAGACGGATTATACACGACAATGGTCCTCAATTCGTCAGCAATGCCTACATTAAGTTTTGCGAGAAGTTCAGAATTCAGGACCTCTCGTCAACGGCGTACAATCCCGCAGCAAATGGATTAGCTGAAGCCTTTAACAAGACTATCATCAAGATTCTATCAAAACTCGTGAAGACTAACAAACGAGATTGGGGTGATAAACTTGGCAAAGCACTATGGGCTTACCGCACCACAGTTCGCACGCCTACTGGCGCAACCCCGTATTCCTTGGTGTACGGGTGTGAAGCCGTCCTTCCGTTGGAAATACAAATTCCATCTCTTCGAATCGCCCTCGCAACCCAGATGACGACCGAAGAACAACATCAGAATCGTATCGAAGAACTCGAGATGCTCGATGAAAAGCGCTTAGAAGCTCAACAAAACATTGAGTTTTACCAAGCCAGAATTTCTCGAGCTTTCGAAAAGAAGGTTCGACAACGGAGTTTTAAAGAAGGAGATTTGGTCTTAACTGAACGACGACCTATGATCATTAACTCTAAGAAGAAAGGCAAATTGAACCCAAATGGGAAGGACCGTTCGTAGTGAAGACAGTCTACTCGAGTGGCGCGTATCGCCTCATTACCAAGGAAGGCGACCGACTTATGATGCCGATAAACGGCAAGTTCCTGAAAAAATACTACCCTTAGTATACTCAGGATAACCAATGTATCGGGAAGTTCCCGGAAGAATACTGTATGTGGTATTCTTAGGGATAACCCAGTTGTTATGAAAGTAATGAATAAAATCCACACTTGGACTCTGAATGTATTCAAAGTTAAAGCGTGTTTTATTATTGATGAATGAGATTTGATCATTTTGATAGATCAACCTTTCCTCACAAAACCCCCCACTGATCAAGTCAATTGACGGTGCGCCCACCAAAATTTTATCCGCTAATTCATGGCAATTTTTAAAAAGCTTAACGTGTTAAGTCCTGATCACTTAACATTGTATCCTCCATCGAGTGGCTAGTACAAACCGGTATTTTTACTATTATCTGTATTCCACTCTCTTCGCTTTCAGGTCAGACCTATAAAAGTTAGGGCCAAAGCCAAATTCTCCTCTCGATTCCTTTCATGAACGAGAGGTCCATTCTCAATTCGAGCAATCAAACCTATAAAAGTTAGGATTGTCTCCGACCTCACTTAGTCAAACCTACAGATATTTAGGACTAAGATCGAATCATTCCTTTCGATAAACGAAAGACTTCCATAAATTCCTTTTCAGCCAAACCTATAAAAGTTAGGGTCGAAATCGGAATTTTCCCTCAATAAATGAGGAACTCTTTTCTTAGATCAAACAACCAATCCTATAAAAGTTAGGGTCGTTTGAATCATTCCGATTCTCAGAGTGGAGATCCCACTCTTAGTTTCATCTTTCCGGATTCTGGGGGTGGAGATCCCACCTCGAGTTTCCTTTCCAATTGGAGATAGAATATAAAATTCTTCCTCTTTAGTGTTAAAATATAGAATATAAAATTCTTCCTCTTTCATTTTTGGGTTTGTCTTTACCCTGAGAAAAGACGTAATTCTCAAATTCGCGCACTTTATGCCCGGGGAATTTTATCTCGACTCCTAAATAGAGATAAGCCTATGCCTAACACGCGTTGTCGGTTTAGTCTTTCACCGAGTGAAAAAGACACCAGAATACGAGTCTGGGGACGTTTATCCCGAATCCTAAGTAGAGATGAGTCAACGCCTAACACGCGTTGCCGGGTGCTATATTCCCGTAAGAATGGCGAAGTCTACGTATTCAAAATCATAGCGTCAAGTCAAGGAGAATTAACTCTCTTAGCGCAATGTTACATGTGAAACGGGTTTTAATAATTCACATGCTAGCCCGATTCAAACGGTAATCGGTAAAGACACATCAAACCCGTTGAAGGCTGGGGGTTTGCCAAAAATCCTAAAGTCTATGTCTAACACACATCGCCGGTTTAGTCTTTCGCCGACTGAAAAAGACACCAGAGTCTAAATCTGGGGAATTTACCCCGAAGCCTAAGAAGGGGTAAGTTAACGCCTAACACGCGTTGCCGTTTAGTCTACTCACACGAGAAAAACGAAGCCTATGTATTCAAAGTCATAGCACCAAGTCTAAGTGAATTAATTCTCTTAGCGCAACGTTATGTGCGGAACGGATCCAAAATAATCCGCACACTAGCCCGACTCAAACGGTAGTCGGTAAAGGCTCATCAAACCAGTTGAAGGTTAGGGGTTTGCCAAAAATCCCACAAGTACTATGGTTGATTATTCCATACAGAGTAAGACATCATAATAAATGAGACATAATGAATGAAAAAGACATATCTTCTATTAATAAAATTGAGTTTGCAGGTACAAAAGTCATGGTCAATCTACATAAATCTTATGGCTAAGGACTTGCTGCTCTAACTTAGATAATTCCACAGTATAGGCTTGCTCAAGCTCACTCTGTATCGTGATCTTCATAGAGTCTTCATCAGCAGCCAATACCTTCACGGCCTCCGCTTTCGCCATAGCCAACTTCTCCTTGGTGAGTGTCAACTGTCCAGACGTCTCCTCTCGAGCGCGCTCCGCATGCACCCTCGTTAACTTCAAAGCAGCTTGAGCATCCTTCACTGCTTTTAACTCTAGCTCGAGTCGTGCTATAGTGGCATCACCTGACGCAAGAGAGGAATCAATATTGTAAAGAGTTGTTGATGTACCAGCATAAGCCGATTTTATTTGGTGAACAAGACCCTCCGCTTCCCGAATCTTAGAATCGGCAGATATTTGAGCTTCGCGCCATGCTTGTAACGTGGCTTCCATCTGAGCGTCTACATATGAAGAAACTCCAGCTGCCTGAAATCCTTTCAGCTTTGCAAGTTCGCACTCAAGGCAAACCAAGTCTGCAGTAATAATATCCGCCAGGTCTGAATACCCTTGACTCCTTAGAAGAGCCACTTGGTTGTCGAGATATGACTTGAAGAGACTAATAGAAAGCCCGTTGCGGAGGAGATTATCAATCATCTCGTTCATGAACGAGAAGAAAGAGCGAATTTCCATGCGAAGGAGAATTTTATCTGGGTCGTTATTAGATAGTAGCGCCGTGACGAGATCATAAAGCTGAGTTGAGAGTCCTAAAAAAAGAAGAGTATCTATTTAAGAATCTTAGTCTGAATAGTTTCAAGATAAATATCGAAACAGGGCTCACCGATAACTATTGAAGGTTCTCTAGTTTGACACTCTGCATTCGACACCCCTTGCACACTTGTATGAGTTGTCGAAGTTATTGCGGATGTAATAATCGTAGATGTACCGACTTCTTTAGTTGGTCTTGTGATTTGTTCAGCTGGGTAGATCCCTGCAGCTACAGTGGTCATCTTGATTGCCGGAATCGTGTGCTGAACTGGGGCCACTAACGCATGAGTCTCTATAATAGTTCCTGTCAGTAGTAAGAAATCAAGACCCGCGAGAACATCAGATATCCCAACAATAGTAGTTGTATCAGCCTTAACGACTGGTCCTACAAGAATGACTCCCTTAAGACTAATTAAAACTGATAAGGGAATAACCTTCACAGAAGGATAAAATCCATACCTGCAAAAGAACCAGGTTCAATGACTAGTTCAACAAGCTCAAGGATTGGTTCAATAGCCTCAATGGTTGGTTCAACCGTCTCGAAGACCGGTTCAATGGGATCGACAACCGGTTTAACAGCATCTCGGCAAGTTGATTCCGACAACATGTCATCAAGTAGCCTATCGCCCGAGCCCGAAGGGTCCTGTATAGGATCAGACGGGGGTGTATCGGCTACAGGATGAGAGGTTTCTTTGTCATTTGAGCCTTCTATTGAAGCATCTGGAGAAAAATTCTAAATGTTAAGACAAAAAAAGGGGTCGAAAATCAGCAATGAAAAAGAGTTGAATTCACCTCCAGTGGTGACAACATGTTCTCCAACCCCAACGTTACCAGTTGCCTCTTGGAGCTTTTCTAAAAGAACCAGAAGCATATAAGCAATTAGAGGAGGGACGAACTCTGAATCATTTAATACCCAAGATTGCCATCTAAAAGTCGTACTACCGGTAATAGGTGTACCTGGGTTAGCAATCACCACGGGCGAATCAGATCCCACGACAGTACCTTCGCCAAACTCAGGTGCCATGTCTATTCCGGCACCTGGCAGATCCTGATCCACTGCCTCATCTGCTTGCGATGCGAAGCAAGATTCTCCAAAAAAGCCTATGTCAGGAGAAGAGGGGTCGCACATCATCGTGTCTTCGTCATGACCCCCTGGGACATAGAATTTGCTAAATTCGAAGCTTGATAAAAAAAAGTGACAATGACTGAAATATTACCTTCCTTACCAACGAGTGTATCGTCAACCGCCTCCGTTCGAGAAGTTTGAGGTTCAGCGCGTCGCCTGATGGTCAACTTCAAGCGTTTAGTAGGTCGCGTTTCTTTAAGATCTACAGGCTTGTCCTGTGTAGATGCAGCGTGTGACTCAATTTGCAGTCCTGCTTGAGTTGTAACCCCACGTGGGACAAGGCTACATTCCCCCTCTTCTCCTTCAGAATCTACATCTGAAAGTTCAACAATCATCCTATTATAAGTTGGCAAAATTCTCCATTTTTTTTGAGCTTTAAGTCGACGAACTCGATCAGCAATCGATAAGTCCCATAGTTCTTTACAAAAAGATTCAGACAAACCTGCAGCGTCTTCCTCGAAGCCACTATTGACTTCTGTAGCACCACCAGTAGCAACTTCATCTTCTTCGGAAGTTTCCTCCCCAGAAGCAAATGAATCCTCTTCTATTTCCTTTATTTTCTGCTTTCCTTTGCCTGAGGGGCCAGCTATCTTTCTGTCACATCTCTTTCTTTCCAGTGCATTCTCTCGAGCTACCCTTCCAGTAATACGTGCTGCAGATTCAGCTATCAGCTCTTTAATTGATCGTAGAGGGACGAGTTCACTGGCAACCATGATCCATCTACAACATAGATATGTGAGCTCTAAGCGACGGTCGGCATTCGGAAGACTAAATCTAGCACCAGTACAGCCTGTCACGTTCCACAACCAAGCACGAGCGCCGTCCACTAGCCCGCCGCGAGTTTGAAACTGTTGGTTTGGATTCCCGATATATAATTGATCATATCCAAACTGACGGGCGAACCGACATGGCAGATAAGGCTCTAAATAACAACGCCCCTTCACTCTGAAAATGAGATGGCCCGGCCTTATGTTCATGAGCCATCTGAAACAGCTGACATCAAGAGAAGTCCGGTCAGTCCCGGGTGCTTCCACATCAGCAAGCATCCCACTATATCTACTGGCAAATCGAGGAAGACATGGGTTAATTACCCAACCCTTGTGCATGCGCAAGCTCTTCCTGATATCTGACAAGGTCCGAGTTGGCCATTTACACTCCTCGTATAGTTGTAGCAAAGGAGTGGACATATCTGCACTTTTGGGAGGTGATATCAAATCGGGGCGATGAAGAACCAGCCACCCCATCAAATAGGTGTAGGGGAATTCTGTCTTCGGCATAGGGATCTTCGCAGATGGGGTCTCATCAGTCTGAGTGACAGTTGTAGTCAGTTGGCGAAGCCCACGATGGATACCGGCGATCATTGCTGGCAAAAGAGATAAATTCGTCCCATAGGTAAGCTGAACGGCGGGAAACAATACCTCAATCGGCAAGGCATCTGAAGTTTGATATGGCACCACGCACTTCTTCAACCAAAGTGCGATATAACCGGCCAGCAAGGTCTTAAGATGGATGGATTTCTCCGCTTGCAATAAGAAAGTCCTGAACTTGGTTCCTGCACAAAATCGGTCTTGAGCACTCGCAATGGTGTAAGAGCGGGCGTCACATTTCATAATTAACTTGTCAATCTCCGAACGGGCCAGCGGTTCCAGTTCACAAATAGTTTCACCAATTTTCTCTAAATTCTTAAATAAGTAACATGAGAATTGCTTCAAACTTATCTAAGGAGACTTCTTCCTCGCAGAAGGGTTAGTTCCGGCCAGAGCAATCTGATAATGACACGTGAGTTCCCATAACGTATCTTATCGAGCGGCCTTATGTTTTTTCAATAAATGTAGCTCCCGGTTGGAGGGAAAATATTCCTGATACGGCATGTTTTCCATTTGAAGTCCGGAGACTTTGTGCATCTCGTGGAAGGGTAACCCGAATTCCCCGTTCTGGGTAAGAAAGGTGTTGGTATCGGGATTATACAGCTCCATTAATCCCAAGAAATGGTTAGCATTCACCGGTAACCCGTATTGAGTGGCGCGAATAGCTTCATGCAACCCTATCAACTTCAGTTCAGCACCCCACCGGTGAAGCACATAACCTGTCATCCGGCCCCACCATGCTTTGTCTGAGGAATGAGACCAGCCAAAGCACCTGTAGTTTTCAATAGGTAGCTCTCATCCCAGTTCAGCAAGACAATCCCTCATGGTGCAAGCTATTATAGGTATCTCCCCTGTAGGTGGGTCCTCCAAACCCATTACACCGGGTTGTAATCCTGTAATGTGTCTCCTACCAGTAGAACCCGGAAGTGAATGACTGGTGGTGTACCCACAAGGAATGCAGGTGTGCTCTTCTGTCAGAACCCACGGCATTTGTCGCGTCACCGCTTGTCCCCGCAAGTCGGCTAGCGAACGATGACGAGGGAACGGAGGGAGGTATAAATAAGTCGTACCCTCGTTGTATAACCATCGTTCGGCTTCAAGGTTTACGGCGTCTGGATTCATCACGGAATCCCCAAACATATAATGTGTCTTTCTTAAAGGATGAGCAGGGTCCGTGTCTTCAGGGAACGGCCGTCCGTAATCAACTGGCGCATAGTGCGACGACTCCCCTCCAGCACCAACTTGGAAAGCTCATCGGGAAAGTCTAAAGCGAATCGAGGAGTTGAAGGAATCGACGATGTGTTATCTGCGGTGACATAATATCTGCTTCTGTGGCCATCTATATCGAATGGAGAGAATTCCGTTGCAGGATATTCAACTGAAACAAGTAACGCGTGCCTATCAAACGCAGTTATGAAGAAATATTCAGGCGACACAGGGGGTTGAACTCTTTTCACCAATTCGAGTCACTACCTTGTAATTGGCGAGACGATTTTAGCTGTATCACGAACTCATAAGATAATGTACATTCTCGCGCAAATAACGCGGTGATGAACCCTATCTTACGGAACGTAATACGGTAGAAAATCGCCCTTTATGGCCTTGAGACGCGTTTTGACTAAGCAAAACATATCTGATAAGCGTCCACCCCCACGAAGGAGGGTATCAACTCTTCCCAACTGTCTCACCAAGGAGAACAGAGCGGGGATGTAATATAGAAGTATCCACCCCCACGAAGGAGGGTATCAACTCTTCCCAACTGCCTCACCAAGGAGAACAGAGCGGGGATGTAATATAGAAGCGTCCACCCCCACGAAGGAGGATATCGGCTCTTCCTGACTGCCTCACCAAGGAGGACAGAGAGGGTATGCGATATGCAACATGATATAAAAAATTTGAATCCGTGAACAGAAATTTACAAGGGTTTACCAGTAAAAGACAAGTGCTCCCTCTCAGGTGACTGAGTGGTTGAACGGCTCCTCGGGAGGCGTGATCTCCTCGTCGACATAGCTAATCTGCAATAAAGACCAACAACTCGGTCAGATCGAGAATCAAGATACATGAATCAAAGACTGAAAGGGAAATTACGAATCTTTAATTGAAATTCTACAAAATAGAATTTTCCAATTAAGGGTCCAATTAAACCTATACGACATTCTCGGTTCAAGTTAAGTGTCACAGAATCAAATATAAGGCCTCGATCATGTCAACATGTGGATTCACAAGCTCAATCATATACAAGAATAGCTCGAATTCAAGGCATGCACGAAAAATACAAGAGCTTTGCTATATACAAAGTTTGAGTTCAATCATATACATGAGTTCAATTATATATGAGTTCGAATTATATACAAAGTTCAAGCACATAAATGAATTCAGCCATGAATAGCTCAAAGACCTCAACAAGAATTTTCAGCCATACATAGGTTCGAGGAGCCGTTCGACCACGCATTCAGTCATCAACCAAAATCTCAACAAAGTTTCGGCCATGAATAGTCAACATTTTCGGCCATGTACAGCATCAACCCAGAGTTTCATCCATGATCAAAATCAGACATAAAGAGTTTCTTTCTTTTAATTGAAAATCTAGAGCTTCAATTGTCAAATTATTCATACAACCATGGAAGGGAAATTCGGACATATACAGTTTGAAGAAGTCGACAAATTTATCTCCCACGACCAATCATCAAAAAAAAAGAGAGAAAAAAATTCGGTTTTCCCCCAAGATCAGAGAGTTGAAGGCGTCAAACATCAAGCCATGAACACAACAAACCCAGGTCAAATTTCGGCCAGCTCCTCAAACCCCATATTCAAGATTCGGTTCTCCCCCAAGATTAGAGAGTTGAGACCGCAGATATCAAGCCATGAACACAATCAAACTCAAAAATTCGACCATCATTCAAAGCTCAAGTTCAAGTTTCGGTTTTCCCCAAAATTCAAGAACTAGGGCTTCGATTTTTTAGGTCAAAATTCAAAAAATCAGCCGTAAATCAAGCCCAAACATGAAGAGTAGAACGAGATTGAAACAAAAAAAGGGTACATTCACCTGAAATTCGAAGAAGAATCAAGGAGGAGAGGAGTCCCGTCGAAGCGAAATCCACCAAAGTGCTCGAACCCAAACTGAGCAGCCGAAACCCTAGAGTCCAATCGGTTGTAGAGGGATTGAGGAGAAGGAGATGAAGGATTTAAAGGCAGGGGAGTTTGATATCGGTTGGAACTCTTGAGCTGAAGGAGTTCTTGAACAAAGGAGATGGGGAAGAACAAGGAGTTGGAACCGAACAGGAAAGAAGGGGGGTTTTGATCCCCTGCGCCTTCACCCGACTCGCGTTTCGCTGGTCGGGATCAATCCAACCCGCGGGCACGCGGGTCGGATCAATCCACATCTTGGACTATTTCAATTTAAAAGGACTAATTAGTCCAACCTAATCCCTCCTAAAATTTTTAGCCAAACACCTTACTACTATTCCATTCTAAAGAACAAAAGGATTATTACCTCAAAATTATATCCAATCCAAATACAAGATAGGGAAACACGAGCATTTCCTATTTGAAATATGAAAGTTTTTTTTTATGGTATGGAATTATTAATGTTTTTATTTTTTTTTAGTTTCTTGTTTGGACGCTGCAACTTTTGCTTTCACCAAATTGACCACAACATATTACATGTTTTTTCCATGGATTGTAAGTCCATTTGTTTTTTTAAACAAATTAAAGAAATTAAATATAGATCTAATTTTTTTTCAAGGAACAACAATAGAATAGTGGCACATACTCATCCAATAAGACAACGACTACCCGAGGGGTTAACGTAGAATCGTGCAATGCAAAAAAGTGACAAGGTGTTATTATAGTCTTGGTATTATTATTCTATTGGGATTAGATCTAAAATGACCACATTAATCCTTAACTTTTCAAACAAATTTTTTTTTACCTGGGGTTTTATTTATTTCTTTCACCCACGTTCTTTTTATAGCCTTTATTTCTCTTTCATCCACGTTCTTTTTATAGCGTTTGTTTCTCCTAGCGCCGGTCATCTCTCTCTCTCTCTCTCTCTCACTCTCTCACCATTTTCTTAATCCTCTTATGCATCTCTCTGAATCCTCTCTCATCATTTCTTCCAAATGTATGTGAGAACACAATATTGAAAAAACTATTTGCATTTAAAAAGAAATCTATCTCAAAAAATAAATATAGAAAAACTATCAGTTCACTATAATACTAATAATAAATTATATCTAACATAATTGAGAAGAAAGACAGAGTCCAAACTCGAGTTTACTTTACTCATTACACCATTAAGAAGCTATAATTCACTCTTGGTTGAAAGATGGATATTTTTGACATTTCCTGTCATTTCATAATCCTATGCACCTTTTCAATGACAAGTTCCAAACATGCCATTAGTATTGGAGATGTTAATAACAAATGGATCCAAATAAATTATTAAAAATTTAACTCAATAGTCTACTGGATTAGTTGGAGATGTTAATAACAAATGGATCCAAATAAATTATTAAAAATTTAACTCAATAGTCTACTGGATTAGTATATACCAGGTCGGCTATAGTGAGTTAAATTAGTCCCGAGATAAAACTAAGTCCTTAAATCAAACATGGCTATAGTTCTTGCAACAATTTCCCTTAACCAGCTACTTATCAATATATGTATTCAAGATATATTTTTGATAATAAAATTTCAAATGACAATATTGTGGATTTGAAGTTGATTTTCTGCAAAAAAAAATACCGCATGCCACATTTGCTACTGCAATATTTTTTAATTTATTCTTGCAGCAAAGCGGACCGTCCTCGGATTTTATACAAAAAGAGGGCCTTTATTGAGTCCTAATCATTTCCCCCCCTTAAGTTTTCTGTTGAGGCCACGCACCCTGGATTTCGGCTTGAGCTCACTGATGGCTTTTAGTTCACTGAAAGCATATGCCCCTATAGCCAATGGATTTGGATCCTCTCCACTACAAAAAAGTAGTGGAGAGACCACTACTTTTAATCTCAAGCATTGATTATTTAGTAGACGGTTATGATACAATCTAAATCTAACACTTACCATACCCCCGTGTATTGCACTCATTACTAATTTGCACTAAAAGAAAAAATCATAACCATCAACTAGATAATCAATGGCTGTGATTATGTAGTGGTCCCTCCACTATTTTTTTTGTAGTGGAGAGGATCCGAATCCATAGCGAATGTACTTCCAGTATTTCATCTACGTATAGAAGTTTTATTTTAAAAAAGGAAGGGAAATATATTCCTCTTCTATTTCGACAATGAAGAGTATTTTTTTTTTCAATTCTAGTTGTCTATATATAAATATTTAAATGTTCGCTATTGGTATTGCAAAAGTGAAAAAAAATGCAAATGGCTAGAACTGTAATAATTGTTAGACTCAAAATGAATCAGAACATTTAATATTAGTAGTGTTTGAAACCATTACCTAGGCCAAAGGCCTATGATGTATATTTATAGATAGTCAATGTGAATAGGTTGAGTACCCAAGAGTCACCCCCACTTAATGGGGTGTTACACCATCATAATGGGGTGTGAATGGAGGGATAATGAGGGGGAGGCCAAAGGCCTCCCTCATCTCATAATACTCCCCATTATCCATCCATTACCTTGGGTTTAGCTTATGAACACTTCAGAGTTCGTAAAGCTAATGGGGTGGATACTTCTGGATCCAGAGTAAACTTGTTTGCCTCGTTAAAACCTTAGCTGTGGAAAACCCAGTGGGAAAAAAACCATCAGCCTAAGGAAAAAGAGTACAACCCATAGGTTACTCCCCCTGAACCATACAAGCTTCAGGCTTGTAGGTCTTTCAGATGTCTCATCCCTATTCCTTTTACAAGTTTTACAAAAGTACATCTAGGCAGAGCCTTAGTGAACAAGTCAGATAAATTATTACATGATTGGATCTGCTGTACTTTAACTTGCTCCTCCTCTTGAAGATCGTGCGTCCAGAAAAACTTGGGAGATATGTGCTTCGTCTTGTCACCCTTGATGAAGCCAGACTGAAGTTGAGCAACGCAGGCTGCATTGTCTTCAAATATAGTAGTTGGCTCAAGGTCACCAGTCTTCAGGCCGGTAGACACTAAGATGTGCTGAATGACAGAACGAAGCCAAACACATTCTTTGCTGGTTTCATGGATCGCGAGGAGTTCGGAATGGTTGGATGAGATTGCTACAGTGGTTTGCTTGACAGACCTCCAGGAGATGGCCGTACCACCGAATGTAAACACAAATCCGGTTTGTGATTTCTCGGTGTGGGGATCAGACCTGTAACCTGCATCTGAATAACCAATTAAGGTGGGAGACCCACCCTTCGGGAAATATAATCCCAGGTCTATAGACCCTTGGAGGTAGCGCAGAAGATGCTTAACTCCATTCCAGTGGCGCTTTGTGGGCGCTACACTGTATCTGGCTAGTAGGTTAACTAAAAACGCTATATCGGGACGTGTACAGTTAGCCAGATATAATAGTGCTCCAATGGCACTGAGGTAAGGTACTTCAGGACCTAGCATTTCCTCCCCCTCTTCCAGCGGACGGAAGGGGTCGTTCTTTACATCCAATGATCGAACAACCATTGGTGTACTAAGAGGATGACATTTATCCATTCGGAATTTTTTTTTGAATAGCATTAACTAATAGTATTAATTACTAGTTATGCCAATAAATAATGAAAGCAATTAGATTAGATGAACAACAATAAAATTGCTTAATAAACTGAAAAATTCCCGAGTGAACAGTAACCCTCGGTGAACAGTAACAATTTTTTTTTAAATTTTCCAGTTGTCATATATTATTCTACGGATTATAGTAATTACCTCTAGATCAAAGATCTAGGGACGATCGATACTAAAAATCCGTAGAACGCTGCCTCCTTGCGATGATCCGTCGAACGCTCCCGCTGCAACGAACCAGATCTCAATGCGCAAAAGAGGAAGGAAATATATATTTTTTTATGGCTCAGGGATTCAAGAACACTTCATGCTGATAACGTGTTTGAAACCATTACCTAGGCCAAAGGCCTATGATGTATATTTATAGATAGTCAATGTGAATAAGTTGAGTACCCAAGAGTCACCCCCACTTAATGGGGTGTTACACCATCATAATGGGGTGTGAATGGAAGGATAATGAGGGGGAGGCCAAAGGCCTCCCTCATCTCATAATAAGTAGACAGTTGTGGTTGTAAATTTGAGCTCCTATTACTCAAATACATAGAAACAAAAATTCTTAAACAATAAATATCGTTGACTTATTTCAAGCTTTCGACTATGCTTGGGAGCCACGAAAGATTCATGAATATTCGGAATATATGGTTGACTTATTTCAAGCTTTCGACTATGCTTGGGAGCCACGAAAGATTCATGAATATTCGGAATATATGGAGCCACATCAAATGCATGATAATATCATTGCATGTGTGGCTTTTCCTTTATGTAGATTCATTTATATAATTTTTGATGTGAAACGCGAAAAAACAGCACACATAAAAAACTTTATTTTTTTATTTCTTATATTCAGATAAGATATACTTTTGTTTTAGAACAGAGAAATTTCCTGTGAACCTCATCAAGAAGTAGTGAACATTCCGATAATTTCCCTTATCCACAGAGCTCAGCCATGTCGACGCCGGACCTTCAGTCCCCTCCCCGCCCAAAACGCAAGAAGATCTGGGTAGACTACCTCGTCGAATTCCGGTAGATCATCATCGTCTTCGTCGTCCTCCCCATCTCCGCCATCATCGCCTTCATCGCCTACCTCTTTGACGTCCACGCGGAGCTCAAACCCTACAAGCAACGCCAGCAAGAACACGAAGAGAACGTCCGAAAAGTCGTCCGTCGACTCAAACAGCGCAACCCCGCAAAAGATGGCCTCGTCTGCACTGCCCGCAAGCCTTACATTGTTGTCGGCATGCGCAATGTCGATTACAAGCGCGCTCGCCATTTCGAGGTCGACCTCTCCGAGTTCTACAATATTCTCGAAGTCGACTCTGATCGAATGGTCGTCCGTGTTGAGCCACTTGTTAAAATGGGACAGCTTAGTCGGGTGACTGTACCGATGAATCTTGCGATTCCCGTCCTGTCTGAGCTCGATGACTTGACAGTGGGGGGGTTGATTAATGGTTACGGTATTGAAGGGAGCTCGCATATATACGGCCTGTTTCAGGATACTCTGGTGTCGTTGGAGATTGTCCTGGCCGATGGGAGAGTCGTTCGTGCAACTAAGGACAACGAGTACTCCGACCTTTTCTACGCGATTCCTTGGTCGCAGGGAACCCTAGGATTTTTATTGTCGGCGGAGATTAAGCTGATTCCGATCAAGGAGTACATGAGATTGACATACACTCCAGCGAGGGGGAGTCTTCGGGAGCTCGCTCAGGCATACACGGACTCCTTCGCTCCAAGAGACGGAGACCCGAAGAAAGTGCCCGACTTCGTTGAATCTTTGATCTACACGCCAACGGAGGGTGTGTTCATGACGGGTAGGTACGCGTCGAAAGACGAGGCGAACCAAAGAGGGAATGTGATTAATAGCATTGGATGGTGGTTTAAGCCTTGGTTCTACCAGCACGCGCAGACGGCGTTGAAGAGAGGGGAATTTGTGGAGTATATTCCGACGAGAGAGTACTATCATCGGCACACAAGGACGTTGTTTTGGGAGATGAAGCTCATATTGCCGTTTGGGGATCAGTGGTGGTTCCGGTGGCTGATGGGGTGGACGATGCCCCCGAAGATATCGCTGTTGAAGATGACGCAGGGGGAGGCGATCAGGCAGTACTATCATGATATGCATGTTATTCAGGATATGTTGCTGCCGCAGCATAAGGTCGCTGATGCGCTGGAGTTCCTTCACCAAGAAATGGAGGTAAATTTTAAATTAAAACAAACACCTTAATTAATTTACAATTTGTTATGCAGTTTTTGTTATTCAAACTTTGTTTAATTGGACGTTCACGCTAAACTTCAAGATTCAAGAATTCACTTAGAAAGATAGAGCGCGAAGATTTAGTTTTCACTTTGGTACCCTTTTCCGCATTTAGTTAAATTTCCTATTAAACTTGTATTATATTTAGGCCTATATTGCCCTGTAGAAATGAATCGGAACAACCAATTGTTTCCAATAGCTACTCGAACACGGATATCACCTGTTAAGCATGTGATGTAAATTTAGTAGAAAATCTAACAAAATTTGGACCTCGTGCCAAAGTGGAATGGGACAGAAAATTTGGATATCAAAGCGTTAAAAAATATAATCAGGGAAGCAAAGTGAAAATATGACTAAGCTCTGGGATAGATACCAAAGTAAAAAGTTGGGGCAAGTTTTTCAACCGTTGGGGCAAAGTCAGCCCCAACGCAACTTGTCGTAACGGGTGTTTTTTCAGCCCCAACGGTTGTAACCGTTGGGGACACGCTCAGCCCCAATGGTTACAACCGTTGGGGCTGCTACAGTTTGTAGTAGTGCAAACATGAAAACCACAAAAAGGATTATTTATTTTTTCTAGAAAAGATAAATAAAAAGAATAAACACTTAATAAATTAAATTGGTTGCTAATTCACCTTTCTTAAGACGACTGGGTAAACTGTCCAATTATTTACACGGAATAATAATCTCCCAAACAAAGGGTTAAGTGAGGGGTTAAGGAGACTTAACCCCTTCTTAACTTGCCAAACACAACAAATCTATATAAGGGTTAAAGTGAGTTAACCCTCCATAATTTGCCAAACATAAAAAAATATAGAAGGGTTAAGTTAACCCTTCTAGAGGGGTTAAAATGAGTTAACCCCTCAAAATGAGGGGTTTACTAATACTCCTATTTAGAAGGATTAAGAGCTAACCCCTCTAATTATATTATTCCCAAACACTAAAACTGATCATAAGGGTTAAAATAAAACTTATTTAACGGGTTAATAATTTAGTCCTTCGGATTATCAAATGGGCTAAGTACATTAATCCTTCTCTTTAACCCCTCTTCATTAACCCTTTGCCAAACGGGGCCTTAGATTATCGAATGAGTTAAGCACATTAATCCTTCTCTTTAACCCTACACATCAGGAATTTTCTGTCAAAATTATCTTGAAAAAGTGAGAAAACATTTTAATACATAACAATTGACTATAAATATTAGCAACTAACTACTAAGGTTAACAACCAACTCATAAGGTTAATAACCAACTCATCACCTTAACAATTAATTGCTTCTAGCAATCATCTACCAAGATTAGCAACTAACTCATAAAGTTAATAACCACCTCATAAGGTTTACAACCAACTCATAACCTTAACTAAGGTTAATAACTAATTTTTATGGTTAAGAACTAACATATAAGGTTAACAATCACCTCGTAACTTTAACAACTAATACGTAACAACTAACGATAATATTCACAACTAACTCGTAAACTTAACAAACGAATCAAAACCTTAACAACTTACCTATACAGTTAACAACCAACTGATAACCTTCAAATCCTACCTAATTTCACAAATAAAGAGATTAAAATGCTTTGGGAAAATAAAGCGTTTAAAATACTTACACATTTTATGGAGAAGTTTGGGTGTTCTGAGAAGTTGCAGCTGCAGTAGCATAGAAGTTTATGTCTGTAAATCCATTGTGATGACAATGCTCGAACATCAAGCTCAAGTAGTCAATATTTTCAATTGCAAAACTAAATATTTTTCTTTTCGGATATGAATTTCAGTGAAAGAGATTGCAATGAGAGTTTAAGTCTTTCACTGAAATTCATAGTTATTAATGACTTCAAGCAATGATTTTTACAGAGTCATTAATAACTATGAAAACATCCTTACCCTCTTTGTTGCTTTTTGTGTTTATAACCATGCAAACAGGGGCGTAGCTGTATAGGTCTTGCCCTGGGCAGCTGCCCAAGGCAAGAAAATGAAAAAAAAATTAATACCCCTAGTCTTTGACCCTCTCTTAGTCTCACCCGCGACCTTTTGGATCCAACTTCCAAGCGCTTCGTCGAATCACCGAACAAGCCCTCCACCCTCGACCACTCGATGCGGCTCCTCATACATCTCTTGATCGCCATCGCTTATCTTTCTCATCTCGCCGATTCTCGCCAGCTCGCCGAGCAAACCCTAATCCTCTCTCTCATCTCGCTGATTCTCTTCGTGATCGAGCTCGAAATCTCTCAGCGAGCACACATTCTCTAACAGCGTTCCGAAGTGGAGGCAGATGATCCTTGTGTTTGTGCCTCGACGCCGATCCCAAGCTCTCCGACGATCGTCCCGACCAAATCCTCGCCGTCACCGACTCGCCAACGTCCTCCTCGCCTCCCAACACCGTGTCAACAACCACCTCAACTAGTACGCCCTCCTGAGCCTCCTCCATCTCCCTCACCCTCCCCCAAACGGCCAAACGGCCCAACTCCTAGCCCTAACTATTTACTCAAATGCCACTAACAAAGAGATCTCTTTTCAAATTGATGGTTATCTAGGTAGTCATTAGCAATTTTGATATCCTATGGGTGCCCGCACACAGCTCAAGACAAAGAGAAGGCGATGAACGTCATTATCCGAGTCAAAGAGGATTATCCGACGCCGACAAGCGCATGAAGCGAATCGGCGAACTGTTGATGACACGATAACGAACCACCACAATGGCGAGCGCCAAGTGGACCGCACGCGTCAATCAACTCAAAGCGTACAAACGTGCCCAACAATCAGTTAGCACGCACGCATCATTCAGCTCGTGCATGTCAATCAGTTCGCGCGTCAATCAGTTCGTGCGCGTCGGTCAACACGCGTGCGTCAATCAACACGCGCGTATATCAACACCCGGGCGTTCGACAGTCAATCCCGCAACGAAGCGTGCAAGTCAACAAGACGATCAATTATGCAAAACGGTGGAAAATACAAGTCCCGGAAAGGCCAGAAAATACCAAAGCTCAGCAAAAAGTCGAAACACTGTGTCCGCGCGGGTCGGACGTATAGGACGCGCCCGCGCGGGTCGGCCAAGTCCGACCCGCCGCGGGCGGGTCGGACCAGAGCCGACCGCGCCCGCACGGGTCGGCCATGGCCGACTCGCGCGCGTGGCGTCCGGAAGTCCGACCCGCGCAAGCGCGGGTCAGATTTGCCCCCGCGTGCTGTTTCGACCCCTGTTTGGTTTTTTGACGGTTTTCTCGGGATTTGTTGGTTCCTTAGCATCCTAACTGACTTGATATCATCTCCAAACGTGGTTAGGCTGTTGTTAACTGAAGATAGAGCCAAATCACTTATTTTCATCCAAATAACCGCTTCCGAAGCCCTATAAATACAAGCCTAGGGCCTCCTTTCAGCAGGGGCGAATTATTATCAAGAGGAGGAGGTGTTGCCGGATTGTGGAGTCAAAGGAGCACGAATTTCAGCGAGGGTTGACAGATCTTGGCGAGTTCTTCGGCATAAAGAAGGAGAGTTCGAGAGATCCGACACTCGTTCCCGTCCGTTCCTCGAGATTAGGCTTGGTCTTAATCTCGAGAAGAGTTCTGATTTCGCTTGGTCGATCTCAGCGCTTCAAATCAAACACTACCTCGGTGAAGGCAAAGCTCTGTCGAATTTTCCATTAACCGGATCCAGATCGACGGTCGTCCACGGATAAACCCCGGCACAGGCAAAGATCCCACGCAAGCAGAAGACCGATAAACGATCTCCCTGCGTTTGTTTGAAAAGGTTGTAAACTTTTTTTATTTTTATTGTGTAAGGAGATCTTATAAAAAGATCAACTTTTATTTTATTCGAGTTTATTGTAATGACTAAAGTTGTAATAGATTCGATAGCAATGAAAACAGCAACTTTCGACGCAAACACTAATCATAATCTTTTAATATGCTTCTTAATGCATGCAATCAAGTTAATATCCTAACCACAATCTATTAAAATTTGAAGCTAAAATGTCTGGAAAGTGAATGAAAACTTTATTTTTATTTTATTCCAAAAAAGACATTATTGGAGCCTCAAGCGAGGCTTCGCCTACGGAGCCAACGGTTGATGATAAAGAAGAAGAGCAACATCCTCCGAAAATTCAAAAGGTCAATGATACTGTATCTTATGATCCAGGATTACGTCAAGCAATATGGAAATATCCATATAAAGAACAAGATGAGGTTCAACGTCGTTACATAGCAATAGGACCATGCCAACCAAACCTCCGAGAATGTCCAAGAAATAAAGACGGACATAGCTTTCTACATGATTGGTTTAAGACTTATGCTTGGTTAGAATATTCTAAAACAACTAACCGTGTCTATTGCTTTCCTTGTTTTCTTTTTGAGAGAAATTCCTTCCAACAACATAAACAAGAAGCTTGGACTTCAAAAGGATTTAATCATACTCCCTTTAAAAGCACGAGTTCTGGAAAATCTTTCAATGGTCAATATTACCCTTCACTATTTTGAATATTTCATTTATATCTTAATCTATCCTAATTATAATTACATCCTATCCTAATCCTACGCGAATTATCTATGGCTTAACAATTTAAAAAGTAATATTAATAAAATATAATAAACATCTTTATGGTATTAGTTTGTTAAGAAAAAGAAATTATACGAGTTCACATACTATAATACATGAAGTATTGCAAAAAAACCCTAAAAAGTTTTAAAATTGCACAAAATATCTTGAAAAGTTTAAAATTATAAAAACCATCGCGATGTCTCAAAACTTAGAATAACAAACATGAAATTAAAAAATTAACATCAGTTTGTAAAGAATTTAAAATTTACAGTTAGCACCTCAATGTCTTAAAATTTATAGAAACACCCTCAAAAGATCACAAACAAGCACCCTGAAATTCTAAAATTTTATAACTTATAAACAACATAGATGAATTTAAGGGATTACCATGATGCACCCAAAAATTTCTAACATTTTAAAACTTAAAGCAACAAACATGAAATTAAGAAATTAATAGCAGTCTCTGATGAATTTAAAATTTTTAATTAACACCCTTAATATCTCAAAAATTATGGAAACAGCCTCAAACATTTAAATTATAAAAACTCACCCTAAAATTCTAAAATTAAAAAATTTGCAAATGATAAAAGATGAATTCAAGATATTACCCTCGGCCACCTAAAAATTTAAAATTTATCAAAATTAACATTAAAGTTACAAAAATTATAAAAAAAACTCCTTCAAAATTTAAAAATAAAAAAAACTCTAAATTTTCAAAATTTTTAACAAGCACACATCAAATCTGGAAACTATTAGTTGACTGTTAAAAATTTATTTTTTTTCAAAATTAATCTATAGTTTTAATAATTGAAAAAATCACCCTTAAAATTTTAAAGTTGCAAGAAATATCCTGACATTTAAAAAAAATTACCACTGAAACATAAAACATATATAGAAGTTATAACTATCAAACTTAAAAGAATTTTAAAAAAAAACTATCCCAAAATTTTAAAAATTACAAATCACACTTTCAAAGTTCAAAACCAAAAAAAGGGCATAAATTTTAAAACTTGGCAAAAAAAAGGGTAATTGTTGATATTTTTTCATTAAGATATGTGTGCGTTTGTGAGTGAGTGAGTGTGTGAGTGTATGTATGTGTGTGTGTGTGAGTGATTGTGTGTGTGTGTGTAATTCCAATTTAGGGTTTACTATTGATCCCTTTTCGGCATCTAAAAATAGTATAAGTTGATACTGGTAAATAAATGCAATAAGAATTGATTAAAACATTCGGCTAAGGAATAAAAATTAAAAAAATATTATTGCTTAAAATTATCGTCACTATATAAATTAAAGTAACTGCATATAATTTTACTAATAGGTTGGAGTAGGAAAAATACATTAGTAAATTAATTAATAAATATTTAAATCCATAAAAATGATAAAATATTATAATATAATAGCTTAGCATTAATTAATTATAATTTAGAAACATTAATTTATGATGTTAATAATATTTATAAGGTAAAATAATACAAGGAATTACATATAGAGAAACGATCACAATGTTCAGAAATACCCTTCAAAATAATTAAGCTATTTCTATTGCAAATGACAAAGTAACGAAAATAAATTTAAAATTCAAAAAATGTCCAAAAATCACCTTAATTAGCATTAACATAAATCATATCTATTAAAGAAGCACCGACTGAGTTGCGTTAAAAAATAATTTAACAACTTTATCCCAATCAAAAAAAGAATTCTCCATGGAAGATATAAAAAATTAGTAAGTCTTCACAAATTTCATACTTTATTCTTTAAATACTAAATAAATTAAATATTAATATTATAATTTATGGCAAATTAGTAAAAAAAATACAAGTATTTAGTTTAGATCTTTGTGAAAAATGACATGGATAGAGCAAATGTAATGTTATTGACATAATAGAAACTCTTATTTGATGCACATCAGAAGAATTTTAATTAAGCAGTTTGTGTTGAACATCAGAAATACAATTGACTTATTTGAAAAGTTAAATAAGTAGATAAAAGATTAACGAGCCCAGGAAGATAACAACATAAAAAATACAATTCTAACTTGATGTCACAATCGATATAGATGATGAAGCCACTACTCTAGAATTACCCGCGAAAAAGAAAAAGGTGAAGAATGATTGTTCTTAGCTCAATAAAAAATAAAACAGAAAGAATAAAAGACATTTTTTTCTTAAATATATTATAGAATAGTTTAATTATTTTGAGTGAAATTAGAAATCTTTATAAGGGAGTTTCATGAACTTTTTTCAAGTATTTTTATATACTTATGTGGATGCTTTTATCATATAAAAATATACTAGAGTTAATATTAATCTTTAATTGATAATTTTTTTATGAAGTCTATCAATGATTAGGAACAAACTTAATATTTTTATATCATTTTAGCATACTTTTAATCAATCATTTTGCTTTATTGGTATTAAATATTCACCTAATACTATTTTAATATTTTCAATTTTGCAACACTATATTTTCTCAAGTAAAGCTTGGTTTCATATCGGTCAAAATAAAATGAAAATTCAAATTAGCTTCAAATTATATTTGTTTTCTGTCAATTCAAATATCAAAGTAAAAATTTAAATTGGGTGTAGCACATGTAAACAAACATTAAAAAAATCACGATATAAAAGTTTAGAGACAAAAGTGAGCGCAAACTATTAAAGTGGAACTAATAAACAAATTTTAGTTAAAAAATAACCCAAAAATACTTAATCATGATATTTAACCACGTGCATTACATGTGTATAAAATCTAGTAGTTAGAAGAGAGCTAGAGGAAAAGATAGTCATTTTTGAGTGCATGAAGGAGAAACAGGATCAATACATTCAAAAAGTGTTTTAATGCTTGATACTTTGAAAAAGCCATCTCAAAACATTAAGAAACATTTGAGCTTACAAGATGAAACTAAAATAAAAAAAGCGCGTGCGTGTTGTCACTACGATTAATGCTATTCATTGGCTAGCATGTCAAGGATGTGCTCTTCGAGGGCATGACGAATCTCTTGATTCAACAAATCGTGGAAACGTTATTGAATTGCTCAAATACAGTGCAAATAAGCGGAATCAACAACTAAGAGTTGCACAAAGGGAAGATGTTGAAAATTTGATGGAAAGAGGTGAATTACAAACAAGTACTGAAGGTAATCAGCAGACTACTTTGAGACGACCTACTTCTACCCGTTAGGGCTCACACTATTCTTCTGCTTGTAGTTTGCTTGGTTTGTATAAACTTGTGTGGAAAGTTCTTGATATTATAAAGGCAGATGAGTTGACTAGAAAAATCCGTGCAGAAGCTAGTGGTGGGTTTACTACAATGGGTTCATTTGACTTTGTTTTTAACTTACACTTAATGGTTGAAATAATAGGAATAACAGAAGTACTTTGTCAATCGCTGCAAAGAAAAGATTAAGATATTTTAACTGGTATGGATTCTATCTCTATCACAAAAACTCTTCTTCGTGAGTTGAAAAATGACCACAAATGGCAAAATTTCCTACAGTTTGTAGTATCCTTTTGTATGAAACATGAAATTGATATACTCGATATGAGTTCTCGTTATGTGAAGGGCATAGGTTGTTCTTGTCAACAGAGTGATGAAATTACAATTGAGCATCATTATCGCTTTGATATATTATATGAAGTTATTAACACACAAGTGATGGAGTTAAGTGAAAGATTATCCGATAGAGCAGTAGAACTTGTAAGTCTTAGCTCTGCTTTGGATCCAAAAGATTCTTTCAAATCATTTAAAGTTGATGACCTTTGCATGCTTGCGAATAAATATTATCCCCAAGATTTCAGTGAAATGGAGATTAATTATTAGCTGAGACATCAATTGTAACATTATGAGCATGATATGCGGTGTGATCCTGATTTTCAAAATATTACTACACTCTCAGGATTATGCCAAAAGTTGGTAAGTAAAGGAAAATCCAAAAGGTATCCTCTTATTGATAGGTTGATTCGGCTCGTGTTGACTCTTTCTGTTTCGACTGCAAGCACAAAAAGAGCATTTTCAGCAATGAAACTCATAAAAACATCATTGCGCAACAAGATGTGAGATGAATTGCTTGCTAATAATATGATACTTTATATTAAAAAAGAAATTACTTCCAGCATCGACATAGAAGAAATGGTAGAGGAGTTTGATTCACGACATACTCGTAGAGCTCGACTTAGATAGCAGCATCGACATAGAAGAAATGGTAGAGGAGTTTGATTCACGACATACTCGTAGAGCTCGACTTAGATAGATACTTTTGTTCCTTGTGTATCTCATATGAGTTTGATTCACGACATACTCGTAGAGCTCGACTTAGATAGATACTTTTGTTCCTTGTGTATCTCATATTTTGAATGTATATGATACAACTTTGTCTTTTTTATCAATATCTAATCAAAGCACTCTTAGTTTGTTTATTTTATTTTATTTTTGCTTTGTTATTTTTTCGCCCACGGCAAAAAAAATCCTGGCTACACCACTGCATGCAAAATAAGGATCTTTCCATCATTATGAAGAAAAGTAGTTGAAGAAGCAAAGCAGATTTATGAAAGAAAATTATATGGCCATGGGAGAGTAGTTGAAGAATTGAAGAGTATTTATGGACAAAATTTAGAGGGAGGGAGGGGGAGAGAGAGAGAGAGAGAGAGAGAGAGAGAGAGAGAGAGAGAGAGAGGTAGAAGATGGTTGTAGGGATTAAATTGGAGGGAACTAGGTCTTCTTCCCTCCAAAACCACTTTCTAATCATCATTAAATGAGCATATAGTGAAGGACCTCATCTTCTCCAATGACCCCCACCCCTCCGCGCCCCTAAACAAACTGTGGAGGTTATTTTGGTCTAATCATATTTTTAAAGTACAGATGAGGGTAACTTGAGTTGGAGGGACCTTAACGCATATAGCATTTACTTAGGTGGTTTTTGGAGTTTTGAAAAAGTTTTGGGGTGGGAGGAATAAATTTTGTTATTTTGGGGCTAGAAGTAATTTTCCCTTGATTCTTTTAAGTAAATTTGAAGCACTTACTATAGAGTCTAGGAGAAAGAATCGCAACAGAGAGTGATCGTGTAGTGGCTACCGTAAGAACTAAGATAGGAAAGAATTTCCTAAATGTTACCTTGAATTATTGCATGCCCTGAATAATTGGATTCTTATCTTCGGAATGAAACAAGAAAACTCGTATACCACATCCTCATAAGTAACCCAACAATAACCATCACTAATGTGTATATTCTAATCCAACACTATAACCCTCAAGAGAAATATTATCTCCATCACACAGTCAAAGATAAACCAATTGACCTGATAATCACATTTTATTACAATTTTATACTCTCATTATCTATTTTACATGAATAAATATACTATTAATAATTTTTGTTAGCTTAGTTTCCACATAATAAATAAAAATATAAATAAATATTATTAAATGTAAAAACCCCTTAAAAATCTATCTTCTCAATTTTGTAGCATTTTAGAAGTCAATCAAGCAAAAGCCCACAAATGAATGCTATGAAGCAAGGCCAAAAATCCTTCTACACATCATGCTCAAGAAGAAGCCACAAAGGCCCAAAAGCCCATCAAAAATATTTTTACTAAGGGAAGTTTCATGGAATAGGCTACAGCTTTGGAATTGTGCTGGGCCGGACTTGATTTGAAGCTCCATTTTGAAAATCAAAACCGGACCCTGTTGCTTTGGACTTATTTGCATTTTTTATCAAATGAATCAAAATGGAGGCCGGATTTGTTTGTTTGCTGCAGAATTTTCTTCATAGATGCTTTGATTTTTCTATGGGCCAAAGACTTGCTGCACCCTTGATTTTTCCATGGGCCGGATGCTTTGATTTTCAATGGGCCAGTTCATTGATTGCTTGCTTTTGGAAATGAAATGGGGAAATCAAATAAACTCTCATGGACCTGCTACAGTGATCGAACCCCATTTGGACCTTCATGTTTTTTTTTTAAAATCAAGCTCCATTAAGACCGGACTTAGCTTTTAATTGTGTATTTCCATTGGGCCGGTTTGCAGCTGGATTTTGAATGGGCTCAAGAATTGGATTTTGATTTTCTTTTGAAAATCAAACATATGGACCAGACTTGTATTGGGCTACAGTAAATTGTATTGGGCTACAGAAAATTGTATTGGATTTTGATTTTCTTTTGAAAATCAAATAAATCATATGAGCCTCCTATGTTGGACTAGAGAAGAACAAAAAACAAATTCAAAGGTGGAGATTGTTGCTTGGGGCTCAAGACAAATCCAATGGCTCATATTCATTGATGATTACTATAAATAGGGGTAGAGAGTGAGGGGTTAAGGGGGTGAAAATTTTTGTAACTCCTTTTGGAGAGGAGGGTTACTCTTAATTGAGGAGGTCTTCCAAAATTATAACTTTTTATTGCAATTAATAATAATAATTTTTTCACCACTTTAAATTTTTCTCTTCTTCTCTTTGTTGGATGATAAAGATGAAGATGAAGATGAAGAATTATTTGAAGGTTTGCATTTCTTTTCTTTTTCTCTTTTATTGCTTATTAGTTTAGATTTATTTCTATGCTTGTAGTTAGATTTTATTTTCTTGTAAAATAGTCAAGAGGCTAGAACCATCTTGCCTTAGATTTATTTTATGCTTATAGAGTAGATTTATTTTTGTGCATTTAATTCTTACAATTTTATTTTGTAGTTTAGATTTTACAATTTATTTTGTAGTTAGATTTTAATTTCTTACACTATTCACCTTGAGGCTAGAACCCTCTTGGGTTTAGTTTTTCTTTTTGTTTATTTTTATTTTGTTTGATTCGCCTTTAGGCTAGAACCCTCTAGGGAATCACCCTTTTCTAAGAAGTGGGTTCAATTTTAGATTATCTATATCTATAATTGAATCCACCATCTTTAATTTCTTGCATTTTTTTATTCTATAATTTTGTTCTTCATTATTGATTTTTATTTGTTTCTTGATTTTATTCATTTTTTTTCCACTCTCACTTACACTTGCACCTATTTACACACCATTTTTCACTATCTCAATCTCTTCACAATCACATTCACTCATCAATCTTATTTGTCACGCACACAATATAAGAACCGATTTTATATTTTCTCCTACAAAACACCTTCCTCGTGGGATCGATATCTTAAATACTATAACTTGACACGGTTGTGCACTTGCAACCCTTTTGGTACATGTTTATGCCGCATCAAGTTTTGACGCCGTTGCCGGGGAAGGTGCTTAAGTAGGTTTTAATTATTTTGGTTCTTTAACTTGTGTGTTTTTTGTGAAGGAAACGCTTGGAGCTTGAAGATCGCGGATTGGAGAGCTAGGATTTGAAGATTTGCTTTCAGGTAAGTCCTCTTTCTAGTTTTTAATTCCACCCTTTAGCTACTTCTTCACAATTAGAGATAATTAGGACTTAAAAAAAGGGATTTTATTTTTTGTTAACCATAATAAAATTCATCCTCCACTTTAACATTTACTAACAAGATAACAAATTCCCCCCTTCTCATTTGTTTGATTGTTAACCCTAATTAAAAAAAAAAGATTTTTCTTTTCCATCCTTTTTAGTTGCTTTTAATTCATAGGGTTGCATTTCATATTGATAGTAGGAATTCACCAAGTGATTTGAGCATCTTGATTTGGCACACACTTAAAAATATTTTTAAGGGCAAAACCCCATAATCAAGATAATGTGAGGGATTTCATCACCCTTTCCTTAGCGTAAAAATCACTAATTCCTCACTTCACAAACCCAAGCCTAATAAAACTCATTAGACGTTGGCTCCTAAGGATTCGAGCTCAATAAGGAACAAGAAATCCTTAAGTGAACCGGTTTAAGTTTTCTCAGATTAGTTGGTGTCTAAGGCAAGGTTTAGGGGTTGCGTAAAGCGCTCCGTAAGGAAAAAGGTACTTAATTGATCTTTGATCACCCTCTAGTACTATCCTTACCTGGCTAACTACCTGGGTAAAACTTTTATCTTTTCACTGTAGGAGTTTTTGGTTAGGAGCTGGTCTAGTGAATTAGGCTAAACCCTAGAATTAGAGTGATTGAAAAGTGATTGTTTTGATTTGTTTTAGTTAAGATTTTTCTTTATCCTTTTCTTCTCATAAAAAAAAGCTAATTTTTTTTCTTAAAAAAAATAAAAAATAAAAATAAAAATAAAAAGAAATATTTTGGTGTATGCAACAGTGGATTAGGGATAATACACATCGATTAATTCGCTTTGAACCAATCATAGAAATGGAGCATCCTAATCCACCCGTTTTTCATGATATGTGCTATCCCATTAGAAATGCAATCCCCTCGTGCATTAGGCTCCCCGAAACAAATGGAATAAATTTTAAGCTTAGACCGTAATACATAAACATGCTTTCCAAATTCCTTGGTAATGAAACAGAAGATGCATATATTTTTATTTCGGAATTTGAGGAAGTGTGTATTATGATTAAAATGAGAGAATTAACCGAAGATGCGATTAAGCTTAGATTTATTCCATTTTCTCTTAAGGATAAAGCTAAAAAATGGCTGTACAGCTTACCAACAAATTCCATCACTACTTGGGAAGAATTTATCACAATTTTTCTTAAAAAAATTTTCCCTATCAATAAAACGGTAAAGCTAAGAAACAACATCAAGAATTTTAAAATTATCTCGGGAGAACCTTTTTGGAAGTATTTTGACCGATTTAAAGATCTTCTCATCCAATGTCCTCATCACAGTTTAGAAAAATGGCGATTGTGCCAAATAATTTATGAGGGATTAGATTATTCTGCAAAAACTTCCTTAGAATCAATGTGCCACGGGGATTTTATGAGGAAAAATGCTGATGAAGCTTGGGAGTTTTTGGAGAGTCTTTCTGAAAAAACAATGCAATGGGAACAGTGCGATGATAGGGTTTCATCAGTTCCCTAATCTAAGTCTTGTGGTCTTTCCTTAGAGTCAAACATTGCTTCTGAAGCGAAGATGGCGACGATTCTGCGAAGGTTAGAAGCTTTAGAAATTAAGGAACGAGCTCCAGCTCAAATCAATCATGTTTCTGCCTCAGGATGTCATAATTGTCAGTCTCCTACCCACGTTTCAGAGGAATGTCATTTCCTAGGAAACAATAATACATTAGAACAGATGAACGCTGCATTCCAGCACCCTAGAAATGATCCATTTTCTCCAACCTACAATCCAGGTTGGAGAAATCATCCCAACTTTGCATGGAATCAAGGAAATTCTCCCGGAACTCAAAACTTCACTCCCGCTTCGACCTAACATTTTCCTAGGGGAAACACAGTTCCGTTCAATTCTCATTTATAATTTCAACAACCCAATCTGTCATATCAAAATCAGTCTCCTCTTCATCAAGCTGTAATTCAGACTCATCACAATCCAGATCAGGATAAACGTCTCAACGTCTTGGAAAGGGGTTTAGAAACCATAATTAAGGCCTCTACTCAAACCACGAATATGTTGACTCAAACGTCTAGCACGCTGAATTCCTTCATGCAATCAACCGGACAAATGCTCAACTCCAACACTCAAGCTATAGCTAGATTAGAATCCCAACTTGGTCAACTAGCTAGTGCCGTGAGTGAAAGAGAGAAAGGAAAATTTCCGAGTCAACCCGTGGTCAACCCTAATAACACAGGATGCAGTTCATCCTATGAAGCTCAAGTGAATGCAATCCATTCACTTCGGTCAGGTAGACAGGTCGATAATCAAGTGAGAACTCCTCCAAGTCAAACTCTTGATCCTGTACAAATTCCTTCTCCTTCTCCTTCTGATGAATCTATTCAACAATCACTCCCCTCAGATGACCAAGAACCTGAACCCGAACCTGAGCCTGCTTTTGATAGATTTAGACCGGTTGCTCCCTTTCCAGATAGACTCAGGTCTAGGAAACACTCTCCTCAGGAGGAGAAAATCCTAGAGACATTCAAGCAGGTTAAGGTCAACATTCCTCTCTTAGATGTAATTGAACAAATTCCATCTTATGCTAAATTTTTAAAAGAATTGTGCACTAAGAAGAGGAGAATAAATGTCCCAAAGAAAGTCTTTTTAGCCGCCAATATCAGTGAAATGCTATCAAATCCCATACCTTTGAAACGTAAAGATCCAGGTTCCCCCATCATTTCATGTATCATTGGTAATACTCACATTGATAAGGCGCTTTTAGACTTAGGGGCCAGTGTCAATTTGCTTCCATATTCAGTCTATCAGCAATTGGGTCTAGGTGTACTGAACCCAACCAAATGCACCTTACAGTTGGCTGATAGATCTGTCAAGGTCCCTATGGGTGAGTTAGAGGATGTTCTGATTAAGGTTGGAGATTTTATTTTTATTTTGTAGTCTTGGAAACACAGCCTGTTTCCAATCCCAAAGGACAGACACCTATCATCTTAGGACGACCGTTCTTAGCCACTTCTAATGCTCTCATCAACTGTAGAACTGGTCAAATGAAGCTGTCCTTTGGGAATTTGACTGCTGATCTCAACATTTTTAATCCAGGGGACCAACCAAATAATCAGTCTCTAGAAATAAACTACATTCAGGAAAGATCAGAAGAAGAAGAAGAAGAAAAAGAGTCTGATTTGAGTTTTGAGAAAATTTTTGATGAAGAGTTAGAGTTTTTAGAAGAAGCAGATCAGGTCCTTGAGAATAATAAAACTGTGTTAAACATGTGCTGCTTTGAATTAAATTTTGAAGAACTCTTTCTTGATGAACTTAGATTCTTGGAGAATAATCAACAACCAAATTTTCAAAACTTCACAGAAGAATTACAAAACTTCACAGTACAAGAGTCTAAGTTCATTAAGAAATGTAAAATGCATGACACCAATAATACCTACCTTACTTTGTTACAAGAATTACTGAACACCCCGAAATGCTTGGAAATTCACATTATTGATTATATCATTCTGAATTTGTTTAAAATCCGGGGAATAATTTTTAACAGTAAGGTAGGATTCAATGTAGAACAGGAACTCTTCATGTTGAATACTTCATTCTACATTGTTTATTTTGTTTATTTCAGAATAATAAAAAGAATTTATTCTTCTATCATGTGAGAGTTTCTTGTTTAGTTTTCAAAAAAAAGAAGGAAAAAAAAGAAAAAAAAAGAAAAGAAGAAGAAAAAAAAGAAAAAAAGAAAAAAAAAGAAGAATAAATTGTTGTTTTCATCCTCCTCAGACCAAAGGTAATTGCAGATTTTTACTAGCGGACCAAATGTAAGTGCTTCACTTCTTATCTGCTTTACTTTATGCATCATAGAATTTGCATTGAGGACAATGCAAAATTTAGGTGTGGGGGTGAGAATTAGTTATTTTTTCTCTTTATTTTACATTTTTAGTTACATTTTCCCTTTTTCTTTTAAAAAAATTTATAAAAATATCGTCACTTGCCAAATTGATAGAGTTATGTAATAATTAATTTATTTGATAAATTTGAAAATTTCTAATCCCTAGTTGGTTATTTACTTAAGTTCACTTTTTATGATAACTCTAAATAAATTTCTTAAGAAATGATTTTCAAAGTAGTATACTTTACTTAAGCCTTAACTTGGACTTTTATTTAAAATAATAAAATTTTTGCATGCTGAACTTAGAGTTAAAAATAATTTTTCAAAGTGTCTTGATTTACATATTTTCAAAATATATATACATATACAAAAAAAATTGCAAAAGAAGAGTGCGAAAAATGGGCACAAAAAAAACTCTTTAATTCAAGGTGATTCTATTTTATTAAGCCTAAGCTGACCGAGTAATTAAGCCCAAGGAGTATTTTCATACTTAATGACCTAAGCCCATTTGGGTTGGGATCCATTGGCCCAAAACTCATTAAATGGTCACTTAAAAAGCCCGTTAAAGTAGAAAAAAATCACCAAGGATGAAAGAGTTAAAAAAAATTATAGTTGTATATATGGTCTTGGAAAATATTTTAAATCAAGCAACTTGAAAATTATTTAAAACAAAGAGTTAGCATATTCTTTTCAAAACTTTTAAAGTAAATTTATAAGTTTGGCTTGATTTTGTATTGCTACAATGAGAAGATTTTCTTAAAAATATACCTTAGAGTTATATATAAAAATATTTTCTTGAGTGATAACTGGCTCCAATTAGATTATCTAAAAGTTATCAAGTGAACTTAGTTATTTACAGACTTCTTTAATTTGGCAAGTTGACCGAATTTTGTGGGTATATTCACTGTAAACCCTCACGAGACTACAACTCGTCCACTAGGGTAACCTAGGGGTTTAAAGGCTTGTTGTATGCGCTAAATACAATCGTGATTCCTGCGAACGTGAGTTAGGATTTTCTTTTTATTTTCTTTGCTAGAGGACTAGCAAAAGTTTAGGTGTGGGGGTATTTGATAATCACATTTTATTACAATTTTATACCCTCATTATCTATTTTACATGAATAAATATACCATTAATAATTGTTGTTAGCTTAGTTTCCACATAATGAATGAAAATATAAATAAATATTATTAAATGTAAAACCCCTTAAAAATCTCTCTTCTCCATTTTGTAGCATTTTAGAAGTCAATCAAACAAAAGCCCACAAATGAATGCTATGAAGCAAGGCCAAAAATCCTCCTACACATCATGCTCAAGAAGAAGCCACAAAGGCCCAAAAGCCCATCAAAAATATTTTTACCAAGGGGGGGTTAGTCACTTAGAACTTAAAATTAGAACTGGGATAATCTGTGGCATAAAATTTTAAGGTGTTAGTCACATAGAACTAAAAGCAGCCCCCTCGGGAGACTGAACAGTCGGATGGCCTCGAGAACCTCGAGATCTACGCGGCGACATGACCAATATGTGATCTACAGTAAAACCCAACGTGAAAATTAGGGTTTTGAATGTGAAATTGACCAAAATATCACAAAATATGGCCGAGACAGTGCATGCAAGGTCAAAGTTGAAGAAAATCAAAGTTTTAAAGGAAAGAGGGTGAACAAACCTTCAGAAATCCGAGTGAAATCTCCCTGAACAAAAGCACCACCCGAGTCGGCAACAAAGAGGAGAAGAAATAGAAGAAAACTGGTCCAAAATCGCTGAAGAAATCGCCTGAAAATCGCCAAAATCCGACGTAAAAAATCTCAGAAAAAACCCTAAGTCGGGTTTTATAACCCCCGACTTAACCGAGCGGGACAGATTTTACTGTCTCGCTGTGCGAGACAGACTTTACTGTCTCACACCACGAGACAGCTTTTACTGTCTCGCACCGCGAGACAGCATTTACTGTCTCGTACAATGAGACAGTATAAGCTGTCTCGTATCACAAGATGGCAATGATTCTTTGAGTATAATAGGTGGTATCGTACTGTTTCGATACACATGAATACTCCGATAGGTACACGAGTCTAAACTGTTTTCCTACACTCGATGGGAAGTTTCTGGAGAATATTACTCTTAATATTCTTAAGGATAACTTGACGAATTCTCAAAGGACATACGAGCATCAATCTGGAAATACCAGCTTCAATTCAAGATCTCAACAACGGTCGAGCGATAAACGCAGTGCCGGAGAAGTATTGGCTATTCTACAAAGAACTGAATAGACTAATGGATGAAGAGATCAAGAGCCGAAGCCATTTTACAGATTCTTCTACACGATCTACTCAACCAAGCATTGAAGGGATCGTAAGTAAAATCTATCTTATCCAAAGTATCCCATAACTGCCAAAGGACGTGAAAAACATCGTGGGCGAAAATCACGTGAATAACTGCCAAAATAACGGAGTTTGAAATGTGGGAAGGCAGTTAAAATGAAAACTACCTGCGGTTACTGTTTCCGAGACAGTATTTACTGTCTCGCGGGCCGAGACAGCAAACACTGTCTCGCCAGTCTAATTTCGTCGTTTGTTGAGTTTTTTCAGTTATGAACCCCAGAGGCTATAAATACCCCCTAGGGTCACTACTGACGAGGATCGAGCATATTTTCGAGCAATCCAGAGCAGAGAGAGCAGATTTGAGTTTTCGTGCAACTCCTTGAAATTGAGCTTTGACTTGATTTTAAGAAGAACGACTATCTTACTTTGATAAGATATCGTTTCAAATTCTCACTTCGATAAACGAAGTCAGAATCAGTAAACCCCCTTCACGATTTTTGATTCGGCGGTCCACGAACCAAAGCGTTCCCGGCACAGGCAAAGTCCCACAAAAACAAGAATCGATAGACGATTTTTGTGTTATTTTCTCAAGAGTTGTAAATTTTGCTTTGTTGTGTAGAAAAGGTCTTATAAAAAGACTATTTCTTTGAATTTGTTGTAATCAAACGAAGATATAATGAATTCCTCAACAGAACCAACTTTTGCTGAAAACAGCAGCTGGATTTTGAATGGGCTCAAGAATTGGATTTTGATTTTCTTTTGAAAATCAAACATATGGACCGGACTTGTATTGGGCTACAGAAAATTGTATTGGGCTACAGAAAATTGTATTGGATTTTGATTTTCTTTTGAAAATCAAATAAATCATATGGGCCTCCTATGTTGGACTAGAGAAGAACAAAAAGCAAATTCAAAGGTGGAGATTGTTGCTTGGGGCTCAAGACAAATCCAATGGTTCATATTCATTGATGATTACTATAAATAGAGGTAGAGAGTGAGGGGTTAAGGGGGTGAAAATTTTTGTAATTCCTTTTGGAGAGGAGGGCTACTCTTAATTGAGAAGGCCTTCCAAATTTGTAACTTTTTATTGCAATTAATAATAATAATCTTTTCACCACTTTAAATTTTTCTCTTCTCCTCTTTGTTGGATGATGAAGATGACAATAAAGATGAAGAATTATTTGAAGGTTTGCATTTCTTTTCTTTTTCTCTTTTATTGCTTATTAGTTTAGATTTATTTCTATGCTTGTAGTTAGATTTTATTTTCTTATTAAATAGCCAAGAGGCTAGAACCCTCTTGCCTTAGATTTATTTTATGCTTATAGAGTAGATTTATTTTCATGTATTTAATTCTTGCAATTTTATTTTGTAGTTTAGATTTTTATAATTTATTTTGTAGTTAGATTTTAAGTTCTTACACTATTCACCTTGAGGCTAGAACCCTCTTGGGTTTAGTTTTTCTTTTTGTTTATTTTATTTTGTTTGATTCGCCTTTAGGCTAGAACCCTCTAGGGAATCACCCTTTTCTAAGAAGTGGGTTCAATTTTAGATTATCCATATCTATAATTGAATCCACCATCTTTAATTTCTTGCATTTTCTTTTATTCTAGAATTTTGTTCTTCATTATTGATTTTTATTTGTTTCTTGATTTTATTCATTTTTTTCCACTCTCACTTACATTTGCACCTATTTACACATCATTTTTCACTATCTCAATCTCTTCACAATCACATTCACTCATCAATCTTATTTGTCACGCACACAACATAAGAACCGATTTTATATTTTCTCCTACAAAACACCTTCCTCGTGGGATAGATATCTTAAATACTATAACTTGACACGGTTATGCACTTGCAATCTTTTTGGTACATGTTTATGCCGCATCATGACCCCCCACCCCACCCTTTTTTTGGCAAAAAATTCAAGTAGATCTAATAGAAAAAGCGATCTTATGTGTAAAAGTAAAGAAGACATGATATTATATTCACCACATAGTAGATCTAATAGAAAAAGCGATCTTATGTGTAAAAGTAAAGAAGACATGATATTATATTCACCACATAAGCTATGAAATCAACTAATCCCACTTTAAAAGAGTTCAGACATTTCACCATACAATTGGTTCACAAACGTAATTACTTTATCCTTATTCAAAGAAACGGTAAATTAGAAAATAATTATATGAGGCCTTCAAATTTGTAACAACATCGAACAAACAATACCGAGAGAGATCAGAAACTCTAGAGAGAGAGAGAGAAAGAGGAGTGTACCTAGATCAGAGAGAGAAAGGGTCCACTTGTAGAATTTTGGGCGTGAGAGGAGAGAAAATTGGTGATGAGAGCGAGAATCCATAGTAAGAGAGAATTTGGGGAGGGGGACAATGAAAGAGAAGAGCTTCTGCTTTCTGCAAGTTTTTGCTTCTTTCTGGTGGTATGACTTTTGGAGAATTTTTCCTTCACTAGGGTCGATTTATAAGGATCATATTAGGGAGCCACTTGAAATCCCAAACCCATTTAGCATATCCTCAGACCCAAATCCAAAATTGTTCCGGAACTCACAATTCTTGGGTTATTTGTTTGATTTTCATTCATGAGGTACACAAATTAATTTGGATCTTTTGCAATGATATTCAGAAGCGCAAAACAAATCCATATTCATATATATATGTATTTGTATTCATTAAGATAACGGATACGGATATGGATACGAATACAATTACTAAATAACTACATCTAATAGCAAATATCAATATCCAAAATATCTGAATATATGTTGATCATATAACAAAACAATTCTTTTAATCCCTAAGTTAATGGATTTGAGGTTAATTTTGATGATCAAGAGATCTAATTGATCTTAGATTTTCAGATATAATGAACATATATTAATGAATTTTATTGTATCATATGTGCTATTTTTTCAACATAATGTGTTTTTTCTCTTGTATGTTTTGTATCCACGTATATATTTGCATGCATATTTGTATCCATGTCTGATTTTTACAGATATGGATATGAGTTTTCATTACCGAGAGATATCTGTATTTATGTCTATATTTGTGACTTGTGAGGTTTTTGTATCTTTATTATGATTGATAAATAGACAAGAATATAATAAGTATCATATATGATCCGTATCTAACTCGTTTGACTGCATGTGACAATACATAAAATTCAAATATTTCTAAACCTCTATGTAGACTTCCTGCAATATAAATTTTAGGAAGGTACATTTACCAGTTAAGGAACAAAAACTCACTACTTTTAAAACCATAATGTAACTTTTTTTCTTAAAATGTTGGGCTTTCTCTCTTGGAAACAACCTAAAATTGGTTTGTTATAAACCACTTTTCAATTTCAATCTATACATAAATCACCTTTAAAGTGGATTTTTATTACAAATCAACCACCTCACAGTTAAAATTTTTACTAAAAATACAAAAGTATTCTTAAAAAACTCACAGTCAAGGCATATAAAAAAATTATTGTTTATGTTTTATTAGGATACAACTCACATTTTTAAGCTTATTTTTTTATTTTTTTAGTAAAGTTTAACTTGAAGGTGGTTGGTCACAACAAAAATTTAATTTAAAAATGGTTTATATATAAATTAAAGTTGAAAGTTGATTTCTATATAATTACTCTATTTCTAAGTTGGGTTCAAGGGGAAAAACCCCTAAAAGTTTTGCAAACACATCTTAGGGCTTGTAATTGCAGTTATAATTATTTATTTTATTGCAACTAGATGTTACAGTTACAACTACAGTTACAAATACCCTTTCATTTGACTTATGCAATTTTGAGCATAAGTCTCATTTGCAACCTAGGTGCAACCAACCCAAATTAGTAAAAATAAAATAAAATCTCAAAATCACTATTTAAACTTTCAAAAAATCTAAGAACTTTATTAATGATTAAAATAAGTTTATAAATATTATTTTTTTACTATTTAAGAAAATTATTTTTTGAAAATTATGCTTTTTGAAAATTTACATTTAGAACGCTAAATTACTATATTGGTTTTTTTCTTCACCTATTTTACCAGTTTGGTATTTCTTCTTGCTTCGGCATCATTTTGGTATATTTTCTTGATCCATTGTCAAGTAGACCAAAAAATTAGTTGCCAACCAAAAAACCATGATGTTGATGTGGAATGTAATAATTTTATTAATTAGGTTAGTTGAAGCATGTGAAAAGCACGTGCTCCTCTTCCTCATAGTTTTATTCATAATTTGGACTAGAAATTTGGTTAGGACTTAAATCAAAGTTTTTCTCCTTCGATTTTACCCTTGTCTTCTTCAAATTTCTTAAATATACAACATATCCATTTCAAGTTTAATTAAGCTCAAATTCAAAATGTGGTGGATCGAATCAAAGAAACGGTAGTGGGTTCAACGTTGTTCTCTTTCCTCTTCATTTTTCCTACCACCATTTCTTTAATTAAATCCACATTTCCTTAGCTTGAACCTGAAGAGATCAATGCTGAATATTTAAGAAATTGAAGAAGATGAAGGTGAACTTGAAAGGGAGAAGTAAGTCCTAACCTAATTTTTGGCCACAATGCATGAAATTAAGAGGGTGAGGAGCACATGCTTCTCATGTGCTACAACTAACCGTAGTTACCAAAATAACTACCCTGTAGTGTACTATATGTTAGCGATTTTTAATTTTTTTTCTCACCGGTGACCAATTTTTTGGTCTATTTGGACAATGGGGCGAAGAAAAAAAAACCAAAATGAAAGCAAGAAACAAATAACAAAGTAGTAAAAGGGATTAAGAAAAATGTCAATCTGGTAATTTAGCAATTCTTAGATAACATTATAATCATTATTGAAAATTTTATTTTTTGACAAAAAATGATTTTTTGGAAAAAATATAATTTTGAAAAATAATATTATTTTTTAGAAAAACTATTATTTTTTAGAGTAATATTATTTTTATATAGAAATATTTTCTTAAGAAAAATTATTTTTAAAATAAATATTATTTTCTAAAAAATAAGTTAAAATATAATTATTTTTTAGAAAATGTTATTTTTCTAAGAGTATTATTATTTTTAAAAAATAATCTTTTGAATTATATATTTTTAAAGTAAAAAAGCATTATTTTTTTTATAAAAGGATTACCTTAAATATATAAAGTGAGCTAATAATTTTTTTCAATTTTTCAAAAGTGAAAAACAAGTTGCATATGAAAAGTTAAAAGCAATACCAAACAAATTGCAGCTACAAGTTGTGCAATTTTTTAAATTGTACCAAACAATTGCAACTGCAATTGCATGTTAAGAATAGACGCAATGTCCCAGTCGCATGCAAGGTGGTGATTGCATTGTGATTACAGTTGTAATCTACCAAATGCACCCTTGATATCTCTTTGAAAATTGCAAGTGTTTATGATGATTTTGGTGTGTGATATTATTGTCCTCGTTTTTGAGGTAAATTACAAAAACTACCTTAGCAAACTAATGAACATAGGGTTTTTCTAACGCGTGTTCTTACATAGTCATTAAAGGCTAAGAGACACAGAGATGAGAAGTAAGGAGAAAATTAGTGCAAATAAAAGGCCCACTTGCTATTCATTTCTCTCTATTTCTTTAATCCCCATAAACACCATTTTAGAAAATGATTAACATACAATCCAGTATCTACTGTATTTATTTAAGTACCATACGCAAGCAGTCTTATCTAAGATATGATCCCCCCCCCCCCCCCCCCCTAATCCAGGGTGATGTATATAAAGTTGTGAGATATCCACATTACCATTTAGGAGGTTTTTTGGTATAATCTCCTTGAGCTTTGTTTGTTTATCTCTCACATAATTCCGCTAAACTCTGGGGTTTTAATTTTCACAAGTTGTTCATATGGAAGACATTACCATTCAGATCATATGTTTGTAAGCTCTACTTTTCACAATGACAATTTATATTTATTTCTCCCTGATTTTATTAAGATGACACTCTATAATTTTTATTTTATTTTTATTTTTTTCCCCTCCAAAACTTAGCTCCGGCTACTCACCTGCAACTGCAAATGCCTACAATGAGCTCCAAGACACTGGTCATCAATTATTTCCACAGTCAAAAAATTCAGAGCTCAGCCAATACCATGCACCAACATAACTTTATTTTGACCCAAAGTATCAAAACAATTCAAACCGTTACAGCTACCAAGGATCATCCCAGAACATGACTAATACGAGAGACGAACTTTATCGAATACCAGTAATGCTACAACTTATATTATCACCACCATCTTCAATCCGTCTTATCGGCGTTCACCCTCTCGGCGATCGCAGCCTCCGCCTCCGCCACCTCCTTCTCAGTCTTCTTCCCTTTCTTGCACTTATAATACACATCCATAAACGTCCCTATGGCGCCGTACTTCTTGCGGCAGTACTCGTAGTGGGCGCCGTCAAACATCCGCCAGAAATTCTTCTCGGATAGCTCCGACCACAGGAGTACTGAGGCTTGGACCGTGGGTCCGGATCAGCCAGTCCTCGAGTGCGGTGACTGGCTCGGACCCGTCGAAGACCTCGCCTCGGAGCACGGGCCCAGGGGCATAGTAGACGCCGATGTCAGAGTACATTTGCGCGAAGCTCGTGTCGCCTTGTGTTTGGTTTTGCTCGAAGCCTGGTTCGGGGTTGATCATTGTTTTGATTGGGTATTTGAATAGACGGTGTGGACATAGCCAGATTGGGTACACCTGCAGTTGAAAGAAAGAGTTCAGTTTTTGCCCCACCCAAAAAAAAGGGGATATTGTAGAGTTCTTAGTTCTGTATAAATTAAAGAAATCCTCTTTATACTATGTTACCGTCCTCTTATCAATGCTGAAACTAGTAATACTGTTGTAGCGGAGTTTGGTTCTTCAGACATATAGACGAAAATCCTCTGCACAGAATTTTAGTTAATAATAAAAACATGCTTATTTTTACTTTGGTATCTATCCCAGAGCTGAGTCATATTTTCACTTTGCTTCCCTGATTATATTTTTTAACGCTTTGATATCCAAATTTTCTGTCCCATTCCACTTTGGCACGAGGTCCAAATTTTGTTAGATTTTCTACTAAATTTACATCACATGCTTAACAGGTGATATCCGTGTTCGAGTAGCTATTGGAAACAATTGGTTGTTCCGATTCATTTCTACAGGGCAATATAGGCCTAAATATAATACAAGTTTAATAGGAAATTTAACTAAATGCGGAAAAGGGTACCAAAGTGAAAACTAAATCTTCGCGCTCTATCTTTCTAAGTGAATTCTTGAATCTTGAAGTTTAGCGTGAACGTCCAATTAAACAAAGTTTGAATAACAAAAACTGCATAACAAATTGTAAATTAATTAAGGTGTTTGTTTTAATTTAAAATTTACCTCCATTTCTTGGTGAAGGAACTCCAGCGCATCAGCGACCTTATGCTGCGGCAGCAACATATCCTGAATAACATGCATATCATGATAGTACTGCCTGATCGCCTCCCCCTGCGTCATCTTCAACAGCGATATCTTCGGGGGCATCGTCCACCCCATCAGCCACCGGAACCACCACTGATCCCCAAACGGCAATATGAGCTTCATCTCCCAAAACAACGTCCTTGTGTGCCGATGATAGTACTCTCTCGTCGGAATATACTCCACAAATTCCCCTCTCTTCAACGCCGTCTGCGCGTGCTGGTAGAACCAAGGCTTAAACCACCATCCAATGCTATTAATCACATTCCCTCTTTGGTTCGCCTCGTCTTTCGACGCGTACCTACCCGTCATGAACACACCCTCCGTTGGCGTGTAGATCAAAGATTCAACGAAGTCGGGCACTTTCTTCGGGTCTCCGTCTCTTGGAGCGAAGGAGTCCGTGTATGCCTGAGCGAGCTCCCGAAGACTCCCCCTCGCTGGAGTGTATGTCAATCTCATGTACTCCTTGATCGGAATCAGCTTAATCTCCGCCGACAATAAAAATCCTAGGGTTCCCTGCGACCAAGGAATCGCGTAGAAAAGGTCGGAGTACTCGTTGTCCTTAGTTGCACGAACGACTCTCCCATCGGCCAGGACAATCTCCAACGACACCAGAGTATCCTGAAACAGGCCGTATATATGCGAGCTCCCTTCAATACCGTAACCATTAATCAACCCCCCCACTGTCAAGTCATCGAGCTCAGACACGACGGGAATCGCAAGATTCATCGGTACAGTCACCCGACTAAGCTGTCCCATTTTAACAAGTGGCTCAACACGGACGACCATTCGATCAGAGTCGACTTCGAGAATATTGTAGAACTCGGAGAGGTCGACCTCGAAATGGCGAGCGCGCTTGTAATCGACATTGCGCATGCCGACAACAATGTAAGGCTTGCGGGCAGTGCAGACGAGGCCATCTTTTGCGGGGTTGCGCTGTTTGAGTCGAGGGACGACTTTTCGGACGTTCTCTTCGTGTTCTTGCTGGCGTTGCTTGTAGGGTTTGAGCTCCGCGTGGACGTCAAAGAGGTAGGCGATGAAGGCGATGATGGCGGAGATGGGGAGGACGACGAAGACGATGATGATCCACCGGAATTCGACGAGGTAGTCTACCCAGATCTTCTTGCGTTTTGGGCGGGGAGGGGACTGAAGGTCCGGCGTCGACATGGCTGAGCTCTGTGGATAAGGGAAATTATAGGAATGATCACTACTTCTTGATGAGGTTCACAGGAAATTTCTCTGTTCTAAAACAAAAGTAAATCTTATTTGAATATAAGAAATAAAAAAATAAAGTTTTTTTATGTGTGCTGTTTTTTCGCTTTTCACATCAAAAATTATATAAATGAATCTACATAAAGGAAAAGCCACACATGCAATGATATTATCATGCATTTGATGTGGCTCCATATATTCCGAATATTCATGAATCTTTCGTGGCTCCCAAGCATAGTCGAAAGCTTGAAATAAGTCAACTATATTTATTGTTTAAGAATTTTGGTCTCTATGTATTTGAGTAATAGGAGCTCAAATTTACAACCACAACTGTCTACTAATATTAAATGTTCTGATTCATTTTGAGTCTAACAATTATTACAGTTCTAGCCATTTGCATTTTTTTTCACTTTTGCAATACCAATAGCGAACATTTAAATATTTATATATAGACAACTAGAATTGAAAAAAAATACTCTTCATTGTCGAAATAGAAGAGGAATATATTTCCCTTCCTTTTTTAAAATAAAACTTCTATACGTAGATGAAATACTGGAAGTACATTGGCTATAGGGGCATATGCTTTCAGTGAACTAAAAGCCATCAGTGAGCTCAAGCCCAAATCCAGGGTGCGTGGCCTCAACAGAAAACTTAAGGGGGGGAAATGATTAGGACTCAATAAAGGCCCTCTTTTTGTATAAAATCCGAGGACGGTCCGCTTTGCTGAAATATTGCAGTAGCAAATGTGGCATGCAGTATTTTTTTTTTTGCAGAAAATCAACTTCAAATCCACAATATTGACATTTGAAATTTTATTATCAAAAATATATCTTGAATACATATATTGATAAGTATCTGGTTAAGGGAAATTGTTGCAAGAACTATAGCCATGTTTGATTTAAGGACTTAGTTTTATCTCGGGACTAATTTAACTCACTATAGCCGCCCTGGTATATAATAATCCAGTAGACTATTGAGTTAAATTTTTAATAATTTATTTGGATCCATTTGTTATTAACATCTCCAATACTAATGGCATGTTTGGAACTTGTCATTGAAAAGGTGCATAGGATTATGAAATGACAGGAAATGTCAAAAATATCCATCTTTCAATCAAGAGTGAATTATAGCTTCTTAATGGTGTAATGAGTAAAGTAAACTCGAGTTTGGACTGTCTTTCTTCTCAATTATGTTAGATATAATTTATGATTAGTATTATAGTGAACTGATAGTTTTTCTATATTTATTTTTTGAGATAGATTTCTTTTTAAATGCAAATAGTTTTTTCAATATTGTGTTCTCACATACATTTGGAAGAAATGATGAGAGAGGATTCAGAGAGATGCATGAGAGGATTAAGAAAATGGAGAGAGAGAGAGAGAGAGAGAGAGAGAGAGAGAGAGGGAGAGAGAGAGAGAGATGACCGGCGCTAGGAGAAACAAACGATATAAAAAGAACGTGGATGAAAGAGAAATAAAGGCTATAAAAAGAACGTGGGTGAAAGAAATAAATAAAACCCCAGGTAAAAAAAAATTTGTTTGAAAAGTTAAGGATTAATGTGGTCATTTTAGATCTAATCCCAATAGAATAATAATACCAAGACTATAATAACACCTTGTCACTCTCCTGTATTAAGTCCACATCTTGGACTATTTCAATTTAAAGGACTAATTAGTCCAACCTAATCCCTCCTTAAATTTTTAGCCAAGCACCTTACTACTATTCCTTTCTAAAGAACAAAAGGATTATTACCTCAAAATTATATCCAATCCAAATACAAGATAGGGAAACACGAGCATTTATATTCTTTTTCCTATTTGAAATATGAAAGTTTTTTTTTATGGTATGGAATTATTAATGTTTTTATTTTTTTTTAGTTTCTTGTTTGGACGCTGCAACTTTTGCTTTCACCAAATTGACCACAACATATTACATGTTTTTTCTATGGATTGTAAGTCCATTTGTTTTTTTAAACAAATTAAAGAAATTAAATATAGATCTAATTTCCGCAATATGTACTTCTGCATATCAATTTCATAATTCAAATAGAAAAAAAAAATTCAAGGAACAACAATAGAATAGTGGCACATACTCATCCAATAAGACAACGACTACCCGAGGGGTTAACGTAGAATCGTGCAATGCAAAAAAATGAGATAACTCAAACATATAAAAACCACAAAAAGGATTATTTATTTTTTCTAGAAAAGATAAATAAAAAGAATAAACACTTAATAAATTAAACTGGTTGCTAATTCACCTTTCTTAAGACGACTGGGTAAACTGTCCAATTATTTACACGGAATAATAATCTCCCAAACAAAATAATCTAACTCTTAAGCCTGTGTAGTTTTCTCATCAGTAACGTTGTGGTACACATCAGTAAAATTTTATAGTTATCGACCCCGTAAGTTTCTGTGCAAGTTAATAAATTAATGTTAACAAAGTAACGAAGCAAAGAGTAGGCTAATTGCCATGAATTTTTGCCCCCCTAATTAAAGACTATAAGATCTATTTTTACTGAAGAACAGATGTGGCAAAATTGTACATGTGCTACCAAGAAAAGCATAATAATCGTAATCACATCTGTTAATGTTTTGATACTTGTGATTCAATTCTAATATTACTATTACCGAATCTCATGCGCATTGTACATATTCCTGTTATCTATACGCATTGCGCTATTCTATTTTCCATCGAATGTAAATTATAATTATATACTACATCTATAACTTATTGGAGAGAATGTGGGTTCATTATCTTCTCGATTTCTAGTAAAGCTTCTCTACTTCCGTAGTGCATTATGGCCCAATTGAAGCCATAATCCTGATTACAGGAACTATAAGTTCAAAACTAACACTAAAAAATTATAAAGAAATAAAATAATAAGGTGAAAAAAGCTTACCACTTTAAACTCCCGTTGGACCCTGGACAGAGAGCAAAGCTCCCAGCGCCGCAAATATCAAGAGGGAAAAAGGACTCTCGAGAACTCATAAGAAAGACTGAAAGCTCTCACAAGATTTTATACGCCAAGCAAACACAGGCGGAGAACGGTAACGTACCCTCGGTGCGGTTACCGCCTGAGTTTTAATGCACCACGTGGTGCCGTTAAAAACACCTCGCGACCCAGAGCGGAAGATTCTCAGTGTTACGAGCGAGTGTAATAAGAGACTCGATCGTCAGCAGCTCGTGGTCCACGAGGCGGTAAGCTTACCAAATGATGGGGGCGAATGGACGGCTGGGATTCGCTGTCAGGGTCGCCTTTAGAGTTGAAATTGAGAGGAAATACAATAAGGCGTGATGCAGCACGAGGCGAGGGCGTGAATTATTTTTGGCGTCACGAGATTCATTTTTTATTAAAATGAGGCGAAGGGGACAAATCTTCGAGGCCGGGGATTATTGGAGGTTGTTACCGACCCCGCGGGCAGCATCAGTCCTTTGAGAGAAGATATTGTCGTGGGACCCACTTGATTGTATTGTGGCTCCATTTATTTACGGGGGGTTTGTTTCAGCTTCTTTTTTTGGTATAGCGCGGATTACCAATTCTAGGATGAAAAAAATGAGTTTTTTTTTGAGTTTATGACTTTCATAACCTTTGTTTGATTCAAAATAAATTTTGGGATATTGAATACGTACCCAAATAATAAAAAAACACTCATATATTATATCATTTGTGAAATTCCCTCTTTGAGAGGGGATTTAGGCTAGATTTCAAATTCTAAAATTTGTAATGCTACAATTTGAGTTTGAAACAAACAAAATACATTCTAAAATTTGTAATGCTACAATTTGAGTTTGAAACAAACAAAATACAAATTATAGGATTACATATCCCAAAATATTGATGAAACAAACAACAGTGAGTTTGAAACAAACAAAATACAAATTATAGGATTACATATCCCAAAATATTGATGAAACAAACAACAGTTTAGAAATCTCAATCCATGTTAAAAAAACTTATGGATTTCAAATCCCATGGTGAAATTCATATCCTAAAATTATAGGATTTGAAACAAACACCCCCTAGCAGTGCACATGGAGCTGACGATATGACATGCTGCAAACGAATGTAACAAGATAAGATACGTAAGATAGAACGGTGAATGTACAAATCAAAAAATTATGGCAACTTTAGAAATTTCATGCATGTAAAATATAATAACGTAACACACGGTTAAGACTTATTGCTATGGCGAAGGACTAACAACCGTACACGTCATTAACCTACACAGAAATTGATTTTAGTGCATTATTTCTTGCCAAGAAGAACGTCTACAACAGCATAATAAATGAGCCATTGCTATTTTCCATTCCGTGAAGTTGTGGTTACAGGACTATCAACGCTCTGACACGTGGCTCCTCTAAATGTCTTTTATACAAACTAACACCACTGACGTATCAAAGCTCATACATCATACATATACTAATATACACGACATTATACTCCCAGCGAACACGCCTAACAGTGACCCTTGATTGATAGCCCTCTTCATCGTTAGCAAGCACATATACAACTGCACAAGTATCCAGTCTAACTTCCCGGCCATCCTGCAACATTTTGGACCGACTTCTCTGCTTCCTAAGCCAGGATATCTAAGGGAAAAAAAACAAGACAAATCACAAATTAATTCAAATCTGAACTAGCAAAAACCGAACAATACATAAATCTCACCAAAACGGCCATTTTGGCCGTTTTGACCGTTTTGCCCCCCAAAAAGGTCAAAAAGGGTAAAAAAATAAGGGTATTTCCGTCATTTGTCTAGTGGCTGCCTCTATAAGTAAATGGGTTTTTTTTATTTATTTTCCTCATCCAAAACTCATCTACTTCTGTCTAATACTCTCTTATACACTCTTATACTCTCTAATAATCGCTTTACCTCTCTATTTTTTCAGTCAAATGACTTCCGGATCTGATTATGAAGAGCAAAACCTAACTCTCGAAATGAGTCCTCTTACTACAGCTACTCCTACCTATCCTACCAATATTGATCCCGAAACCGGTGGCGACGATTCTATTGTAATTTTTATTTCTTAGCTGAAAATTTGTAATGAATTATTTTAGAAACAATTGCAAATGATAGTGATATAGGTGAGTAGGTGCCAACCTAGTTGGGATGTACTCATCTATTGTGATGCGACGAATTCCGAAATAAATTTATACTTGTAAAAGATTTACTAATTATTAATAAAGAAGTTATTTTTATCATCTGTCATTTTTAAAGTTTTTTGTATTTGTAATTTATGTAATTTCAAATGATTAATAATCTTATTGTTTTTATTAAAATTTTGTGTAATTTTTTATGTATTATTGAAATTTTAAAGAGATAAAAAAATTTTGTTTTTATTAAAATTTTGTGTAATTTTTTATGTATTATTGAAATTTTAAAGAGATAAAAAAATTTGAGAAACAAAAAAAATCGGGTCAGCCCGGAGATCGGCCCGCTCAGGCACGAATCTGAGTTCTGGTTTTGCCCGACCCGGGCCACCCCTCATGGACACCCCTACCCATAAGCCAACAATGAAGATGAAATAGCAGTTTACAACTAATGTGCAAACAATCCAAGCTTACATGACCAAAATGACTATCAGATTGCAAACGTCATTTGCTACCCTTAGGGTGTCCAAATGGGCCTCCGGCCCGAAAACCCGGGCCAAACCGGGTTTC
>NC_033797.1:49638480-49644118 GCF_001876935.1 Asparagus officinalis | reverse complement strand
CGGGCCGGCCCGGCCGGCCCGGAGCCCGACCCGGCCCAAATGATCACTTAAGTGATCGTTTAATGACGAAAGTCGGGTCACTTAAGTGACCGTTTAATGACGAAAGCCGGACCGGGTCGGGCCGTCTCGGTTGTAACGGTCATAAACAGCCATTTTTGGCCTTTTGACCAAAATACCCCTAAAAAGTCAAAATTTGAGGGTATTTTGTCATTTGTCTAGGGGGCTGCCTCTATAAATAGAGGGGGTTTTTATTTGTTTTCCTCATCCAAAATTCATCTACTTCTCTCTAATACTCTCTTATACTCTCTAATAATCGCTTTAGCTCTCTAAATCTTCAATCAAATAGCTTCATCATCTGATTATGAAGGGCAAAACCCAAATCCCGAAATGAGTCCTTCTACTACAAGAGGTACATATACTCCTCCTACTCCTACCGATGTTGATCCCAAATCCGGTGACGACGATTCTACTACACCAAGAGCTCCTAAAAGGCCGAGATCTGATGTGTGGAATTTTTTCGAGAAGATAGACGTCACCAGGAATGAACACGGTAGGCTTCTCATCCAGAAGGCTAAGTGTGCGTTGTACGACCATATTTTCCAAGCTCATTATAAGAGCGACACCAACCACCTCAAACGTTATTTAGATAAACACAATAAAGGTCAGACGCCTCAAGGTGATATCCGACAATCTATGCTCTCCTAATCCTCATCTTCTTGTAGTCTTGATAGTTAGAATTATGACGTAGTCCGAGCTAGGAAATGCGTCACCAGGTTTATCATTATTTAAAATATTCTTTTTAAATTAGTAGAAGATGATGAATTTGAAAATTTATTTATAGATAGTTTTTATCCCGTATTTAAAAAAAATTCTCGTCAAACTTGTCAACCTGATATTTTAAAATATTATCAGGAGGAGCAAGGAAAAATAATTTCTTATTTTCAAAGTTTAAACTGTAATTTTTTTTTTAACTTCTGATATTTGGATATCTAGAGCACAAACTAGTTATTTATGTATTAAAGCACACTGGATTGATAAAAATTGGCAAATGTTTAAAAGAGTTATTTCTTTTATTGTATTTGAAGAGTCATATACAAGTATTAATATTGCAAATTTAATAATTAAAGAACTTACAAAATTAGAAATATCAGAAAGAATAGTTTTTCTTTCACTAGATAATGCAAGTAATAATAATATAGTTATTGATTATATCAAAACATCTCTGCTATTGCCATATCGTGGTGATCTTTTTCATATTAGATGTGTCTGTCATATTTTAAATTTAATTGTTCAAAGTGTATTTGGTAAAATTAAACCAATGATAGAAAATGTTAGGTTAGTATCTTATGCTCATAATGCTTCTGAACAAAGAATTAAAAGATAAAAATAATTCTATAAAAGAAAAAATATAAAACTCAGACTAATTCCAAAAGATGTTGATCATAGGTGGAATTCCACCTATGCAATGTTAAGTGTAGTAATAGAATATAAAGAAATTATAAATGATTTTATTATTTTTTATACTTCTAGTTCTAGCTCTGGTAGCATGTATGGAATAACTGAAGATGAATGAACAATTATAAGTAATTTAAAATAGATGTTATAAATTTTTTATGATGCTATAATGTTCTTATCTGGCCGTTATTATCTAACCATTACTTTAGCTACTTTACAAGTTGTAAATATTCAAATTTTTTAATAAAATATCGCATGGATAATTATTTTGGAAATATAATTTTTAATGGAAAGTAAATTTAATAAATATTTTATGCATATTCCTATTATTTTGGTTTGAAGGTTCTTATTGATCCGTGTTTGAAAGTGTAGGCTATCTAAAAATCACAATAGATAGCTTATCCAAACAAGCTCCGACAATGGAGGTCACAATCAGACGACTTCCCAATCATTGCATCCGCAACTCCACAATCGCCACAAACACGACCTCACTTCTGAGATGATTGATCTTGATGGCTGCGACAACAACACTAATATTATATTAACAACTATTAGAGATGCTGATGAGTAGTGGGATGATTTCAGAAATAAAAAGGCTGGACTTAGTTGGTGAGTTGCTTGGTAGAGAGCTGTGGACAAATATTCATCTTTGAGACACTATGGATATTGATTCCCGTCTAGCTCCTACAACGAAAGCTACAATCAAATAGCTTTCGCGCCGATAATCGAAACATACAATCAGATAGTTGTTTGGTAGAGAGCTGTGGGCAAATATTCATCTTCAAAACACTATGGATGTTGATTCCTGTCTAGTTCCTACAACGAAAGCTACAATCAAATAGCTTTCGGGTCGGTGAACAAAAGTTGCGAATGGAGGGCTTTTCACATAGATCGAGAGGAGTTACAATTCAACGACACTTCCGACAACGGATGAAAACTCTATTCAGCAGTCTTCACAATCTACAGTGAAAGTTACAATCTGACGACTTTCACACTCCACAACAGCTAAAGCCAGGATTACTGAACAACGGTCCTTGCAATGCAACACAGAAGAAGCTACAAGTCAAATAGCTCATTCTGAGACGCGGATGTCATCCCCGCGTCACCACTTTGGAAATGAAGGCGACCCCCACGTCGCCAAGCCACAATCCAAACACGAGCGACCCTCGCGTTCGTAGGGGTCCAACCAACAATGACCCCCGCGTTTACAAGCAGGCAACAAGCCAAAACGCGAGCGACCCTTTTGGCAGCAGCGAAATCCTTGAAGATAGGATTTTTGAATCAATCTCAGAAGATCAAATCTGAGGGGATTCGTCAGCAACAGAATGACAGCTTGATCATTAACCGAATTTTCGGTTCCAACAACTCTACTCACAGAGTTCAAACTCGTTCAGAGTTCTTAAAAACTCATTCAGAGTTAAACACCAAACTTTCCACAAAAGTTCATTGTTCCCACGAGAGAGAGACAGTCGGATCGTCAACGGAGAGCAAATTCGACGCAAGCAATTGAATGAGGCATTCCATCACTACCGAGAAGAACCCAGTTTTAAACAAAGGGGAAAACCAAATTCGTTTTCCTCTCTTTTGTAATCAAGTTGTAATCGAGATCAAAGGAATCAAAGTCAAATTTTCTTTATTCTCTTCTTTGTAATTTTCCCAACAAACAAAGTGGCGCAGTCCGATGTCCACCTCATGGGAACAACAGTAGAAACTCTCGTTGTGGAGTTTGATCAAGCAAAATACGAGGAAGCATTATCCTCTGGATCACTTAGCCCCAAGGCTAAGCAAGATACCCGCAAGACCTTCAACAAGGTTAATTCTGTTGTTGACGTGCCGAAGAAAGCCCTCTCCTTCGGCCAAGAACTCAAATTGGCTCTGCTGGCGGAAGATCCCACATCCGCGTCAACAAGACGTTCTTCGGGCCACAAATGGCCTTTGGAGGAAACGGGCCCTGTGAACGTCAGTGACGTTGCTGCTAAGGCTTTGAAACAAGCCAAAAAGAACGCCGCTCGCCGACGGAGAAGATCCATACGGCAAGCACACTTACGTGAGAGCCGAAGGCCGACCCAACGCGAGGATCGCGTTTCTGAAAATCCAACCGAGCCTAGCGTTCCCAAAGGAGAACGTTCACTTCGCGGCAACGAGCCCGACTATGAGCCTCGGCTTATACAGCTGAAACGCGACCCTGAATGGCGCGTTGTTACTTCAAAACGCAGCCCTCAGAGCGGAGCTGCCAAAACCAAACGCGACCCCCAGGGGCGCGTTCCAATAGAACATGACTCTCAGGAGTCTATTTCACCAGTTAAACGCGACCCTCAGGGAAGCGTTCAACATAAACGCGACCCTCAGGGAAGCGTTCAACATAAACGTGACCCTCAGGGGCGCGTTCAACCTAAACGCGACCCTCAGGGAAGCGTTCAACATAAACGCGACCCTCAGGGGCGCGTTCAACAGCGTTCAACCTAAACGCGACCCTCAGGGGTGCGTTCAACCTAAACGCGACCCTCAAGGGCGCGTTCAACCAAAACATGACCCTCAGGGGTCAGTTTCATCATTTAAACGTAGGCCTCGGCCTAATGTTTCCAAAGCTAAACGCGACCCTCGCGTTATCCTTCAAGAACGCGATCTTCAAGAGGTCCGTCAGGTTCAGAAGAGTCAGCGTGGCTTCAAAATCCACGTTCAACGAGAACCAATTTCACCTACCCAAGGGCAGGGGGTTCCATCTCCGCCTAAAAGCCCGGGGAAAGTTTCCACCCAAGTGTAGGCATCGAAAATTGCCTATAAGTCTCTACGAACAGCTCAGTGTTAAGGAATGACGATGAACGTTACTATCCGGTTCACAGGAGTTCGATTGATGTCGGTGAACGCTTGAAGTGAATCGACGAACTACGTGAGCTGACAGAATTCCGGAATAACGAAGGTGCGGGCTAATCGGGAGCCCCGCAATGTTTACAAAGGGAACAATGCCCTTCGTAACTCCGCGAAGAAGGGGTAGTGCGGCCTTACCCTGCTGAGTGGGATACAGCTCCCTACCCACCAAAGTTTAAGGCTCCTACCTTGCAACCGTTCGATGGTACAGGATCGCCGAATCAGCACATTTACTACTTCAAGTCCCAAACTGGGGATGTGGTAGCAAACGACGCCATCCTGACCAGGCTATTCATCGGTACCCTTAAAGGTGTCGCTTTCGAATGGTTCATGAAATTGCCTGCCGGATCTATCCAGAAATGGGTAGACCTGGAAAGGCTATTCATGGCCAGGTTCTTTGAGGACGATACAGAGGTCTCAGTCCCAACTCTTCTTGCCACTAAGCAAAGGAAAGGAGAGTCTATCAAGGCCTATGTAGAAAGATTCCATAGCATGGCATTACGATGCCCCTCAGGTATGACACAATCAACTCTGGTTGAAACTTGCAGGCACAACCTGCAGACCCAGCTCCTTGCTCAAATGGGGGTGGCAGAATGTCACTCCTGGAGACAACTAGTTTCACAAGGAGAACAAGCTGAGGAGATAGTGGCGCGTGTCAAAGCTGAAGAAGTACCACAACCCAAGCCGCAGCAGCAACGCAATCAGCAAAATGCACAGCGGTCTAAGGGAAAGGAGATTTTGGCAGCCGACTATACACGAGTACCACCGCCGAATAAGCAAGGTAAGGCGCCAAATCAACAAAGAGCGCCCAAGCAGTACTCGTTCAAAGAGGAGCATGTAGATACTTTGTTCCAGCTGCTCCGAAAGAACAATAAGCTACAATTGCCCGAGGTCAGGAAGCCGAATGAAGCAGGAAAAGTGGATGACCCCAACTATTGTCGTTATCACAGATTCCTTGGACATCCTACCAAAAAGTGCTATGTCTTCAAAGACATCTTGCACAATTTGGTAAATGCTAATGTGTTCACCTTGACGCCGGAGCAGAAGACCGTATCCACTAATATGATAGCGGTCCAATTCGGTGACTTCCCCCCGGTGGTAACTGCGAACGGCGTCGTTCCTATTCGCAAGGGAGAAATGCACCTGAAGAATGTTGACGTGCATAGTCAGAAGGACAGGGGGTTGGTGCCCCTCACTACCCCAAAAGGGGAAATCATGTGGGTCCACCCTGATCTCCTAGGAGATAAACAATGGACGAACACCTCGTCCAAAAAGAAGGGAGGCAAGGCTAAGTCTTCCAACACGATTAGCCCCT
>NC_033797.1:49614600-49637480 GCF_001876935.1 Asparagus officinalis | reverse complement strand
AAGATGATCATCTCGCAGATCTGAAGACAATGTTCGAAATCATGCGAGCGCATCAACTGAAGATGAATCTGACGAAATCGTTTCTCGGAGTCGCAAGCGGAAAATTCCTAGGATTTATCGTTACTTCCAAAGGAATCTCCCTTAATCCAGAAAAAGTGTGTGCCATCCAAGATATGCCACCTCCGAAGAATCTCAAAGAGCTCAGAAGTTTGCAGGGCAGACTGGCCTACATTCGAAGATTCATCTCAAATCTTTCAGGGCGTTGCCAATCTTTCTCTAAGCTCATGAAGAAAGGAGTATCCTTTGTTTGGGATAGAGAGTGCCAAAAAGCATTCGAGGAGATTAAAAGATATCTCCCTCAACCGCCAGTTCTCGTGGCCCCGATATCAGGAAAACCATTTCTGTTATATGTGAGAGCCATGGATCATTCTCTTGGAGCTTTGTTGGCCCAGAACAACGATCAAGGGCAAGAGCAAGCCATTTACTACCTGAGCAGGACTATGATGGGAGCCGAACACCGGTACAATCCGGTCGAAAAGGAATGTCTCGCTTTGGTATTCGCAATTCAAAAGATGCGACATTACCTAGTTGGACAGACAATTCATGTTATCTCCAAGGTGAATCCCTTGAGAGTTTTGATGACAAAACCGTCATCTCTAAATTGCCGACTCGCCAAATGGGCCATTCTCTTGTCACAGTACGACATGCAGTTCATGCCCCAAAAGGCGGTCAAGGGTTAAGCACTGGCAGACTTCTTAGCCGATCATCCAGTATCGGGAACATCTAAGTTGTATGAGGAATTACCTGACGAGGTTGCTGAAGCTTGCGCTACCCAAGAAGCTACGCAAGTGTGGAAGTTATTCTTCGACGGTGCATCCAGAGCAAATCCTCATGGAGCGATCACCGCGGGAGTAGGAATAGTATTAATCTCTCCGAACGGCCACGTAATCCCAAGGGGATTCTCGTTAATCGAACCTTGCACCAACAACGTAGCCGAGATTTGCTGAAGAACTTAATGTTCAACACCTCGAGGCTTACGGTGATTCTCAACTCATCGTTAATCAAGTTCGAGGAGAATATGAAGTACGTCATGAGGATCTAATCCCATACTATGTCGCAGTGCTAAAGCAAGCTCAAAAATTCGATGGTTTCTTTATCGAATATGTATCGCGAGCTCAGAATGCGTACGCAGATGCTTTAGCCTCCTTGGCGACCTCGTTAGCATTGCCCCCAAAGACTGAAACAACGATTCCAGTCGCGGGACGGAAACTATACTTTTCTAAAATTCCTACAGAAGAAAACTCAGACGAGACACCGTCAGGAGCTAAGTTAGGAGATCGCCTCCGACGCATCGGCTATTATTGGCCGAAGATGTTTTCAGACGCGGTTGACTATGCTAAACGTTGTCACGCGTGCCAAATTCATGGGGATTTCATCCACCAAGCACCAGGAAACTTACACCCCACATCAGCGACTTGGCCATTCGAAATGTGGGGTATGGATATCGTCGGACCGATTTCCCCTCCGACATCCAAGGGACACCGGTTCATTCTAGCCGTGACCGATTATTTCTCCAAATGGGCGGAGGCAATCCCGTTGAAAGAAGTCAAGACTTCAAACGTGATCAAGTTTATCAAACATCACGTCGTCTACCGTTTTGGAGTCCCGAGGCGAATAGTTCACGACAACGGGACACAATTCGTCAGTTTTGGGTTTCAGAGATTTTGTGATAAATTCAGAATCCAAAGTGTTGCATCTACGGCTTATTATCCGCCAGCAAATGGTCTTGCAGAAGCCTTCAATAAAACCATAGTGAAGCTTCTCAAAAAGTTTGTTTCTAAAAGCCGGCGCGATTGGGATGAAAGACTGGGTGAATGTCTTTGGGCTTACCGCACTACGGTAAGGACCTCTACAAGAGCCACACTTTTTTCTTTGGTATACGGCTGCGAGGCTGTATTGCCATTGGAAATCCAGATTCCTTCTCTGAGAGTCGCTATCACAACGGGACTAACAGAAGAAGAAAAACATCAACGACGTCTGCAAGAACTTGAAGCCCTAGACGTCAAGCGACTTCAAGCTCAACAACAGATAGAGTTGTATCAAGCCCGTATTTACAAAGCCTACAACAAAAAGGTTAAGGAACGGATTTTCAAGAAAGGCGATTTAGTGTTGGCCAACAGACGACCCATGGTGATGACACACAAAACCAAAGGGAAGTTCAATCCTAAATGGGAAGGGCCCTTCGTAATAGAATCAGTCTATCCGAATGGAGCGTATCGTAGAATCAGTCTATTCGAACGGAGCATACCGCCTCATCAATCAAGAAGGAGACAGGCTCATGATGCCAATTAATGGGAAGTTCCTTAAGAGATATTTCCCGTAAATCATGTAGCCCCTTAAACCCCAACCAAATCAGGCTGGGGTTGCCTATTCATAGTGTAATTCTATCTTGTATTTCGTCATGTTAACACTACACCTCTGACGATTGTAATTTGATGGAATTATTCTAAATAAATAAAGGGAATTTCGATAGCATTTGCATTTGTCAGATTTCAGCAAAAAGGGACGATAAAGAGCAAAAGTGATATCGTTTTCATTCAATGTTGTTAATCTAAACACAAAATGAAAACAATACAAAATTCCTTAATCAAGAACAGGTCAAGAGCTAAACATCAGGCTTCATTAATTTGAGGGTTTTTAGCCTAGACTTAAAGGCAGAGAGTTTCTCCCGGTGAGCTGCTCGGACTTGTCCCTCGATCTTCTTTCTGAGTTCTGCTTCAATAGGTAGGGTAGCAACAATGTCCTTACGAGTCTGCTCAGCTGCGTGGAGTGTACGGCAAAATTTCGTATAAATTTGGCCACTTTTATGCTCAAGCTCTTTTCTGACATCCTCATAGTGGGCCAATTGAGCTTTCTTCTGGTCCAACTCGGCCTCTAATCGAGCGATAGTCTCTTCAATATCACGGATATCAGAAGCAACACGTTTGATTTTAGCATATGCTTTAGAGTGTCGCTTCCTTAAAGCTGATATGCGGGCCTTTTTATCAGACAGGTCCTTGCGAAGAGTCCCTGGATGATGCGCTCTGGAGATTATCGCCAATGAAAGAGCTGGCTCCACTTCAGAATCTAAATTGGCGCGCTGTAACTCCCTGAAAGCTGTCAATTCTGTTATCAAAAGAGTGATCCCACCCTGGCAGTGCTCAGTCCAGGATGCATCCCCTTTGGCCTTGATGTCGTCCAAACATTGGCTCAAGATGGATTCACAGTCTTCAAGAGAAGCCCCCTCAACACTGACCATATTAATAATTGTTTGCATCCAACGTTCCAGTTCATCAATTGATTTCTTCAGAGCCCCTGAGCGTGGAGGAGGAAGAGTTGGATAGATTGGATCCGTATGATCATCCTGAACAGGTGTTGGAGCAACTTCAGAAGAAGGGCCCTCTCCAGCCCTATCGTCCTCAGGAACCGAGGGGATCGATTGGGGCATTTCGTCCTCTCCGTCAGTAAAACGCTCAACGAGCGCAGACTTCATCGCATCACCCATTAATTTGGCCTTCTTGGAATTCTTGGCCATGACAGGCATTCGTTTACGAATTCTCCGGTCGTATTCACCTTGCTCAGCAGCAGAAAGAGCCTTCTTACCCGATCTTAAAGAACGAGGTTTAGGAACAGGCTCTTCTGCAGGAATCTCCTCAGTTGTCTTTTCTTCGGGAGAATCATCAATTGGTCTTCTCTCTTCAATCCCCGTAGGAACCTCTTCCTCAGAAGGTTCTACGGTGGATAAGTCCTTAGGAGCTTCAACGGCTCCAGTCGCTTCCTGTTCACAAGATAGGTACTCTTCCATCCCGGGCAGACGAGTACTCGCAGAACCACTCTGTGAACGGTACAATTCCCGAATCTCATTTATACATGAAGTATAAACGTCATATTCCGAAATCCGAGAAGCTTCAGCAAACCACTGGCGAAAATCCATAACAGTAGAGCAGCCGGGTGGTGAATGGGGTAAAGTGAATTGCGCATGGGTTCCCCCGGCGGAGAAGAAGTACCATGCGCGAGCTCCTTCGTACAAATTCCTAATCTGAGCTAACGCCGGGTTAGGATTACCAACATAGAGTTGGTCATATCCAAATTGTCTGGCGAACTGTGAAGGCATGTAAGGCTCGATCATGCACTTCTCCCGTGAGCGATAGACCAGGTAGCCCAACCTGATCATAAGAAGCCAGCTGAATGTACCCTCTTCTAAAGAAGATGAGCCTTCAAAAAGCAAGTCCATGAAACGGGCATCCTCCATATCAGCTCCGTCAAAGTTAGGAGCACAGCAGAAAACCAGGTAATTATCTTCCCGGGATAGAAGCTGTCGAGCCCTGACTATATAAGAACTAGCCCACGTGGCCGACTCCAATCTTTGTACGAAGGGAGTATAAGCATCATCCCCTTCATGCACTCCCGTCATCAAGGAAGGGCAATGCAACACGAACCAGGCCACTAAATATGTATATGGCATTGGTACACGTGGTTGAGGAGCCTTCCCAGCTTTCTTCTTAGTAGCTTTGACTCCCGAAGCACTGAGAAGTTCTGAAGTCAATACCCTCAGGCCGTTCTGGATACAGCCAACCATAGCAGTAAGGAGACTCACAGGTCTCCCATGCGCTAGCAAAACAGCTGGGTACACAACCTCAGCCAATATTGATTCTATTGGTCTTGACGGTACCACACACCGCTTCAACCAAATCATGAAGAAGCCTGCAAGTAGAGTCGTCTCAGAGATAGGAACTGTGGCTTGGTAGTGGAAACTCTCAAATTCGACACCAGCTTCAAAATCATCCTCGGCATGCTCTGCCTTATAAGTCGCACCAGGAGCCTTAATCCGAGCCTGTGCGTCCTTAAGTGAGACAACTGCGACGCGGGATACGGCTACATCTTTCTGATTCAAGTCTTGAAAGAGGTAGTCTGCCCTTGTAGTATGCATAATGCCCCCTCCACGCATCCCAAAGACTTGGGCACATATGTGGAAATGGCACATCAATTCCCAGAAAGTGGCATAAACTTCCGGGTGCGCCATCTTCAGCAGAGAAAGCTCCTCGGTGGTGGGGATGAACTCCTCATAGGGTGTTTTTCCGAGCGATAGCCCCGATACTGCCTGCATTTCATGAAGAGCAAAACCTAACTCTCCAGGACTCCCTGTCGCGTAGCTAACACAGGAACTGTGAGACCCGATTGAGCGAGTGAGTCCTTAAGCTCCTCAAGAACAAAGTCAACCATGCGGGTCCACCAACCTCCTTCTCCAGAGCAGACCCATCCAGGGGATCTGAACGTCTGGGTAGAGAATTCACCCTGAGTTGCAAGGAATTGGCGAATAAAGATTTTTGCTGGACGTGGCATCTCCCGAACCAGTTCCTTCTTCTCAAACAAACCAGGTTTTAACCCCTTGAGTTGTTCCCCGATTTGTGTACGAGCTCGTCGACCAAATCCAAGCGACACGTTCTCCTTTTCCTTCACTACGTCGAAGGTCAAACCCCGACGGCAGCTCGCATTCAGAAAGTAGGAAAGAGGGTACATCCTCTTCATGTTAGGGAGGAATAAAAAGCGGGTATTAACTCTCCACAGCAGCTTTGAGTCTTCCACGTATGTGAGATGATCATCAGCTGGTATGCGATCTCCAAATATGAACGCTGGTTTAGAAAACTGGCATGACCGGCAAGAGTCTCCTTGTCTAAATCAGTTATCAGAATCCTGAGAGTAGAGCATTGGGAGAATTTAATCATTTCCGCCCTTTCCGAATCAGGAAAAATACACAATGGAATCCTGTTCTGAAGACTGAATAATTCATTCGGGTCAGGTCCACCAATGTATCCGAAATGGTGCTCTTGTGAAAGCGGCATGTTTGGGAGAAGCACTGCACAATTAAAAGCAGAAGTTAGCAGCTAGAAGCGAGCTATCGACATAAAGACAGAGGCTGAAACACAAAGGGGTAAAGCCTTATGTCAAAATTTCCAACGCGAAGGTCGAGCCACGCGTCAGAAATTTCCAACGCGAAGGTCGAGCCTCGCGTCAGAATTCTCCAACACGAGGGTCGAACCTTGTGTTGAACAAGTTGAACGCGAGGGTCGAGACCCATAGGGTATCCCAACCCCGCGTTATCATTGAACTAAAACGAGTCATCTTCCTCGTTATCAAGAACCCATCTAGGGTTTTCAAAGAACTTGCCAAGGCAAGTTATTTCGGTCAGCATTCACCACGACAGGGAGGCCCCTGCGACGGCGACGTCGACGGCAAAGTCCTCGCACGAGCAAGAACACCGCCAGTGTTCTCAGCCGACGGCATGTCGGAAGTCACCTCAGCGACTCTCTTGGAGTTCGAACCCCTTCTCCGAGGTGCCATTGATGCAGTTGATCGAAAGAAGGTCCTTTGAACAAGGAAGACGAAGTTCGTCGGAGATTTCACCGAAATCAAACGAGAATTCTCGTTCTTGGAAATAGCCGAAAGTCTTGAAAGTCAATTGACTTTTGACGTGACCACTCAGGTCTACTTATAACAGCTGTCAAGCTGTTAAGAGGGTACGGGATTCTAGGAAGTGAATCCCAACCATCTCTAAAACGCGAAGCTCACAGTCGCGTTCAAATTTCACAAGTGCAAAGCTCTAGCTAACGTCACGAAGGCTCAAACCTCGCGTTACAAATATCAAACGCGAAGGTCACCCCAGCGTTGCAATTCTTCTAAACGAAGAACATGCACTTGTAAGCTCACTTAACAGAGTGTTAATCAAGACCTCTGTATTTCTTCAGCAGAATTCAAATTCTCATTGGGTTAATACTGCACCCCAAAATCCACTTATCAATTCTCAAGAATAGAATGATAAGTCTCCAAATCATTGCCAATTTATTAGCTCTCCTCAGCAGAGCAATAAATAACTTGTTTTCAGTGGAGTAACAAACTTCCCCAAAATCCTGCTCAAATCACAAGTATCACAATTCATCGCTCCGATGATAAAACACATAGCAGTTCTCCCCTGTGAGACGCTATAATATTCTTTCCCCACAAATGTCACGTTAAAATTACACCTCTGACAAAATCAACTTATCGATTCTCGTCAATAGAACGATAAGTCCTCAAAATTGCCCTGATCGCAATATTTCTTCTGTCACGTTAAAATTACACCTCTGACAAAATCAACTTATCGATTCTCGTCAATAGAACAATAAGTCCTCAAAATTGCCTTGATCGCAATATTTCTTCTGTCACGTTAAAATTACACTTCTGACAAAATCAACTTATCGATTCTCGTCAATAGAACGATAAGTCCTCAAAATTGCCCCGATCGCAATATCTCTCTTGCTAAGTTAAAACTACACCTCTAGCATTTATAGACTTCTTTTAGTGTTTAAAGCAAAACATAACACAGGAAGAATTCTACCATTCAGCCCCATTGCGGGAAGAAATTACTCCTCAGCAGTTTGAAACTTTCTAGAAGTATCTTAAACAATAATGAAGAGAGTTCGTTGCATCAAAACCATTGTGGAGATCTATTCTAAGTTAAGATCTCAGGCATTTCTCGTGATTTGTTACTTAAAATCAAAACATGATAAATGCAAGAAACAATGAGAAGCTAATATCACTTTTTATTCAAGAACCAAAAGAAAGTGATACAAAACAAACTTTGTTCTTGTCAAAAGAACATTACAGAAGCCAAGCTCACTCATGCATTAAATCAAAAGAGATGAGTTGAGCCTTGAGTTCAGCTAGCTCCGGTGAGTGGTTCGTACCATAGCTTCAGCCTTTGCCCGGAGCTCTTCCTCGTTGGGTACGATGATGGCCGCTGCTTCATTCCTGGCTTGTGCCAAAGCTCGAGCCTGCGTATGATATTCCAAAGCGCTAGTGGTATTTTGGGTGCTAAGGATATTGACAACATTTTCTTCACGGGAAAGTTCAGCCTTTAAGCGCAGGACTTCGGCCTCAGCTTCGATAAGTCTATCACGAAGCGAATTCATAGAAGTTGTCGAGCGTTCTAACTCTTCTTGCTTCCGAATATTACGCTCATGAAGCTCTGCAACTTGACGTTCTCTTTCAGCCAAGTCCCGCTCTACCGCCTCCCGGCGAGCCACTTCTGCAACCTGAAGACTGGCCATAGTGGACACAATCTCTGGCTGAAGTTCTTTCTGGCCCAGGGCTTCGAAGCATTGTAATTGCTCTTCCAAGTGGAGAATAATTTCTGAAAAGCGCTCGAACCACTGAATATTGCCCATACTCCTGACTCCATTCAGGCCTGCCTCTAAAAGTGGTCGGAAGGAATTCAAAGTCCCCCGACCATTCACCATGTAATCGACTACTGTCTTCGCGAGGCTATTTAGATATACCAGGGAGATCTGGAGAAATTCAGGTGCGTCAGCGAGACTAGAAACCATAGCTGACGACGCCCCTCTAGCCATCGAAGTTAGTGCAGGGGATCCTGGCGCCGAAGCTGCAGAAGCAGTAGAAATATTCAATTGTGAAGGGCTTGAGGTTAAAGCCATAATCGCCCTTGCTTGAGATGTGCTTGGCTGTGCCTCTGTTGGAGTAAGCGAGATCTTCAGCAATGCAGTAGGTGAAGCAGCTACGGTAATCTCAGGCAACACTACAGGTGTAGGCTGCGCTTGCACGGGAGCCAACACCGGCACGAGCTGCTGCTCTGGAGGAGGAGTTGCGACAGTAGTTTCAGGCAACGCTACAGGTGGAACAGTTGCCGTAGGAGAGCCACGTAAATGTTGCTCTTCTAAAGGAGCCGACACCTGAGCAGGTTCTGGCTCTGAAGCAGTAGCAGCAGTGGTCCCTGGAGAAGGTGAACCTGCACGGAAAAAGGGTCGGAACGCAGAAAACACATGCGGAAGAAGTCGAAGGAAACTAGACTTACCGGAGATGTGAAAAGGAGTATAACCAGATACTTTATCGGATGGGACCTTGGGAGCATCATCATCAAAAGTGGTGACGTCATCGATGGAATCATGCTCATCGTCATCTTCACCATCACCTGACATGTTGCCAACATCAGCATCCTCATTGCCTCTATTTCCGTTAGCTGCATCACCAATTGGGGAGTCGTCATAATCAACTCGCTCCTCATCATCCTGAACAGCTGAAGACTCCGGAGGACTTGCACCAGCAGCTGGTATTTTCATAAGTCCCGTTGTAGGGCTAGGTATTAAATCACCAGCTTGTGACATTAATGCTGAAGGAGAAGGAAATGGATTATCTTCAAGACCCCCTGGTTCCAGTGCAGGAGACCTAGGAAGATCCATCACCGGAGCAGACTCTGCATCTGCAACCAATAATTCGTCCTCTTGGTCCTCAGGAGGATGGTAAGAAGAGGCTTCGCCCGATAAAGCTGGGCCGTGAGAACGAAGTCCAGCTCTATGTGGCAGGCCTGCCACGGACGATTCTTGTTGTTCTTCATTTACAGCAGATTTGATGGCCTCAGCCATCAACTTGGATTTTTACTGGCCTTTGGGGGGAGAATCCACCAGAAGTTTCCGACGAATTTGCTTATCATATTTGCCGGACTCATCTGCAGAGAGTTTTCTTTTCCCCGCCGCTCTTGTCACGGGAGGATCAACCACTCATTGCCCTTCCTCTGGAACAGGCTCAGCTGTCTGTTCTTCTTCCTGTCCAATAGATTGATTCTCGATGGACAGAAACTCATCGATCCCTTTCAAACGGGATATCTTGGACCCCTTCCTTAAATTATACATATGCCTAATGTCTTTCAGGCAAGATGTATTCAAGTTGTAGTTGGGAGTCTGAGAAGCGGTGTAATACCAATTACAGAAGCTGATGGAGGTATAGGAGTTAGCAGTTTTGTGAGGAAGCTTGAAGACGGCTTTGGTACAGCCTGCTACAGAATAATACCAAGCCCTGGCTCCTTCATACAAATTGCCTATGACTGAAAGTTGAGGACGAGGGTTCCCGACATACAACTGATCATACCCAAATTGGTGAGCGAACCTATAGGGTTGGTAAGGCTCGATGAAGCATTTGGCGCCTTGTCGGAAGATCAGGTAGCCTGGCCTGATAGAAAGAAGCCAATGGAAAACACCCCCGCTCAGCTGAGTGAATCCATTAGGACCTGCCGTATCCTGATATTCTGCTCCATAGATGCCGCCCTCAAAATCAGGGAAACAGCGGTAGATGTGGAAATGGGTGTCTCGCGCTAAGATTTGGCGAATTTTAACCATGTACCCCCCTTCCCACTTTGCAGACTCTAGTCGCTGCACAAATGGGATGAATGAATCTCCCCGGGGAGAGGCTGCACTCATCAAAAGAGGACAGTGAAGCACGTACCAAGCCATCAAATAGGCATATGGCATTGGTACCCTGGGATTGGGAGTTTTGAAAGTCTTGTGACCCTCAGACTCCACCTCTGTAACACCAACGAAGTCAGAGGCCAACTCCCGCAGTCCATACTGTAAGCAACCCACCAATGGCGCTGAGGAGGCTCACAGTCTCCCATGTGCTAAGAGAACAGCTGGGTAGACCACCTCAATAGCAAGGGCATCGACCGGCCTGGTAGGAACGACGCAACGCTTGAGCCATAGCATCAAGAATCCAGCCAGCAACGCCGCGTCAGAAATTAGAATCAGGGCTTGATAATGGAAGCTTTCAAACTCTGTATGAGCCGGGAAAACATCCTCCTTGGCCTCATTGGTGTAATAGGAGGTAGCGTCGTCAATACGAGCCTGAACCTCTTCCAAAGTACTGACAGGCAATCGGGTCACAGAGCCTCCTTTAATGGTCAAGTTCCGGAATAAATATTCCGCCCAAGACACTTGTTTGATGCCGCTTCCGCGAGCCCCCGTCAGCTGCATGCAGATATGGAAGTGACACATCACTTCCCAGAGAGTGGCGTAAATTTCTGGGCTGGTCTTCTTCAAAAGCTTAAGTTTTGCAGATCCCGGAACAAACTCTTCATAGGGTAAATCCCCGAGAATAAGACCTGAGACTTCGTGCATCTCGTGAAGAGCGAAGCCTAACTCCCCCACAGGGGTGAAGAAAGTGCAAGTCTCGGGACTATACTTCTCCAATATGGAGAAGAAGTGAAAGTAGCTCTGAATAATCCCAAACTTAGTAGTCCGCACTGGAACCAGTAATCCAGCTTGGGTAAGAGGGGTCTCCAATTCATCCAAAACGAACTTGGTCATCTGGGCCCACCACCCTGTCACTGGAGAATGAACCCAACCAGGAGCTCTAAATCCTTGTGCGGGGAATTCTCCTTTCTTTTCCAAAAATCTCTTCACAAAGGTCTTCGCCGGGCTGGGTGCTTCGCCAAGAGGATACTCTTTAGCAAATAAACTCGGTCGCAAAGCTATCACCTGCCGGTTATAACCAACTGTGCGGACCCCGTAAAAAGTCAAAGTCCCGAGAGCAACCCCATCTTGATCCTTAACCAGGGGCCAATCCATATGCCTTAGGACAGAAGCACACTGGAAATAAGATATGGGGAACATCCTCTCCATATTGGGCAAGAAAAGGTTGCGGTCCCCAACTTTCCGCAACCACTTATAGTCCCCATCATAAGCAGTGCTTGCATCGAAGTCAACAAAGTCCCCGAAAAGATATCCAGGTTTGACTATTGGCTTACGGCTTGGGCTTTCAAGTCGGGCGTCCGTAACCAATGTCCTAAGAGTATCGGAAGAAGCTTGGGTAATTATTTCTACGCGACTCTTCTCCCTAATTCGGAAAACTGGGAGTTCTTGGCGCGAGCTGAAGGCCATGTTCATGTCCGCACCACCTTCATGCCCAAAATGGTGGCGAAAAAGAAGAGGTTCACTGGTATGACGCACTGCAAAAAGAGGAAAAGAGTTAGACAACTCGAAATCAAAGCTCAGACGCGAAGGGCGAGCCTCGCGTCAAACAAGCTCAGACGCGAAGGTCGAACCCCGCGTCAGACAAGTTCAGACGCGAAGGTCAAACCCCGCGTCAGATAAGCTCAGACGCGAAGGTCCAACCCCGCGCCAGAAAGTTCAGACGCGTAGGTTGACCCTCGCGTCAAAAATCTCAGACGCGCAGGTCGACCCCCGCGTCAAGAAAGATGAAACGACGCAAGCTCAGACGCGAAGGTCGAACCCCGCGTCAGACAATCTCAGACGCGAAGGTTGAGCCTCGCGTCAGATAGTTCAGACGCGTGGGTCGACCCTCGCGTCAAAAATCTGAGACGCGGAGGTTAAACCCCTCGTCAAGAAGATTAAACGACGGAGTCCAGCCCCGCGTTATGGGAACGAGTTTCCTCGTTAATTTCAAGATCAGAACTTGCCGGAGCAAGTTTAATGACCACGAAGGTCGTACTCACCACCGATCAAGGGGAGTTGGGGCGTCACATTCGCCTGAGCAGCGGCGCCGCCGGCCGGCGCTGACGGTGCAGATCCCCGAGCCGCAGCGGCATCGGATTTAGGGGCGGCGGACTTCTTTGGTGCCATTGAATCTCGTCGGAGAAGAAGAACAGTTTTCGCCGGAGATAAGAACGAAAATTTTTCGTTAAGGTTTCAAGAAGAGTCGAATGACTCTTGATTTGACCCCTAGCGGTCTATTTATAGACAGCTATGAGCTGTCAAATCGTAACGAACGGGATTCGAGGCCATCAGCCCGCCCAAACTTGACCCTCGCGTTCGAGTTGGTTGAGCTTCCAAACGCGATGGCTCACGTTCGCGTTCAAAATTCTCAACGCTGGGCTCACCCACGCGTTCCAATCCCCAAAGGCAGAAATTATCTCTGTGTTTGGATCACTGTGTTAGCAACTTCTTGACTACCAAGGCTACGACACGACCCCTGATAACTAACAGAAGAGCTAACAGCAATCATCAAGGCGAATAAAGCCGGGAAGAAACAAACGACTCCACTGGGGAGTCTATTGGAGGAGTACAGATAGATCACAATCAACAACGGCGAAATCATCTGGCCCGATCAAACGGAGTGAGCAATCAATCCACCAAATTTTGGGATCCAAAGTATTCCAAAAATTCGTCCCAGCCAACCGCGGACTTTCGAAAACTTTGGAGAGGGTTCTGTAGGCTGTCTAAAAATCACAATAGATAGCTTATCCAAACAAGCTCCGACAATGGAGGTCACAATCAGACGACTTCCCAATCATTGCATCCGCAACTCCACAATCGCCACAAACACGACCTCACTTCTGAGATGATTGATCTTGATGGCTGCGACAATAGCATTAATATTATATTAGCAACTATTAGAGATGCTGATGAGTAGTGGGATGATATCAGAAATAAAAAGGCTGGACTTAGTTGGTGAGTTGCTTGGTAGAGAGCTGTGGACAAATATTCATCTTTGAGACACTATGGATGTTGATTCCCGTCTAGCTCCTACAACGAAAGCTACAATCAAATAGCTTTCGCGCCGATAATCGAAACATACAATCAGATAGTTGTTTGGTAGAGAGCTGTGGGCAAATATTCATCTTCAAAACACTATGGATGTTGATTCCCGTCTAGCTCCTACAACGAAAGCTACAATCAAATAGCTTTCAGGTCGATGATCGAAACATACAGTCGAATAGTTGCTTGGTAGAGAGTTGAGGGCAGATATTCGTCTTTAAGACACTATGGATGTTGATTCCCGTCTAGCTCCAACAACGAAAGCTACAATCAAATAGTTTTCGGGTCGGCAGTCGAGAGCGGTAAATAGAGGACTTTTACAATTCAACGACACTTCTGACGACTGATGAAAACTCTATCCAACCTCGCGTCTCAATCCTAAGAAGCGAAGTTGGGTTCTGAACGCCAGATTGGGCGTTTGACTTGTTCAAACATGAGTCGAACGGTTTCAGAACCGTTTATCCCACGTTCTGAGGGATTTTCGCCCACGTAGGAGCGGATATAGGGGTCAGTTATAACCTCCTACCCCCCTATAAAAGCTCAACAAACCCAACGGAGCAAGGGTTGGATTTTGGGCATCTGAACCGCACATGTTGGATTCTAAAGATCAAAACCGTACAGGTTGGAGATTTGGCAGCAGCGAAATCCTTGAAGATAGGATTTTTGAATCAATCTCAGAAGATCAAATCTGAGGGGATTCGTCAGCAACAGAATGACAGCTTGATCATTAACCGAATTTTTGGTTCCAACAACTCTACTCACAGAGTTCAAACTCGTTCAGAGTTCTTAAAAACTCATTCAGAGTTAAACACCAAACTTTCCAAAAAAGTTCATTGTTCCCACGAGAGAGAGACAGTTGGATCGTCAACGGAGAGCAAATTCGACGCAAGCAATTGAATGAGGCATTCCATCGCTACCGAGAAGAACCCAGTTTTAAACAAAGGGGAAAACCAAATTCATTTTCCTCTCTTTTGTAATCAAGTTGTAATCGAGATCAAAGGAATCAAAGTCAAATTTTCTTTATTCTCTTCTTTGCGAAAGATATTAGCCTTCGAAGTTTGTTAAATTCCTTGTATGGTAATATGATTATAAACACTGATGATGGTCAAACCATTACTGGTACTACTCGTCATAATACTATTAGAAATTATTTTTTAATATTATATAATGAGTACGCAGCTAAATATGGTGTAACTACACATCAATCTACAACTTCTGCTTCTACGAGCTTAAGTCAGGGCAAAAGTATAAGTTTTGATAGGTATACAATGGTAGCTGAGCTAACTGGTGGATCTAAACTTGGATCATCAGCAGAGGTTTCTGAAATTGATCAATATTTAACCACATCTTTAGCTAAATGTCAAAATAATAGTTTAGATATTTTGCAATGGTAGAAAGTATATGGAACAGTTTCATATACTATACTTTTCATCATGGCTCGTGACTTACTAACAGTGCAGGTTTTCACAGTAGCTTAGGAATCCGCCTTCAGCACAAAAAGACGTTTGATTGACAACCACATGACATCGTTAGATCCGTATACTATACAGACGGATATGTGCTTACAAAATCGGTGGAGGTATGAGAAGAGAACGCAAGGCATCGATCAGATGGCTGGTATTGAACATAAATTTGAAGAGTTGAGACTAGCAGATAAATATAAAGAGTAAACAATATTCATTAAATTGTAATTTTTTATTTCTTAGCTGAAATTTTGTAATAAATTATTTTGGAAACAGTTACAAATGATAGTGATATAGATGAGTAGGTGCCAACCTAGTTAGGAAGTACCAATCTATTGTGATGCAACGAATTCCAAAATAAATTTATAATTATAAACGATTTACTGAGTATTAATAAAGAAGTTATTTTATCATTTTAATTTTTATAATTTTTTGTATTTATAATTTATGTAATTTTAAATGATTAATAAATAATAATATGATTTTTAATTAAAAATTTGTTTAATTTTTTACTTATGTATTATTAAAATTTTAAATAAATAAAAAAATTAAAAACCTTAAAACTTGGTTTTGCCGAGCCCGGGTCCGAGCCTTGGTTTTGCCGAGCCTGGGTCCGAGCCTTGGTTTTGCCGAGCCCGGGTCCGAGGCTCGGTTTTCCGGGTCGGGCCGGTCCGTTTGGACACTCCTAGCTACACTCAGTTGTCTCGTTATTAGGTGCTCAAGTACAAAATGTAGTAGATGGTTGACAAATTTTGTTAAGTTTTACTCGTAGCTAAATAATTTATCATTATTAGTTATTTTTAACTCCTAAAAATTTCAAGTATTAGAGAAATGCAAGAATCCTCCTCCTGTGATTTTTTCAAAGCCAGCAATCAATAATTTTCATCCTAATTAACTCAACACAAAATATTTAACATAAAAGATAAAAGATAAAAAAAAATCAAAATGTGATGTTTACCCTTGAGCCTCTTAAATCAAATTTTAAGTTGGGGCAAACTTGATTTCACTGTCATAATAACCTCATGATGTAGTGGAAGTGTAATCAAAGAAATATCTAATATCTACTCCTTCTCGTACGAGCAAAACGACACAAACCCTAGAAATTTTAGGAATAGAAAAACTTCCGAGATTAATAATAACCAATCTAAAAAATAACATAGAGTTCATCCCCATTATATAAGGTGTAAAATAAAGCAAAAGTACTAAAATAATCTTTCCTAAACAATTGGACTTCCTAAAATAAAAGATATTCTTAAGACAATTAGACTTCCTAAAATAAAAAGACAGCTAAAGTAAAAGACCTCCTAAAATACATCCTTATTATATAATGTATGAAACCAAAAGACTTACTAAAATAAAAAGACTACTAAAATAAAGAGACTTTCCTAAAATAACTAGAAACCAGAATTTCCCCGCGCATTGAGCTTGTGAATGAATATCTTTGAACTTAAAGCTTTTCGGGAACTTATAATCAGTTTTTGTGTAGAGAATTTCCTTAGCTTTCTAAAATCATATTATAACAAGGATTCTATGCAGCGAGTCAAAAAATATCGTCCTTCAAAGTTGCATCTCGACATCTCCTATTTTGCTTCAATTGTCCCGCTTTCGCATGACAAGATTTCTTCCAAAAAAACATCAATTATTGCATCTGCATCATTCTCCCCTCCATGAACATATCTCATTCTTGATATTGACCGAAGGTAAAGCAGCCTGATCAGTTGAAACTCCATCAAATCAATGATCTTCTTCATCTTAAACTTATGGAAAGTTTTCTTAGGCAATGGTTTCTTACCCAAATGATCCATCATCAGATCTCCCTCATCAACTAGTTTTTAATGATGATGCTTATCAGCGTCCGAACCCTGCACAAAAATAAAAGAACTAACCTTCGGCTTTGCAATTTTTACACTTGGTTCACTACGAAAGGGTGCGAGTGCAAATCGAATATCATCTTTTTGAAATGAGTAAGTGTTCTCTTTGCTACAGTGAATAGCATCAAGATCAAATGAATTGATCAACTGATCTTGTAAGGATGTATATGCTTCTTTATGGGTAATTGGTGGCGCTTCACAATATCTCAAGAAACAAAGTTCTCGTTGCTGCTGCTATCAATGATCACGTTGTAAATCTTTTACTGGATACTGCAATGAGTATGAAAGATATTGTGTCGTTGTGGATCGTCTTTAGTTCTTAGAGCCAACAGTAGCCTGTGAATCTCCAATGAGTGGGAAGTGTAATCGTTAACTTCATTGACAACCCCATCCGCTATGGTATAAGTTGCTTCCTCCTCACCAAAGTCATCCTCATCGACTCGATCATCATCATGACTCACCATGTTAATATGGCTACAAGTACGAAAATCACTAGATCGGTGGCCAAGTTCACCACACTTGAAGAAGTTTCCCGATATCGGCCGAGCGTAAGGATTGTGACACTCTCGAGAAGTTGCGCCTTGCCGAATAGGGCGATTGTTTGTACCAGCAACCTGCATAGCTAGAGTTGTTGGATCTAAAGTGTGATAGTAATCTCCGAGTATGTTGGTGGTGTTGATTCATCCAATTTGTTACCACTACTAGAACCATGATTCATTGAACTGTGAGTTGAAGGCGGAAAGCGAGGGTACAATTGTACTTTAGCCTTGAGCGCCAGGTTATAGGCCCCATCAATTCTCCACATAGTACGTGGTGCCAATTTATCTTGAAGTGAGTTCTTTAAGCCATTCTTATAATGAGAAACTTGTTGGGATTCGATTCGTTCAGGTTGTTTCTGCTCGAAAAAGTAAGGAATTTCGTAGTATATTCTTGAACAAAAAGCAAACATTGGCGACAACTTTAGAACTGAGCAAATAAGATCTGCTCATAATCCACGAGCAAGAATCTCGATCCTAACTCTCTCTCCATATGATGCCAAGTTCGAATTGCTGGTTTGTGTTGGCAAGTCTTGTTGATGTTAGTTATCAAACATGGGGTTTATGTGTGGATTATGGAGGTGTTAGGGTCCATTGATCTCCTTTGATGGCTGATCCCCCAACAAACTGCTGAGCTTTCCACAAAATCACAACATGTTAGAGGATTGAAGTTGGGTTCTCCGATGATTCCTCCAACGATCAAGTCAGTATTTGAGCTTGAGTGGAGAAGTAATATGGAGATAGTGTGTTTTTAGCAAGAGATTGCTTACCTATGTGCTGCTGACAGTCCCTCTATTTATAGTAGGTACAGAGGGGTAATTTTGTAATTTTGGTCAAGTCCAAGCATATTGCTTAGTTAGCAATTCCTTTACATGTGTTGGCTGTGAGTGACATGAGTCATCTTTGTGATCAATGTGATGGTGACAGAGGAAGCATGGTGCTGATGGAGCCTGATGAGTTATAAAAGATTATGGGGGCTAGAGTAATGATGATTCTGACAATACATTTAATGTGATAGTGACTGGCTACTGGCTACTGGCGTAGGGCTCGAGGATGACCCCCTTTTAACCCGATCTAGGGAGAAGGGTCGACTCAGCCTAGGGAGAAGGGATGACTCGGCTTAGCGAGAAGGGATGCTTGTTTCGGCTTGATGAGAGGGGACGACTTGGCTAGGCGAGAAGGGACAATTCGGCCTAGCGAATAGGGATGCCTATCTCGGCCTGGCAAGAAGGAATGACTCGGCTTGGTGAGAAGGAATACCTCCTGGCAAGAAGGAATGACTCGGCCAGGTGAGAAGGGATGCATATCTCGGTTTGGTGAGAAGGGATAACTTGACCTAGCGAGAAGCGACACCTCCTAGCTAGAAGGGACGACTCAGCCTAGAGATGCCTCCTGGTGATAAGGGACAATAAGTACCACCTTTTTATTCAGCCTCGTAAGTTGTCGACTCGGCCTAGAAAGAAGGGATGACTCAGCCTAGCGAGAATGGATAACTCGGCCTGGCGAGTAGGGATTCCTATCTGGCGAGAAAGGATGACTCGGCCTGGCGAGAAGGGATGTCTGTCTCGGCCTGGTGAGAAGGGATGCCTGTCTCGGCCTGGTGAGAAGGGACGACTTGAACTGGTGAGGAGGGATGCCTATCTTGGTTTGGCGAGAATGTATAACTCTTCTTTTCAGTCTTTCTGCATTGAGTTGGGGTGTAGTCTCTTGGGATACGTATCAACAAGTTGAATGTGATTAACACTTGTTTATTTCTATGGCATAACATTGGCCCCTTTCGCCGAGTGAAATAGAACTTTGTGCCTTTGTAATGGGGATGCCTTGACCTTGTGCCTTAGGTTGACTCGTGATAACACCAAGACCTCGTGCCTTGGTAATGGGGATGCCTTGACCTTGTGCCTTGGGTTTACTCGTGATGATCTTGTGCCTTTGTAATAGGATACCTTGACCTCATGCATTGGGTTTACTCGTGATGCCTTGGACTTAGGAAGATGCTAAGGTCTTTGAGTTGGAGTCGATCGAGTTGATAATGTGCCTTGGTTTTACTCTGAAAAGGTACCAAGATCTTTGGTGTTTGAGCTAATGACGTGCCTTGGTTTTACCCTGAAAAGGTACCAAGGTCTTTGTTGTGCATGCCTTGGACTTAGGAAGATGCTAAGGTCTTTTTGTCAATGACGTACTATGCTTTTACCCTAAATACCAAGGTCTTTGGTGTGCATGCCTTAGACTTAAAAAGATACCAAGGTCTTTTTGTCGATGACGTGCCTTGATTTTATCCTGAATAGGTACCAAGGTCTTTGAGTCGGAGCCGATCGAGTTGATGATGTGCCTTGGTTTTACCCTAAAAAGGCACTAAGGTCTTTAGTACATGCTTGAGCTTATCTATGAAAATGATGCCAAGGTCTTTCAATTTTATCACTGAATCGATGAAGATCAAGTGGCTAAGGTTGCATATAGGTTAGTACACAGCACAAAAATATCTCTTATTTATGTGTCTTAATTTGACTACATTTTGGGGAGATATACTCTTAAAATTTTACCTTTCATGACAAACATGCCTTATTCTTCATTTAATTTTGGGAGGAAGTTCTTAATTGCCGAGGCTGGAAGGGACGGTTGCCTCAGCCTAGCTGGGAAGGGACATCTGTCTCTGCCTAGCGGGAAGGGTCTCTTGCCTCAACCTGGTGGGAAGGGATGCCCGGACTGATGGGAAGGAAGCTGGGGTGCAATCTGCTTGAGACATGTCTTAACTCCTAATTTTGAGGTTCGAAGATGGGGGATCAACCACTTCCTCAAAGAGAGATGAAGACACCCTACGGTGGGTGCTAAACTATTAATATCAGTTATCAAACAGGGGGTTTATATGTTGATTATAAAGGTGTGAGAGTCCCTTGATCTCCTATGATGGCTGATCCCCTAATAGGCCAGCTGAGTCCGAGTGAAAGGGGCCAGTGTGGTACTATAGAAATAAACAAGTGTTAATAACATTCAACTTGTTAGCACGTGTCCCAAGTAGATAACACCCTAACTCAATGCAGACAGACCAAAAAAAGACTTATCTCTTCTCGCCAGGCCGAGACAGACATCCCTGCTCGCCAAGTTGAATCGTCGCTTTTTTCTTGGCCGAGTCATCCCTTCTCGCCAGGGTGAGACAAGCATCACTTCTCACCAGACCAAATCATTCCTTCTTGCCAAATAGGCATCATTACTGGCTAGGCTGAGTCATCCCTGCTCACCAGGTTGAGTCGTCCCTTCTCGCCAACCTGAGTCAACTTACGAGGCCGACTAAAAAGACGGTACTTATCGTCCCTTCTCACCAGGAGGCATCCCTTCTCACTAGGCCAAGTCGTCCCTTCTCACCAGGAGGCGTCCCTTCTTGCCTGGAAGAGTCATCCCTTCTCGCCAGTCCGAGACAAGCGTCCCTTCTCGCCAGGTGATGGGGCATAAAAGTATACATCTAAAGGTGCAAGTGCACAACCATCAAGTTATAGTATAAAAAGTTATCGATCCCACGAGGAAGGTATTTGTAGGAGAAAATAAAAAAACGGTTCTTATGTTTTGTGTGTGACAATCAGGAGTGATGGATGTGATTGTGAAGAGATAAAGAGGATGAGAGTGATTGTATGTAAATAAAAACAAAACGAGATTGAGAGTGGAAAGATAAAGAGTGGATGTGATAAAGTGTAAACGTAAACAAAACTAACAAAAGAGAAGAAAGAAAGATGAAGGAAATAAAATCAAGAAACAAATGAGAAAACAAATCATGAATAAAGATGAAAATAAAGAAAGTAAAAGATGGAGGACTCAATTAGAAATATGAGGAATCAAGAATTGAATCCACTAGCTAGTTTCATATAATTTCTATAGTTCCTACAAGTATTAGCTCCACATCTTAATAAAAAAGGCAATTCCCTAAAGAGTTCTAGCCTCAAAGCAAATCAAAGAAAAGGAAAATAAATAAAAATAAAAACTAATCCCAAGAGGGTTCTAGCCTTAAGGCGAATAGTGCAAGAAAATAAAGTCTAAAATATAAAATAAATTACAAAAATCTAAACTACAAAATAAATACAAAAATTTAAAGCAATGAAGTAAAGACATGAAAATAAATCTACTCTACAATCATAAAAATAAATCTAAGGCATGAGGGTTCTAGCCTCTTGGCTATTTAAATAAGAAAAGAAAATAGCAGATAAATTTATTAACAAAGAGAAAATTTATATCCCAAGAGGGTTCTAGCCTCAAGGTGATAGCAAACCTTCATCTTGATCTTCATCTCACCTTCATTTTTATAATCAAACAAAGAGAAGAAAAGAAAAATATGAAGAGGTAAAAATATTTATTTATTAATTATAATAAAAAGTTATAATTTAGAAGGTTTTCTTAATTAAGAGTAAACCTCCTCTCCAAAAGGAGTTTTTACAAAATATTTCACACTTTAACCCCTCACTCTCTACCCCTATTTATAGAGCATTACAACAAATATAAACCCTTAGATTAAACTTGATCCCCAAGTTAATCAATTTTAGCCTTTAATCCGTAACAGTAAATGTAGTATCGATACCGCTATCGATACGGGTATTGATACCGCTATCGATACAGGTATCGATACTTAAGTTATTTTATTCTTTGACCAATCTTCTCTTGCGTGTATGGTCTTGGACTTCTTGGGCTTTTTGAGAGATTAGATATTGAGTTCTTCTTGGGTTTTTATTCATTAACCAGTAAATCCTAACTCACTTTTGCAGGAATCTCGGTTGTATTTAACGCATACAACAAGCCTTTAAACCCTTAGTTACCCTAGAGGACGAGTTTCAGTCTCCCGACATCTCATTTGGTACGCGGGAATGAGTGGGAATGGAATGCAATTCTAACTCTTTATTCATGCGTACCAACACGATTTGTTTTTAGACACTAGAATTGCTATTCCCACTTTTTACCAATTCCCACTTTATGTGAGAATTGTCATTCTCAACCATTTAATAAGAAATTGATATTCCCACTTAAGTGAGAACAAAATAATCAAATAATATCCAATTATACCCTCCTTAAAAGATACGAATAGATATAAATTCTCATATGAAAAACTATTTCTATAAAAATAATATCATTAGCTGCCCGTACAAATATACAAATAGATGTAAAATATTAAAATACTATTATTTGCTTGACTTTTCCCTAGTTTCATCATGTCTGCAGTAGAAAAAAAAATCTCATCTTTGACTTGATGCGACTCGGTTAAGTAACCATTATTTCTTATGTATATATGGCTAATCTTTACCTAATCTTTACAGCAACTTTTTTATCTTTTGGCGACTCGATTGCATAATTGACAATTAGGTTAGTAAATAATTTATCTTGGGATGTATGATTTGAAGTTCCATTGGAGCATATATGCCTAATCTTTTCAGTAATTTTTTCAAGCACTCACAATAAGAAATAATGTTCTTAACTGATGAGATTGAAACTTTATGTTTTAATTCGAGGTTAACATGTTTTCTATTCCTTTAAACTTTTTAGGTTAACATGTTTTCTATTCCTAATCAATTTTTTGAAAGTTAAAAGTGCATTTGAAATTTTATAGAAATTTTATATACAGACTAAAAGTTAACATGTTTTTCCAATCCTTCAAATTTTAGTATTTTCTTGCGATCT
>NC_033797.1:49613481-49614459 GCF_001876935.1 Asparagus officinalis | reverse complement strand
GGAATTCAGCTGTAAATCATGTAGTATGCATGCATATGGAATTCAGTTTATTATATATTTTTTCCACAATGATGCTAGTAGCATTAGCTGCTCGTACAAGTAATAGACATATAACATTAGAATTTAGAAATATGAAATTATAATTATTTATAATCAAAAATAATTTTTATAAAAAATATTTTTCAATTAGTAAGCCAAAAGTCTGAAATTGTTGTTGAGGTGGTGTACCAAAATATAAATATCAACTGAAAAATTATTTCTATAAGAAAAAATATCATTTCTATAAAACTTATTTTCTAAAAAATGAATTATTTAGTCATTTTTAAAATATTTTTATGTTTTAAAAAATTTGTGTTTTTGTAAGGGTAATATTAGAAAACTAAATTTTATTCTCACTTGTGAATAAATAATACCAAATATGAGAATAAGAATAAGATTGTCATTCCTATTTCATTCTCTAAACGCGCCCAAACATAAGAATGAGAATGTGCATTCCATTCCTACATCTATTCCATTCCATTCCTACCTTCTTTCCATTCTCACTTGACTCCATTCCCGCGTACCAAACGAGGCGTGAGGGTTTGTAGTAAATATACCCATAAAATTCGGTCAACTTGCTAATTTAAAGAAGTCTATGAGTAATTAATTCGCTTGACATACTTAAACATTCTAATTGAGGATAGTTATTACTCAAGAAAACATTTTAAGTAAACTCTAAGGTAAATCTCTTAGAAAAATCTTTTCATTAAAGCTATACAAAGCCAATTCTAACTTAGAAATTTAATTTGAAAGTTTTGAAAAGAACATCCTAACAATTTTCAAGTCTCTTAATCAAAATTATATTTTAAGAACATACATACAAATATAACTATATATATAAAACATTGTTAGTGTGTGTGTGTGTGTGTATATATATATGTTGCATATTCATTTTTCTCATATATATATATATATATATATATATATATATATATATAT
>NC_033797.1:49597675-49613330 GCF_001876935.1 Asparagus officinalis | reverse complement strand
TCACTCTTCATCCCTTGGTGATTTTGTTCTACTTCATTAGGCTTTATAAGTGATCATTTAATTAGTTTTAGGCCAATGAATCCTAACCCAATTGGGCTTAGATCATTTAATTAGTTCTACTTCATTAGGATTTTGTTCTACTTGTATATGTACATATATCCTGAAAAATATTTAGATCAAGACAACTTGAAAATTTATTTTTAACTCTATGCTAAGCATGCAAAAATTTTATTACTTTAATTAAAAGTCTAAGTAAAGGCTTAAATGAAATATACTACTTTGAAAATTATTTCTTAAAAAATTTATTTAGAGTTATCATAAAATATGAACTTGAGTATAAAACCAACTAGTGATTAGAAAATTTAAAATTTATCAAATAGATTAATTATTAATTAACTCTATTAATTTGACAAGTGATAATATTTTTATAATTTTTTTCAAAAGGAAGAAAAAAATTATGACATAGAAAGAAGGGAAAAGGAATAAAAATTATGACATAGAAAAAAGAGAAAAAGAGTTAAAAAAGGTAAAATAAAGAGGAAAAATAACTAGTCTCCACCCCACACCTAAATTTTGTATTATCCTCAATACAAACTCTATGATGCACAAAGTAAAGTGGATAAGAAATGAAGCACTTATATTTGTTCGGTCGACCTAGAACAATGATGATAAAAAACTACAATTATCTTTGGCATGAGAATGATGAAATCAAAAATTTATTCTTCTTTTTTTTTCTTTTTTAAAATTTGTTTCATATCTTTTTTTCATAAAAGAACAAACAAGAAACTCTCAAATGAGAGAAGAATAAATTCTTTTTATTATTATGGGACAAAACACAAAGATGTAGATTAAATGATTAAACATAAAAAATTGATGCTCTACATCAAATCCTACCTTATTGCTGAAAATTCTACCTTGGATTTTAACAAAGTCTAAAATGATAATCTCAAAAATGTGCTTAAACTCTACATTCTCCGTAGGTTTTAATAATTTTTGTGGTAATTGAGGGTAGGTATCACTGGTGTCATACATTTTGAATTTCTTATTGAACTTAGATTCTTTATTTATAAAGGCTCGTCCCCGTAACAACCAATTCTTCTGTAAAAATTCCCTCAACCCCAAGATTCATGGTTAAGATATGAAAATTTAATTATTATTTATTTCCAAGAATCCAAGTTCATCAACAAAGTGTTCTTTAAAAGTTGGGTTAAAGAAGCGTGTATTTAACACAGTTTTCTCATTCTAAAAATCCTGATCTGATTTTTCTAATATCTTCAGTTCCACACCAAATATTTCCTCAAAACTAAGATCTAACACATTCTCTTCTTCTTCTTTTGGTATTTCTTGAATGTAATTTATTTCTAGAGGTTGATCATTTGGTTGGTTCTCTGGATTGAAAATATTGATATCAGTAGTCAAATTCTCAAAGGACAGCTTCATTTGACTAGTTCTACAGTTTATGAGAGTATTAGAAGTGGATAAGATCGGTCTTCTTAAGATAACATGTGTCTTTCCTTTGGGATTGGAAATTGGTTGTGTTTCCAATACTACGAAATATTTTGAAAAATAAAATCACCAACCTTAATAAGAACATCTTCTATCTCACCCATTGGGAGTTTGGCAGATCTATCAGCTAACTGTAAGGTGTATCGGTTAGTTTTAGTTCACCTACACCTAGTTGTTGGCAATACTGAATAAGGAAGCAAATTGATACTGGCCCTTAAGTCTAAAAGCGCCTTACCAATGTATGTATTTCCAATAACACATGAAATGATGGGATAACTTGGATCCTTACATTTTAAAGGTATGGACTTTAAAAGCATATCACTGACATTGGTAGCTAAAAGACTCGTTGAAATATTTATTCTTCTTTTCTTAGTGCATAAATCTTTTAAAAATTTTGTATAAGAATGGATTTGTTTAATTACATCTAAGAGAGGAATGTTGATCTTAACCTGCTTGAAAGTTTCTAGAATATTCTCTTCCTGAGAGGAGTGTTTCCTAGATCTGAGTCTATCTGGAAAGGAAGCAACTGGTTTAAACCTATAAAAATTAAGCTCATGTTCGGGTTAGGGTTCTTGGTCATCGGAAAGGTGTGATTTCTGAATAGAGTTATCAGAAGGAGAACGAATTTGTTCTGGTTTAGGAGTTTGACTTGGATGTGTTCTAACTTGATTATCAACCTGTTTTCCTGACTGTAGTGAATGAATTGTATTCACTTGAGCTTCGTAGGATGAACTAGATCCCGTGTTCGTAGGGTTGACCACGGGTTGACTCAGAATTTTTTTCTCTCTCTTTCACTCATGGCACTAGCTAGTTGACCAAGTTGGGTTTCTAACCTAGCTATGGCTTGAGTGTTAGAGTTGATTATTTGTCTGGTTGATTGCATAAAGGAATTCAAAGAGTTAGATGTTTGAGTCAACATACTTGTGGTTTGTGTAGAGACCTTGGTTATGGTTTCGAAACCTTTTTCCAAATCATTAAGACATTTATCATAAGTCGATTTTAGAGGGATATGGTTTACAGATTGATGATGAGTAGACTAATTTGGATATGGCAAATTTGGTTGTTGAAAACTGGTTGAGAACTGAAAGGAACTATGTTTCCCCTAGAAAATTGTTGATTTGAAGAGTGAGTGAAGTTTTAATTTTCGGAGTAGTTTTTCTGATTTTATGCAAAGTTTGGGTGATTTCTCCAACCTAGATTGTAGGTTGGAGAAAATGGATCATTCATGAGACACTAGAATGTAGCGTTAACCTATCCTAGTAGTTGATTGTTTCCTAAAAGAGGACATTCCTCTAAAACATGGGATGGAGAAAGATAATTGTGACAACCTAAGGCAGAAACTTGATTGATTTGAATTAGGGCTCATTTTTTGATTTCTAGATCTTCTAACCTACGCATGATTATAGCCATATTTGCTTCAGAGTCAATGCTTATCTCTATGGACAAACTACTGGATTTGGGTTGGGGAACTGATGAAACTTTATCATCATAATGTTTCCATTGCATGGTTTTCTCGGATAAATTCTCTAAAAATTCCCAAGCTTCATCAACATTTTTTTGATAAAATCCCCTTGACAAATTAATTCTAAGGAAGTTTTTAAAGAATAATCTAATTATTCATAGATGATTTGGCATAATCGCTATTTCTCAAGACCATAGTGAGGACATTGGATAAGAAGATCCTTAAATCTTTCAAAATACTTCCAAAATGGCTCACTCGGAACTTAAAATTTTGAATGTCGTTTCTAAGCTTAATCATTTGTGTATAGGAAATTTTTTTTTCCAGAAAAACGATAACAAATTCATCCCAAGTTGAGATAGAATTCATGGGTAAGCTATACAACCATTTCTTAGCTTTGTCCTTATAAGCAAATGGAATAAATCAAAGCTAGATCACATCCTCAGATAGTTTCCTAATTATAATCATAAAACAAACTTCCTCAAACTAGGAGATAAAAATATAAACGTCTTCGGTTTTATTTCCTAATAATTTTGGAAGCATGTTTATGTAACACGGTCTGAGCTCAAAATTAGTTTCATTGACTTAGGGTAGCTTAATGCAAGATGAGATTACATTCCTAGTTGGGTAATACATATCTTGAAGAACCGGTGAATTAGGATTATCTATTTCTTCGAAAATTGGTTCAAAACAGATTAAATGATTGGTATTATCTCTAATCCAACCTTGCATACACCAAGGCAAATCCGTTTTATTTTTTTAAATTTATTTAACTAAAAAATTTCTAAAAAAACAAACGTTAGTTTTTTAAGGAATATTAAAAAAATTTCTAAAAGATGATGAGAAGGAGGAGAAAGATAAAATAAAAACCTAACTAAAATAAATCAAAAGCATTCACTTGTATCAATCACTCCAAATTCTAGGGTTAATCCTAAACTCAACTATATTAACTCCTAAACAAAAACTCCTTTAGTGAAAAGATTGAAATTTACTCAGTCAGTTAGGTAGGTAATGATAGTATGAGAGGGAGATCAAAGATCAATTAAGTATCTCATTCCTTGCGAAACACTTTACTCAACCTCTAAACCTTATCTTAGACACCAATGGATTCAAGTAAACTTAAACCGGTTCACTTAGGATATGTTTGGTTTGAGAGAAAGGGGGAGAAAAAAAAAAGAAAGAGAAAGTAAAAGGAAAGGAAAAGAAAAGAAAATGATATTCTTTCTATTGTTTGGTTAGAAAGAATATTGTAATGAAAGTTAGAAAAAAATACATATGAAAATAATTTTCTCTTGTTTGGTTACCTTTATGAGAAAATGAGGAAGAAAATTATCACAACATAATTTTCATTCATACTTTTTAGAATTAGATTTAGATTTTAAGCAGTTTATAAAAAAAACAATTAAATTAAATTGTGTTTCTACTATATTTTGAAAAAAATTATAAGTTACCAAACATGTTTGCACAATCTTAACTCAAGAAAGAAAGTTGAATGAAAGAACCCAAACATATCTAAAGTAAATGTCATGATATTCCTAATAAATAGTATAATTCATTTTAGTCACAAATTCTATTACAATCAATTTCATATATAAAATCTTAACCAACAAATCATCTCTTACAATTGATTTCATATATAGAAGATCTTAACCAACAAAGTCTATTATAATTAATTTCATATAGAAGTCTTCACCAACAAATTCTATTACAATCAATTTCATATATAAAATCTTAACCAACAAACCATCTCTTACAATTGATTTCATATATAGAAGATCTTAATCAACAAAGTCTATTATAATCAATTTCATATAGAAGTCTTCACGAACAAATTCTATTACAATCAATTTCATATATAAAATCTTAAACAGAGAGAGATAAATCTGCCGAAGTCCTTGATTTTTGACTTTAGTGAGCCCCTCAAAACATCAATCTCGCATCCTTCATCCTCTGAAATTAAATCAATTTTTTTTAAATAAGTACAATATAAACATCAAAAAATAACATCTGATTGCACCCAAAAATTCTAAAGTGGACTATAATCTACGAATGAGACAACAAACCTTGCATAATTATAATAGCAGACAGAAACACCTTAATAGATGAAGCATGTGTACATGAATATGCAAAAGTCCTAAATATTCAAACTAGGACTGTGTTACATTCACTACAGTTATATTGCCTACAAGAAAGAGTTCGAAAATCTTAGATCAATCAATGATTTGGACTCATATTTGTAATCTTAAGGATAAATCTCAATGGTATGTAACTTTCTTGCCTACAAGAAAGAGTTCCATGCTAACTGTAACTTTTGATGCCTTAAGGATAAATCTCAATGGTATGTAACTTTCTTGTGTGCACATATCCGGTGCACTTCATCCTAAAATGCATTAGCAAGAAAAGAATCAGAAAATAACTTTTTTCTCTTGAATGTAAAAGATACAAACTTAATCCTAAAACTCTCAGAAGTTCCCATTTCATTTTCTCTTGAATGTAAAAGATACAAACTTAATCCTAAAACTCTCAGAAGTTCCCATTTCAGAGCACTTGCTCAATGGAACTCATGTTATAAACTTAATCCTAAAACTCTCAGAAGTTCCCATTTCAGAGCACTTGCTCAATGGAACTCATGTTATAAGCAAGGTTGCTGCTCCTAAACCCCCCAAAAGAAAAAAGACTGTCATTTGATACTAAAATGTCCTGCTAACTTAAAGTACTGCTCCATGAATGGAATCTATATATGAATAGTAACATATAATTTGCAATACTAAAATCTTTGGATACGATATGCATACCTATGCTTGGGAATTTTGTTATGAAAGGCAGGAAGGCAAAGGAATGTTAGTCAGTTTTGTCATTATACATTAAACTTATGAACTAAGTGGTAAAACGAAAACATGTAATTAGAGTGTAAATTAAATTAAATTACCTCTTAATACCAATACCAAGATTGTGTGATGACCATCCAAGCTTAATCTCCAGCCACCTTTTCCTCCGATGAATTGGTAACCCAATGAAGTTTCTTCCTCGAGCCGCATCCTCGGTAAGATAGTCGTAGGCTACAAGCTGTTCGTCCTCATTGAGCCCTTCAACTTTTGAAAGCTCCTCAAACATCTCTCCTTTTGTGTAAAAACGAGGACCGGTCTTCCAAATTGCAGAAGCAATTGACTCCATTCCGCTTTTTAGCCCATCAAGCTCTTCACCCAAGTTGCTAGTGGCGCTATGCTTTCTTTTATATATCACCTTTGAAGATGTTCCCGTTGTAGAATGGGTTTTGGGATCTTGTTCTTTACCTTTTGAAAGACCGGTGCATTCTACATCATTCTCTTGAACAACTTCTCTATCATCTTGATTTGTATTGATAGAACTTGATTCATCTCTTTCATTTTCTATGCGAGCACGTCTTTCTTTGATAGTTTCAGAAGATAAACCAACAGCCCTGTCTTTCCCATAAATGATTTGCAAGTTTTCAAAACACGGTACAGGTTTGTAACGAAATTGTTTTGCTCCAGGATTTGCCTATTAATAGATAAAGAAAACACAAAATTATTAGTATGGTAAATGTTTATCTAACTTATCTAAATTAAGAAGTAAATATATAATTTTGTTGATTCAGTGGACTTATTAGTATGGTTTCATCCAAGTTTACCAGTAAAATTATGATTAGCAGCAAAAGTTGTGCAATGAAATTATGCAATGAAATTTTGAATCTCCAACCGGATGGCCGAAACAATTAAACTGAAATTGAGGTCGTTCCTGGAATCAAAAAGTTTCTCCCTAGAAGAGTTGAGCTAGTTGATGGGCACATCCTTAACGTCGACTCAGTTATTTTGGCTACTGGTTACCGCAGCAACGTTCCTTCCTGGTTACAGGTAATTTCACAATTTTATGTTCTGTTTTCATGGCCATGTTTTTAGATTCATCTTGGCTACTGAGAACCCTGATGATATTTAGTGCCAAATGGGGAATCTGACTACATTTATACTGATCTGTTCTTTGGTTTTTGGTTACAGGGAAGTGATTTTCAACTTAGGTTTCAAGCAACCATTCCTTGACAATCAAAAACACCAACAATTACTTGAATCTTAACAGTTTTATTGCGTATAGGCATGACAAATTTCTGAAGGAAGTGCACATCTATGTGCAGTAATATATCTTTCTTCTTTAGCTTGGAGTTCTTTGGTAGAGGAGAAGTGATCTTTGATTGGATTAAGCTATTCCAGAGAAGGAAAATGTAAGCATAGGAATATGGACTTGTACAAACTCGGGAATGAGTAGATATAATGAGCTTATTAATTATGACCATTGTTATCTGTTTAAGGCAAACGATCACCAATTACATTTTAGTGGACATGATACATATTGTCAAGCGCAATTAATGGTCGAAAAGGATACAAAGTTGCTTGTCAAATATACTCTTTATTAGCTGGCTAACAAAGATGATGTCTCTTTCATCTTGTTGTATTTAATATGAGCAATTGGTCTAGTCCCAATTGCGTGACCTGAAATAGAAACCGGTAGCTGAAGTGTTTGAGTATAAACTCCTAAATTTTCTTATTCGAATGTCTGGCTGTAGGAACGAGTGATCATGTGGCTATGGTTCGCATGTCGAGATCCATAGAACATAAGTTTGATCATGAACATCTCAGATCCATAGAAATTCTGATAAAGATAGGTTTATGCATGCACTAATACTGATATATTTTAAATTTACGTGTCACAGTACCGCGTGCCTCTTACTTTTCTCGGATCAGATAAACAATATGTATTTGCAAACCATCGCAAAGAAAAGAGAGTACTGTTTTCTTTTGCTGCTAATAATTGGTTTTTTACCTCTTCATCATGCATCTTTGCAATTTGAAACGTGCCAATAACTTTGTTCTAAACCGGAGCAGACATTGGCCTATTGCAGAAACATGACAAGAGTACAATTTAGACAAAAATAATAAATTTGACTAATTATTCAACGTACCTTTATGTAATCTTCCCAAACTTTTGGCTCCGCATCCATCATCCTTGTCACTCGATTAAATGCAAATCCACTAGAAGAATTCTGCATGTCTTGAAATGCGCCCATATCTTTTTTAAGTGTCTTCAATCGGTTTTTAATATGATCCACTTCAACCTTTATTCCACATTTAGCATATAACTCTGCACATGTTGCTTGATAAGCATGATATGAGAAACTTCGATCGGGCTTTTGCCCTTTGTGCACTTGTTCTCTCAATGTTTCAGTTAAGCAAATATCCATTTTCTCTGTCCATACAATATTTTTCTTTGAATTTGATTGATTTCCAAGTTGTGAATCCATATGAACGGCCTGCTTGTTAATATGCAACATTACTTAAAAGATTAGTATTTGACAAGCGAACAAAGACGAAGAGTGGAACATGTGCGTGACAACTGTGGACACTTGGATTAAACTCTAAACAGCAGGTGGGGAACAAAATCTCGACTAATAATTAACATAAATTATCTTCATGACTTGCATTGGCAGTATGGTGATTATCATCGGACACCTAACAACTCTGCTTCAACTATTAATCCCGAGGCATCAAACAAAACCCCTCAAAAGAATATTACAGTTTCATTGACAGGCTTCAGGCAAATTGTTGTTCACATATTTTTCTGTCTGGTACATGTCACACATAGGAGATTCAGAAATTCATTTTGACAAAATGCCCGTGCTTTCTACTAATCCAAAAAGGACTATAACACAAAGAAGTAGCAATTGTTTGGAAGGAAGAACTGCAGTACTAGTGACAAAATTACCTATACACAACATGAAACATTAACCCAAAAGCAGAAGAGACTACAAGGAAAACAAAACTAATCACCTAAGGAATAGCTCAGTAGATTCATCTAAATAAAGGGATTTTTTTTATAGGAAAAAAGGAAAACAAAATGAAGCAAAAGAAATTTGAAAGCAATATAGAAAAGAGAATATGTTCTTATTGCAGCATATGGGACATATACATACATCGCACATATATTAGATTATTTCACATGTATAACAATGTTTAAAAACAACAAGGCATGTTCTAATACATAAATGAGCAGTGAGACTGTGGGGCATATTGGTAGGAAGAGGGAAAAAAACAATGAGGAACTATATATATCTATATAAATGCAACTAGATACAAAGTATGGAAAAGCTTGATATTCTCTAAGTTAACGGATGTTGCTATCTCCCCCTTCCAGGAACACAAGACATAAGGAAGAGGGAAAAAAACAATGAGGAACTTGAAGGAATAGAGAACCATACAGTGATACCAACTTCTTCAAGAACTTATCAGCCATTGAGAGCTCACCAAGCTCTGAAAGTTCACAATTCAGATGGATTCCCAAATAATGAATTAGAACAAAGAAATGCGATGTTTAATTTACTAATCATAACAACAAAATGATCCTGTGAACAAAAAGCAACAAGCTGTTTATAAATACTTAGAATATGTGTGAGCATGAATGGAGGAAAAATTAAATTAAAGAATGCACCATGGATATCAGATCAATAGCCTAAATGCACAGAACCTCAATATTATGAAACTGTAAGTTTTGCAACTCGAATGTTGACCAGACAATCAAAATATATTAGCTCACTCATACGATCCAGAGTATCTAAAAACACATTTACTTTTTATTTGAAGAAGGAAAATATTTCTAATAATCTCTCCACATATCATCGGCTATTTTTTGCCTTAGAATCTCTCATCGTCTATACTCTTCATTATCATTTACAGGAGCTTCTTCAACATCTATCATCTGGTTCAAAACTTCCTGATCAACTTGTTCAAGAAGCCCCTCGTCAGGAACAACACCCATTAGAAAATTATGTAGGATACTACATGCATAAATGATATCTTTTTGTGTTTCAATTGGATAATGAGGTTCTGTTCCACTACCCAAGATTGGAAATCGCTTCTTCAAGACTCCAAAAGCACGCTCAATCGCATTTCGTAGTGAAGAGTGGCGATGGTTATACACTTCACGAGGACTTTCAGGTTGTCTTGTTGAATATTCCTTGAGGTGATAACGCGTGCTCCTAAATGGTGTAAGGAATCCCAGCCTCAGCATAAAATCACCATCAACTAAATAATATTTTCCTAAAATTGAACAAAATTTAACAGTTAAAATGTGTTTATGTAAACAAGGTCTTATCTGATCTTGAAAATGATTGGACCTAAGAGTTATCACCTTGAGGAACAAATATTTTGTCTTGTCGTATTAATGCATTGTTCAACACCCGCGAATCTGAAGCAGACCCTTCCCAACCAGCTAGAACATATGTGAATTTCAAGTCAAAGGTGCAAGCGGCAAGCACATTTTGAGTTGGAAATTCTTTTCGGCCTCGATGTTAGTCTAAGGTGTAGACCCAAAGTCGAGACAAGAGCTGGAATCAAAACGACAAGAAAATAAGCAGACAGACCCACGGTCGACCGCGAACGTGCACAAGAGTTGGGAGGAGCTGAAGCTGAAGGCGGTCGACCGTGGTGGTCGACCGCGCCAACCCTGTAGGATTTTTGGTCTCGGGTTTTTGGTTCGGTCGACCGCCCGCGGTCGACCGCTCAATTTGTAATCGATTTAAGTCTCTGTCGTTTGATACGGTCGACCACGACTGGTGTGCGGTCGACCGCGATACCTGTGCGGTCGACCGCCACGGTCGACCGCGACGCAGTTTGACAGTTTCCTAAACTGTTTTGGATTCTGTTTTCTCCAGGACTCTATATATACCTTAAACGTTTTTAGGGTTAAAACAACATGAAAAAAGAGAGTTTTTGACTGCAGAAAGAGAGAGAATCTCAGAGAGATTAAACCCTAGTTTGAGAGCTTGTAATTCTTCTTCAATTAATAAAGATATTGTGTGGTGTGGCTCCCAAGGACGTAGGCACGTTGCCGAACCTCGTTAAATCTGTGTGTTCGTCTCCTTTACTATTTTGCAAGGTTAGATCTTTATTTGTGGTATTATTTCTACTTTCCTACTTTCAACACAAGGTCCGGAAGGGTAAGGGTTCGATTGATTGTTTCGAAACCCCAACACTCGATACCTTCTTGTATCTTCTTTTGCCACTTTTGACTTGAAATAATAATCTTAACCGGACAAAAACCTAGTTCTGACTCATTAGTCAAGGATGAAAAACCTGGTTCTGACTCATTAGTCAAGGCTTATTACATTACAGAAGTCTCAAATACAATACCAAATTATAATCTTAATTCTACACACAAAAATTTGAAAAGCAAATTAAGAAATCAAGAATGAAAACCAGTCTAATTGGTTCTCAAGTATGTTTTCCATCACTCCTTGTGTCCTTGTTACTCTTGAAAGTTGAAACCCAATTTATCTTGATGAGATCTTGAGTGAAATTCTATCTTTTGTGGACTATTAGCTGACCGCAGTATAATATTTTCTAACTCTTTCTTTCTGGTTTCTCTTGGTAAGATCTTTTATATTCCGTGCTTGTTTTAGGTTCTGCAAGGTTTTTGAATAGAAGTTTTGGGGCTGTTTGGTTCAATTTCTATAAAAAAAAAAGAAAAAGAAAAGTGCTCAAAATTTGATTTCCTTGTATTTCTATAAAATTTGTCTTGCTTAGCTTTACCAAAACGTATTCAGATTGTCATAATTCTTGCGATTTCTGTATTGAAATAAGTTCGGCAGTAATTTAACCTAAGTTCAGTGATATTTTTTCTTATAAATAAATGTTTGCATGTTTCGTTGAACTTGCAGGACTGAACTGTGCCGTTTTAGTGGTGCTAAGATATACCCAGGAAAGGGCATTAGATTTGTTCGTGCTGATTCCCAGGCAAGCATATTTGTTTTGCCAAGGACTATGTGGCCTAATACTAATTTTGTATAATTTTTATGCTGATCTATCTATTCCACTCAGGTCTCCCTTTTTTCAAACTCAAAATGCAAGCGCTACTTTCACAACCGTCTGAAGCCTGCCAAGCTTACCTGGACAGCAATGTATAGGAAGCAGCACAAAAAGGTAATTTTTTAGCTTGTTATTTATATGGGTGTGATTTAATGATTCTGAACTTGGTGATTAGTAGCTGTCCCTTTGTCTGTAAACACTAGTTGAAGTTCACTTCCATAATTCCAAAGCTCCTCACCAAAATAAAGCCTTTCTACCTGAAAGTTATATTACATTTCATGAAATTTGCAAATATTATTTACTTCTTAGTTAATTGTATAATTCAAACAATATAACTAAAGGTTTATGGTCAGTTGTAGACTTGTAGTTTACATAAGAATGATTTTGTTTATTGTTATGTTTGTGGTATCTTAATGTATATTGTAGTTTTAATACAGATGCTCACATATGTTTGTTTATATTGGTACACTTCTGTTCTTGTCATGTGCATTCTGAGGTGTTGATTCAAAGTCCATCTCGCATATAGCTTTGAATTTGTTCGCTGTTTGTGTTATAAACTCCTGAAATATGTTAAGTTACTTCAGTTGGAAATTATAAAAAAAACAAACAACTCAGTTATCAGACAGTATGAACAAAAATATGAGCAAAGAAATTACCAACAAATTAAAAAAAACAAACAACTCAGTTATCAGACAGTATGAACAAAAATATGAGCAAAGAAATTACCAACAAATTAAACTTCAAAACCAACAAAAAAAATATGAGCAGAATTTACCTCGGATGAATTTGGATTCATGTTGACAGAGAGATCCAAGAAAAAGATGTAGTTACTGTAAATAAATTAAAAATAACATCAAACGACTCATCGCTTCAGATTACCTCCAACCAAGCATCCACAGAACAAAATCCATATCAAAAAGAAATTACGAGCTCGAATCGAAGCTCACCTTCGAATCTTACCCAGTGTTACGCGATCGACAATGAACGATCCATAGAAGAGCGAGGGTTTGCGATCTTAAGCTGATGAGATCTCAAGCTGAGCGAGGGTTCGTCGAACTAGGGTTTGATCGAGAGAGAGAGAGAGAGAGAGAGAGAGAGAGAGAGAGAGAGAGAGAGAGAGAGAGAGAGAGAGAGAGAGAGAGAGAGAGAGAGAGAGAGAGAGAGAGAGGAGAACGATGAGGATCTCTAGAGGCGAGGATCTCTGGAGGCGACGAGCAAGGCGACGATCGGGGTCAGCGTCGGGCGTCGGGCGAAATTTCTGGAGGAGAGATCGGGGTCAGCGTCTGGAAAATTCCCGTCGCTCTCCCTCGTTTTCACTAGGGCAGCAGAGAGAAAGGGGGAATGAAAAAGTATAAACCCATTTTTCTGCAGTGAAATTTATTTTCTTTTTTCTTTTTGTTTTCTTTCAAAACAAACAACAGGAACCTACTTTCTCTCACATTTTACTTTCCTTTCTCTTCCTTTCTCTCAAACCAAACATAGCCTTAAGGATTTCTTGTTCCTTAATGACCTCGAGTCCTTAGAGGCTAACGTCTGATGAGTTTTAAAAGGCTTAGGTTTGTGTAGTGAGGAATTAGTTATTTGTGGGCTAAGGAAAGAGTAATAAAATTCCTCACATCATCTTGATTAATGGATTTCCCTTAAGAATATTTTCAAGTGGTGTCAAATCAAGATGCTCAAATTACTTTGATGAATTCCTACTAATATATGCAATGCAACCCTAAGAATTAAAAGCAACTACAAATGATACAAAAAGAAATTCTTTTATTTTTTAATTAAGGCTAGCAATCAAACAAATGTGAGGAAGGGAGATATTGTTTGAATTTATTATCTTGTTAGTAAATATCTAAGTAGAGGGTGAATTTTATTATGTTTGACAAAATAAAATCTTTTATTTCTTTTTAAATCATAATTGTCTCTAATTGTGAGAAACTAACTACATGGGTGGAATTGAAAATACTAGAAAAAGACTTACTAAAAAAATCTTTAACTTCTCGATCTCCAATCCTTGATCTTCAATCTCCAAGTGGTTCCTACATAAATTAAAAAACCAAAATAAACAAAATCCTACTTATAAGCACCTTTCCCGGCAATGGCGCCAAAAACTTGATGGGATATAAAAATATACCTCTAAAGTTACAAGTGCATAACCATCAAGTTATAGTATAAAAAGTTATTGATCTCATAAGGAATGTGTTTGTAGAAGAAAATCAAGATTGGTTCTTATGCTTTGTGTTGTGTGTGTGACAATTAGGAGTGATGGATATGATTGTGGAGAGATAGAGAGAGTGAGTGTGATTGTATGTAAATAAAAACAAAACGAGATTTTGAGTGGAGAGATAAGGGTGGATGTGATAAAGTGTATGTTTGTTGGAAATTTGCAGTAAAAGAAATAATGAAAGAAAAATTTGACTTGTATTCCTCTCAAAATCAATTACAATTTGGATTCCGATTACAAAAGAGAGGAGAATGAATTCGATTCTCCCCTTTGTTTAATTCTGGGTTCTTCACGGTGGCGATGAGATGCCTCCCTCGAATGCTCGCGTCGAGTTTGCTTCTCGTTGACGATCCGAACGTCTTGATTCACTGGAACGATGTCATCTCCTCACGATTTGACGCTGTGGAGAACTTGCGTGGCAAGTTTTGAAATAACTCTTGACGAGTTGATAACTCTGAAAGAGTTTTAGAAGAACTTGCAGAGCAAGTTTTGAACTCTGATCGAGTTGATAACTCTGAACGAGTTTTAGAAGAACTTGCAGAGCAAGTTTTGAACTCTGATCGAGTTGATAACTCTGAACGAGTTTGAACTCTTGAAAAAGAGTTGATTTGAACCGAAAGTTCGGTTAATAAGCCAAGGAAGAAGTTCATGTTGCTGGTCTCCCAAAACTCCAACAATTCAAGCCGAGAGCCAAAAAAGCCAAAAGCCTTCTCTCCCAAGCCAAAATCCCAGCCCGAACTCAGTTGAGTTTTGAGGTATTTATAGGGGATTAAGGGTATAACCGCCCCCTTAAATATCTCCTTAATGAGGGTTTAATGGGGTCTAACTGCTCCCCATAAATCTCTCCATGATAGGGTAGTGATCCCCTAAAATCTTGGGGAGAAAACGGTTCTGGAACCGTTCAAATCGTGCTTGAACGAGTTAAACGCTGAAAACAGCGTTCTGGGCTCGAACTGTGCGTTTCTGGACCTGAAACGCACAGTTGAGGTTGAAAAACGCACAGCTGGGGCTGAAAACGCACAGCTGGAGCTGAAAAACGCACAGCTGGGCTGAAAACGCACAGCTGGAGCTGAAAAACGCACAGCTGGGCTGAAAACGCACAGTTGAGGCTGAAAACGCACAGCTGAGGCTGAAAACGCACAGCTGGGCCTGTAAACGCACAGTTGGCCTGTTTCAGGCTAAAAACGCACAGTTGAGCCCATAAACGCACAGTTGACCTGTAACTCTGCGTTTCTAGATTGAAAACGCAGAGTTGAGCCTGTTTAAAGGCTGAAAACGCACAGTTGTGCTGTTTTAGCGATTAACTCTGCGTTTTGATGTTGAAAACGCAGAGTTGAGCATGTGCGCTTTGACTCTGTAATGCAGAGGCGAACCTTAGGCGGGCTTGGCGGGCTTCAGGCTAAGTCCAATGTTCTGATGAAGTCCAGTCTTGCAGACGGACCTCAGAACATAATTTGCTGCGAAGAACAGGTCATAACTTTCAAACCGTAAGTCGGAATTAGACGAATTATATATGAAAATCGGCTATCTCGACGAGACGGGGCCATCCGAACCGAGCCAAAGGCTTCGGTTCGCTTCCTACGTTTTGCCAAATTCCTTACG
>NC_033797.1:49569313-49596936 GCF_001876935.1 Asparagus officinalis | reverse complement strand
CGGAGCAACTTTGAGGACTTATCGCTCTATTGACGAGAGTCGATAAGTTGATTTTGTCAGAGGTGTAGTGTTAACGTGACAAGAAAGATATTGCTATGGAAGCAATTTTGAGAACTTATCGCTCAATTGGAGAGAGTCGATAAGTTGATTTGGTCGTCAGAGGTGTGGTGTTAACTTGACGAGTTTGTGGACCTATCGCTCTATTGAAGAGAGTCGATAAGTTGATTTGGTCGTCAGAGGTGTGGTGTTAACTTGACGAGTTTGTGGACCTATCGCTCCATTGAAGAGAGTCGATAAGCGGATTTTGTCAGAGGTGTAGTGTTAACGTGACAAGAAAGATATTGCTATGGAAGCAATTTTGAGAACTTATCGCTCAATTGGAGAGAGTCGATAAGTTGATTTGGTCGTCAGAGGTGTGGTGTTAACTTGACGAGTTTGTGGACCTATCGCTCTATTGAAGAGAGTCGATAAGTGGATTTTGTCAGAGGTGTAGTGTTAACGTGACAAGAAAGATATTGCTATGGAAGCAATTTTGAGAACTTATCGCTCTATTGGAAAGAGTCGATAAGTTGATTTTGTCAGAGGTGTAGTGTTAACGTGACAGGATTTGTGTTGCAATTGGAGCAACTTTGGGGACTTATCATCCTATTGACGAGGATTGATAAGTGGGTTTTGTCAGAGGTGTAGTATTAACGTGACAGGATTTGTGTTGCAATTGGAGCAACTTTGGGGACTTATCATCCTATTGACGAGGATTGATAAGTGGGTTTTGTCAGAGGTGTATTGTTAACGTGACAAGAATTTGGAGTGATGCAAACTGAATGCATACTCTGTGGGGATGATGATCGTCAGAAGTGTAATGTTAACTCGACGATGTGAAAGATTCGTTACTCTTAATCCAGTGGATTCCAAGTAACCAACCCCCAGTCTTGATGAAGACTTAGCAGGGGAATAAAAAAGAGGTAGACAAGGCACATCACCTAGTGGGGCACTATCCATGAAGTCGGAATAGAATCACATCACCAGGTAGGCCATTATCTGATGAGTTTGACTATCAGAGGTAACTGTTAACGTGATAGTTATTGGACCCGCCATCCTACTGAAGAGGATTGACTCCGGTGGCCGTAGTATCTTCCCCTTCTGACTGATGAGATTGGACTTGGTCCGATTGCTCTGGAGATGATTGGGCTTGGTCTGATTGCTCGGGCTGATCATGCCTACTTTGTTCTTCAGCTTTGATCCTGGCAATGATTTTTTGAGCCTGCTCGCCTTGAGAGATTAGTTGTCTCCAAGAACGGCATTCTGCAACTCCTATTCGGGCTAGGAGGTCGGTTTGCAAGTTGTGTCGACAGGTCTCTACTAAGGTAGATTGTGTCATACCTGACGAACACCGGAGAGCCATGGATCGGAACCTTTTGACATAGGCTTTGACGGACTCCCTCTTCTTCTGCTTAGTAGCAAGAAGGGTATGGATGGAGACTTCTGTATCCTCTTCAAAGAATCTTGACAGGAAGAGTCTCTCTAGATCCGTCCACTTTTGGATACAGCCCGCAGGCAGTTTCCTGAACCATTCAAAGGCAATTCCCTTGAGGGTGCCAATGAACAATCGAGCCAGTATGGCATCGTTCGATATTATATTTCCAGTCTGTGACTTGAAATGATAAATATGTTGGTTCGGTGATCCCGTGCCGTCAAAAGTTTGTAGAGTCGGGACCTCGAACTTTGGAGGATAAGGGGCTGCATCCCATTCGGCAGGATAGGGTCTGATAACTCCCTCATCTTGGAGCTCGCTTCTGTTAGCAATGGCTTTAAGGCGGGCTTCCAATTCTTCCATTTTGGCAGACTGAAGATTCTGCTCGTTCTCAGTCTCTCTTCCTTCATCAGAGGAAGATTCCAGGCTGTGGGCTTCTTGGTCAGAAGCCGCATCATCAACCACTTTTCCCTTCCCTTTGCTTGTGTGAGGTCGGGATGAAGACGCTTTTCCTCTCCGGGAAGATTCTTGCCTAAGCGGCGAATCTGTCTCTTGAGATTTGGCCTTGTCTGCGACGATTTGAGTCAACATGGCCATGAGTTCATTGATGGCCTCCTGCTGAGATTTGAGCATGGCTTCCTGTTCAATATAAGCGAAGCTCTTATGTTCAACAAAAGAGCTTGATGACTGGGACTCTGCAATGGCTGAGTGTTCGTCATCGGAATTAGTTTCTCTGGCCAAACTCCGATAGTTGACAGGGGGAATGACTCCTGTTCGAGTCCGAGTACGTCGGTAGATTCCTTCAGACTCGTTAGTGATTTCTCTGACGCTTGGAGAACGATCTATCTCTGACTCGTCAGAACTAAGGGTTGATGATCTCCCTTTACCAACCATGTTAGAAGTGACTCTAAGGTATTCATCATCTAAAGTCTTCTTCCTGTGAGGATGTCGTTGATTATTGAGCAAAACGACGTTCGTCGGTCGGTTGAACATCGACAGCAATTCCCGCAAATCAGAGACTTGGGATGAACCTCTCACAGAGCGTGAGGGTAGAGATGGAACCCCCTGTCCATTAAAGGATGAGACTGGCTCCTGGTGAACATGGATCTTGAGTCCACGTTGATCTTTTTGAACACAACGAATCGCATCGTGTTCTGAAGAAGAAACACGAGGGTTGTGTTCTGTTTTACTAACGCTAGACCGAAGTCTGCGTTTTGTTGATGAAGCGCACCTTTGCCGGTTGCGTTTTTGTTGGTTAACGCAGTTTGTAAGTCTGCGTTTTGGATCTTGAACGCACTCCTGAGAGTTGCGTTTTGGTTCTGAAACACACTCCTGAGAGTTGCATTCCGCCAAATCAACGCAGTTTTGAAGGCTGCGTTTTGATTGCACAACGCACCACTGAGGGCTGCGTTTGGCATAAACTGAGCCCACTCCTTTAGAGGTAGGGCTGCTCGAGTAATCTCGGCGACTAAAGGAGAGGGTTTCCTTTGGCATAGGAGCAACCTTTGGAGCTTTAGTCTCCTTGGCACCTCTCACAGAACGTGAGGGTAGAGATGGAACCCCCTGTCCGTTAAAGGATGGGACTGGTTCTTGGTAAACATGAATTTTAAATCCATGTTGATCATTTTGAACACGACGAATCACATCGTGTTCCAAAGAAGGAACACGAGGGTCGTGTTTAGCTTGATTAACGCAAGACCAAAGTCTGCGTTTTGCTAGTGAAACGCAGTCCTGCGATCTGCGTTCGGATTCAGAAACGCACTCCTGAGAGTTGCGTTCAGTTTGTGAAACGCACTCCTGATGAGAGTTGCGTTTGAGTTCTGAAACGCACTCCTGAGAGTTGCGTTTAGCTGGGCTTTTGCAGAGCTCATGTTGAGGCTCATAAACGCGGAGTTCGCGTTGATTGGAGGATCGGCTTTTTTGGCGTTGTGCCGAAATCTCTTCTCCTTTAGGGAGGGGACTGTATGAACAGTGCAACCCCCATGGGAGATAGTCTTTAGATGAGTTGGCTACAACTGGAGCTTTAGTCTCCTCGGAAACTTTGTGGATCTTGCGCATAGCCTTGGGGCTAAAGGATCCGGAGGAGATGGCCTCCTCATACTTGGCTTGATTAAACTCGATAATCGCCATCTTTTGTTTGTTGGAAATTTGTAGTAAAAGAAATAATGAAAGAAAAATTTGACTTGTATTCCTCTCAAAATCAATTACAATTTGGATTCCGATTACAAAAGAGAGGAGAATGAATTTGATTCTCCCCTTTGTTTAATTCTGGGTTCTTCACGGTGGCGATGAGATGCCTCCCTCGAATGCTCGCGTCGAGTTTGCTTCTCGTTGACGATCCGAACGTCTTGATTCACTGGAACGATGTCTTCTCCTCACGATTTGACGCTGTGGAGAACTTGCGTGGCAAGTTTTGAAATAACTCTTGACGAGTTGATAACTCTGAACGAGTTTTAGAAGAACTTGCAGAGCAAGTTTTGAACTCTGATCGAGTTGATAACTCTGACGAGTTTTAGAAGAACTTGCAGAGCAAGTTTTGAACTCTGATCGAGTTGATAACTCTGAACGAGTTTGAACTCTTGAAAAAGAGTTGATTTGAACCGAAAGTCGGTTATAAGCCAAGGGAATGCTCCTGTGGTCGATCGTTGCTGAGGATGAACGTCGATCGCCCCCTTGCTGCCCAAAAAGAAGGATCCCAGAGAAAAAAGCCAAAAGCCTTCTCTCCCAAGCCAAAATCCCAGCCCGAACTCAGTTGAGTTTTGAGGTATTTATAGGGGATTAAGGGTATAACCGCCCCCTTAAATATCTCCTTAATGAGGGTTTAATGGGGTCTAACTGCTCCCCATAAATCTCTCCATGATAGGGTAGTGATCCCCTAAAATCTTGGGGAGAAAACGGTTCTGGAACCGTTCAAATCGTGCTTGAACGAGTTAAACGCTGAAAACAGCGTTCTGGGCTCGAACTGTGCGTTTCTGGACCTGAAACGCACAGTTGAGGTTGAAAAACGCACAGCTGGGGCTGAAAACGCACAGCTGGAGCTGAAAAACGCACAGCTGGGCTGAAAACGCACAGCTGGAGCTGAAAAACGCACAGCTGGAGCTAAAAAACGCACAGCTGGGCTGAAACGCACAGTTGAGGTTGAAAAACGCACAGCTGGGGCTGAAAACGCACAGCTGGAGCTGAAAAACGCACAGCTGGGCTGAAAACGCACAGTTGAGGCTGAAAACGCACAGCTGGGCCCGTAAACGCACAGTTGGCCTGTTTCAGGCTAAAAACGCACAGTTGAGCCCATAAACGCACAGTTGGCCTGTAAACGCACAGTTGGCCTGTTTCAGGCTAAAAACGCACAGTTGTGCTGTTTTAAAGATTAACTCTGCGTTTCTAGATTGAAAACGCAGAGTTGAGCCTGTTTAAAGGCTGAAAACGCACAGTTGTGCTGTTTTAGCGATTAACTCTGCGTTTTGATGTTGAAAACGCAGAGTTGAGCATGTGCGCTTTGACTCTGTAATGCAGAGGCGAACCTTAGGCGGGCTTGGCAGGCTTCAGGCTAAGTCCAATGTTCTGATGAAGTCCAGTCTTGCAAACGGACCTCAGAACATAATTTGCTGCGAAGAACATATCATAACTTTCAAACCGTAAGTCGGAATTAGACGAATTATATATGAAAATCGGCTATCTCGACGAGACGGGGCCATCCGAACCGAGCCAAAGGCTTCGGTTTGCTTCCTCCATTTTGCCAAATTCCTTACGATTTGAGAGATATCTGCATTCTAATATGAAGAGACTGTCAATTTGTAGTCTCTTTTGCTAGAGCTTTGCACAGATCGTCCTCTTGTAATCTTCGTCTTGGCTCCTTGAGAATATGAGAGTCGTCAGATTGTAACTCCCGATGTTGATTATGAATGCTGTCGAATTAGGGCTTTCATCAGTTGTTGTGAAGGTCGTCAGATTGTAGCCTTCTACGTGAAAATCCTCAAATTGTAGCTTTCTGGAAGTCGTCAGATTATAACTTCCATCATCGGTGTTTGATGAGGGATTAACTATCTATTGTGATTTTTAGACAGCCTACAGTGTAAATGTAAACAAAACTAACAAAAGAGAAGAAAGAAAGATGAAGGATATAAAATCAAGAAACAAATAAGAGAAAAAACACAAATAAAGAGGAAAATAAAAAAACTAAAATATGGAGGATTCAATTAGATATATGAGGAATCTAGAATTGAATCTACTAGCTAGTTTCATATAATTTCTTGAGTTCCTACAAGTATTAGTTCCACATCTTTAAAAAAAGATAATTCCCTGAAGAGTTCTAGCCTCAAAGCGAAACAAAGAAAATAAAAATAAACAAAAATAAAAACTAATCCCAAGAGGGTTCTAGCCTCAAGGCGAATAGTGCAAAAAAGTGAAGTCTAAACTATAAAATAAATTGTAAAAATCCAAACTATAAAATAAATGCAAGAATTTAAAGTAAGGAAGTAAAGACATGAAAGTAAATATACTCTACAAGCATGAAAATAAATCAAAAGCAAGAGGATTCTAGCCTCTTGGCTATTTAAAAAAGAAAAGAAAACAAAAGATAAATTTATTAACAAAGAAAAAATTTACATCCCAAGATGGTTCTAGCCTCAAGGTGATAGCAAACATTCATCTTGATCTTCATCTTCATCTCACCTTCATCTTCAAAATCAAACAAAGAGAAGAAAAGAAAAATATAAAGAGATGAAAATATTTTTTTATTAATTACAATAAAAAGTTACAATTTGAAAGATCTTCTCAATTAAGAGTAACCCTCCTCTCTAAAAGAAGTTTTTACAAAATATTTCTCACTTGAACCCCTCACTCTTTACCCCTATTTATAGAGCATTACAGCAAATATCAACCATTGGATTAAACTTGATCCCCAAGTTAATCAATTTTAGCATTTAATTTATAACATTAATCTTGGTATCGATACCGCTATCGATACGGGTATCGATACTCAGTCATTTTATTCTTTGGCTGATCTTCTCTTGTGTGTATGGGCTTGAACTTCTTAGGTTTTTTGAGAGATGAGATATTGAGTGCTTCTTGGTCTTTTATCCATTAACCTGCAATTAAGATAAAACATGTTTATTAGTGACATATTTATTTAAATTAAATAGATAATGAGGGTATAAAATATAATAAAAATGTGATTATCACCAGGCCTAGTCGTCCCTTCTCGCCAGGAGACGTTCCTTCTCACTAGGCTGAGTCATTCATTCTCGCTAAGATATGCATCCCTGCTCGCCAGGCTGAATCATACCTTTGTTAGTTCTTTTATTTTGATGATGATTTATAAACACCATTATTGGTGCTAATTGCTTGTTGAGCTATATTATGTAGATTACAATTTATCAAGCAAGTTAGTGCCAAAGTTGGAGGATTGAAGGAACAAAGAATTACAACGATGATATTTATGGAGGCGGAGGCTAGTTGGTGAAGCAAAGTTTTTAAGAGCATAATGTAGGCGTCAAAAATTACCTATAGATTCCTGCATGTAGTTCAAGATGGAGAGAAGACGATGAACGTCATTATCTGAGTCAAAAAGGATTATCTGACGTCAAAAAGCACATGAAGGGAATCGGTGAACCATTGATGACGTAGCAACAAGTCACCGGAAAGGCAAACCAAGTAGCCCACGCGCTCATCAGCCACCTCTAAGTAGCCCGCGTGCTCACTGGCTAGCTCTAAGTAGCCCGCATGCTCACTGACCAACTCAAAGTTGCCAACACGCTCACCGGCCACCTCAAAGTTAACAAAATGTATGAAGTGAATCGATAAAGCGTACAAGTCAATAAAATGACGAAATGCGTGTAACGACAAAACAAGTCCAACCCGAATAAACCAAAAATGCCCCTGGTGGCCGAGTCATGTCGAAATGACTCAGCCAAAGCCAGTAGCTCAGCACAAAGCCAAGCCACTAAATGGTGGCTCTGCGGCCGAACCACCAAATGGTGGCTCGCGTAGTTCTGAGCCGAAAACGTGTTTTTGACGGTTTTTGGGGAATTAGGTCGTTTCAGAGCCTCCCAACTGCTTTGATACTATCCCTAAACGTAGTTAAGCAGTTGTTTTCAACGGATAACATCAAATCATTAATTCTTATCTAAACACCCTGCATCCGAAGCCCTATAAATACGAGCCTAGGGCATTCTTTCACCGAGGGTGAATGATACGGGTGTATCTTCTTCCTTGCTTCGGGAGCTTAGCAATCCTCATCAGAAGTTTGGAAATAGATGATTCTCATAGTATCTTGAGAATAGAGATGTGGAAGAAGTCGTCAGGGGCGACAAAGTCGAAGGCTACAGGAATTCGTAGGAAACGAGTTTGGATTGCCTACGGTCAACATCGAGTCAGCCACGATCGACCGCAAATGTGCACAGGAGCTCAGGAGGAGCTGGATCCGAAGGCGGTCGACCACGCGTATCATTGTAGGGTTGAAAAATTGATGTTGGGATTGATTTTCTTTTTTTAAGAAATGGGTTCGATCACTTGGTACGAAACCCTTACAATCACTCACACTCTCTCTCGATTACAGAGGAAGAGAAGGTTAATTCAGCTTCTCTTTTGTTTAAGGTGGGTTCTAGGTGGCGAAAGGATACTTACCCTGATGCTTGAGTCGAGCTTGCCTCCCGTTGATGATCAGATCAAGATCGCAAGAGCTTCTGACCTTTGTTAACCGGCTAGAATAGAGGTTTGCACTTCGGATCAATGTGCAAAAACTTTGATCTCTGATGCTTCTCTAAGTCCAAGCTTGAAAATCTCCAAAAAAAGATCCCCAAGGTCCAAGTGCCCAAAACCAAAGTCCCCTCCCCCTCTTAATAGCTGCTCGAGGCTATTTATAGGAGTTTGAGCACGTAACCGACGTGCTACAATCATAGAGTCGTGGGCGTAACTGATGCGCTGAAATTATGGAGTTGTTGCGTAACTGACTCCTTGAATCTAGCCTACGTGGCTGACTGGGTCTTCGTGGCCATTACAGCCTGATTTAATGTGCGTGACGAACTTCACTGCGTTGGCGAACCTCGTCCTTGATGTCGAGCCTTATTGCGTGGTGAGCCTCATCTTTGATGTCGAGCCTCGCTGCGTGGCGAGCCTCGTGAGCTTCTTTAATAATGAGCTTCATCTTCACTGACGAGCTTTAAGTCTGATGACAAGTTTTGTTTTCATTGACGAACTTCACCTCCGATGATGAACTCCGAACGTCGTATCCAATGACGAGCTTTGAACCTTGTATCCAATGACGAGCTTCAAACCTCGTTTCCAATGACGAGCTTCATCTTTGATGTCAAGTCTCATTTCCAATGATGAGATTCGAACCTCGTTTCCAATGACGAGCTTCACATCTTGTTTCCAACGAAAAGCTTTGTTGTTTGAGACGAGGTTCATTATTGTAATGACCCTCGTCATGCTCGTTATGAGCTTCAACGTTCTAAGGCCAAATGATTAGCCAATGATCTATGAAGATCCATGAGAGTGGAGGAGAGATAGGCTTTTTTCACTAGCCTCTCAATCCCCTTTCTCCTTTCTTTCATGTTGATCATGCCTATTTATAGGCTTGGGAGTATTATGAAGTGAGTTAATGGGATTTAACTCCCTTTAAATGAGGGAGTTAACGATCATTAACTCTTATTTAAATGGATGGGTTAGTGGTCATTAACTCTCCTTAAAGGGGTGAGTTATGGGTCATTAACCCTCATTTAATGTAGCCCTTTGAAACAGTGCCTGACGAAGTTCGTTTGCCAGACGAGGTTTGTCCACCTGACGAGGTTCGTTTGCCAGACGAGGTTCGTCCGCCTGACGAGGTTCGTTCACTTTGCTATATCTTTGGCAAGCTTAACTGCGGCTTCGTCTTTGGCGAACTTCATCTTCAACGACGAACTTCGTTTCTAGGCGAACTTCATTTTTTGATGGGTAAGGTGTTGTTTGTCCTATTGAACTGAGACAAACTTCATGAATTGAGGCTCTAGGTTTGTCGTTGTGATGACCCTTGTCGTGCTTGTAGTGAGGTTAGACTCTCCTTCGTTTCTTGGGACTTTTTAGTGTCTACAAAACCCCCTACAAAATTTTTAGACCCAAATTAGGTTGTATGGGTCTGGAATACTTTGAACTCTCTTGGTTGTGGCGAGCTTGGCTTAAATGATGAGCTTGGCCTCTTGGCGAGCTTCGATGCTTCAGGGTGAATCTCGTGGTTGTAGGCGAAGTTTGCATGACGAAACTAGCTTGGCCTCTTGAAGAGCTTCGATGCTCTAGGGTGCACTTCGTGGTTGTAGGTGAAGTTTATCATTTCTGGATGAACCTTAATACTTAGAGATGAAGTCAGACCCATGTAAGATTGACAATCAGGACTTAGGATTTTTAGTAAACCCTCAGCTATCAATGGACTTGAGTTGTCTTTACCAACTGCCGTTTGAGTTGGACTAGCCATACTTTTCCCCTCAGTATGGTAAGTTGTCGAGGAATTTCTCTTAGGCTTAATGCTAAGATTTTTCCTCTATCCTTAGCCCTTTTTAAGGCCTTAGATCAGATGCATGATAATAAAGCTCAAGCTCATCATATGGTAGGCTTGTTGTAGGAAAACGAACATCATTTATGAAAATAACAACGTTGGGATAATCATGTTGTTCAGTGACTTAGAAGTATAAAGACAATGAAGAAAACAAAGGCACATCACTTGATAGGCCAATGTTGGAAAACAATCGTCATTTGGGAAAATAACGACGTTAGGATAATCATGTCATTCCGTGACTTAGGAGTATAACGACAATGAAAGAAATGAAGGCACATCACTTAGTAGGCTAATGTTGGAAAACGAACGTCATTTGGAAAAATGACAACGTTAGGATAATCATGTCGTTCAGTGACTTAGGAGTATAACGATAATGAAAGAAACGAATGCACATCACTTGGTAGGCCAACGTTAGAAAACGAATATCATTTGGGAAAATGATGACGTTAGGATAATCATGTCGTTCAATGACTTAGGAGTATAACGACAATGAAAGAAACGAAGGCACATCACTTGGTAGGCCAACGTTGGAAAATAAACGTCATTTGGGGAAATAATGACGTTAGGATAATCATGTCGTTCAGTGACTTAGGAGTCTAACGACAATGAAAGAAATAAAGGCACATCACTTGGTAGGCTAACATTGGAAAACGAACGTCATTTGGGAAAATGACGACGTTAGGATAATCATGTCGTTCAGTGACTTAGGAGTATAACGACTGTGATTTGGAATAGTAACATATCACGTGGTAGGTCACTATTTTTGATCATTCTAAGGAGATAGAATATTCGAAAAAGACCAGATAGTAAATCATCGCATGGTAGATCACTATCTTTATCGAGTGACAATTAGGTGTTCATTCCATAGTAGAACACTACTTGATGAAGTATTTTCAATAGGGGTTAAGAATTGACTATCATAGGTAATCATTGACGTGATAGTTTTGTGGACCCGCCATCCTACTAAAAAGGATTAGTGGGGAATTTGGAGAAAGTGACTATCAGAGGTAATTATTAACGTGATAGTTTTGTGATCCTGTCATCCTATTGAAGAGGATTAGCGAGGGAATTTTGAGGAAGTGACTATCAGAGGTAATCATTAATATGATAGTATTTTGGTAAGGGGTCATATGCTCACATCTGACTTCGAACTCACCTTGGAGTTGATTTATGATGAGCTTCAACTCATCATGGCTCCGTCGGAGAGAAGGCTCAAGGTAGTACATGGTTTTGCAGAGAAATCATGACTACCCCCACTCCAGTGATAGCTATAACTCAGGATTGAATGATAAAGACTTCTGCATCCAATAAGGCTTGGATCTTATCCTTCAGGGTGTAGCATTTAGAGGTGGGATGATGAATCATCCTGTGGTATGCACAGTAATTGGGATCATCCGTTCTTGACATCTCCTCAGGTTGCATCGATTCTGGGAGCTTGATCTTTTTCACCTTGATTAAGGACTCGAAGATTAGGACAACTTGCTCATCTTGGAAGTCGTACTTCTGCTGAAAGTGTCTATCTGAATATTTTCCCTTCTGCTTTGACGAATATTTAGGGGTGAGGTTGTCTTGGTCTTCACCTCCTTGAAAATCACATGGCTCTTTAGCATCTAGCCTTTTGAGCATGCTTTCGACCTGTTCTCCTTGACGAACAAGCTCTTTCCAAGTTCGGGTCTTCACTACTCCAATCTTGGATAAAATATAGATCGATAGGTTATTGCGACACATCTCGATCAACGTACTTTCAGAAACTTGATCACGGTAATGCACTGCATCCAATAAGGCTTGGATCTTATCCTTCAGGGTGTAGCATTTAGAGGTGGGATGATGAATCATCCTGTGGTATGCACAGTAATTGGGATCATCCGTTCTTGACATCTCCTCAGGTTGCATCGATTCTGGGAGCTTGATCTTTTTCACCTTGATTAAGGACTCGAAGATTAGGACAACTTGCTCATCTTGGAAGTCGTACTTCTGCTGAAAGTGTCTATCTGAATATTTTCCCTTCTGCTTTGACGAATATTTAGGGGTGAGGTTGTCTTGGTCTTCACCTCCTTGAAAATCACATGGCTCTTTAGCATCTAGCCTTTTGAGCATGCTTTCGACCTGTTCTCCTTGACGAACAAGCTCTTTCCAAGTTCGGGTCTTCACCGTTCCAATCTTGGATAAAATATGGATCGAAAGATTATTGCGATACATCTCGATCAACTTACTTTCAGAGACTTGATCACGGCAATGCAGCGACCGGTTTCTAAATCTCTTAACAAAGTTACCGACAGACTCTGTCTTCTTCTGCTTTTAAACTAGCAGGGTGGTCATAGATACTTCTGTATCATCATCAAAGAATCTGGCCAGAAATAGCCTTTCCATGTCCTTCCAGCAAGTGATGGATTCAAACTCCAATCTACGAAACCATTCAAAAGCGACTCCCTTGAGGGTACTAATGAAAAGTCGAGTCATAATGGGATCATTCCCCACTATGTATCCAGTCTGTGCCTAGAAATAGTAGATGTACTGGGTAGGAGACCCATTGCCATCGAACTGTAGGAGGCTGAGTGACTTGAATTTTGGAGGATAATGGACATAGTCCCATTCGGCAGGGTATGGCCTGACGACCTCCAGTTCTCTAAAGTTTCTCTGAAGCTTCCAAGCCTCAAGTTGCTTCTGGAAATCATCCAACTTCTAATCTCGGTCATTCTTGTAAGGGTTGGACTCAGCTTCGGATGATTCAGAGAGAATGTCAAAAATCTTTCCCCCCCTCATATTCTTCATTATCGTCATCTTGATTTCGGTGGCTAGATTCTCGAACACCGGGTGAAGGTCGCTGGTGCCTTGATCCTGAGGATTCAACGGTAGCTTTCTTCTTCTCCTCCTTTTCTTTCTCCTCATGGAGTCTCTCCACCATTGCTTCCAGGCGTCTGATGGATTCTTTCTATTGACGAATGGTTGATCGTTGCTCTTCCAGCTGCCGTGCTAGCTCTTCCTCATTTCCATCCATGTGAGCACTTGCTCGCTCGCTTTGGTCTGTATTGGAGGGCTGAGAAGTAACAATGACAGAGTTTTCAGGCTCCTCATCAACATCATAAGATATACCCACTAGTTTTTGATAATCTAACGGGATCATTGTTCCAGTACGAGAACGAGTGTGTTGGTAAACACCCTGGATTTCAATGAGTGCTTCTCGTAATCTGGGAGATCTTTCAAAATCAGAAGACTCGGAAGTTTTAGCTTAGTATTTACCCTTGCCTTTGCTGACCATATTGATCGTCACTTCTAGATGGCGATCTTTAGGTGCCTGCCTCTTGGGACGAAAGCGTCTTCTTCTGGATGAAGGAATCATCGAAGGCTCTGATAGTCATTCAAAGACTATAGGCTTATGTGTTGACTCCCCACATGAACATTGGGAAAGTACCACAGAAATGAGTTTCTCACAACAGCAATGAGATTGTATTTGGCTTATGTTACGCTTGCGCGTGAGATAATCCCGAAGCTCACCAGTAGGATAGTCCCCAGCGGGCTCCGTCATCTTGGCTTTTCCCAAGTGAGACCCTCTGAATGATAGAGGTTGACGAACTTGGGTAAGTTGATGAACTCTATTATTCATGTGACAAGGTTCGTTGATAGGACGGGCTTGGTACATTCGCCTTCTCGGTTGGTTCTTAACTTGAGGTTCGTTTTCTGTACGAACGTCAGTACGAACCACTTGTTGAGATTGATGAACCTCTTCTTGATGATGAGGTTCGTTGTCTAGGCCTACTCGGGTACGAGGATGAGATCCGTCCTTTGGACGTTCCTCATTCACCTGACCCTCATCAGACTTGTTGACCATAGATTGATCAACCCTCGGTTGATAGTGAAAACCATCTAGCGAGACCAAAGCTCGAGCCCTATGGTGAGATTGATTCTGGCGCTGTCATTGTTGAGCGCGTCTCAACAGTGAACCAGTAGGAACCTTTGCCTCAGTCGAAGTTGGGCGATGTTCATTATCAAAAGCCAAAGTCTGGCTAGTAGAAGCCGAGGTTCGGCTAGGTTGCTTAACAACCCATTTCTTAGCCTAACGGCTAGTTGCTGGAGCATCCTCTTTGAGGGGCTTGGACTTTTCCTCGAGACTAACTCGAGTTGAATCATTAGAAGCCACGTGGGACGTCGTTTTGCATTCCGGAAGACGACGACTGATTACAGTGGATTCGAGAAGCACATACATCATGTGTGCAAGGTTATTTTAGGATTTAGAAGACGTTTCTCAATCAACAGTGCCATGTCTTTTGGCCAAAGATGTTGGAGGATGTCACTAAGTATGTTGGAGGGTGTAAGCTATATTGTATTTCGAAACCTTCCAATAGGAAACGAGGATTGTATCTACTATTACCGATACCTTCGAGACCATGGGAGAGTATTTCTATGGATTTTTTAGGAGGATTACCGACGACCAAGCAAGGACATGATTATTTATTCGTTATGGTGGACTGGTTCAGCAAGATGGTGATCTTGATTCCTTGTAAGAAGACCGTGATGGGAGCGGGTGCAGTGTAATTGTTCTTTGAGCATGTGTGGAAGCTTTTTGGGTTACCAAATTCAATTATTTTAGATCGAGATAGCCGGTTTCTCAGACATTTTTGGGATTCTTTGTGGAGCTTGATGGACACTAGGTTGAAGAAGAGCACGACATTCCATCCACAAACAAACGGACAAACAAAAATAGTTAATCAGACTATGGTGCACATGTTGAGAGGATACAATTCCAGGCATCCCAAGACTTGGGATGAGAGTTTACCATATCTTCAGTTTGTGTTTAATCGGCCTATTCATGGATCTTCAGGAAAATTACCGTTTGAGACTTGTTATGGGTTTTTACCTCCGAGTCCGTTTGATCTCATGTTTTCAAGTGAAGCTACGGTCGACAACAAGGAAAGGAGTGAAAGGCAACGAGCTCAGTGATTTTTGGAGAAGATTGCACATATTCATGCCATGGTGGAAGTACAATTAAAGAAATCACAAGCTAAATTCAAGGCGAAACATGATCAACATTGAGTTACTTGTAATTTTGGTAAAGGTGATATGGTATGGTTGAAGTTGAGTAAGGAATGGCTAAAAGGAGAAGGGAAAAAGTTGAAGCTATACGATATGGTCCGTTTCGGATTATTGATCAAATTGGGGACAACACTTTCAAACTAAATTTACCACCTTACCTCGGCATGTATTCGGTGATCAACGTCGAGTACTTGAAATTGTTTGAACCTCCATTGTTGGATGATGAAGGTGATGACAAAATGATCTTACCACGTGTCGATGACTTATGGTTCGATAGTGAAGAACCACTCAAGGAAGATTGTATTTTAGAACAGAAGGTGACTACGACGAGACGTGGGACGAAAGAGTCATTTTTTATCAGACACTAGGGTCAGGTTCCTAGCAAAGCCAGGTGGTTCAACAGAGAAGGAGGGGCTCACGAGTTCCCTCAGCTTCAGTTCTAACTTGAACGAGACTTCAAGTTCCTAAAGGAGGGAGCCATGATACGGGTGTATATTCTTCCTTACTTTAGGAGCTTAGCGATCCTCATCCGAAGTGTGAGGATAGATAATTCTCATGGTATCTTGAGAATAGAGACATGGAAGAAGTCGTCAGAGGCGGCAACGTCGAAGGCTACAGGAATCTGCAGGAAACAAGTTTGGGCTGCCTGCGGTCGACAGCGAGTCAGCCACGGTCGACCGCTAGTCAGCTATGGTCGACCGCGAACGTGCACAGGAGCTCAGGAGGAGCTGGATCCAAAGGCGGTCGACCGTCGCAGTCGACCGCGTGTACCCTGTAGGAATTAAGTCTCCAGAGTTGGATTCGGTCGATCGCGATACCTGCACGGTCGACCGTGAGGAGATTTGATCGACCGTTACAGTCGACCGCGCCATGACTGTAACTATTTTACTCTCAGGAAGTTGGTTCAGTCGATCTCCGCGGTCGACCGTGATACTTACACGGTCGATCGCCACGGTCGACCGCAACGTAGTTTTGGGCCTGGACTTAGTTTTATGCACTGTTTAGGATTTTTATTTGATATAAATAGAAACATGACTTTTCTAGGGTTGATCATCCAGATTGTAATCAGAAAAGATATCAGAGAGGTTGTTCTTTGATCTAGAGAGATTGTGAGAGAGAGATTTGTAATCTATTAATTCCCATAATCTATAAAAAAGTATTTTTCTTTGTCCAAATCAACTATTTGTGTGTTCTTCTGTTGTTTTCTTCACAACCCACTCTTGATAATTCCATGATCTAGGGTGCTCACACGGTGACTCATATCAACGAATTTGTAGGATCTAATCTAATCACACTAAAAACAATAGACGTGGGTGAATAGTGTTTTATAAAATTTTATGCAAAGTAGATAATAAATTGCAAAGAAGAAATGATAATCATATAAAATCAACAATACAAACACAAGGATTTATACTGGTTCTACCTTCCAGGTGTATATCCAATCCCCAAGAAAATCACACTTGAGAGTTTCCACTATGATTTTGAATAAACTTACAAAATCAAAACTCAAACCTGACCAATTTGCAAGACCGTTCAAATTACAACCAATCTATTCACTAAGAGATTACACCTCTCATACTTGAGAGAATCCTTTCCTTGAATCAATGTACAAATCTCCTATAATACTTGATAAGTTTGTGATGTGCAACAATGGCTTATAGACTCTTTTGTTCTCTGAATTCTTTTCAAAATCTTCTTGATAAGTTTGTGATGTGCAACAATGGCTTATAGACTCTTTTGTTCTCTGAATTCTTTTCAAAATCTTGTATAAATGAAGATGAACAATTGTTATTATAGACTCTTTTGTTCTCTGAATTCTTTTCAAAATCTTGTATAAATGAAGATGAACAATTGTTATTGAAGAATTTTTTTTCTTAATACTCAAGTAAAAATCAGATTTTCTATCACTTGAGTTTCATACAAATTCAATCTTATATATATATTTTCGTGGTCCAAAATTCTGAACTTCTGACCTATTTATATCCCTTGAAAAGACATATTTTAAACTTATTAAATGGATATAAACGGCTAAAAACTATTTCAAATTCAAACATGAAACGTTCAGAAAAACTAGCTTAGTAGTCGACTAGAATGATCATTAGTCGACTACTCTGTAGAACAGACAATTTGGAATTTAAAAATTGAAGCTGAGTAGTCGACTACAATCCTTAGTAGTCAACTACTCTGTAAAATAGATGTTCTGTAATATAGATTTCAATGCTCAGTAGTCGACTATAGTTAGTTGTAGTCGACTACTCTGTAAAACAGAAGTTCTATAAATCAAAATTCAAATCTGAGTAGTCGACTATAATCCTTAGTGTCTACTACTCTGTAATTTTATAGAAACTTATGTTTTGATCTTAGACTTCAGTAGTCGACTACTAATCTAATTAGTCTACTACTAAGAATTGAAAATGTTATGTATGAAAATATTTTAGACTCAATGATTAACTATATACTCTAATGGTTAACATAGGGGATTTCTATTGTTAACCAACACATTAAACCTGTGTTAATATGTTCTAATCTCTATGTGTGTGTATGTGTGAGTGATCAAGGCTTGTACAAAATTTCTAAGTAAAGAGAATGTAAAAAATACATTGATAGCTCTTCATCTTCTTTACTTCATAATACCTTGAACTCATCTTGCACTTCTTCATGTTGAAATCTGTACTGAAATATTAGTGCACAATAATACACATAGTGATTCATGTTATGAATAAATTGTTATCATCAAAATTATATCATGGGAACATGATATCCAACATTCTCCCTCTTTTTGATAATGATAAATAATTTATACATATGTAAGTATATTTTAAAAAGAAATAGACATTAATAAACAAATATACTTACTCCCCTGCATAAAAGCATATTAGAGTCTACAATTCATAATTTTGAGTTTATATAACATAATTCTAATATCATTCTCCCCCTTTGTCATTAACAAAAAGAAAGAAAAAAACACATCTATCCTAAGCATGTCATAATTTCCTCTTCATGAGCTAGTACTTCAAAAAGATCTTCCAAATTGTGAACATAGTCCATCACTTCGCCTATCCATATGGGTAGGCAAAGACTTGCCATAAATATCAAAATTTTGGCAATCTCCATCTTCACAATCTGTTTGTAATAAAAGTATCTCATGAACAGAAAATATAAAATATAAACCTAGTAAGCATGATTAAAAGAAGCATAAATTCATACATAGTCATAAATGTAGGCATATAAAACTGCTTATAGGTTCCCTTAGGCAGCAGCTCGGCACATAACCGACGAACCAACGAGGCGACGAGATCGACAACCACGCGACAACGGAAATGAATCCATAACGGCGTTCGAAATCAAAGGCCAGTGTTAAAGAATCAACGAGTCATCGCAACCGGGAACAGATCGGACGAATCAGCGGTCGAATCAAGATCAGTTTGGACTCGAACTCAGCAAGTGGATTTACTGCAATCAGGACAGACTTTACTGCGAAAATCAGATGCAACAATCAGAGTCTCAAATCAACCAATCACGGACAATCACGCGGCAAAAACGGACCACAACACAAAACGACAGAAAACAGTAAACCCAGAAGGGCTTCGGCCAACCGAGCCGCCTCAAGGTGCTCGGGCAAAGCCGGCACGCTCAGGGTGGCTCGCTCATTGCCGAGCCACCTTGGGGTGGCTTGGCCAAGAGCCGAGCCACCTCAAGGTGGCTCGGCACAGTGCCGGCCACCCAGAGGTGGCCGACGTTTTCCTGTGCGCGGGCACAGTCCAGAGAGCCTATAAATAGGCTAGGCATTGTTCATTTTCAAGGGGTGGAATTTCAAGAGCCAAAACTCTGCCGGATTGAAGAGCGAACTCGGAGCTTTGAAGACTTGAAGACTTGCACATTCGGATCTGATCCTCGGCGAGCATCCACGTCAGAAAAGGCAGGATTTCGAGAGGAAGAAAGAACAGATCTGAGATCTACACGAGATCACACTCCAGATCTAAGCTTGGTCTTAGATCTCGAGATCCGAGCGATTATTCCCTTGGTGGACTAATCCCTCCCGGCTATTATTCCCTTCGTGGAATAATACCCGTATAATCGTGTAGATCCGACCGGATCTAGATCGCGCGGTGGTCCACGGATTAACCCCGGCGTTAGCAAAGAACCCACGCAAGCGAGCAACCGCAAAACAGGAGCTCGCGATTTGTTCACAAAAGGAAAGTTGTAATTTTTCTTATTTTTCCTTGATTTAATTGTAACCGGATCTAAAAAAAGACCGGATCTTTTGTAACCCAAGATGACGATTATTTCAATGAAAAAGAAAGCAACGAATTTCCCCGCGAACAATAGCAAGCGAGCGACCGCAAAACAGGAGCTCGCGATTTGTTCACAAAAGGAAAGTTGTAATTTTTCTTATTTTTCCTTAATTTAATTGTAACCGGATTTAAAAAAGACCGGATCTTTTGTAACCCAAGATGACGATTATTTCAATGAAAAAGAAAGCAACGAATTTCCCCACGAACAATCTGGCGACCACAGTGGGAGCATAAGAGGGGATTTGTTCGATTGCATCTAGGAGATGGATGTTGATCTTGACCTGTTTAAATGTTTCTAGGATTTTCTCAACCTGCGGGGAGTTTTTCCTAGGCTTGAGTCTATCTGGAAAGGGGGCAACGGGCCTATACCTATCTAAATTAGGCTCAATCTCAAGTTTAGTGTTTTGGTCATCGGAAGGAATTGCTTCATCGGAAGGAGTATGTTGGCCCCCCCCCGCCAAGGAACGGCGACTCTTACAAGCCGCCAAAGAACGAATGGGTCCGCGTCAAACGGAACCGTTCGACACTTGAAGAGCGTATTTGCAAGCGCCGCGCGATGTCAGCGCAGGCACGGGCTCAAGCTCAGGAAGCCCGTAGAAAGCTGCAAAAGGAGGAGGCAAAGAAGCCACCATCAACCCGCCAAGTCTGGAAGCCTAAGTCTGAAGTGGCGACTCAGGCCAAAAAGCAACCAGTGCAGCCTTCTAAGCAAGGTCAAACTCCGGCGAATCAACCAAAGTCGCCGTTAGTTCCTATGGCTACTCCGGGAGATCATGCAGAATCATCCCGAAGGAAGAAGCCAGTTTTGGAGCGCCTCGGTCCAGTTCCCGACGAGAGAGGCAAAGCTCCAGTTCACGAGCGTTTGGGCCCGATGAAGAAGCCCAGAACGACTCAACACACTGGGGGTCGCCGTCACCTCCAGTATGACAAAGAGCTCAAGGCAGCTGCGCGCACTAACTTGCGCATCGAAGTCCAAGAGCACGCTGAAGACTCGCGCCCACGAAGGCACGTTTCTAGGCGTGTAACCTTTGAAAGCCCAAAGAAGGCGATCCAACCTCAGATGGAAACATTATCATCTGATAATGATAGTGTTATACCTGAGAAGTCGTGCCCGCACACGATAGGTTACTCCGACTGTCAAAATGACGAGTTGTACTATCGTGCTGGGAGTACGAACAGAACCAGGAAGAGGAGTCCCCGAGAACAGGAAATTCAATGTCCCTGTTCCAAACTCATTCGGGCGGTATTGTCTGAATGCAATTGCATTAAGGCGGTCCCCGAAAGAGTTTCAGTTTTTGAAAGACTCAGTGCGGAGACGCCAAAACCAAGGCCTAGGCGCTTCCAACGAAGAAGAAGGGTGATTGAAGACGGAGAATTTCCGAGGGTCACCACCAACATGACGAGCAAGAAGACATCGGCACGAGATGATTTCGAGTCGATTCTGAGAGCCTCCCGACCTAGAACCCGTCTGCAGTCCGGAACCATAGAACGAGCAACTTATGGTAGGATTCGGACAAGACGCCCTTCAGAAGATGAAGAATCTGATGCCGGCTCCGCGGTTGCATCAGATAATACGGTATCCAGCGAGGGACAACCCCGCGAGGCACTTATGATAAGTGCGGAGCAGATGGCCAAGATGCTTGAAGACGCTTTGGCTAAGCAGAAAGAAAGTTTCAAGTTTGAGATGGAGATGGCCATGCAGCAGATGAGAGAAATGCATGACCAACAAATCCAAGCATTGGCGAACCAACAAGGCGAGCAGAATCGTCGTAACCCGGTTAATCTGGAAGATGAGGATACAAATGCTCAGAATACCAATGATCATCCTGTCAATGCAGGGGGTGGTAATGAGAATGCCAATGAAGACACAGGCGAAAGTCTGAAGATCAAGAACCTCGAGAGCAAAATCAACACATTGATCTCCGCTCAAGAGACGAAGAAAACAGGCATTCCTTGCCCATACCCAAGAGAATGGGAATCGATCCCATATCCGGCGAAGTTTAATCTAATTAACTTCACGCCGTTTAATGGGATGGGTTCACCTACCCAGCATTTGATTTACTTCAAATCGCACTTGGGGGTGATCTCTGGTAATGAGCCTCTGATGGTGCGGTCATTCGTCGGCACTCTTCGCGGAGCCGCCTTCGATTGGTATCGCCGCCTCAAGCCAGGCAGCGTGAACAGCTGGGATGACATGGAGACCAAGTTCCTGGCCAACTTCTTCGACGACGACACCGAGATATCTATCGGATCGTTGCTCGATGAGAAGCAGAAGGACGGAGAGTTAGTCGATACCTTCGTCAAAAGGTTCCGGAACAAGGCGATGAATTGCCGGGACCCGATCACAGAGGAATTCATCCTCCAAACTTGCCACAACAACCTTGCGTTGGACGTGTTGGAAGCAATGGGAACAGCACCGTCTGACACTTGGAAGGATCTGAAGGTGCGCGGTGAACAAGCCGAACGTTTCCTCCGAAGGAAGAAGGCCGAGAGGAACCAACCGACGGTTAATCCGCTGGACTCAAATTTCGCCTCTCGTGGTAAGGGCAAAACACCTGCAGCTACTGGTGGTGCTAATCAAGCGTCACAACAGCAATCCCGAAGGCAGCAAAAGACTTCGGGTCCGAGACTCCAAAGAGAGTATTCCTTCAAGGACGAAGACGTTCCAGCCATCTTCGAATCCCTCCTTGAAGGTAACAAGATCAAGCTACCACCTATCACAAATCAGGAGGAAGCTGACAACACTACGGACCCAAAGTACTGTGCATACCACAGGAGGGTCGTTCATCCCACCAAGGATTGCTTTGCTCTCAAGAATAGCATTCAGACCTTGGTTGAAGCCGGCGTCATAACGCTGAGGTAAGCCAATTGAGAATGGCAAAACTCCGACCGGTATAAGAGTATAAACTGCTTCCTAAAACTCCAAAGAGTATACGAGTATAAACTGTTTCTCAATCCTCCGACCGGTATAAGAGGTTAAACTACTCCCTGATACTCCAATAGGTATATGAGTCTAAACTGTTTCCCCACTTTTGACGGGAAGTTCCTGGAGAATATTAAGCTAATATTCTTAAGGATAACCCGGTTAGTTAACTGATAATAATGTCCGAACCAGTTCCGCAGAGGAAACTGGGGGTGGACGATTTATGTAACGGGAAGTTCCCAAAACCACAGCAATGTAATGAATAAGAACTCCCATTCTCACCATGTCTATGCACTCAACACTCTCTCTGTTAGAGTCTGGACGTAAAGTACCCACTTGGTCAAACCTTCTTACAGTTAGGACCACAGTCAAAATCCCCTCTCGATTCCCCCAATGAACGAGAGGTCCACAAATTGAGCGATCAAACCTTCCTACAGTTAGGATTGTCTCAAAACACCCACTTGGTCAAACCTTCTTACAGTTAGGACCACAGTCAAAATCCCCTCTCGATTCCCCCAATGAACGAGAGGTCCACAAATTGAGCGATCAAACCTTCCTACAGTTAGGATTGTCTCAAAACACCCACTTGGTCAAACCTTCTTACAGTTAGGACCACAGTCAAAATCCCCTCTCGATTCCCCCAATGAACGAGAGGTCCACAAATTGAGCGATCAAACCTTCCTACAGTTAGGATTGTCTCAAAACACCCACTTGGTCAAACCTTCTTACAGTTAGGACCACAGTCAAAATCCCCTCTCGATTCCCCCAATGAACGAGAGGTCCACAAATTGAGCGATCAAACCTTCCTACAGTTAGGATTGTCTCAAAACACCCACTTGGTCAAACCTTCTTACAGTTAGGACCACAGTCAAAATCCCCTCTCGATTCCCCCAATGAACGAGAGGTCCACAAATTGAGCGATCAAACCTTCCTACAGTTAGGATTGTCTCAAAACACCCACTTGGTCAAACCTTCTTACAGTTAGGACCACAGTCAAAATCCCCTCTCGATTCCCCCAATGAACGAGAGGTCCACAAATTGAGCGATCAAACCTTCCTACAGTTAGGATTGTCTCAAAACACCCACTTGGTCAAACCTTCTTACAGTTAGGACCACAGTCAAAATCCCCTCTCGATTCCCCCAATGAACGAGAGGTCCACAAATTGAGCGATCAAACCTTCCTACAGTTAGGATTGTCTCAAAACACCCACTTGGTCAAACCTTCTTACAGTTAGGACCACAGTCAAAATCCCCTCTCGATTCCCCCAATGAACGAGAGGTCCACAAATTGAGCGATCAAACCTTCCTACAGTTAGGATTGTCTCAAAACACCCACTTGGTCAAACCTTCTTACAGTTAGGACCACAGTCAAAATCCCCTCTCGATTCCCCCAATGAACGAGAGGTCCACAAATTGAGCGATCAAACCTTCCTACAGTTAGGATTGTCTCAAAACACCCACTTGGTCAAACCTTCTTACAGTTAGGACCACAGTCAAAATCCCCTCTCGATTCCCCCAATGAACGAGAGGTCCACAAATTGAGCGATCAAACCTTCCTACAGTTAGGATTGTCTCAAAACACCCACTTGGTCAAACCTTCTTACAGTTAGGACCACAGTCAAAATCCCCTCTCGATTCCCCCAATGAACGAGAGGTCCACAAATTGAGCGATCAAACCTTCCTACAGTTAGGATTGTCTCAAAACACCCACTTGGTCAAACCTTCTTACAGTTAGGACCACAGTCAAAATCCCCTCTCGATTCCCCCAATGAACGAGAGGTCCACAAATTGAGCGATCAAACCTTCCTACAGTTAGGATTGTCTCAAAACACCCACTTGGTCAAACCTTCTTACAGTTAGGACCACAGTCAAAATCCCCTCTCGATTCCCCCAATGAACGAGAGGTCCACAAATTGAGCGATCAAACCTTCCTACAGTTAGGATTGTCTCAAAACACCCACTTGGTCAAACCTTCTTACAGTTAGGACCACAGTCAAAATCCCCTCTCGATTCCCCCAATGAACGAGAGGTCCACAAATTGAGCGATCAAACCTTCCTACAGTTAGGATTGTCTCAAAACACCCACTTGGTCAAACCTTCTTACAGTTAGGACCACAGTCAAAATCCCCTCTCGATTCCCCCAATGAACGAGAGGTCCACAAATTGAGCGATCAAACCTTCCTACAGTTAGGATTGTCTCAAAACACCCACTTGGTCAAACCTTCTTACAGTTAGGACCACAGTCAAAATCCCCTCTCGATTCCCCCAATGAACGAGAGGTCCACAAATTGAGCGATCAAACCTTCCTACAGTTAGGATTGTCTCAAAACACCCACTTGGTCAAACCTTCTTACAGTTAGGACCACAGTCAAAATCCCCTCTCGATTCCCCCAATGAACGAGAGGTCCACAAATTGAGCGATCAAACCTTCCTACAGTTAGGATTGTCTCAAAACACCCACTTGGTCAAACCTTCTTACAGTTAGGACCACAGTCAAAATCCCCTCTCGATTCCCCCAATGAACGAGAGGTCCACAAATTGAGCGATCAAACCTTCCTACAGTTAGGATTGTCTCAAAACACCCACTTGGTCAAACCTTCTTACAGTTAGGACCACAGTCAAAATCCCCTCTCGATTCCCCCAATGAACGAGAGGTCCACAAATTGAGCGATCAAACCTTCCTACAGTTAGGATTGTCTCAAAACACCCACTTGGTCAAACCTTCTTACAGTTAGGACCACAGTCAAAATCCCCTCTCGATTCCCCCAATGAACGAGAGGTCCACAAATTGAGCGATCAAACCTTCCTACAGTTAGGATTGTCTCAAAACACCCACTTGGTCAAACCTTCTTACAGTTAGGACCACAGTCAAAATCCCCTCTCGATTCCCCCAATGAACGAGAGGTCCACAAATTGAGCGATCAAACCTTCCTACAGTTAGGATTGTCTCAAAACACCCACTTGGTCAAACCTTCTTACAGTTAGGACCACAGTCAAAATCCCCTCTCGATTCCCCCAATGAACGAGAGGTCCACAAATTGAGCGATCAAACCTTCCTACAGTTAGGATGGCTCGGCCATGAGCCGAGCCACCCCAAGGTGGCTAGGCACAGTGTCGGCCACCCCGAGGTGGCCGACAGTGGCCCGAGGTGGCCGACAGTGGCCAGAGGTGGCCGACAATTCCCTTTTTGCAGCCACTGTCCTGAGAGCCTATAAATAGGCCTAGAGATGTTCATTTTCAGGGGTCGAACTTTCAAGAGCCGAAACTCTGCCGGATTGAAGAGTGAACTCGGAGCTTGAAGACCAGAAGACTTGCACATTCAGATCTGATCCTCGGCGACCATCCACGTCAGAAAAGGCAGGATCTCGAGAGGAAGAAAGAACAGATCTGAGATCTACACGAGACTACACTCCAGATCTAAGCTTGGTCTTAGATCTCGAGATCTGAGCGATTATTCCCTTGGTGGATTAATCCCTCCCGGCTATTATTCCCTTCGTGGAATAATACCCGCATACTCGTGTAGATCCGACCGGATCTAGATCGCGCGGTGGTCCACGGATTAACCCCGGCGCAGGCAAAGAACCCACCAAAGCGAGCGACCGCAAAACAGGAGCTCGTGATTTGTTCACAGAGGAGAGTTGTAATTTTTCTTTATTTTCTTTGATTTAGTTGTAACCGGATCTATAAAAGACCGGATCTTTGTAACCCAAGATGACAATCATATCAATGAAAAAGAAAACAGTTTTCCACGCGAACAATCTGGCGACCACAGTGGGAGCCGACGATCTCGCCAACGAGATCGATGCGTCGCAGCCGCGGATTGCAATCCCGGTCGTGGAGGAGGTCGAGTACGAGTTCGACCAAGCCAAGTTCGAGGAGTACGTGTCCTCGTCCGGCTCTATCTCCCCCCGCAAGTCCAAGAAGTTCTCCTCCGGGAGAAAAGCTCGTTGGTTTGAAGCTGCTCGGGAAGCCCACGAAGCTCTCAACCCAACTGACGCCGAAGTTGCGTCAAATGAAGTTCCACCGACCTCCAATCAGGTCAACCCAACTCCCGCCAACGCCTCCACTGTTCAGGGCGTTGTGACTCTCTCAAAGAGAGCCCGCCAGAGGCGTCGTCAACGCCTTGCGCGGCAATTCGCTAAGGCGATGGAGTCTACGGACGGATTCCGCTACCACGCGGAGTTGAAGAACAGAAGAGGCAAACAGCCTCAACCACCAATGAATGGCGACTCTTCCAAGCCGCCAAAGAAAGAATGGGTCCGCGTCAAACGGAACCGTTCGACGCTCGAGGAGCGCATTCGCAAGCGCCGCGCGATGTCAGCGCAGGCACGGGCTCAAGCTCAGGAAGCCCGTAGAAAGCTGCAAAAGGAGGTGGAGAAGAAGCCACCACCAACACGCCAAGTCTGGAAGCCTAAGTCTGAAGTGGCGACTCAGGCCAAAAAGCAACCAGTGCAGCCTTCTAAGGAAGGTCAAACTCCGGCGAGTCAACCAAAGTCGCCGTTAATCCCAATAACTTCTCCGGGAGATCATGCAGAGTCATCCCGCAAGAAGAAATCAATTTTGGAGCGCCTCGGTCCAGTTCCTGACGTGAGAGGCAAAGCTCCAATTCACGAGCGTTTGGGCCCGATGAAGAAGCCCAGAACGACTCAACACACTGGGGGTCGCCGTCACCTCCAGTATGACAAAGAGCTCAAGGCAGCTGCGCGCACTAACTTGCGCGTCGAAGTCCAAGAGCACGCCGAGGACTCGTGCCCACGAAGGCACGTTTCTAGGCGTGTAACCTTTGAAAGCCCAAAGAAGGCGATCCAACCTCAGATTATACCTGAGAAGTCGTGCCCGCACACGATAGGTTACTCCGACTGTCAAAATGACGAGTTGTACTATCGTGCTGGGGGTACGAATAGAACCAGGAAGAGGAGTCCCCGAGAACGGGAAATTCAATGTCCCTGTTCCAAACTCATTCGGGCGGTATTGTCTGAATGCAATTGCATTAAGGCGGTCCCCGAAAGAGTTTCAGTTTTTGAAAGACTCAGTGCGGAGACGCCAAAACCAAGGCCTAGGCGCTTCCAACGAAGAAGAAGGGTGATTGAAGACAGAGAATTTCCGAGGGTCACCACCAATATGACCAGCAAAGGGACATCGGCATGGGATGATTTCGAGTCAATTCTGACAGCCTCTCGGCCTAGAACCCGTCTGCAGTCCGGAACCATCGAGCGAGCAACCTATGGTAGGATTCGGACAAGACGCCCTTCAGAAGATGAAGAATCTGATGCCGGCTTCGCGGTGGCGTCAGATAATACAGTATCCAGCGAGGGACAACCCTGCGAGGCCCTGATGATAAGCGCGGAACAGATGGCCAAGATGCTTGAAGACGCTTTG
>NC_033797.1:49516045-49568313 GCF_001876935.1 Asparagus officinalis | reverse complement strand
GACACTGTATTTTCCGATGCGACAGCAGAGCAGGAATCCGATTCTTCATCTTCCGAAGGCAATCTTGTCTGAACCCCACCATAAGTTCCTCGTGCGATGGCTCCGGACTGCAGACGGGTTACACGCCGGGACGCTTCCAGAAACGATTTGAGATCAATCTGTGTCGATGTCTCTTTGCTGGTCATGTTGGCGGTGACCCTCGGAAATTCTCCGTCTTTAACCACCGTTCTTCTTTGCCGGAAACGCCTACACCTTGGTTTTGGCGTTTCGGTGCCGAGTCTTTCGAACACTGAAATTCTCTCGGGGATTACCTTGATGCAGTTGCATTGAGACAGTACCGCCCGAATGAGCTTTGAACAAGGGCACTGAGTTTCCTGTTCTCGGGGACTCCTCTTTCTGGTTCTGTTCGTACCCCCAGCACGATAGTACAACTCGTCATTTTGACAGTCGGAGTAACCTATCGTGTGTGGGCACGACTTCTCAGGTATAACATTATCACTATCAGATGATAATGTTTCCATCTGAGGGCGAATTGCCTTCCTTGGACTTTCAAGAGTCACGCGCCTTGAGACATGCCTTTTTGGGCGTGAATTCTCAGCGGGCTCTTGGACCTCAATGCGCAAATTAGCGCGCGCAGTTGCCTTGAGCTCCTTGTCATGTTGGAGGTAGCGGTGACCCCCAGCGTGTTGATTCGTTCGGGGTTTTCTTAGTGGGCCCAAACGTTCTTGGATCGGAGCTTTGCTTCGCTCATCGGGAATTGGACCGAGGCGCTCCAAGACTGGCTTTCTTCTTCGGGAGGATTCTGCATGATCTCCCGGAGTAGCTATGGGAATTCTCGGCGACTTAGCTGGGTTCGCCGGAGGTTGTTATACTCTTGTACTCTTTGGAGTATTGAGGAACAGTTTATACTCTTGTACTCTTTGGAGTATTGAGGAACAGTTTATACTCTTGTACTCTTTGGAGTATTGAGGAACAGTTTATACTCTTGTACTCTTTGGAGTATTGAGGAACAGTTTATACTCTTGTACTCTTTGGAGTATTGAGGAACAGTTTATACTCTTGTACTCTTTGGAGTATTGAGGAACAGTTTATACTCTTGTACTCTTTGGAGTATTGAGGAACAGTTTATACTCTTGTACTCTTTGGAGTATTGAGGAACAGTTTATACTCTTGTACTCTTTGGAGTATTGAGGAACAGTTTATACTCTTGTACTCTTTGGAGTATTGAGGAACAGTTTATACTCTTGTACTCTTTGGAGTATTGAGGAACAGTTTATACTCTTGTACTCTTTGGAGTATTGAGGAACAGTTTATACTCTTGTACTCTTTGGAGTATTGAGGAACAGTTTATACTCTTGTACTCTTTGGAGTATTGAGGAACAGTTTATACTCTTGTACTCTTTGGAGTATTGAGGAACAGTTTATACTCTTGTACTCTTTGGAGTATTGAGGAACAGTTTATACTCTTGTACTCTTTGGAGTATTGAGGAACAGTTTATACTCTTGTACTCTTTGGAGTATTGAGGAACAGTTTATACTCTTGTACTCTTTGGAGTATTGAGGAACAGTTTATACTCTTGTACTCTTTGGAGTATTGAGGAACAGTTTATACTCTTGTACTCTTTGGAGTATTGAGGAACAGTTTATACTCTTGTACTCTTTGGAGTATTGAGGAACAGTTTATACTCTTGTACTCTTTGGAGTATTGAGGAACAGTTTATACTCTTGTACTCTTTGGAGTATTGAGGAACAGTTTATACTCTTGTACTCTTTGGAGTATTGAGGAACAGTTTATACTCTTGTACTCTTTGGAGTATTGAGGAACAGTTTATACTCTTGTACTCTTTGGAGTATTGAGGAACAGTTTATACTCTTGTACTCTTTGGAGTATTGAGGAACAGTTTATACTCTTGTACTCTTTGGAGTATTGAGGAACAGTTTATACTCTTGTACTCTTTGGAGTATTGAGGAACAGTTTATACTCTTGTACTCTTTGGAGTATTGAGGAACAGTTTATACTCTTGTACTCTTTGGAGTATTGAGGAACAGTTTATACTCTTGTACTCTTTGGAGTATTGAGGAACAGTTTATACTCTTGTACTCTTTGGAGTATTGAGGAACAGTTTATACTCTTGTACTCTTTGGAGTATTGAGGAACAGTTTATACTCTTGTACTCTTTGGAGTATTGAGGAACAGTTTATACTCTTGTACTCTTTGGAGTATTGAGGAACAGTTTATACTCTTGTACTCTTTGGAGTATTGAGGAACAGTTTATACTCTTGTACTCTTTGGAGTATTGAGGAACAGTTTATACTCTTGTACTCTTTGGAGTATTGAGGAACAGTTTATACTCTTGTACTCTTTGGAGTATTGAGGAACAGTTTATACTCTTGTACTCTTTGGAGTATTGAGGAACAGTTTATACTCTTGTACTCTTTGGAGTATTGAGGAACAGTTTATACTCTTGTACTCTTTGGAGTATTGAGGAACAGTTTATACTCTTGTACTCTTTGGAGTATTGAGGAACAGTTTATACTCTTGTACTCTTTGGAGTATTGAGGAACAGTTTATACTCTTGTACTCTTTGGAGTATTGAGGAACAGTTTATACTCTTGTACTCTTTGGAGTATTGAGGAACAGTTTATACTCTTGTACTCTTTGGAGTATTGAGGAACAGTTTATACTCTTGTACTCTTTGGAGTATTGAGGAACAGTTTATACTCTTGTACTCTTTGGAGTATTGAGGAACAGTTTATACTCTTGTACTCTTTGGAGTATTGAGGAACAGTTTATACTCTTGTACTCTTTGGAGTATTGAGGAACAGTTTATACTCTTGTACTCTTTGGAGTATTGAGGAACAGTTTATACTCTTGTACTCTTTGGAGTATTGAGGAACAGTTTATACTCTTGTACTCTTTGGAGTATTGAGGAACAGTTTATACTCTTGTACTCTTTGGAGTATTGAGGAACAGTTTATACTCTTGTACTCTTTGGAGTATTGAGGAACAGTTTATACTCTTGTACTCTTTGGAGTATTGAGGAACAGTTTATACTCTTGTACTCTTTGGAGTATTGAGGAACAGTTTATACTCTTGTACTCTTTGGAGTATTGAGGAACAGTTTATACTCTTGTACTCTTTGGAGTATTGAGGAACAGTTTATACTCTTGTACTCTTTGGAGTATTGAGGAACAGTTTATACTCTTGTACTCTTTGGAGTATTGAGGAACAGTTTATACTCTTGTACTCTTTGGAGTATTGAGGAACAGTTTATACTCTTGTACTCTTTGGAGTATTGAGGAACAGTTTATACTCTTGTACTCTTTGGAGTATTGAGGAACAGTTTATACTCTTGTACTCTTTGGAGTATTGAGGAACAGTTTATACTCTTGTACTCTTTGGAGTATTGAGGAACAGTTTATACTCTTGTACTCTTTGGAGTATTGAGGAACAGTTTATACTCTTGTACTCTTTGGAGTATTGAGGAACAGTTTATACTCTTGTACTCTTTGGAGTATTGAGGAACAGTTTATACTCTTGTACTCTTTGGAGTATTGAGGAACAGTTTATACTCTTGTACTCTTTGGAGTATTGAGGAACAGTTTATACTCTTGTACTCTTTGGAGTATTGAGGAACAGTTTATACTCTTGTACTCTTTGGAGTATTGAGGAACAGTTTATACTCTTGTACTCTTTGGAGTATTGAGGAACAGTTTATACTCTTGTACTCTTTGGAGTATTGAGGAACAGTTTATACTCTTGTACTCTTTGGAGTATTGAGGAACAGTTTATACTCTTGTACTCTTTGGAGTATTGAGGAACAGTTTATACTCTTGTACTCTTTGGAGTATTGAGGAACAGTTTATACTCTTGTACTCTTTGGAGTATTGAGGAACAGTTTATACTCTTGTACTCTTTGGAGTATTGAGGAACAGTTTATACTCTTGTACTCTTTGGAGTATTGAGGAACAGTTTATACTCTTGTACTCTTTGGAGTATTGAGGAACAGTTTATACTCTTGTACTCTTTGGAGTATTGAGGAACAGTTTATACTCTTGTACTCTTTGGAGTATTGAGGAACAGTTTATACTCTTGTACTCTTTGGAGTATTGAGGAACAGTTTATACTCTTGTACTCTTTGGAGTATTGAGGAACAGTTTATACTCTTGTACTCTTTGGAGTATTGAGGAACAGTTTATACTCTTGTACTCTTTGGAGTATTGAGGAACAGTTTATACTCTTGTACTCTTTGGAGTATTGAGGAACAGTTTATACTCTTGTACTCTTTGGAGTATTGAGGAACAGTTTATACTCTTGTACTCTTTGGAGTATTGAGGAACAGTTTATACTCTTGTACTCTTTGGAGTATTGAGGAACAGTTTATACTCTTGTACTCTTTGGAGTATTGAGGAACAGTTTATACTCTTGTACTCTTTGGAGTATTGAGGAACAGTTTATACTCTTGTACTCTTTGGAGTATTGAGGAACAGTTTATACTCTTGTACTCTTTGGAGTATTGAGGAACAGTTTATACTCTTGTACTCTTTGGAGTATTGAGGAACAGTTTATACTCTTGTACTCTTTGGAGTATTGAGGAACAGTTTATACTCTTGTACTCTTTGGAGTATTGAGGAACAGTTTATACTCTTGTACTCTTTGGAGTATTGAGGAACAGTTTATACTCTTGTACTCTTTGGAGTATTGAGGAACAGTTTATACTCTTGTACTCTTTGGAGTATTGAGGAACAGTTTATACTCTTGTACTCTTTGGAGTATTGAGGAACAGTTTATACTCTTGTACTCTTTGGAGTATTGAGGAACAGTTTATACTCTTGTACTCTTTGGAGTATTGAGGAACAGTTTATACTCTTGTACTCTTTGGAGTATTGAGGAACAGTTTATACTCTTGTACTCTTTGGAGTATTGAGGAACAGTTTATACTCTTGTACTCTTTGGAGTATTGAGGAACAGTTTATACTCTTGTACTCTTTGGAGTATTGAGGAACAGTTTATACTCTTGTACTCTTTGGAGTATTGAGGAACAGTTTATACTCTTGTACTCTTTGGAGTATTGAGGAACAGTTTATACTCTTGTACTCTTTGGAGTATTGAGGAACAGTTTATACTCTTGTACTCTTTGGAGTATTGAGGAACAGTTTATACTCTTGTACTCTTTGGAGTATTGAGGAACAGTTTATACTCTTGTACTCTTTGGAGTATTGAGGAACAGTTTATACTCTTGTACTCTTTGGAGTATTGAGGAACAGTTTATACTCTTGTACTCTTTGGAGTATTGAGGAACAGTTTATACTCTTGTACTCTTTGGAGTATTGAGGAACAGTTTATACTCTTGTACTCTTTGGAGTATTGAGGAACAGTTTATACTCTTGTACTCTTTGGAGTATTGAGGAACAGTTTATACTCTTGTACTCTTTGGAGTATTGAGGAACAGTTTATACTCTTGTACTCTTTGGAGTATTGAGGAACAGTTTATACTCTTGTACTCTTTGGAGTATTGAGGAACAGTTTATACTCTTGTACTCTTTGGAGTATTGAGGAACAGTTTATACTCTTGTACTCTTTGGAGTATTGAGGAACAGTTTATACTCTTGTACTCTTTGGAGTATTGAGGAACAGTTTATACTCTTGTACTCTTTGGAGTATTGAGGAACAGTTTATACTCTTGTACTCTTTGGAGTATTGAGGAACAGTTTATACTCTTGTACTCTTTGGAGTATTGAGGAACAGTTTATACTCTTGTACTCTTTGGAGTATTGAGGAACAGTTTATACTCTTGTACTCTTTGGAGTATTGAGGAACAGTTTATACTCTTGTACTCTTTGGAGTATTGAGGAACAGTTTATACTCTTGTACTCTTTGGAGTATTGAGGAACAGTTTATACTCTTGTACTCTTTGGAGTATTGAGGAACAGTTTATACTCTTGTACTCTTTGGAGTATTGAGGAACAGTTTATACTCTTGTACTCTTTGGAGTATTGAGGAACAGTTTATACTCTTGTACTCTTTGGAGTATTGAGGAACAGTTTATACTCTTGTACTCTTTGGAGTATTGAGGAACAGTTTATACTCTTGTACTCTTTGGAGTATTGAGGAACAGTTTATACTCTTGTACTCTTTGGAGTATTGAGGAACAGTTTATACTCTTGTACTCTTTGGAGTATTGAGGAACAGTTTATACTCTTGTACTCTTTGGAGTATTGAGGAACAGTTTATACTCTTGTACTCTTTGGAGTATTGAGGAACAGTTTATACTCTTGTACTCTTTGGAGTATTGAGGAACAGTTTATACTCTTGTACTCTTTGGAGTATTGAGGAACAGTTTATACTCTTGTACTCTTTGGAGTATTGAGGAACAGTTTATACTCTTGTACTCTTTGGAGTATTGAGGAACAGTTTATACTCTTGTACTCTTTGGAGTATTGAGGAACAGTTTATACTCTTGTACTCTTTGGAGTATTGAGGAACAGTTTATACTCTTGTACTCTTTGGAGTATTGAGGAACAGTTTATACTCTTGTACTCTTTGGAGTATTGAGGAACAGTTTATACTCTTGTACTCTTTGGAGTATTGAGGAACAGTTTATACTCTTGTACTCTTTGGAGTATTGAGGAACAGTTTATACTCTTGTACTCTTTGGAGTATTGAGGAACAGTTTATACTCTTGTACTCTTTGGAGTATTGAGGAACAGTTTATACTCTTGTACTCTTTGGAGTATTGAGGAACAGTTTATACTCTTGTACTCTTTGGAGTATTGAGGAACAGTTTATACTCTTGTACTCTTTGGAGTATTGAGGAACAGTTTATACTCTTGTACTCTTTGGAGTATTGAGGAACAGTTTATACTCTTGTACTCTTTGGAGTATTGAGGAACAGTTTATACTCTTGTACTCTTTGGAGTATTGAGGAACAGTTTATACTCTTGTACTCTTTGGAGTATTGAGGAACAGTTTATACTCTTGTACTCTTTGGAGTATTGAGGAACAGTTTATACTCTTGTACTCTTTGGAGTATTGAGGAACAGTTTATACTCTTGTACTCTTTGGAGTATTGAGGAACAGTTTATACTCTTGTACTCTTTGGAGTATTGAGGAACAGTTTATACTCTTGTACTCTTTGGAGTATTGAGGAACAGTTTATACTCTTGTACTCTTTGGAGTATTGAGGAACAGTTTATACTCTTGTACTCTTTGGAGTATTGAGGAACAGTTTATACTCTTGTACTCTTTGGAGTATTGAGGAACAGTTTATACTCTTGTACTCTTTGGAGTATTGAGGAACAGTTTATACTCTTGTACTCTTTGGAGTATTGAGGAACAGTTTATACTCTTGTACTCTTTGGAGTATTGAGGAACAGTTTATACTCTTGTACTCTTTGGAGTATTGAGGAACAGTTTATACTCTTGTACTCTTTGGAGTATTGAGGAACAGTTTATACTCTTGTACTCTTTGGAGTATTGAGGAACAGTTTATACTCTTGTACTCTTTGGAGTATTGAGGAACAGTTTATACTCTTGTACTCTTTGGAGTATTGAGGAACAGTTTATACTCTTGTACTCTTTGGAGTATTGAGGAACAGTTTATACTCTTGTACTCTTTGGAGTATTGAGGAACAGTTTATACTCTTGTACTCTTTGGAGTATTGAGGAACAGTTTATACTCTTGTACTCTTTGGAGTATTGAGGAACAGTTTATACTCTTGTACTCTTTGGAGTATTGAGGAACAGTTTATACTCTTGTACTCTTTGGAGTATTGAGGAACAGTTTATACTCTTGTACTCTTTGGAGTATTGAGGAACAGTTTATACTCTTGTACTCTTTGGAGTATTGAGGAACAGTTTATACTCTTGTACTCTTTGGAGTATTGAGGAACAGTTTATACTCTTGTACTCTTTGGAGTATTGAGGAACAGTTTATACTCTTGTACTCTTTGGAGTATTGAGGAACAGTTTATACTCTTGTACTCTTTGGAGTATTGAGGAACAGTTTATACTCTTGTACTCTTTGGAGTATTGAGGAACAGTTTATACTCTTGTACTCTTTGGAGTATTGAGGAACAGTTTATACTCTTGTACTCTTTGGAGTATTGAGGAACAGTTTATACTCTTGTACTCTTTGGAGTATTGAGGAACAGTTTATACTCTTGTACTCTTTGGAGTATTGAGGAACAGTTTATACTCTTGTACTCTTTGGAGTATTGAGGAACAGTTTATACTCTTGTACTCTTTGGAGTATTGAGGAACAGTTTATACTCTTGTACTCTTTGGAGTATTGAGGAACAGTTTATACTCTTGTACTCTTTGGAGTATTGAGGAACAGTTTATACTCTTGTACTCTTTGGAGTATTGAGGAACAGTTTATACTCTTGTACTCTTTGGAGTATTGAGGAACAGTTTATACTCTTGTACTCTTTGGAGTATTGAGGAACAGTTTATACTCTTGTACTCTTTGGAGTATTGAGGAACAGTTTATACTCTTGTACTCTTTGGAGTATTGAGGAACAGTTTATACTCTTGTACTCTTTGGAGTATTGAGGAACAGTTTATACTCTTGTACTCTTTGGAGTATTGAGGAACAGTTTATACTCTTGTACTCTTTGGAGTATTGAGGAACAGTTTATACTCTTGTACTCTTTGGAGTATTGAGGAACAGTTTATACTCTTGTACTCTTTGGAGTATTGAGGAACAGTTTATACTCTTGTACTCTTTGGAGTATTGAGGAACAGTTTATACTCTTGTACTCTTTGGAGTATTGAGGAACAGTTTATACTCTTGTACTCTTTGGAGTATTGAGGAACAGTTTATACTCTTGTACTCTTTGGAGTATTGAGGAACAGTTTATACTCTTGTACTCTTTGGAGTATTGAGGAACAGTTTATACTCTTGTACTCTTTGGAGTATTGAGGAACAGTTTATACTCTTGTACTCTTTGGAGTATTGAGGAACAGTTTATACTCTTGTACTCTTTGGAGTATTGAGGAACAGTTTATACTCTTGTACTCTTTGGAGTATTGAGGAACAGTTTATACTCTTGTACTCTTTGGAGTATTGAGGAACAGTTTATACTCTTGTACTCTTTGGAGTATTGAGGAACAGTTTATACTCTTGTACTCTTTGGAGTATTGAGGAACAGTTTATACTCTTGTACTCTTTGGAGTATTGAGGAACAGTTTATACTCTTGTACTCTTTGGAGTATTGAGGAACAGTTTATACTCTTGTACTCTTTGGAGTTTTGCCGTTTTCAATTGGCTTACCCTAGCGTTATAACGCCGGCATCAACCAAGGTCTGGATGTTATTCTTGAGAGCAAAGCATTCCTTGGTGGGGTGGAGGATCCTTCTGTGGTACTCGCAGTACGTTGGATCCGCAGAATCGCCATCTTCCTCTTGATGCGTGATGGGCGGGAGTTTGATTTTGTTGTTTTCGAGAAGGGTCTCGAAAATAGCTGGAACGTCTTCGTCTTTGAACGAGTACTCGTTTTGGAGCTCCTCGTCTGAATTCTCCTGTTGTTCCCAGGACTGCTGTTGTGACGTTTGATCATCGTCAATAACCGTTGCAGGTACGTCCTCTTCATCATGAGGTACGAGATCCGAATCCGGAGGATTAACCATCGGTTGGTTTCTCTCGATCTTCCGCCTTCTGATGAAGCGTTCAGCTTGTTCTCCTCGAGCCTTCAACTCTTTCCAGGTATTGAGCGGCTCTATTCCCATCACGTCCAAGATGTCAATGGACAAGTTGTTCTGACAAGTCTGCAAGAGGAATTCCTCCGTGACGGGATCCCTGCAGTTCATTGCCTGATTGCGGAAGCGTTTGATGAAGGTATCCACCGACTCTCCGCCTTTTTGTTTCTCGTCGAAGAGTGTCCTGATCGACACCTCGGTGTCATCATCGAAGAAATGGGCGAGAAACATGCCTTCCAAGTCCTCCCAGCTGTTGATGCTTCCGGGCTTGAGACGGCGGTACCAATCGAAGGCAGGCCCGCGAAGGGTGCCAACGAATGACCGAACCATCAAAGGCTCGTTGCCCGAGATTACTCCCAAGTGAGACTTGAAGTAGATCAGATGTTGAGTGGGCGAGCCCTTTCCGTTGAACGGCGTGAAGTTGATCAGGTTGAACTTCGCCGGATACGGGATCGAATCCCACTTTCTCGGGTAAGGACACGGAATGCCGGTCCTCTTCACCTCCCGAGCAGACATCAGGGCTTCGATTTTTCTTTCGAGCTCCTTTATCTTTTCGGCCTCACCCATATCCTGTTTTGGATAAGTTTCGAGAGGAATCATACGGCCACCCCCAGTGTTGTCACTACTGGTGGGTCCACCCCCAGCGCTATCATCACTGGTGGGTCCACCCCCAGCGCTGTTAATTTTAGTGGGGCCACCCCCAGTATTCTTGGGTGGTGCGTTGGCCATGACGATTTCGACCACCTCCGGCTCGCTGTTGACTGCAGCGTTCTGGGTGCGATGGCTGGATTGCACTAGCGGATTTGACAAAGCTCGGATTCGCTGATCGTGCATTTGTCTCATCTCTTGCATAGCCACTTCCATTTCAAACTTGAAGATTTCCTTCTGCTTAGTCAGGGCCTCTTCAATGATTTTGGCTATCTGATCTGTATTGACCATGAGCACCTCTCGAGCTTGTCCTATGCTAGACGTTGTCTCGTCAGAAGCGAGAGCGGAATAGGAATCCGAGAGTTCATCATCGGAATGTACTCCCTCATGGATCCCACAGTAATTGTCATATCTGACGGCTTCTAGCTGAAGCTGAGCTGTTCCCGAATTGACCCTGCTTCCTGGAGAGGAATTAGGGTCGGAATCACTTGAAATGATTGGGGATTTTCCCTTGTTGACCATGTTGATAGTCACTTCTAGAGGTTCATCATCTCGAGCAATCGATTCTCTTTGGTGTGAACGCCTTGATTTGGGCTTTGTCGTTCCATCGGAGATTCCCTCGAATATCGAGACCCTCTGTGGAGCGGTCTTGGGGCAGCTACAGGCTGATAATACTGCCCTGATAATTTTGGTACACGGACAGTGAGAATCCGCTTCCCGGGTGTTTCTCTTTCGAGATTCATCCGCACCCCCAGCCCGATAGTACAACTCATCGACGTTGCCGTCGGAGTAACCTATCGGCTGCTCACATGGGTTCTCAGGTATAACGCGTTCGTTTGTTCGACGCGTCTTCTTCTGAGTAGACATTGCCTTGTTGGCCTCTGCAAGAGTCGCACGTTTGGAATCACTCCTTTGTGAGGGTGAAACCTTAACGGGCTCTTGGTCCTTTGCACGCACCGCCGAGCTGGTTGTTGCAGAGTTCGATTTGTTAGGAGGTCGTGTACGACCCCCAGTCTGGATGTTGGCTCGAAGCTCCTTCAACGATCCCCAGCTTTCCTTGACAAGCGCTTTTCCTCGATTCTCGGGTAGAGCATCGATACGGTTGTTCAGAGGATTCCTAGACTTGGGGAAATCCACGCTGCGGTGGGGCTTTACCGAAGGTTCGGGACCTGAAATGGACGAAGGTTGGAGAGCAATATTACCTGCTTTTACCTTAGGCGTTGATTCGGCCTTTGGCATCCAAACTCGTTCGGACCTCGGCGATCTCTTAACGGCCTCTCCCTTTAGCATTTCTCGTGCTTTTTGGACCAGGGCTCGGGCATGCGCACGCAAGGCGCGGCGCTTTTGGATTCGCTCCTCGAGAGTAGAACGGGTTCTTTTGACATGAACCCATTTGTTTGTTTCTGCTTCGGAGGAGGGGCTGGTTGTTTGCCGTGGTTGCTCCTGGCGTTGCCTGGATTTTAGATCCACGTTATAGCGGATCCCATCCATTGGCTCCAAAGCCTCGGCAAGTTGTCGAGCAAGACGTTGACGTTGTCTTTGTCGTGCTCTCTTTGATAATGCCGGAGCGTCTTCAGAAGTCATCTCCTCGGCGGAAGAGGAATCCGGATCTGCGATCTCGACCAGGTTGGACGACGTGGGGACGTCGCGTGGTGCAAGTGCAGAGGCGGCAACGGGGTCTTGGATTTTTGAACCGAAGGACCTGCAATCATTTATGAAAGAGGTTACCTTTCTGTACCCGTTTGGAGAGGCGGATCTGGAGGAGGAGGAAGAGAGGCCTTCTTTGAACCGTTGTTGATCGAGCTCGTGTTCTTCATTCACCCCGATCTTGAGTGCTGGTTGCGTCACGACGGCGTCGGTTGCGATGCCGTTGGCTCCCACTGTGGTCGCCAGTCTGTTTGCGGAAAAAGTTGCTGTATTCATTGCTGCATTCATTACAACTTCAATCGTTACAATGAAATAAAAAGATAGCCTTTTTATAAGACCGGTACACAATGAAAACAAAATAGATACAACTCTTTTCAAACAAACGCAAGATCTGTTTGTCATCTCTTGCTTGCGTGGGTCTTTTGCCTGTGACGGGGATGTTGATATCCGTGGACCACCGGGGCACTCAGATCTGGTCCGAGAAAATCGGGCAGAGTTTCGTCTATCCGCGGGGGGAGTTTAGAAACGAACCCCGTCGATCCGCGTGAGATCTCAGAGGTGTAAAGCTTATGTCTCGGCTAAAACGAGGCACTAGCTCTCCTTTGTATCACCGCTAAGGGCAACACTAAGGGAAAAGAAGGTGGGGAATGAAGAAGAAGACTCCTTTGCTGCAGAAGGCTCGCTCACTCCTCGATCCGGCAGGGCTTCGCCGCTCTCTTAGAAAACCCCGACTCCTTCCTCCGGCAGGGCTTCGCCGCTCCTCTCTGGAATTTCAGATCTTAAAGGCTAAAGCTCTAGATCTGAAATTTCTCTCCCAAAACCAAGGCCAAGAGAATGGAGGCCCTAGGGGCCTATTTATAGGAAAGGCCAAGGCCGAGACACCCCCTTGGGGGTGTCTCGGCCAAGGCCGAGACACCCCTTGGGGTGTCTTGGCTTCGCTAAGACACCCTTCGGGTGTTTCGTCCTGGCCGGGATGCCCCCGGGTGTCTCAGTCTGGTCCGAGGCCTTCCGGGTGTGTTTGCCGTTGATTCGCCGTCCCAACTCGGATTTGAGTGATTTCGGATGCATTGGAACCTTGGAGACGAGCTCTATAGGCCCCGATGGTTGGATTATCAGTGGGGAGATCGGGACACGGCGGGTGTTGGTCCAATTGCGGTGATCGCGGGGTTTTCGGTCAACCCGTATCCCCGTAATTCTGACATTCTGTCGGCTCACGTAGTCCGTCGGTTCGCTTCAGGTGCTCACCGGCGTCATTTGAGCTCTTGTGAACTGGGTAGCGTCGTTCGATCGTCGATCGTTAACACCGAGCTGTGAGTGGGGACCTATCGGCAATTTTCGATGCCTACAGATACCCCCTCCAAAGTGTTTCGGACTCGTTTCTTTTATAGAAGAGACCGGAATACTTTGGATATGATTGGTCCAACCTTCAGTCGGCTTAAGGGACCTGTGTTTTGCTTCAACTCTCGGCTCCTTCGATCTTCGGTTTATCCGGTGCTTTGTCGAATAACCGAAGTTGTTCCGGCGCTGCGTTTATCGCCTGGCCGTCGTCGGAGTCTTGAGTCTACAGCGGGTGAGTTGAGTTTGGCTCGTGTCATTGAGTTGACTTTTGAACTTGCTATCCCTGTCACATCGTGTTGACCTGGGGTTCTGAATCACTGGGTGGCGTTGACCTAGGGTTACGCGTTGACCGGCGTACGCCCTAGGGTTTCGAATCCGCGCGGGTTGACTTTTGTCGCAACGCGCTGTCCGGCGTTGACCTAAGGTTACGCGTTGACCGGCGTCCACCTTAGGGTTTTGAACCGCATAGGTTGGCTTCTGTCGTCAACGCGTTGACTTTCGTCGCCACGTGTTGACTTTTGTCGCAACGCGCTGACCGACGTTGACCTAAGGTTACGCGTTGACCGGCGTCCACCTTAGGGTTTTGAACCGCGTGGGTTGACTTTTGTCGTCACGTGTTGACTTTCGTCGTCACGTGTTGACTTTTTGTTGAACGCGCTGTCCGGCGTTGACCCAAGGTTACGCGTTGACCGGCGCCCACCTTAGGGTTTTGAACCGCGTGGGTTGACTTTTGTCGTCACGTGTTGACTTTCGTCGTCACGTGTTGACTTTTGACGCAACGCGCTGTCCGGCGTTGACCCAAGGTTACGCGTTGACCGGCGCCCACCTTAGGGTTTTGGAACCGCTGGAAGTTGATGTGTGAAGTTAACCCCCATTTTCAACTGTCGGCGCGGGAAAATCAACTTTTGTGGAAACATTGGGGGGTAAAAGAAATGATTCGGGGTATCGAACTATCGCGCGGGGGTCAAAACTCGGGCAGAACACCGGTGATCGGGTCCCGACAATTCATCGCTTTGTTCCGGAACCTTTTAACGAAGGTGTCGACTAACTCCCCGTCCTTCTGCTTCTCATCGAGCAATGATCCGATAGATATCTCGGTGTCGTCGTCGAAGAAGTTGGCGAGGAACATGGTCTCCATATCGTCCCAGCTGTTCACGCTACTTGGCTTGAGGCGGCGATACCAATCGAAGGCGGCTCCGCGAAGAGTGCCGACGAATGACCGCACCATCAGAGGCTCATTGCCGGAAATAATACCCAGGTGCGATTTGAAATAAATCAAATGCTGAGTGGGGGAACCCTTCCCATCGAACGGCGTGAAGTTAATCAGACTGAACTTCGCCGGATAGGGGATCGATTCCCATTCTCGTGGGTATGGACAAGGAATACCTGTTTTCTTCGTCTCTTGAGCGGAGATCAATGTGTTGATTTTGCTCTCGAGATCTTTGATCTTCAAGTCTTCACTTGTATCTTCGTTGGCATCCTCGTTACCACCCCCTGTATTGACAGGAGGGTTATTGGCATTGTGAGCTTCATCCCTATCCGTGTGCTGCTCTTCCTGAACAACCTGGTTACGGCGACTTGGTTCATCTTGTTGGTTCCTGAATGCCTGGATTTGTTGCTCATGCATCTCTCTCATAGTCTGCATGGCCATCTGCATCTCGAACCTGAAGCTTTCTTTCTGCTTAGCCAAAGCGTCTTCAAGCATTTTGGCCATTTCTTCCGCGCCTATCATGAATGACTCGCGGGGTTGTCCTTCGCTGGACACTGTATTGTCCGATGCGACAGCAGAGCAGGAATCCGATTCTTCATCTTCCGAAGGCAATCTTGTCCGAACCCTACCATAAGTTCCTCGTGCGATGGCTCCGGACTGCAGACGGGTTACACGCCGGGACGCTTCCAGAAACGATTTGAGATCAATCTGTGTCGATGTCTCTTTGCTGGTCATGTTGGCGGTGACCCTCGGAAATTCTCCGTCTTTAACCGCCGTTCTTCTTTGTCGGAAACGCCTATGCCTTGGTTTTGGCGTTTCGGTATTAAGCCTGTCGAACACTGAGATTCTCTCTGGGACTATCTTGATGCAGTTGCACTCAGACAGTACCGCCCGAATGAGCTTTGAACAAGGGCACTGAGTTTCTAGCCTTCGAGAACTTCTCTTTCTGGCTTTGTTCGTACCCCCAGCACGATAGTACAGCTCGTCCGTTTGAAAGTCAGAGCAACCTATCGTGTGTTGGCACGATTTCTCAGGTATAACGTAATCATCATCAGATGATAACGTTTCCTTCTGAGGGCGAATTACCTTCTTTGGACTTTCAAGAGTCACGCGCCTCGAGACATGCCTTTTTGGGCGTGAATTCTCAGCGGGCTCCTGAACTTCAATGCGCAAAGTAGTGCGCTTGGGTGCCATGATTTCTCTGTCACGTTGAGGGTTGCGGCGACCCCCAGCGTGTTGATTCGTTCGGGGCTTTCTTAGTGGGCCCAAACGTTCTTGGATCGGAGCTTTGCTTCGCTCATCGGGAATTGGACCGAGGCGCTCCAAGACTGGCTTTCTTCTTCGGGAGGATTCTGCATGATCTCCCGGAGTAGCTATGGGAATTTTGGTTGGAGACTGCAGTTGCTGCTTTTTGGTCTGAACCGCCGCTTCAGACTTCGGCCTCCAAACTTTACGAGTTGGTGGCGGCTTCTTGGCCATTTCTTTCTGCAACTTCCGACGGGATCTAAGCTTTGGGACTTCGGGGACTCACTCCTTCAGATCTGGTGCTCGGCGATCATCAACGTCAAATAAGGCAGGTGTTCGAGAGGATCAGATCTCAGATCTACGCAGGCATACTCCGGATCTAAGCTTGGTCTTAGATCCCGAGACTTGGACGATTGTTTCCTTGGTGAAACAATCCTCCCCGGCTATTAAACAAGGGCATTCTGACAAGACTGCCGAGATAAGCCTCTCACATTGACATGGGTGAGCTGTTTGTGCTGCTGATTTTCCTCTCGACAACAGTTCCCGCAGATCAGGAACTTGGGAGGAAACTTTCCCCGGACTTGGAGGTGGAGTTGGAACCCCCTGCCCTTGGGTAGGTGAGATTGGTTCTTGTCGAACGTGAATTTTAAAGCCACGCTGACTTTTCTGAACCTGACGGACCTCTTGAAGATCGCGTTCCTGAGGAACAACGCGAGGGTCGCGTTCTTGGAGAATAACGCAAGGGTCGCGTTGAGATTTGTAAACATTAGGCCGAGGCCTACGTTTAAATGAGGAAACAGACCTCTGAGGGTCATGTTTTGATTGAACGCGCCCCTGAGGGTCGCGTTAAGGTTGAACGTGCCCCTGAGGGTTGCGTTTAGGTTGAACGCGCCCCTGAGGGTCGCGTTTAATTGGTGAAACAGACACTTGAGAGTTATGTTCTATTGGAACGCGCACCTGAGGGTCGCATTTGGTTTTGGCAGCTTCCCTCTGAGGGCTGCGTTTGGAGGGAACAACACGCTATTCAGGGTCGCATTTCAGCTGTATAAGCCGAGGCTCATAGTTGGGCTCGTTCCCGCGAAGTGAGCGTTCTTCTTTGGGAACGCTAGGCTCGGTTGGATTTTCAGAAACGCAATCTTCGCGTTGGGCCAACAATCGGCTTTCACGTAGATGTGCTCGTCGTATGGATCTTCTCCGTCGGCGAGCGGCGTTCTTCTTGGCTTGTTTCAAAGCCTTAGCAGTAGCGTCGTTGACGCTTACAAGACTCGTCTCCTCCAGAGGCCGTTTGTAGCCCGAAGCATGTCTTGCTGACGCGGTTGTGGGATCTTCCGCCAGCAGAGCCAGTTTGAGTTCCTGGCCGAAGGAGAGGGCTTTCTTCGGCTTTTCAACAACAAAATTGACCTTCTTGGAGGTCTTGCGGACATCAAGCTTAGCCTTGGGGCTAAGCGATCCAGAGGATAATGCTTCCTCGTACTTAGCTTGATCAAACTCCACGACGAGAGTTTCTACAGTGGTTCCCATGAGGTGAACGTCGAACTGCGCCACCACTTCTTCGTTAGGGAAAATTGCAAAGAAAAGAACAAAGAAAATTGATTTGTATTCCTTTGTTTCTGATTACAATTTGATTACAAAAGAGAAGAGAACGAATTTAATTCTCTCCTTTGTTTAAGACTAGGTTCTTCTCGGTAGCGATGGAATGCCTCCTTCGATTGCTCGCGTCGAATTTGCTCTCCGTTGACGATCCGACCGTCTTCTATCTCATGGGAACGATGAACTTCTGTGGAAAGTTTTATAAGTAACTCTTCAACGAGTTTAAGAACTCTGAACGAGTTAGAACTCTGTTAATAGAGTTGTTAGAACCGAAAATTCGGTTAATGACCAAGCTGATATTCTGTTGTTGAAGAATCTTCTAAGATTTGATCTTATGACTTGATTCAAAAATCCTATCTCCAGGGATTTTAATGCTGCTGCTGTTGAATCACCGAACCGAGTGGTTGAGATCCTCCAGAATTCACCCCTGCTACTAACTCTTCCGTTCCAAAAAAGCCAGCCCCTGGTTTTGATAATTGGAAAATCTCCAACCTGTGCGGTTTAGATCCTCTGAAATCCAACCCCTTTGCTCCGTTGGGTTTGTTGAGTTTTTATAGGGGGGTCAGAGGTTGTAACTGCCCTCTAAATCTGCTCCTAAGTGGGCGTGATTTCCTCAGATCGTGGGAAAACAGTTCTAAAACCGTTCGACTCATGTTTGAACGAGTCAAACGCCTAATCTGGCGTTCAGAACCCAACTTCGTGTCTTAGAATTGAGACGCGATGTTGGGTGTTGGCTGAACATTGATGAACGCGAGGGTCGCTCGCGTTTTGTTTTGTTGTAGCTTAGAAACGCGGGAGTCGGTGTTGGCTGGACCCCTACGAACGCGAGGGTCGCTCACGTTTGGTCTGTGGCTTGGAAACGCGGGAGTCGGTGTTGGCTAGACCCCTACGAACGCGAGGGTGACGTGGAAACGTGGGGGTCGCCTGCATTTCCAGAATTGTAACGCGGGGATGACATCCGCATTTCAGAAGGTGATTTTTGACTTTTAACTTCTTCTGTGAAGCTTCGCGAGGACCGTTGTTCAGTAATCCTAGCTTTAGCTATTGTGGGATGTGAAAGTCGTCAGATTGTAACTTTCACTGTAGAATGTGAAGACTGCTGAATAGAGTTTTCATCAGTTGTCGGAAGTGTCGTTGAATTGTAACTCTTCTCGATCTATGTGAAAAGTCCTCTATTTGCCGCTTTCGATTGTCGACCCGAAAGCTATTTGATTGTAGCTTTCGTTGTGGGAGCTTGACGGGAATCAACATCCATAGTGTTTTGAAGATGAATATTTGCTCACAGCTTTCTACCAAGCAACTCACCAACTACGTCCAACCTTTTATTTCTCAGAAATGAGGCCGTGTTTGTAGCGATTGTAGGATTGCGAATACAGTGATTAGACAGCCATCTGATTGTGACTTCCATCGTAGGAGCTTGATAGGGATCAGCTATCCATTGTGATTTTTAGACAGCCTACATACATCAGGGTATTGCATATTTGTAGGAGGAAACTTAGTCTCCTGGAAAAGCAAGAAGCAATCTATGGTGGCAAGATCAATAGCTGAAGCTGAGTACAGGGCCATGGCCTTGGGGGTTGCGGAGTTGATGTAGCTGAAAAACATGCTGATGGAGCTGAACCTTGACCAAGGGACCAAGATGAGTTTGTGGTGCGACAACAAGTCAGCTATCAACATTGCCAACAACCCAGTTCAACATGACAGAACTAAGCACATCGAAATTGATAGATTCTTCATCAAGGAGAAGCTAAATAGTGGGATACTGGAGTTAGGCTATGTTCCAACTAAGGAGCAGGCTGCAGATTGCTTGACTAAAGGGCTTAGCTCAGTAGATTTAGCTAGAGGGTGTGACAAGATGGGCTTAATAGATATCTTTCGCCCATCTTGAGGAGGAGTGTTGAGAATGGAACGCAATTAAAGGGCTTTTAGAGGGCCTTTGTGTAAACCTGTTATGTAAGGCTATATAAGCCAACATTCTATCAATGAGAACTAAGTGAAAAAACCCTAATATTCCAAGAACTAGCAAGGCTGTAAGTAAGTGAAAAATACTTTGACAGAGAAGGGAATGGCACTAGATTAACAATATTCATAGTGTACAAGTGTATTACAAAGTGTATCTCACAATAAGCTACAATATAAATCAAATGATTGTTCTCTCTAACAAGGTGAGAACTCAATTAAGCACAACTCTTAGTCACAAACCCACAACCCCAAATTATACTATGAATGTAAATACAATAAGCTCAATAGGTTGTGTGTGAACAAAGAGATAAAACAATATAAACTCAATATGAAATCTAGCTTATTAAATTAAGAACAAACTTATAAAATGCTAGAATTGAGTTTAAGGAAACTTCTCTATAGATGACAAGAGAGAGGGAGAAGAATGAATGCTCAAACACCAAGGATGATCTCCACTTGCTCTTGTGAAATTTGCTCCACAAATCAAACTATTGTAAATGCTTAAAAGCTTTTTTTAAACAAACATTAAAAAGACAAAAAACTTTTTTCTTGTTAGGTTGAAAGAGAGCAGCAATAGGGTATTTATACCCACTCTAAATCTCAGTCAAAACCCTTAACAAAAGACAAAAACAGCCCCAGCAAACAGCTCAGGAAATAGCCGTTGGAAAAGCAACGGATCTATTGTCGGTCGACCGGAAATTTCGTCGGTCGACCGACAGAGAGCAAAAACACGAAGAAACAGTTCTGGACCATCATCGGTCGACCGGTGCGGTCGACCGATGGAGCTCTCGGTCGACCACATCGGTCGACCGACCAACTCTCTGGACCATGATGACGAAAGAACAAACAAGCGGTCGACCGGTGCGGTTGACTGAAAACTGATAAATCAGAAAACTAGTTCTGAAAGCTGTTTTTCTGAATTTAAAACACTGTTTAAAAATATCAAACTAATTCCAAAAAATGTAAAACTTTGAGGAATGATTGTAGACATGATAATAAACATGCTACAACGATTATGATTTAACTCTCATTGTACAACATTACATGCGGAATGGACTTAAACAATCTGCATGCAGACCCGATTCCAAATGGTAGTCGGTAAAGGCACGTTAAATCCGTTGATGGCTGAGGATTTGCCAAAAATCTTAAGTCTACGTCTAACACACGTTGTCGAGTAGTCTATTCCTGAAAGAAAGAAGGATTTGCCAAAAATCTTAAGTCTACGTCTAACACACGTTGTCGAGTAGTCTATTCCTGAAAGAAAGATGAAGCTTACATATTCAATATCGTACTACTAAAAGAGTTAACTCTTTTAGCATAATGTTACATGTAGAACAGACTTAAATAATCCGCATGCTAGCCTGACTCAAACCGTAGTCGGTAAAGGCTCATCAAACCCGTTGATGGCGGAGGGTTTGCCAAAATCCTATAAAGACAAGAGTTATTGACGCATCAGCTTCATTAGTTGGTCTCGTAACTTGAGCATCCGACAACTTCAAAATAAGATCCATACATGCAGACAAAACAACTTTAATAGTTTGTCCTGCAGCCCGATATTTGGGTCCGTCACGCTCCAATACCTTAAGAGCTTAAATTGTGTAGACTCCAGCAAACGTACGAGTATAAACTGTGTTAATGCCAGTCAATGCATTGCAATCAAGGTCAATACCGGTCAACACATTACAATCAAGGTCAACGCCAGTCAACGCGTAGTCAACATGTTATCAATTCTCACCAAAACAAGGCTCAGATCAACTCCGAAATAAAGGATAAAATCAAAGATATGAATTCTCGATGAAGATAGTCAGTTCAACGTCAACTCGATGACATGAGCTAAAATCAAAGATCAACACATCAATTTCACTTCGAGACTTCGACAACGGTCAAATGATAAACGTAGAGCCGGAAAAAATTTAGCTATTCGACAATTACTGAATAGACTGAGAATTAAAGAAGTCAAGAACTGAAGCCAATTACAGGTCCTTTTATACCAATTGAAAGTTGGGCCTATCACATCCAAAGTATTTCAGGCTCTTCTATAAAAAAACAAGACTGAAACATTTTGGAGGGGATATCTGTAGGCGTTAAAAATTATCTATAGGTTCCCACATGCAGTTCGAGACTGAAACATTTTGGAGGGGATATCTGTAGGCGTTAAAAATTATCTATAGGTTCCCACATGCAGTTCGAGACAAAGAGAAGACGATGAACATCATTATCCAAGTCAAGAAGGATTATCTGACGTAGACAAGCGCTTGAAGCGAATCGACAAACCGTTGATGACGTAGCAACAATCCACCGGAATGGCAAACCAAGTTGCCCGCGTGCTCATCAGCCACCTCCAAGTGGCCCGCGTGCTCACTGGCCAGCTCTAAGTGGCCAGTGCGCTCAGTGGCCAACTCAAAGTGGCCAACATGCTCACTAGCCACCTCCAAGTAAAAAAATACATGAAGCAAATCGGTGAAGCGTATAAGTCAATAAAATGACGAAATGCGCGTAACGGCGAAACAAGTCCAACCCGAATAAATCAGAAAAGCCCATGGTGGCCAAGTCACGTCAAAATGACTCAGCCAAAGCCAGTGGCTCCGCCCAAGGCTGAGATGGTGGCTCACACAAGGCTGAGCCACTATTTGGTGGCTCGGCCACTATTTGGTGGCTGGGCCAAGGCCGAGCCACCAAATGGTGGCTCAAGCAGTTCTGAGCCGAAAACGCAATTTCGACAGTTTTTTGGGGGATTTGGTCATTTCAAAGCCTCCCTACTACTTTGATACTATCCCTGAATGTAGTTAAGTACTTGTTAACTGCGAATAACATCAAATCATTAATTCTTATCCAAACACCCTACATCTGAAGCCCTATAAATACAAGCCTAGGGCATTCTTTCACGGGGGGCGAATTATTATCAAGATGTGGAGGTGCTGCTAAACTTCAGAGCTAAGAACCACGAATTTTAGCGAAGGCTAGCAGATCTTGGCAAACTTCAGTATAAAGAGGAAGCTATTCGAAGGATCTGAGGCTCATTCCCCCTTTCCTCCGGATCAAACTTTATTTTGATCTCGAGAAGAGTCGTAATCTCGTTTGGTCGAGATTATCACTTCTGCGATTACTTTCTTTGTAAAGTAAAAGTATTAATTAACTTTTCTGTCAACCAAATCTGATCTGCTATGGTCCACGGACTAACGTATCCTGACACATGTAAAGATCCCACGCAAGCAGCGGATGATAAACGTCCTTTGTGTGTGTTTGAAGAGAGTTATAATTTTCATTTTATTTGTGTAACGAGAGATCTTATAAAAAGATACACTCTCTTGAATCTTTAATTGATAAACAATTGTAATGGATTCAGCAAATAAATCAATTTTCATCTCAAACACAATACAAAAGAGAAGCTTCATCTAAATATGAGCAAATATCAAGACAAAAGAATCATATTCATATATGTGAGATATTTGTACACACTTTCTCTCTTGTGCTTAATGTAGATAAGTTATTAAGTAAATAACATTTGAAGCTCATTGGGTTCATTCACACACTTTCACAAAAACATTGTTTTTGAGCTATTTTGAAAAATGAGTAGTTTTTACTATTGGAATATGATCTTTCAAAAATTCTTTTTGAAACATGTTCAAAATCATGTTTTATAAGCACTTCCCAAAGTTTTATAATTTTTGAAATTTATTTGAAATTTTATTTTGAATTTACAAAGTCAGATTTTTAACTAAATATCAAATTCTGTTTATGCATGTTTTCGGTCGATCGGACTTTGCCCGTCAGTCGACCAACCCGAGGAGCTGTTTTCATGACCCTGCAGACAGCCACCTTCGGTCGAACGATTTACCTTGTGTGGTCGACCGATGGCTGAGGGTCGATCGACCGGGACATCATTATCGGTCGACCGAACCAGTTCCAGATTGTTTAGTCTGTAATGGTCAAATAGTCGATCAACCGGACATGACCCATCGGTCGACCGGATCTACTGTAATGACTAGTTTTTTTACTAGCTGGTTTTTTAGGATTTTGGTACTTGTTTTGGTTTTAGGCTTTTGTTTGGGGTTCCTATATATACCCTATTGTTTTTTTTCATTTCAGTAATCAACTAAGCAAGAGAAAAAACTTAAGTTTGGTTTTCTAAGTGTCATTGAGCTCAAACTTTCAATTCTTAATCCTCAATTGTGTTTATGCTTTTGTTTTTCTCACATCCACACTCCACAACCCTTGAGCTTTACTTGTTCTTCACTTGATCCTTGTCATAGGATTGTTATGAGAGTTTTTTTTTTTCTTTTTCATTGTTTTTATGTGGTAAGATTGATCTCGAGGAGATCACTTGTGTGGATTATAAGATCTCAAGAGAAGATAATTGTGAAAAAGTTTTGGCTTTCAAACCGAGCATGATAGTGAAGTTAGCATCGGGAGAGGTGGTCGGGGACGTAGGTCGGAGGATCTAACCACATAAACATATCACGTGTCACCATTGGCTAACTATTCTCTAAACTCTTTCTCTATTTATTGCTTTTGCATTTAATTTTGTTGTTGTGTTGCATTGACTATTTTTAATTGCATATTTATTGTCTTATTACCCTATTCAACCTCTAGGGTAATTTCATTTGGTATCAGAGCGAGGTCTCTACATATTTTCTAGGTCTAACCACCTTAGAGAAAAGATCCAAATGAATTCTACAATGAATGTGCATATGTTTGAAGGTCAATCCACCACTAGACCCCCTTTGTTTACCTGTAATAATTTTACATATTGGAAAGCTAGGATGAGAATTTACTTACGATGCATTGATCTTGACATCCTAGAGATAATAAAGAAGAAATATGTTGAGAAGTCTAGTAAAGATATGATCGAGCATGAAAGACATTTGGCTAACCTAAATATTAAAGCTATAAAGACTTTGATTTATGGTCTCACACCAAATGAGTACAATAGGTTCTCCACATGTGCAACCGCACATGAGATTTGGGAGAAACTATGTGTTACTCATGAAGGAACCCCCAAGTTAAAGAGTCCAAAATTAGTAGCCTCATGCATGATTATGAGTTATTTAAAATGCTTCCTAATGAGTCAATTGATGCCATGTTTTCTTGAAGCCTCATGCATGATTATGAGTTATTTAAAATGCTTCCTAATGAGTCAATTGATGCCATGTTTTCTTGATTTACTAACACTGTTAATGAATTGCATGGCCTTGACAAGATGTTGGAGAACCAAGAAAAGAATTGCAAAATTCTTCGCTCTTTGACGCTGGCATGGGAGCCCAAAGCTATGGCTATCGAGGAAGCCAATGATCTCACAACGCTTACACTCGTTGCTCTCATTGGCAAGCTCAAGGTTCATGAGAAGAAGATAAAGGAGGAGGAAGAGCCCCCATGATCAAATGAAGAGTCTTCCCAAAAGATGAAAACTATTACGCTCAAAGGAGCAATTGATGATTCCTCCTCCTCGGATAGTGAAGTAGATGTCTCTAAAGAAGTGGCACACCTCTCAAGAAGGATATCAAGATTAATAAAAATGAATAAAAATTTTAAGAATCGTTTGAACAAGTTTCTCTCTCGTGTAGGTAAATGCTTTGAGTGTAATGAACCGGAACACATAGCAAATGATTGTCCCAAGATAAAAGAAAAGTACATGAACTACAAAAAGAAGAAGGCAATGTATGCAGGATAGGAGGAGTCTGAAACAAGTGATTCGGATAGTGACGAATAAGCCGCCAAGATTGCTTTTTATGATCCAAACATATGCGTCATAGCTCATGAAGATGAGGTACAATCTGATTCCGATAATGAATCTTTTTACATACAATGTGAACTTGAAACCGCTCTAGAAGAATTGAATTTTGAATTTAAAAAATTAACAAAAGAGAATTCTTCTTTTAAAAAATTGCATGTTTCTTGTGACTCAAAGTTTGAGCTTTTACAATCTTTAATAAATAATTCTTCTTTTAAAAAATTGCATGTTTCTTGTGACTCAAAGTTTGAGCTTTTACAATCTTTAATAAATGATGTCATTGCTTTAAAAGATAAAATAATTGGAGATCTTGAATTTAAAAATAAACATTTAAGGTCTCAAATTAAAAGATTAAAAAAAATGAAGATAAAGCTAATCATGCTTCTTCTAGTAATACTCATCACCACCTTAGAAGAACATGGAATCATAGATCTCAAGTCCCTATTTATTAGAAAGATTTTATTTGCACATATTGCATGAGACATGGCCACACGTCTACATATTGTAGACTTCGAGATAATGCTTATTATTATTGGTTGATGTAGGTACCTAAGGGTGCCGAAAGTACTAACTTCCAAGGATCCAAGATTTGGGTACCTAAAGCTTCTACCTCTTGTTTATATGTAGGGAACATCTCGCACAAGACGTAGAGAGTTGTGGTACCTTGATAGTGATTGCTCACATTACATGACGGGCAACAAGGACTTATTTGCAACCCTATCAAGGATTGAAGGAGACTATGTCTCCTTTGGTGGTGGTGAGAATGATAAAATTATAGGTATTGGTAATATTGGTATAACACCTTCTCCCGTTATTAAGGATGTTTATTTTGTAAAAGGATTAAATCATAATCTTCTTTGTATTAGTCAATTAAGTGACAAAGGCTATGACATAATTTTTAAACTGGATAAATGCATTATTAGCCTAAATGACAAAACTATTTTTGTTGCTTTTAAAAAGTCTAATGTATATATTTTTGAGGTGAATGAGCTTTTAGATCAAGATATAAAGTGCCTTGCCGCGGTTGGTGGAGATCCTTGGATTTGGCACAAGAGACTTAGACATGCTCATATAAAGTTAATATCTAAGCTATCAAAGAAGAACTTGGTAAGAGGTCTACCAAGTCTAACCTATGTCAAAGATTCACTTTGTGAGGAGTGTGTCAAAGGTAAACAAACTAAGAATTCCTTCAAATCCATAAATAAGGTATCCACTACTAAACCTTTATAATTACTACATCTTGATCTCTTTAGTCCTATGCGTGTTGCCTCTCTTGGAGGTAAATTCTATGTATTTGTTATTGTTGATAATGTTTCGTTTTACATGGGTGATTTTTCTTGCAAATAAAAATAAATGTTTTGAAGAATTTTCTCATTTTGTAAAAAGAGTTGAAAATGAAAAGGATTTAAAAATTGTTAAAATTAAAAGTGATCATGGTAGTGAATTTCAAAATTGTTAGACCCTAGAGGGGGGGTGATTAGGGTCTTATGCTAATCTAATCCGATTTAAATGTCAATTAAAACTAATTAACAAGTTATCCTAGCAAGTATGAAATACAACAATGTATATGAGCTAGGATAAGCAATATGAACAACAAGATATATCCTAACAAAGAGATATATGCAATGTATGTGCAAGGATATATAAACTCAAGGGTAAACAATCTAAACTAGATAGTGGGCAACATAATCAACAAGCAATATACAAAGTATATAAACTCAAGGGTAAACAATCTAAACTAGATAGTGGGCAACATAATCAACAAGCAATATACAAAGGAGATATAAGATATGAACATAAAAGTAAGTGCGCCAATGCAATCACAAGCAAACAATATGATTACGGAGTTCGGTCCCCACGACCTACGTCTCCGCTCCTCACCTCGAGGAGATCTCCACTATCTTAACTGGGTTTTCTACGTTCACCCGAACAACGTTTACACCTCACAATACAATCACTATGCAATCACACCTCACACACTAAGTGTTGGTCCTAGCCCGTGTCCTCCTCCTCAAGTGCTCGGTTACAACCTCTCCCTAGGCACGTCAACCGACGCCACTCCTCTTGGATTCGACCCCGTCTCTCACCACACACTTCTCTCGGTGTACAAGTGTATTACAAGTGAATCCTCACAATTAGGCACAATATGACAAATGATTGTTCTCTCTAACAAGGTGAGAACTCAATTAAGCACAACTCTTAATGTCACAAACCCACAACCCTAAATTATACTATGAATGTAAATACAATAAGCTCAATAGGTTGTGTGTGAACAAAGAGATAAAACAATATAAACTCAATATGAAATCTAGCTTATGAAATTAAGAACAAACTTATAAAATGCTAGAATTGAGTTTAAGGAAACTTTTCTATAGATGACAAGAGAGAGGGAGAAGAATGAATGCTCAAACACCAAGGATGATCTCCACTTGCTCTTGTGAAATTTGCTCCACAAATCAAACTCTTGTAAATGCTTAAAAGCTTTTTTTAAACAAACACTAAACCCTTAAACAAAACTTATAAACCTCTTAAAAACTTTTTTCTTGTTAGGTTGAAAGAGAGCAACAATAGGGTATTTATACCCACTCTAAATCTCAGTCAAAACCCTTAACAAAAGACAAAAACAGCCCCAGCAAACAGCTCAGGAAATAGCCGTTGGAAAAGCAACGGATCTATTGTCGGTCAACCGGAAATTTCGTCGGTCGACCGACGGAGAGCAAAAACACGAAGAAGCAGTTCTGGACCATCATCGGTCGACTGGTGCGGTCGACCGATGGAGCTCTCGGTCGACCACATCGGTCGACCGACCAACTCTCTGGACCATGATGACGAAAGAACAAACGAGCGGTCGACCGGTGCGGTCGACTGAAAACTGATAAATCAGAAAACTGGTTCTGAAAGCTGTTTTTCTGAATTTAAAACACTGTTTAAAAATATCAAACAAATTCCAAAAAATGTAAAACTTTGGGGAATGATTGTAGACATGATAAAAAAAGAAAAAGGACTTCCCAAATGAAAAATATCATCATTTCACAAAATAGTCTAAAACATGAAAATATGAGATACTTGAATTTTGATGTTTTGACATAAACTAACTTTTGAAACTTTGTGAAATGTTTTTATAGACTTAATAAAACATGTATAAACTAATATTGAAGTCTACAAACTAAGAATACAATATTTTCACAAAATTGTATTTTCTATGCAATGTTTTCAAAAACACAATAGAAAATATGAAATATATAATTTCATATATAACCATAAAAACTCAAAACACATGTATGTATATATATAACTATATATATACATAGAAAGCAAATAACACACATAATATAAAATCTAAAACTACATTACCCAAGCTTGATCTTGATCTTCATTAAGCTCAACTTGGTACACGTTGTGGATGAAGCTAAACTTGGATCTTGAACTTGAATTTGCATAGCTTCACCGACGTTCCACCACCCTCCTTTGAATATGATCGTTGAAGCTCTATTCCATCCATCCTCTAACTACGTTGTTTGTCTACAATACCTAATAAGAAACATAAACACTAGACAAACAATATTAGGAATTGTTTGTAATCATCAAAACAAGATTAGAAGATGTAGGCTCATAACATGAGACCTAACAAAAATAAACCTTTTAGTGATTTTTGTGACCATCATGGTATAATACATACGTTATTCGCTCTAAGAACATCACAACAAAATGGTGTTATTAAACGTAAAAATCGAACCATACAAGAGATGAGACATATAATGATTAATGCTTTTAATTTGCCAAAGTAGTTTTGGGCGGAAGCCGTCAATACAGCTTGCTATGTTTTAAATCGCGTTTTAATTAGACATATTTTCAAGAAAACACCTTATGAACTCTATTTCGGTAAAACCCCAAACATTGGATATTTTTGTATTTTTTTGTTGTAAATGTTTTATCTTGTACACTAAAGATCACCATGATAAGTTTGATTCAAAGATTGATGTTGGTATATTTTTGGGATATGCATCAAGGAGTAAGGCTTATAGAGTTTTTAACAAACGAACACTCATTGATGAAGAATTAATAAATGTTACTTTTGATAAAACTAATGATGGTTTGCAAGATGGTGTGCCTAGGGATGATGATGATATTGAGGAAGGATTGGAACTCATGCAAATAAATAAAAAAACCCTCAACGGATGCACCAAAAGATGGGGAAAGAAATCTTGAACAAAATCAAGAGTAACTCCCCAAGGCATGGAGATTTGCACTCGCTCAAATGCTATGAGAGAGTGTGGTAATATAGCTTTTTCTTATCCCAAATTGAACCTAAACATGTTGATGATGCTTTAAATGAGGAATTTTGGTTTTAGCTATGCATGTTGAATTAAATAATTTTTAAAGAAATAATGTTTGGAAGCTTGTTCCTAGACCTAAAGATTTTCAATTTTAGAACAAAATGGGTTTTTAGAAATAAACTTGATGAATTTGGCATAGTGACTAGAAATAAAGCTCGTTTAGTTGCCCAAAGATACAATCAAGAGGTGGACATTGATTATGATGAAACTTTTGTATGGGTTGTAAGATTGGAGTCAATTAGAATGTTTTTTAGCCTTTGTTAGCTTTAAAAATTGCAAATTGTATCAAATGGATGTTAAAAGTGCCTTTTTGAATGGTTTTATTGAAGGAGAGGTATATGTCGAGCAACCCCCCGGTTTTATTGATCCACTTTTTCCTAATCATGTTTACCGGATTCCAAAAGCATTATATGGGTTAAAACAAGCTCCTAGAGCTTGGTATGCTCGCCTATCAAGTTTTCTCATTGATAATGGTTTTTCAAAAGGAAAAATTGATAATACTCTATTTATTAGAAAAATAAAAAATGATTTTATTTTGGTTCAAATTTATGTTGATGACATTAGTTTTTGTGCCACTAATGAATCTTTATGCAAGGAATTTTCTAAAGTTATGTAAGAACAATTTGAGATGAGCATGATGGGGGAGCTTATATTTTTTCTCGGTCTCCAAGTCAAACAAACAATTGATGGGATTTTCGTGTCACGAAGCAAATATGCAATGGTCAAGAAGTTTGGAATGGAGAACTCTAAACATGCACCAACCCCCATGAGTACCACCATCAAGTTGGACTTGTATGAGAGTGGTGAGAAGGTAGACCAAAAAGCTTTATCGAGGTATGATAGGTAGTTTACTTTATCTCACTGCTAGTAGACCAGATATTATGTTTAGTATTTGTGCTTGTACACATTTTCAAGCTTCTCTTAGAAAATCTCATCTAATTTTGGTTAAAAGAATTATTAAATATATAAATGGCACTATAGAACTTGGTTTGTTTTATCCTAAGAACACTTATTTTAATCTTTATGGTTATTGTGATGCCGACTTTACCAGATGTAAGGTAGACCGCAAGAGTACGAGTGATACATGTTAATTTTTAGGTAACTCACTTGTTTCTTGGTCATCCAAGAAATAAAATTGTGTTGCCTTGTCCACTACAGAAGCGGAGTACATTACCGCCGACTTGTGTTGTGCACAACTTTTATGGATGAAACAAATTTGGTTAATTTTGATTTATATTTTTATGATACAAAAATATTTTGTGATAACACTAGTGCGATTAATATTTCAAAAAACTTTGTTTTGCATTCTAGAACCAAACGCATAGTTGTACAACATCACTTCTTGCGTGATCATGTAGATAAGAAAGATGTTTCCTTTATTTACATTGATACAAAATCATAATTAGCAGACATCTTTACCAAACCCTTAGTGAAGAAGATTTTTGTCGTATAAGAAATGAATTAGGCATGTGCATTCTTTAAATACTTGTTTTGATGCCTTTTTGCTTGCTATTGGTTTTAAGCTATCGATTTCATATCTATTTTGTTTCATGTAATCTACATTGTTAAAACATGTTTAAACACACAAGGATACTTAGAGGAGTGGTTGGGAGAGACCGAGATCAATTCCAAGAGGAGTGGGTTGACAGTAATGCCTAGTGAGAGGTTGTAAATCCAAACACTTGAGAAATTTGACACGGTAAGCCAACACTTAGGGGAGTATCTTGTGGGTTTTAACACATGTTTATTATCTTGTTTACCCCATTTTGATGTTGACCAAGGGGGAGAGAAATCTCTCAATTTGTGCACATAGATAGTGGGAGAGTCTTATAGATAGGGGAAGCAACTAGCTATAAGCTAAAAGTTTATTTTATTATTGCCCTTGAATAATGGTTGTTTGTCATTATCTAAAAGCAGGAGATTGTTAGTTCTCCTATTTTGATGATGATTTACAAATACCATTATTGGTGCTAATTGATTGTTGAGATATATTGTGTAGATTATAATTTATCAAGCAAGTTAGTGCAAAAGTTGGAAGATTGGATGGAACAAAGAGTTATAACGATGATATCTATGGAGGCGGATGCTAGTTGGTGAAGCAAAGCTTTCAAGAGCACAATACAAAAGAGAAGCTTCATCTAAATACGAGCAAATATCAAGACCAAAGAATCATATTCATATATGTGAGATATTTACATCTTTTTTTCTTTCTCTCTGATGCTTAATGTAGAGAAGTTATTGAGTAAATAACATTTGAAGCTCATTGGGTTCATACACACACTTTCACAAAAATATTATTTTTGAGCTATTTTAAAAAATGAGTAGTTTTTATAATTGGGAAATAATCTTTCAAAAATTCTTTTTGAAACATGTTTAAAATCATGTTTATAAGCACTTTCCAAAGTTTTATAATTTTTGGAATTTATTTGATATTTTAGTTAGAATTTACAAAGTCAGATTTTTAACTAAATATCAAATTCCTATTTATGCATGTTTTCGGTCGATCGGGCTTTGCCCGTCAGTCGACCAAACAGAGGAGTTGTTTTTATGACCCTGCAGACAGTCACCTTCGGTCGAACGATTTACCTTGTGTGGTCGACCGATGGCTCAGGGTCGATCGTCTGGGACATAATTATCGGTCGACAGAACCAGTTCCAGATTGTTTAGTCTGTAATGGTCAAATAGTCGGTCAACCGGACATTACTAGTCGGTCGACCGAATTTACTGTAATGACTAGTTTTTGTACTAGCTGATTTTTTGGGATTTTGGTACTAGTTTTAGGCCTTTGTTTGGGGTTCCTATATATACCCTATTGTTCTTTTCATTTCAGTAATCAACTAAGCAAGAGAAAAATCCTAAGTTTGGTTTTCTAAGTGTCATTGAGCTCAAATTTTCAATTCTTAATCCTCAATTGTGTTTAAGCCTTTGTTTTTCTCACATCCACACTCCACAACCCTTGAGCTTTACTTGTTCTTCACTTGATCCTTTTCATAGGATTGTTGTGAGAGTTTTTCCCTTTTTTATTGTGATTGTGTGGTGAGATTGATCTCGAGGAGATCACTTGTGTGGATTGTAAGATCTCAAGAGGAGATCATTGTGAAGAAGTTTCGGCTTCCAAACCGGGTGTGATAGTGAAGTTACCATTGGTAGAGATGGTCGGGGATATAGGTCAAAGGATCGAACCTTGTGAACATATCGCGTGTCACCATTGGCTAACTATTCTCTAAACTCTTTCTCTATTTATTGCTTTTACATTTAATTTGGTTGTCATGTTGCGTTGACTATTTTTAATTGCTAATTTATTGTCTCATTACCCTATTCACCATCCTCTAGGGTAATTTCACCCTTCTCGCCAGGTCAAGACTGACATCCCTTCTTGCTAGGCTGAGTCGACCCTTCTCCCCAGGTCGGGTTGAAAGATTTTCATCCTCGAGCCCCACGCCAATAACTAGTCACCATCACATTAAATGCATCGTCAGAATCATAATTGCTCTAGCCCCCATTGTCTTTATGACTCATCGAACTCCATCAGCACCATGCTTTCTCTATCACCGACACATTAATCACAAAGGTGACTCATGTCACCCATAGCTGACATATGTAAAGTAACTGCTGATTAAGTAGTCTGCTTGGACTTGGTTAGAACCAAAGATTGCATATACTTCCTCACAAGTAGCCAAAAAGTGGTTAGAACCAAATATTTGTTGATTAACTATTGAAAGCCACAAAAAAAGCCTAGAAACATACATACATACAAGTAGAGTTCACAAACTAGACAATCACCTAACTCCAGTAAAGTTCATGAAAAATATTAATATATCCAAGAGAACCAATTCATGCTCGTAATTGATTGGTTCCTTCTCTTGCATTTCCTTCTTAGACGAGGATCCATAAACGATTGCATCCAAAATTCACACATTGAGTACATATGACCTAGAAAACTAGAGAAATAATCAAGACTCATTTAAAAGAGGGAAGTACCTAGATTTAGGTCCGTCCAAATGGCCCGGCCCGGCAAACCGGGTACAGGCCGGGCAAAACCTGTGGCATGGATCCGGGCCTGGTTGGCACGGGCGGCAAACCGGGTACAGGCCGGGCAAAACCTGTGGCATGGATCCGGGCCTGGTTGGCACGGGCCGGGTCCGAGCCCAGGCCCAGGCCCAAGCGGGGTGGGTACCGAGCTGGCCCGATCATTTTCTATTTTTTCTATTTTCTTTTTTTTTGTTAAAAAATTTCAAGAGTAAATAACAATAAATTAAGCGAAAGTTTGGTAAAAAAATCAATCATATTATTAATCACTTGTAATTATATAATTTATAAATATAAAAATTATAGAAATTAAAATGATATAAATTTCTTTATTAAAATCAATTAATCACTAACAATTACAAATTTATTTGGAATTTGTCGTATTAAAATAGATGAATACATCCTAACTAGATTGACCCTTACTCATCTATATCACTATCATTTGTAACACTTTTCAAAATAATTTATCATAAATTTTTAGCTAAGAAATAAAAATTACAAACTAATGAATATTTCTAAACTTTATCTCTATCAGTTATTCCCAACTCTTCAAGTTTATTTTCAATACTAGCCATCCGATTGATACATTGAGTTCTTTTCTCGTACCTCTACCAATCTTGTAGGCACATTACCTATTGTATAGTAGACGGATCTAACAATATCCTGTGATTGTCGATCAAACATCATGACGTGCTGAAGGCGGATTCCGTTGTAACCATGAAAACCTACATTGTTAGTAAGTCATGAGCTATGATTAAAGTATAGGATATGAAACTGTTCCATATACTCTCCACCATTACAAAATATCAAAAATATTATTTTGACTTTTAACTAAAAATGTAGTTAAATATTGTTTAATTTTAGAAACTTTCATTGATGATCCAGATCGAAATCCAGATCCACTAGTTATCTGAGCTATCAATAATTCCCTATCGAAACTCTTACCTTTGCCCCGACTTGAGCTCGTAAAAGCAGAAGCCGTAGGATGATGTGTACGTACACCATATCTAGATGCATACTCATCATATAATCTTTAAAAATAAGTTCTAATAGTATTATGATGAGTAAGAGCAGTAATAGTTTGACCATCATCAATGTCTATTATCATGTCGCCATACAAAGAATTTAACAAATTTCGAAGACCACATCCTTCAAACATTGATCAATAAGAATTCTAAAACCAAAAATAATAGGAATAGGTCTAAAATACTTATTAAATTTACTTTCCATTTAAAAAAATTATATTTCCAAAAAAATTATCCATACGATAATTATTAAAAAAAGTTTGAGTATTTAAAACCTATAAAGCAGCTTGAATAATAGTTGGATAATAACAATCAGATAATAACATAGTAGCATTATAAAAAACTTGTAACATCTATTTTACACTATATATAACTAATCATTCATCCTCAGTTATTCCATACATATTTCCAGAGTTAGAACAAAAAGTATAGAAAGCAACAAAATTATTTATAATTTCTTTATACTCTATTGCTACATTTAACATTGCATAGGTAGAATTCCACCTATGGTCAATATTTTTTTGGAATTAATCTAGGTTAAATGTTTTTTACACAATTGTTTCCATATTTTAAGTGTTTGTTCAGAAGCATTATGAGTATAAGCTATTGTCCTAACCTTTTTTTATCATGGATTTAATTTCACCAAATGCACTTTAAATAATTAAATTTAAAATATGACATATATATCTAATATAAAAAATATCACCATGGCATGGCAATAGCAAAGATGATTTGATATGATTAACATCTACATTATTATTACTTGCATTATCTAGTGAAAAAGAAAATATTATTTTCTAAAATTTCTAATTTTATAAGTTCTTCTATTATTAAATTTGCAATATTAATACCACTATGTGAATCTTCGAATGTAATAAAAGAAATAATTCTTTTAAAGATTTGCTAATTATCATTAATCTGGTGTGTTGTCATACATAAATAACCAAATTATGCTCTAGATGTCCAAATATCAGAAGTTAAAAAAATTATAGGCTTAAATTTTAAAAATAAAAAAATATTTTTGCTTGTTTCTCGTGATAATATTTTAAAATATCACATTGACAAGATTCACGAGAAATTTTTTTAAATGTGGGATAAAAACCATCTATAATCATATCTTCAAATTCATCATCTTCTACTAATTTAAAAGATAGGTTTTTAAGAATAATAAACCTAATAACACATTTTCTGGCTTTAATTGCGTCATAGTTCCAACTGCCGAGACTTCTGGAGGATGAGGATTAGGAGAGTAAAGATTGTCGGATATCACCTTAACGTGTTGCCTGACCTTTCTTGTGCTTTTTTCAATAGCATTTGAGGTGGCTGATGTTGCTTTTATGATGAGCTTGGAAAATATGCCCGCACGACGCACACTTAGCCTTCTGGGTGAGAAGCCTACCGTGTTTTTCCCTGATGACTTCTATCTTCTCGAAGAAGTTTCACACATCAGATCTCGGCCTTTTAGGAGCTCTAGGTGCAAAATCATTGCCACCGAATTCATGATCAACAACGGTAGAAGGAGTAACTATAGCTCCTATAGTAAGAGTATTAGGACTCATTTTAACATCAGGAGTTGGGATTTTCCCTTTATAGTCAGAGGAGGAAGCCATTTGATTGAAGAATTAGAGAGAAAAAGTGAAAATAATAAAATATTAGAGAGTATTAGAGAGAAGTAGATGAGTTTTGGAAAAGAAAAATAAATGAAAACTCGTTCTATTTATAGAGGCAACACCCTAGTCAAATGACCAAAATTTGGCTCTTTTTTGGCCATTTTTAGGGGTATTTTGGTCAAAAGCGCAAAAATGTCTATTATAGCCGGCCGACCGGCCCGCGACCCGATCGGCCAGGCCACAATTGCTCGCAATGGCCAGGCTGACCGGCTGCGGGCTGCCCGGCCCAAACGGTCACAATATGCACGCGTACCTAGGGCCCGCAGTCCAGCCCGACCATTTTCCGGTCGAGTCGGCCCAGATATACAGGCGCAGGCTCGCGACTCCAGCTCACCCCAGCCCAACCCTTTTGCTGGCCTGACCGAGCCAGGTATGGTGCAGGCATCGGTGAAGCGGCCCGAGCCCGAAGCTTGGAGCCCGGATAGACCCGGATTTCTGGGCCATGCACGGGCCTGGCCGTCAGGCCCAAATGGACAGGCCTACCTAGATTAGGGCATAACCATTGGCTGAAGTTGGAACATACAATCCTACTATAATAATGTACAATCTAGAAGAAAACAAAGAATATAAGGTCAGAGAAGTTAATACCTCAAATTTCCTAAAAAAAACGACTTCTTTTTATTAATTGCAAGGGTTACACTTAGAGGTGAAAATGAACCAAATATTTAATAAGTAGTTCGATAATTTTTGAGTAACTATTCTACCATATTCGATTCGGTAGTTCATTTACCATAAACAAATATTTCTTAGTATTCGAGTTTACTAACGAATAGAATTTAACCAGATGCATATTCGATTCTTTTGTCTATCAAATATTCGTTTAAAATCTAATCACTTATTATTTGTAGTATTGCACATATGATGTCATATTTTTAACTAACTTACCATTTCTACTTAAGTTTTATGTACTAACTTACCAAGGACGTACCTGCAACGGTTATTGACGATGATCAAACGTCACAACAGCAGTCCTGGGAACAACAGGAGAATTCGGACGAGGAGCTCCAAAACGAGTACTCGTTCAAAGACGAAGACGTTCCATCTATCTTCGAGACCCTTCTCGAAAACAACAAAATCAAGCTCCCGCCCATCACGAATCAGGAGGAAGATGACGATTCTGCGGACCCAACGTACTGCGAGTACCACAGAAGGATCCTCCACCCCACCAAGGAATGCTTTGCTCTCAAGAATAGCATCCAGACCTTGGTTGAAGCCGGCGTTATAACGCTAGGGTAGGCCAATTGAAAACGGCATTACTCCAAAGAGTACACGAGTATAAACTGTTTCTCAATACTCCAAAGAGTACAAGAGTATAAACTGTTTCTCAATACTCCGATAAGTATAAGAGTATAAACTGCTTCTTAATCCTCCTACCGGTATAAGAGGTTAAACTGCTCCCTGATACTCCAATAGGTATATGAGTCTAAACTATGACTCGCACAGTTCCGAGTCACCAGAAGCTGACTCGCACAGTTCCGAGTCACCAGAAGCTGACTCGCACAGTTCCGAGTCACCAGAAGCTGACTCGCACAGTTCCGAGTCACCAGAAGCTGACTCGCACAGTTCCGAGTCACCAGAAGCTGACTCGCACAGTTCCGAGTCACCAGAAGCTGACTCGCACAGTTCCGAGTCACCAGAAGCTGACTCGCACAGTTCCGAGTCACCAGAAGCTGACTCGCACAGTTCCGAATCACCAGAAGCTGACTCGCACATTTCTGAGTCACCAGGACTCTTGTTGGCTCTCAAACCTCCCAAAACACGGATTTCGATGATTTTTAAGGATTCTTTCGTCCCAGAACCTCCCCAATTGTTTTAAGGTTATCCCTAGATGCGTTTAAGTGGTTATTAACTGCAGATAACATTTAAACACAAATTCTTATTCGAAAGGACATCTCCAAAGGCCTATAAATAGAAGCCTAGGGCCTTCTTTCAAGAGGAGCTAAAGTTGAGAAGGCGAGGTGCTATCAAATTGCCCAGCTAACCACGAATTTTAGAGGAGAGTTATCAGATCTTGGTGAACACTTTCATAAAGAAAGCCCCCTTCGAAAGGTTTGTGATTCTTTCCCCTTCTTTCCTTCGGATTAAACTTGGTTTTAATCTCGAGAAGAGCCACAATCTCGCTTGGTCGTGATTGTCGCTTCCGTAATTGTTTCCTTCGTGAAACAAGAGCATAATTATACTGTCAATCGGGTTAATCTGCGGTGGTCCATGGACTAACGCGTCCCCGGTATAGGCAAAGTTCCCACGCAAAGCAGCGGGAGATAAACTACTGCTGCGTTTTGTTTGATAAAGTTGTAATCTTTATTTTTCGTTATAAGAAGATCTTATAAAAAGATCAACTTTTCTTTCAGTTTAAACTTGTAATCGATAAACGGTGTAACAGGTTTGAAAGCAATGGAAAAGGCAACTTTTGACACAAACAAACTGGCGACCATAGTGGGAGCTAATAGCTTCGCTGCCGAAGCTATCGTGCCGCAACCACGGATCGAAATCCCAGTTGAAGAAGTGGTCGAGTACGAATTCGGCCAACTGAAGTTTGAGGAGTATCTTTCGTCCTCCTCCTCCAGATCCTCTGCCACTCGAAAGCGTAGGAAGATCAAAGCCCCTGTTGCTATGGTAGCTGCACCTTGCATCGCCCCTTCAGCCTCTAACGAAGCCGGATCTACGGATCTAGACTCCTCCTCAATCAAGGAGATAACCGCTGTAGCCGCACCAACTTTATCGAAGAGGGCACACCAAAGGAAGCGCCAACGACTTGCGCGCCGATTTGCTAAGGCTTTGGAGCATATTAACGGGATTGGCTATGAGACGGATCTGAAACGCAGAAGGCACCAAGTGCCCCAGGAGCAAATAAATGGCCTCTCCTCCAAACCAACAGCGAATGAGTGGATCCAAGTCAAACAGGCCCACTCAACCCTCGAGGAGCGCATTCAAAAGCGTCGTGCCTTGATTGCGCACGCACGAATTCTTGTACGAGATGCGCAGAAGCTGAAGCGAAAAGAGGTGATTAAGAAACCACCAAAACCACGCCAAGTCTGGAAACCAAAGTCCAAAACATCATCCATAAAAAGTCAAACAGCGTCCGGAGCTGCCGAAATACGCGAACCACCGTCTGGTGGCTCGGCCAAAACCGAGCCACCAAATGGTGTCTCGACCCAAGCCGAGCCACCAAACGGTGGCGCCACCAATTAGTGGTTTGCGTCGGTTTGGGCCCGGTTCGGTTCGGTTCGGGTTCGGTTCGGTTCGGTTCGTGTCCGATTTAGTTCGATTCGCACCCGGTTCACCTCTCACGGTCCCGTTAAAGCCTCCGGCAACCCATATTTCTGTCCCGCTGAATAACACACCTCCGGCAAGCCCCCGTGGCAGCATGGACTTGTCCCATTCCAAGATGAGGATGATGGATCGCCTGGGTCCTGTGCACAAGGATCGAGGCAAAGTTCCGATCAAAGAACGCTTGGGTCCAATGACTGAACCCTGAGCAACCACTCAAGCTGGGGGTCTCACACACCCTCGCAATAAGTCTGAGCCCGCCTATGATGGAAAAACCCCTGCACTTGACCGCCTCGGACGACGAACTGAAGTCCAAGAGCCCGTCAAGAGTTCTTGCTCCCAAAAGCGTAGCTCCAAATACATGACTCTCAAGAACGCTAATAAGGCAGCAAACCTCCGAAAGGAAATGTGTTGGTCAGATGATAACATTACACCTAAAAAGTCGTGCTAACACGCGATAGGTTGCTCCGGTCATATGACCGATGAGTTGTACTATCAGCCTGGGGGTACGAATAGAGCTCGAAAGAGAAATACCCGAGAAATGGATTCTCTTTGTCCATGTACCAAACTTATTAAGGCGGTATTGTCAGAGTGTAACTGTTCCGAGACCGCCTCGCAAAGGATTTCGGTGTTTGAAAGACTTTCTACAGAAATGCTAAGACACAAGTCAAAACATTTTCGTAAAAGAAAGCCGGCCGTTCAAGAACGTGAATTCTCAAAAGTCACGATTAATATGACAGACAAAGGAAAATCCACGCGACGCTTCAGTCCCGAACCTTTTCCGCAAATATCTCAACGATTGACTCGGCTACAAACCGGGGCTATCAGGCCTAGAGCTTATAGGAGAATTCAGCGAAGGCAGTCCTCGGACAATGAAGCATCAGATGCTAACTCTGCAATTGCTTCAGATGCCACCGTGTCCAGCACGGGACAGACTCGAGAGTCATTCATGATCACTACTGAACAGATGGCTCAACTTCTTCAAGAATCTTTGGCAAAGCAGAAAGAGGACTTTAAAATCGAGATGGATATTGTTGTGCAACGGGTTAACGATTTACATGCCCAACAACTCCAACAGTTGTCAAATCAACACGGTGAATCTAGTCGTCGAACTACCAATCAAATAGATAGCGACTCAGAAGTGGAGGAAAATATCAATGTCGATGTTCCACTTGAGGATAAAAATACTGAAGATATCCTTAACATTGGGGGTGGTACCAATATCCCTCTCCAAAATCGCCAGAAGAAAGATCCAGGCGAAGACCTTAAGATGAAAGACCTCGAGAACAAAATCAACGCTCTAATGTCTGCTCGAGAAGTGAAAAGGACCGGCATTCCATGTCCCTACCCAAGAGAGTGGGATTCAATAACATACCCGGCGAAGTTCAACCTGATTAACTTCACGCCGTTTGACGGGAAGGGTTCGCCCACACAACATATGATCTACTTCATCCCACTTGGGTATGATCTCCGGCAATGAAGGCTTGATGGTTCGGTCATTCGTTGGCACCCTTCGTGGGCCCGCCTTCAATTGGTACCGCCATATTAAACCTGGGAGTATCAATAGCTGAGATGACATGGAGAGCTCATTTCTTGACAACTTCTTCGACGATGACGCCGAGATATCAGTCGGAACACTCTTTGAAGAGAAACAGAAAGACGGAGAGCTCGTTGAGAACTTTATTAAGCGCTTCCGGAACAAGGCAATGAACTGCCGAGATCCGGTCATGGAGGAATTCATCCTCCAAACATGCCACAACAATCTTTCCTTAGAAGTGTTAGAAGTTATGGGAGTCGCACCGTCCTACACATGGAAAGAGTTGAAGACGCGAGGAGAGCAGGACGAAAGCTTCCTCCGAAGGAAGAAGGCCGAGAGGAGCCAACCGACGACTAATCCTCCGAACTCAAACTTCGCCTCCCATGGTAAAGGGAAGGCCCCTACAGCTATGGTTGATGCTAATCAGACATCACAATAGCAACCCCGAAGACAGCAGAAGGCTTCGGGTTCAAGACTCCAAAAAGAGTATTCCTTCAAGGACGAAGACATTCCAGCCATCTTCGAATCCCTCCTTGAAAACAATAAGATCAAGCTACCACCTGTCGTAAATCAGGAGGAAGCTGACAACACTGCGGATCCGAAATACTGTGCGTACCACAGGAGGATCCTTCATCCCACCAAGGATTGCTTTACTCTCAAAAATAGCATCCAAACCTTGGTTGAAGCCGGCGTCATAATGCTGGGATAAGCCAAATGAGAATCGCCACACTCCGACAAGTATAAGAGTATAAACTGCTCCTTCTGACACTCCGAAGAGTATACGAGTATAAACTGCTCCTCGATACTCTAACAGGTATATGAGTCTAAACTATTTCCTTTCTTCCACGGGAAGTTCCTAGAGAGTGCCATGCGTAGTATTCTTAAGGATAACCCGATCATGCAGCTGATACAATGATAAACCCAGTTTCGCAAGAAAAGCTGGGGGTGGATGATTCATGTAACGGGATGTTCCCAGAAGAATGCTACATGTAGCTTTCTTAGGGATAACTCTATCATTACAAAAAGGTGATAAACACTAAACCCCCATTGTGATTTCCAAACACTCTTTTGCTGAGACGAGATTTGATCACCTCATTGGATCAATCTTCCCTCACAAAATTCCCATTGGTGTTTGACGACTCACAGTATTCCATCACAAAAATCCCACACCGATCAGACTAACTGACAGTGGGATCACCAAAATTCTTTCCCGTTTAACTCATTCAAACTTCCGCTATGTTCGTGCACTCAACACTTTCATGGTTAGAGTCCGGATATAATGCTTGGAATTTTGATCTGTCAATCTTTGACGAATTGTCAAACCCCTTCGTGTTAAGTCCTTATCACTTGACACTAAGAACCCCTACCAAGTGATTTGTACAAGTCAACACTCTCACTGTGATTTGTACTCCCACTCTCACTGTCCATTTGGTCAAACCTTCCTACAGTTAGGACCATCATCAAAATCCCCTCTTGATTCCTTCAACGAATGAGAGGTCCACAAATTGAGTTATCAAACCTATAAAAGTTAGGGTCATCTCATACTCCTACTGTTTACCTGGTCAAACCTTCTTACAGTTGGGACCACAACCAAAATCCCCTCTCGATTCCTTCAACGAACGAGAGGTCCGTTTTCAGATTGAGCGATCAAAACTTCCTACAGTCAGGATCGTCTCAAACCTCCCACTTGGTCAAACCTCCCTACAGTTAGGGCCAAAACCAAAATCCCCTCTCGATTCCTCTAATGAACGAGAGGTCCACTTTCAAATCGAGTGATCAAACCTTCTTATAGTTAGGGTCATCTCAAACTCCTGCTTAGTCAAACCTTCCTAACAGTAAGGACCAAAACCTTAATTCACTCTCGATAAATAAGAAATTCATATTTAGTTCGGTAATCAAACCTTCCGACAGTTAGGATTATCCGAATTTTTCGATTCTCGGAGTGGAGATCCCACTCCTAGTTTTACCTTTCCGGATTCTGGGGGTGGAGATCCCACCTCTAGTCTCCTTTCCAACAGGAGATAGAATATAAAATTCTTCCTCTTCAGTGTTGGGAGATAGAATATAAAATTCTTCCTCTCCCATTTCGGGTTCGTCTTTGCCCCAAGAGAAGACACCATCCTTCAACTCCAAAAGTCAGTTTAGTCTTTTACCGATTGAAAAAGACACCAGAATCCAGTCTGGGGTATTTTATCCCGAAGCCTGAGCAGAGATAAGTCAGTGCCTGACACGTGTTGCCGGGTAGTCTATTCCCGTAAGAAAGACAAAGTCTACGTATTCAATATCATAGCACTAAGAGAGTTAACTCTCTTAGCACAACGTCACATGCGGAACGGACCTAAACAATCCGCATGCAAGCCCGATTCAAACGGTAATTGGTAAAGGCACGTCAAATCCATTAAAGGCTGAGGGTTTACCAAAAACCTTAAAGTCTACGCCTAACACGTGTCGCCGTTTAGTCTTTTTACGTGAGAAAGACGAAGTCTATGTATTCAATATCGTAGCACTAAAAGATTTAACTCTTTTAGCATAACGTTACATGCGGAACGGATTTAAACAATCCGCATGCTAGCCCGACTCAAACAGTAGTCGGTAAAGGCTCATCAAACCCATTGATGGCTGAGGGTTTGCTAAAAATCCTATATATGCGAAAGTCACTGACGCACCAGCCCTATTAGTTGGTCTCGTGACTTAGACATCCAACAAATTCGGGATAAGATCTACACGTGCAGATGAATCAGCTTTAATAGTTGGTCCTGTAGCCCAATATTTGGGACCGCCACGCTCCAACGCCTTAAGAGCTTAAACTGTGGAGACTCCAGCAAACGTACGAGTATAAACCGTGTCAATCGCTGGTCAACTCATTACAACTAAAATCAACGCTGGACAATGCGTTACAGTAAAGGTCGATGCCGGTCAATGCATCAGCAATTTCGCCAAAATAAGGCAAAAGATGCTCCCAAGAAGTTCAATTACAATCAGAATTCCCGACGAAGATGATCAGTTCAAAGTCAACTCAACGATCAGAGCTAAATTCAGAAACTTACACATCATCTTCAATCCAAGATTTCGACAACGGTCGACGATAAATGCAGCACCGGAAGAACTTTATTTATTCGACAAAACACCGAATAGATTGAAGGCTGAATGAGTCAAGAATTGAAGTAGTTCACAGGTCTCTCTATGAGATTGAGGAAAAGGCCTATCTTATCCAAAGCATTCCAGACTCCCCTATAAAAGAATGAGTCTGAAATACTTTAGAGGAGGTATCTGTAGGCGTCTAAAAATACCTATAGGTATCCACACACAGCTCGAGACGGAGAGAATGTGATGAATGCTATTATCTAAGTCAAAGAAGATTATCTGACACCGACCAGCAAATCAATGAACTATTGATGACGTGGCTCGCGTGCTCATCGGCCACCACCAAGTGGCCCGCATACTCATCGGCCACCAAATGGTGGCCGCACGCACCAAATGGTGGCCGACAGGTAGCTCGCACCTATGCGGGCCACCAAATGGTGGCTCGCACATATGCGGGCCACCAAATGGTGGGTCGCACACATGCAGGCCACTAAATGGTGGGTTGCACCCATGCGAGCCACCACCAAAGCGTGACTCGCACAGTCCCGAGCCACCAGGAGTCTTTTTGACTCTCAAACCTCCCAAAACACGGATTTCGATGATTTTTAAGGATTCTTTCATCCCAGAACCTCCCCAACTGTTTTAAGGTTATCCCTAGATGCGTTTAAGTAGTTATTAACTACAGATAATGTTTAAATACAAATTCTTATTCAAAAGGACATCTCCAAAGACCTATAAATAGAAGCCTAGGGTCTTCTTTTAAGAGGAGCTGAAGTTGAGAAGGCGAGGTGCTGTCAAATTGCCCAGTTAACCACGAATTTCAGAGGAGAGTTATCAGATATTGGCGAACACTTTCATAAAGAAAGCCCCCTTCAAAAGATTTGTGATTCTTTCCCCTTCTTTCCTCCGGATTAAACTTGGTTTTAATCTCGAGAAGAGCCACAATCTCGCTTGGTCGTGATTGTCGCTTCCGTAATTGTTTCCTTCGTGAACAAGAGCGTAATTATACTATCAATCGGATTGATCTGCGGTGGTCCATGGACTAACGCATCTCTGGCACAGGCAAGGATCCCACGCAAAGCAGCGGGAGATAAACTACTGCTGTGTTTTGTTTGATAAAGTTATAATCTTTATTTTTCGTTGTAAGAAGATCTTATAAAAAGATCAACTTTTCTTTCAGTTTGAACTTGTTATCGATAAATGGTGTAACAGGTTCGAAAGCAATGGAAAATGCAACTTTTGACACAAACACCCATGTGTGTGCTACTACACTATTCGTGAATTTACGTATAAAGACATGCGGCTCTCTCGGCGCTGCAGGTAATAACTCGAACCCTAAAATTCCAGCCCCTTGGGCCCAACCCCAGCTCCAACTCCAGTCCCTCCCCCCTCTAAGACCCTCCCTCTCTCTCGACACTCGCTCATGACCCTAACCCTATCGCTGACCAAGTCTGTCTCCACTGCGGTCGACGAAGTCTCTCCCTGCTGTATTCTCTCCCCCCCCCCCCCAAGCAAGACTCGCCCTCTCTCTCGGTGCTACAGGTAATAACTCAAACCCTCTCTCTCGATCTCTCTAGATCCCTCTTCTCACTGTCATTGGGTGATCAAAAACTTTATTGGGTTTTTGGTTTTTTGTGGGTTCTGGACTCTTTTGATATTTTGTTTGGATAACAAGGGGATGAGAAGATATGTATGTTGGACATGATGCGTGCTTTGATGTGTGCTTTATATAGTGTTCAGTAATATTGCAAGCCTTGCCCATCCCTATTCTAGGCCATGAGGATTTCTAATGCCTTGCATCTCTGTCTGCCAACTAAAAAAATTCTAAATTTAAATAAGTAAACAAGAAGCATATCATTATTAGTACTTAGGTAAAATCATCATGAAGAAATTTCATACTATTTGAGAATTTCTTAACGATACAGTAACTCTCTGATCTTTCCAACTTGCTGTCTTCTTCACAAAAACCAATCATTTTCTAGTAATCTTTACTTTGTGCATCAGGATAAAACATGAGAGAGAAAAAATGTCTCGACATGAGAATGAAACCAGTAATCTTTACTTTGTGCATCAGGATAAAACATGAGAGAGAAAAAATGTCTCGACATGAGAATGAAACAAAATAAGGTAAAGAAAGAAAGGAAAATAAAACATGAGAGAGAAAAAATGTCTCGACATGAGAATGAAACAAAATAAGGTAAAGAAAGAAAGGAAAAGCATCTCCAAGCAGAAAAACATGCAATCAAATTTTTCCAGAATTGATCATTAACATAAACTGATTAGCAAGCTTTGGTTGCTAAATATTTGAAGGTCTTTTTGAATACATTTCAAAACCCATCTGAGAGTGTATTTACGAGATCGATAAATTTATGGAGTACCCATTACAATGTGGATGGCTGATATGTATTAGTGGTGATACAATTGATTTTGCATGCATGAATGTCTTTTTTCCGTTGATAATTTCTTTTTAAGGCACAAATTTTTAGGTGATACAATGGCAAAAAAGACTTTTTATGTTGTAAAGAGAGGTCGACGTTGTGACATTTTTTATAATTGGGAGGAATATAAATCTCAAGTTGATAGATTCCAAATGTCTCCTACAAGGGGTATGCAATGTCCGAAGAGGCTTTGATTGAATAGGAGAAGCACACCATTGCATGTGATTCAGCATCCAGCTCAAGGTATGTGCAGACACCTGTTTGTTTTCAAGAACAAATATTTCCAGAGGGGCATAATCTGGATGAGGACAAGGGAAAGCTTGAGGAAACTGCTATTTCCCCCATCTATGCTTTGGTATTAGGTTCAGTGTTTACAATATTAGTATTTCTAGTATGTATCGTTGTAGTATTTGTTGGTTTCTCCATTGCAAAAAATATGTGATGTGATTTGTGGATTATTCTTTAATGTGAGGATAAGCTTGCATAACCTAGGTCATTTGTACTTAGTTTGTACTCAATTTTGAGCTTGTTTGTGGTCAATTTGTATTATGATTTGTGCTCGGTTTGTACTTAATTTGACCTTTTGTTTGATATCTAAATATGAAAAATATATGCAAGCTTTTGTACTCAATTTTGAGCTTGTTTGTGGTCAGTTTGTACTCAATTTTGTGCTCAATTTATACTCAATTATAAGCTTGTTTGTGGTTAGTTTGTCCTCAATTTTGAGCTTGTTTGTGGTTATTTTGTACACCATTATAATTTGTGCTCAGTTTGTAGTGTGTGTCTACAAAGTTTTCATTCCTTATAGCTGGTCTGGGTAATTTTTTATCTTAGCACACATATTAATGCACATTTTCTGTTCTCTAAGGGCCTGTTTGGTTGGCCTAAAACAGCCTGAGAAACGGGGTTTTTTTAGGAAACGAGGGGTCATCACGTCGGATTAAGGAGTTGAAGAGTTTCATTTCCTCGTGTTTCTTTCTTTTTTTTAGCATGTTAGTTCTAGTTATAGCCATGTTAGTTCTAGTTTTAGCCATATTAGTTCTACCATGAGCCATGTTAGTTCTAGTTGGCATCACGTTAGCCCTACCACGGTAAATGTTAGTTGTTAGTTCTACCATGAGCCATGTTAGTTCTAGTTGGCATCACGTTAGCCCTACCACGGTAAATGTTAGTTCTAATTTGTGTCATGTTAGTTCTACCAGTTAGTTGGCATCACGTTAGCCCTACCACGGTAAATGTTAGTTCTAATTTGTGTCATGTTAGTTCTACCAGTTTCTATGTTAGTTCTAGTTGGTGTCATGTTAATTCTAGTTTATAACATGTTAGTTATAATTTGTGTCATGATAGTTCTAATGTATTTCATGATTATTCTATCATCCCTCATGCATAATCCCTTTATGTTAGTTCTACCTCCAGCTAGCATTAGATCTAGTATAAGTGTTGGTTATATTACCTATGTTAGTTCTAGCTGAGTGATTGTTAGTTTTAGTGGTTCCCGTATTAGTTCTAGTTATTCTTGTGTTAGTTCTACCTCCAATCAATTCAAGAGCTTGGAGTTGCTATTGGTTGATGAATTTGCAACATCATAAGAAATACACAGGCATCAATGGTATGCATATATAACAAGTAAGAAGTAAAATGAAAAGAGCAATTCTAAAAGACATAAGACCTGCACAGGACAATTTTTCAATACACTACCCAAAGACATAAGACCTGCACAGGACAATTTTTCAATGTCTACACAGGAATCAATTTTTCAATACACTACCCAAAGACATAAGACCTGCACAGGACAATTTTTCAATGTCTACACAGGAATTAAAGAGTCAATACATAAGACCAGTTTATAAGACCTGCACAGGACAATTTTTCAATGTCTACACAGGAATTAAAGAGTCAATACATAAGACCAGTTTATAATCACTTTAGGCAATTTTTCAAATGTCATAGCATCTTCTAGGCCATTTTTCAACAACAATTTACAAATAGGCGACACATTCATAATGTAAACATTTTGGTTTGTAACGATATATCTTCATCATATCTTCATCATTCTTCTCTGTTTCTTTTTCTTCTCCCAAGATTGCTCGTCTTCTTCTCAACAACTTGGCCTAGCTTATGATTTCATAACAATTAAACAATTATTGTAAGAAAATATTTGTACCACTAATTGAAGTAGTCTCGTGTGCTTATTCCCTGTTGAAATTAAAAGTACAGAATTGAACTTGAAAACAACTAAAACGAACATATAAAAAATTCACAAAAAAGCTACATTTGAAAAACAATATTAATTCTACCTTGGCAAGTTGACTTTACAGCTAGTTCTATAGTGACCGAGTTCACTACATCTGCTATATATACGTTTCTTCCTCTCTTTCTTTTCTTGTGCTTGTTCTAAACCTGATTGGATTCTAGTAGCATTGCATGGACAACCTTTAGACCTTGCAGGTCTATCAGGATCATGACCTGTAATTTGAGGAATGTACTCCATTGTATGTGAAATGAGTACAGAAATTTGAGGGGTGTCCACCATTTGATCTTGAGTTTCTCTAACTTCTTCTTCAAGTGATTCTATGAAATTTGTTAGCACGTTATCTAATTTTTGCATCTTCTCATCTGAGTCAAATGCAAGCTCAAGCGCATTATTGAATTTTGCTCTTAAAGCCCAAGATTTTAATAAATTAATCTTCTCTTTACAGGTTATAATGTTTCTTCCAAATACAATATTTCCAACCCTAATGTTACGATGTCGAGCATGTTTAGTCCAACAGTGTAGGATGTAATGGTCGGGTAATGAATCCATCTGGCTAGCCATCATTAGCGACAATATATGTCTATATAAAACACTATTAGTCTCAAGCAAAGCACACGTACAAATGAACTGCATCTGACTGGATCGTTCATAGTAACCACCTCTTATTTTCCTCTATCTGTAAACTTAAATATCTTGTATTCAATAATATCCACATATTTTCTCAATTCTTCGCAAAACTCTGTACCAAATCCTTTGAATTCTGTTTGGAACACAACAAACATATTATGTGTATACATTTCTCTAGCTTGGACCTTAATTGGATGTCCAAGGAGCATGACAGGCTTTGTGTTAAGACTATCTCCAGGGGCTTCACTTAAGCGACGTTGAGTTACTGTTTTTTCATATTGTATCACAAACACGTGTAATTGAGTCTGTGAGTTAACATACTCATCAAAAAAAGTATTAATACTTTCACTCCTTTGGCTCGATCTCATTCGAGGAAAAAAGTGTTCTTCAGATAACATGGCACCCAATGTTCTCGATATTTGTAAACTATTTGCAACCATCCATCCCCTTCTTCATTTATATCAAACTTCTCCTTCATTTCAAGCTAATATCCTTCACACTGTTCAATTGAAGAACTATTATACCACAAGCCCCAATACATTTGAAACTGTTCACCATAACGAGACCCCCAAAGTAGGTAAATGATCAGTAATGTGCTTTTGTATGTGCTAGTAGCAATAACGGTGTCTTGTCATTAGAAATACTGAGTGAATAGCATTACACATGGCTCTATCCTGATTTGTTATAATGGCACCTGGTTCAACTACATGCATGCATTTTAGCCATTCTTGAAATAACCACACAAAGGTATCTTCTTGTTCATTGGCTAATAGTGCACAACCAAGTAAAGTGGTCTGCCTATGGTGATTCACACCAGTAAATACTACAACATCACTGAATTACAAATAAGATACTCCTGATCTTCCGTCGACCCAGAAAACACTCCTCATTTGTCCACTACTATCTACTTATATTACAAAATAAAATTCTGGATCATTAGCTGTCATACTCTGAAAATGTCGAATGATAGATATGCATTCATGGCCAATATTGTTGCTTCTATGGGTTCTGATGTGATCAATACACTATTATGGTATCACTAATTCACCTTCTCTTCCATTGGTTGTATTAATGACGCAAGAAATAGTGAATAGAGGCATACCTTCTTCTTGCAGACTTTCAATAAGTTTTTTACATCTTTGAGTTTTATGGAATTGTTGATGTGATCTGTGCATATTTTGCTTTGTCTGGACTACTCAACACATGATTTGTATGTTCTTCAACAAACCCCGTGACCTCCCACGGTTTGTCCTCCAATACTTTAACTCTTATCATTGTCTTACTTCCCACTTGGGTCTCTCGCTGAAAAGGCATCTCTATCTTGTCTCTATTAGATCTATAGCCCTCCTTATCACAAACAAACATTCTAGCTAGCACGTCTCTAGTCTTGCAAGAGTAATTTACCTTGCTCTTCCTTATTCCAAAACCCATCAATAATGCATAAGAGTTATAATAGTTATAAGCTTCTTCATAAGTATTAAACTTCATTCCGAGTAGTGGTTTAGGAGTATTTTCAATATTGGCCGCAATTTCACTTCCAATAGCACTTAATTCTGCCATTTCGAATGCTACCCTAGTTGACTTTATTTGCTGTAAAACAAATGCAATGAAGAAAACTTTGAAAAATGTTATAAGCGCAACAATTTTTCAAGAGAATAATTTCTAGCAAAGTATAATGATCATGGCTCATGACTGCTTCAAACTACGATTCTTTGCGGCATTTTGTTCCTCAAAGGATAAATTTGACAGTTTGAAATTTCAATTTACATGACTGATGAAAGATTTTTACAAGGAGGATATTTATCCAAACAAAATATTAGAAGGGTCCAGACCCCACAAAAACCCAATGAAGTTTTTGATCACCAATTGCTAACAAAAGTTTTAGGAAAAAAACAATGACCATGTTTTCTAAAATCAAGAAAGAAGAATAATATAAGAGACACACAAAGTATTTACAATAGCAGAGCATGTTCTAAGTCAAATGATAAAAACAAAGTTAATTAAGATTGCAAAAAAACCTATTCACACAATCTAATTCTAAACAAAAAAACTAAAGAAACCAAGCAATTTTGTCAAAATTATCAATCAGAAACCAAGCCCACATAATCTATTAAAAAACTCACATTTTCTATTAAAATTGAAGCATATGCATTTTGCTTAAACACATTTTTTGATGAAGAAGGAGGTGACGGTTTGAAGGGGTTGGGGGGATAGAGCTTAATGGCAGAGGGCTTGATGGAGTATAGGGGGACTGGAGCTCATGGAGGAGGAGAAGCCGACAGCGAGAAGAGGGATCTAGAGAGATCTAGAGAGAGATCAAGAGAGAGGGTTCGAGTTATTACCTACAGTGCCGAGAGAGAGGGAGGATCTTGAAGGGGGGAGAGAATATAGCGGGGCCACGAGTTTGTCGACCACAGCGGAGAGGGACTTGGTTGGCAGCGGGGTTGGGGTCACGAGCGAGCACCAAGAGAGAGGGAGGGTCTTGGATGGGGAGAGAATACAATGGAGCTACGAGTTTATCGGCTGCGGTGGAGAGGGACTTGGTCAGCGGCAGGGTTAAGGTCAAGAGTGAGCGCCACGCAAGAGAGAGGGGAGGGTCTTGGAAGGCTAGAGTTTAGAGTTAAGGGTTATGGGCTAGGGAGGGCTGGAATTTTAGGAACTAGGGGTCCCCTGAGAGAGAGAGAGTTTTTTTTGGTGATCACGGAGAGAGAGATTGAGAGATTGTTTTGAGAGTTTTGGGGGCTCACACAGGACAGGAAGAAGAACGTGGTGTTTGTTTCAACAAACACACATACAGGCACAACAGGGGGAGTGCTTGCCAACGATTTCTCATAGTTTTCTCATATATTATAATAATATTTACATTTATATAAATTTATATATTATATATATTATATATAATATAATTATATATAATATATTATAT
>NC_033797.1:49514905-49516020 GCF_001876935.1 Asparagus officinalis | reverse complement strand
TATGAATTTAAATACTATTTAAAAATCAAACTCTTTAGCAGAATAAATATACTTATTTGATAAGTGTTCGTGAATATTCATTAATATTTATCAAATATGAAATTCAAATTCTTTAGCGGGATAAATATACATTGATATTCGATAAGTATTCATGAATATCAAATACCAAGTATTCAGTTCAAATTTGAAAAGCTCCATATATGAATATTAAAAGTCAATATTAAAATTTAATAATTTTAAACAAATATAAATACGAACACCTTATCATTCACTTTGATTCGATCGTTTACCACCCCTAGTTACACTTGAGCTCAAGATCACCAAATCCATCATTCACGAAGATTTTCCCTTCAAGAAAGCCAAACAAAAACATCCTAGTGTTTTCGTCGAAAGTTGTTTTCATTGATGATTCCATTAAAATTTCAATCGTTTACAGAAAATTTCAATGAAAAATTGAGAAAATTACAACTCTCGAGAAAATAACACAAAAATCGTTTATCGATTCTTGTTTTGTGGGACTTTGCCTGTGCCGGGAGTGCTTTGACTCGTGGACCACCGATTCACAGATCGTGGGGGTGTTTGGAGATCCTTCCTTCGTTTATCAAAGTAAGGATTTGATAGCGAATATCTTATCGATGTAAGATGTTCACTCTTCCAAAGATCAAGTCTGAGCTTAGATCTCTAGGAATCACCAAATGATGCTTGTCAAAGGGTAAAAATTCTCTCTTTCTTCCTCAAAATCAATAAAAGCTCAAGCCTTTTCTGCTCCAATCTGCTCTCCGTCTCTATTTCGTGTCTAAGGAGGTATTTATAGGGGTAGGAGTGCACAGCAGTGGAAATGGGGCTGAAATAACTGATCGCATGACCCCTCTTTGGCCGCGGCAGGCAACACTGCCGCGGCTATTGGCGCGACAGTGTGGACTGCCATGGCCAAAGGAGTGGTTATCACCACGTTCCATCGTGCTTGAAACTGTTCTCCCACGACCTTTAACCACTTTTTTCGTGGTTTAACTGCTTGTCCACGTCAGCACACATTCTATCTCTGATATGCCACTACGTGGGCTTCAAATAATCATTGTATAACTGCCTTGTAACCACTACAGCACTCCTTGTAA
>NC_033797.1:49497592-49514886 GCF_001876935.1 Asparagus officinalis | reverse complement strand
TACCATTTGTCACGCCTTAGCCCACCTATGCGCTGCCGCCCTTAGCTGCGGCCATGTAATGCCGATCCAGCGCGCGATTAAACTGCTGTGTGTTATATTGTCTCCAATTGTCTCATTTCCTCTTGAATTCCCCTCTGACTTAAGAGACTGTGGTTTATCGTCTCTCTGTCCTTGATCGTATTGGATTAAGCATTTACGCCTACAGATTACCCCTCTCATAAGTATTCCAGATCTCATTCATATTGTGAGAGGATCCTGAACACTTTTCGGACTATGAAACTTTTTCTTGCAATTTACTCATTACTTTCGTGAAAGTATCATAAACCGTCTAAAAGCCTAATTCATTGACTCTCTCATCTTTTAGCTTATCCATCTTATGTTAGAATAGTTAAAATTCCTCAGTGCTGCGTTATCGCCAGTTGGCGTTATCGAAGGCTTGAATTAAAAACTTCCAAGATCATGCATATGCATATCTTCTTCAGAATTGACATGGTGCGCTGCGTACACTTTCAACATGCCACGACCAGTCTCTACTGCCACGCGTTGAGGCCAGCGAGACTGCCGCTCGACCGTTATAGTGTCGACTGCCACGCACAGTCTCGGCCTGTCGGGTTTATAAGACCGATTTGGGACTTTTCGGGTCATTCCTCCCCGCTTCTCTGAGTTCAAAATCCCCTTCAAAACCCTTTAAAAGGATTTCTGAACTTTTTCCCCTTCCTTTCTCTTCGTATTCGAGCGATCTTGTTCAAACAAGATCTAGGGTTTCAGGTGTTTTTTCTCAGATTCAAACCTCCCTTCAGTTTTTTCATCTTCCAGACTTGGTTTTCTTCAATTTCTTGTAGATCCGCACCCTATTCTCATATATTGTGTTCATTTAACCTCTTTCGTGTTTGAAATCTCATCCAAAACCCTAATTTCCTTGTTTTTAGGCTGTTTTCACTATGTCCCCCAAAAGAACTCGTGTTCCCTCATCCAAAACCCTAATTTCCTTGTTTTTAGGCTGTTTTCACTATGTCCCCCAAAAGAACTCGTGTTCCTAAGGGAAAATCTGCAGCACCAGCATCTGAGGAGGTCGAGACTGCTGCCATGTCATTTGGAGGTGACTCTTCAACTCTCTATCTGTTTAAAATTAATACTTTTGCTTGTATAACCTCGTTTGTCTCCATTGAGAAGCATCCGGGAAGAGTTGACATCCTCCTTCGAGGGGATTGACGCTACAAAATATATATCTTGTTTAATCAAGACATGTACCACGGCCAAAACATGAATTTGGCTTAATCTCATGGCTCTTTGAAGTCTGGGGTTGTTGTTCAGTTACCGCGGCAGAACGTATTGCCGCGGCTGAGCGCGGCAGTATACACTATCGTGGTAACGCGCGGCAGTGAATACCACCACGGCTACTTAGAGCAGAGGTTTTGCTCTGTTAGCCTCTTTTATTCAACTGTTTTCCAACTTTTCTCTGCAGTTCCCTTTTCTTCTGTGACCTTTTCTGATAGATAAGACCCAGGCCAGAGTGGTATTCTTCATGCCTCCTTCAACGGCGATTTTCTGGTTAGAGAGGCCCGTCAGTTTAGTGAGGCTTGTGACGATAGCGTTCCTGGATTGATTCGTGAAGGAAGTCGTCGCACTCTGTGTGCTTTGTTGACTGACTCACCCCTAACTCCCATTCGAGATTCCACCGAACCGTTAAAGAAGCCTGATGATTTGTTCGGGGATTCGATTAAAAATCCGGATAATCTTTGTCGTGGTCCCGAAATTAGGTTGAATGAACACGAAGGTGATTTTCTATTCCTTCCCCCATTCCCTCGACAGTATTCCATTATGCAATTAAGGAATTTGGCCGTTTTGAGGAAAATGTCGTGGCACTTGACAGATGACCTTGAACGCATTCATTGCGGGTTTGTTGGTAAAAATGTCAGTGCTCCTGGCTCTAGTGGTAGGCATACTATTCGTGGTCTTCACCTGGGGATACTTGGACCAGATAGTGGGCCTCAGAATGAATTGATGATAAAGGCCAACACGGTAAAGAATAGGTTCGCTCGGATCGACAGAGAATTTCCCCTTCCAAAATTCAGATGCTATGGATGGGTTCATTCTCTTCAAGACAAATGGTGGTCTAGGATGACCAACTATGTACTCAATCGTTGGGGTCAGGAGTTAGCGAATTCGGGATTATACGCTCAAATCCGAGCAAGCATGCATGGTCTCCCGATAAGTGTAGATCATTTTCTCGTATTGTTTGAGTCTTATAATCCAGAGACTAATACATTTTTTACCAAGTATGGGGAGTTAGGACTTCCGCTCCACGAAATGATGAAAGTATCTGGATTGCCATTGGGGAATACTCCTTATCAAGAATATTTTGCTCCACGAAATGATGAAAGTATCTGGATTGCCATTGGGGAATACTCCTTATCAAGAATATTTTCCCAATAATCGTCAACATATGAAGATGAAGAAGGCTGGCTCTCCTGCTTATGACATTCTCTGGGAATTAACTTGTCATTACCAGACAGCGATAGCCAGGATCGAAGTAAAGAGTAAGAAGGCAGCTCGAGTCAGTCTAAAGCAGTTCGTCGATTACTTGTTCTAGAATCTCAAAAGCCCGACCGGTGAAGCTGTCTGCGAATCACCTATTCTGACCCCTTCTGATGTTAATAAGCTAATCACAAAGATTAATGCTCAGTCTTATAGAACCGAGTCATCCCAAGGTGGCTTTCTTAGGGGCACAAAATTTAGTACTTTCTTGTGGCAATCCACAAAGAGAATGAGGCCTGAGACCTTCCTTTCTGGCTATCTGGCTATATGGCTAAAGAAATGTGTAGTGCCGCATCAGTCTTCCGAGGCGCTTCCTCTTGTGGTTCTCTTTCCCACCGTGCAACTAGCCATCGAAGGTAGGTTATCTTTACTCTCCGCCATGATTGCTGACATCCACAGCAGTTTGCGTAACCTGGCTAACACCTTTACAAAAGTGGATGCTGAGCCTTCGACTAAGATTCCCTTGTTGAGCGTTGAATTGCCATACACATACTTAATGGCGTGGTTGGTCCTCCATCGAACAGACATGATGTCAGCACCTGACGTGTCTGATCCAGAAATTCCTTTGCTGCAGCTTTTGGAAGGATGTAAATAGCTGAATCCCTCTCGACAATGGCCTGACAGGGTGAGGCAGTTTAAGAATGCTAAGTGCTGGGAATTTTATAAATGTTTCCCTCGATTTTCTGGTGCATATAATGACACGCTCATTGATGAGGAAATGCCTGGGACCAACAGGACTTCTCTCGACATGGGTAGTTTCCATTGGCTTATGAACATTCGACCAGGTTATAATGTTTTCCGGTCGAGGAACCTATGTAGGATCGAGCCTTATTTTCCTTGCCGATTTGCGTGACAATTCAGCTATGATCAATTATACGTTAGGAATCCTAATAAATGGTTGATAACCTGCGGAGGCCTTATCGATGGAGTACGAGCCTGGTTCTAGAATGTTGCTGGCTGTACTGAATCTCAATTTAGTTTGCCCGTCACTGAGCCTGATCTTCATTTGACTTTTCTCTACTGTCGATGGATTTTAGCCGCCAACATGCCCGTCACGAAGAAAAAGATTTCTGAGCTAGAAGCGGAAGCCGTAGTTCGAAGAGTCATACCTTCCAGGAAAGGGAAGGAACCTGCTACATCCTCCCGCAAAGGAAAGCAAATAGCTGATTCCGAGGAAAGTGACGACTTTGAAACTTCTAGTGAGGAGGATGAGACGGAGGTTAATATTCCTCTTTTTCCTATGGCCCACAGAACTCATTGGGCTTCTTCACCCCAATCACCAGGTGTTCCTTCAAAAGGTATACAAATGAAGAAAAATAATATTCCTTTGTCGACTTCCAACAAGATGACTGTCAAATGGCCCGCGCGAGAAGGAGAGGAAGAAGAAGAGGAAGAAGACGTCGCCCCACTCATCGGCAGAAAGAGATCTCGGTCTCCTGCTTCTTCTGAGGCTCAACCCCGTCCTGCTTAAGGAACTGAACTGCGCACCAAATTTCGCCATGAAGGCTCTGAAGTTCCAAGGGACATTCGCTTATCAAAGAGGATTAAGAAGACTGCCCACCGACAACGCAAACTTCCTTCTCTATCTGAAGAGGACTTCACCCAAGATCTTCCGGTTGACGAGGGAGGTAAAATCTCATTCTTGTATTTTTTTTATTATCTTATCTTCGAATATAGAATCTTATTTATTCTGTTGCTATTGCAGCTGAGCCAGAAGAAGAAGGAGAAATTATGCCCGAGCCTTCTTCTCCTGGCTTAATGGATGTTGATGAATCAAGCTTCACTCAGAAAGTACACAAAGCAATGGATGAAGAGCCACTCAGTGTGGACACTGCTGCTCCTCCAGCTACGGAATCGACCTCGCCAACTGCTGACACAGGTATAGATGTTTTCTTATTTGGGGGGCATTTCCGGGAGATAAGTGAATCGGAACAGGTTCCTCTCCTACTAACTTGTGCGCTTTATCTTCTTTTAGTTAAACTAAAGGAGGTAGGTGCGAGTAGTAGCGCTGCTGGTACCGCAACTATCGTTGAAGGTAATTTTAATCCTATTCGCTTTAGTTCTCTCATACCTTTTACTCATATGCTGATGGGTCTTTCTGCCCCCCTTAGATATTCCTGTTAATGAGCCAAGAGATTAGGAAATGACTCATGATACGGAGGTCGGAGACTTTAATAAGCATGATTTCAATCTCGATATCTCTGAAGATGAGCATCAGCGTATTTCTGATCTGATGTTAGCTCAGGCTCCTGTCGCCACCGTAGGACCAACTAATAAAGTTGATTCCTCTGATGTAGGCACATCAGAAGGTATATACTTTCGAGCTTAAGTCTTCAATTAAGCTCTTATTCCTTATTTTGATGACTAAATAAGAACTTTAGACGTAGGACCAACAAATGAAGTTGATGCGTCTACTATCATCGGTACATGCGATCAACCTGAAGGCCTGGGTTTTCTGCTTTTGACAGGTCCCCCAACTGAAGTTGAACCGCCAGTTATTGTTCCTCCGACCTCTGACACTGTCGAAGCTGAACCTATGGTAACTTCTGATCCGACTCCAGCTGTTCATGAAGTTGGAGGGTTGAAGGCCACTACAAAAGAGCAACTTACGGCAACTTCTACTCAACTTGGTATGTTTCTCCTTTAATATATCTCGTAGTTGGATTCATACTTGTAGAGTGTTTATTCATCCTTTTTCTCATTTATAGAACTTGTTCCTCAAGAGTTTGTCGATTTGGACCCGAAGCCATATAGAACTTGTTCCTCAAGAGTTTGTCGATTTGGACCCGAAGCCATTGGGGGCTTTAGATGAACAACCATCTGGTGTAGTCAATCAACCGACGAGCGTTATTCCTGAACAAATCCCAGTCGTTATAGAGCCTGTTACAACCTCAACAAGCTAAGGTAACTCAGTTGTGAAGTCTTCCAGCGAGCGTACATATTTTTGTACTTATTTCATTTGTTCTCTTTGCAGTTCTTTCTTCATCATTGTCCGAACGTATTCAAGCTTTATTGGCAGATGAAAATCTAGATAAAGTCGTCATTTGCGCCAACGTCCAAAGTTTCATCCTTTTCTTAAACATCATGGTTGATTGAATTCTCCTTAAAGGTTCACCCTTCGAATATTTTAGGAAATCTCTCGATCGCCATGTATCAGGAATTAGAGAACACGGATGCACTGAATTATCCGACTCGATCGAAGCTTATCTAGCTGCCCTTGAACAACACACTGAACATCTGCAGAATCTTCGTGTTAATGGCGCGCCCTCTTATATTGCTCCTCGAATAGACTCGAGATTGCAGGCATGGCGCGATTCTCATAAATCCGCTGAATCTGAACTTCAAATGCTGAAAACTCGCATTGATCAACTCAGGGTGAGCGTTGCCAAGAAGACACAAATCAAAGTAGACCTATATCGTGACTTGGAGTCGCGTCGGGCAGAGATAGCCCAGCTAGAGGAGCAACTTGCCAAAGCTAGAGATGCTCTTGATGTTTTGGAATCTGATTTAGCGGAGGTAACTCGAGCCGAGGTGGATCTATTTCGACAGTTGAATCTTCAAGACAAGATTTTTGCTGACAAAGAGCAAGAAGTTGCCAGAATTCAAGGCATTAATGAAGAAAGTTTTAAAGCTAACTTGATACCTGAGCTCGAACTGGCTTATGTGACAGAGCTCTCCCGATTAGAGGATCAACTCCATCATTACAAATTATTGTAATTTGAGGATCAACTCTGTCATTACAAATTATTGTAATTTGAGAACATATATTTTCCATAGCTCTGTTTGAACTCTTTTGGTAAATATAGTGAACTCTTTTACTCATTGAGATTTTATTATGATTACTCATTCTTATTTAGAATAAATTACCATAATACTTATAGGATTTTTGGAAAATCCTCAGCCATCAACGGATTTGATATGCCTTTACCGACTACCGTTTGAATCAGGCTAGTATGTGAATTATCTAAGTCTATTTCACATATAACGTTGCGCTAAAAGAATTAAACTCTTTTAGACTTTGAACTATAATGTTGAATATGTAGGCTACATGTGTTAGACGTAGGCTTATCTCTAGTAAGGGATAGAGATAATATCCCCCATGCGTGAATGACATGGCTTTTGAAATGCAAATAGGTTATATTTCCTATGCAGAAAAATGAACCCAAAATTATAAAGAAAGAATTGGGTATTCTATCTTTCAATCTCTTATTTGTTGGTAGAGATAAACCCTAGAATCGGATAGGAATAATTTTATATTCCATCTCCTGGTCTCTTGTTTGTTGGTAGAGATAAACCCAAAATCGGAGAGGAAGAATTTTATATTCTATCTCCTGGTCTCTTGTTTGTTGGTAGAGATAAACTCAAAATCGGAGAGGAAGAATTTTATATTCTATCTCCTAGTCTCTTGTTTATTGGTAGAGATAAACCCAAAATCAGAGAGGAAGAATTTTATATTATATCTCCTATTGCAAAAGAAATTCAAAGTAGGATCTCCACTTAGAGAATCTGGACTAGTTTGAATAATCCTAACTGTCATAAGGTTTGATTATTCATTTCAAAAATGGATCTTTCGTTCACAAAATGAATCGAAAGGAGATTTTGGTTGTGGTCCTAACTGTAGTAAGGTTTGACCAAGTGGGAGTTTTGAGACGATCCTAACTGTAGGAAGGTTTGATCGCTCAATTTGTGGACCTCTCGTTCATTGAAGGAATCGAGAGGGGATTTTGGTTGTGGTCCTAACTGTAGTAAGGTTTAACCAGGTAAAGAGAGGGAGTGAGGTACAAGTAACAATGAGTTTGTTGACTTGTACAAACTACTCAGTGGGGAGTTTGAAATATTCTATCCTAGAATCTCATCTCAACAAAAACTGTAAAAGAATCTCAATTATTTCACGATAATCAAGAATGGATTGTTCAAATGATCAACTTTCTATTTAGAACAATCAATTGATCTCGAGTTATCCCGAAATATCCTATACAGGATTTTCTGGAAACTTCCAGTTTTGCATAGGTTATCCTGACTATATTACGGATAATATTTCTTCAGGAACTTCCGATTTATTGGCATCATTAATTTGTTGCCATCCTGGGTAATCAGGCGATAAGCACCGTTTGAATAGACTGTTTCTATTACAAACGGTGCTTCTCATTTGGGTTCAAATTTTCCTTTCTTCTTGGAGTTAAGGATCATAGGCCGTCTTTTAGCTAGTACCAAATCTCATTCTTTAAAACTCCGTTGTCGAACCTTCTTGTCGAAAGCTCGGGAAATTCTGGCTTGGTAGAACTCAATATGCTGTTGAGCTTCTAAACGCTTTTCGTCGAGCATCTCGAGTTCTTCGAGACGTTTCTGATGTTGTTCTTCGGTTGTCATCTGCGTTGCGAGAGCAATCCGAAGAGATGGAATTTGTATTTCCAATAGAAGAATGGCTTCACATCCGTATACCAACGAATATGGGGTCGCTACCGTCGGTGTACGTACCGTGGTACGATAGGCCCATAGAGCTGCGTCAAGCTTGTCATCCTAATCTCGTTTATTAGTTTTCACGAGTTTTGATAAGAGCTTTATGATTGTTTTATTGAAGGTTTCAACCAATCCATTTGCTGAAGGATTGTAAGCCGTCGACGAAATGTCCTGAATTTTGAACTTTTCGCAAAACCTGATGAAGGCGTTGCTGACGAATTGAGGACCATTGTCATGTATGATTCGTCTTTGGATACCATGTCGGTAGATGATATGGTGTTTGATGAATGCAATGATGTTACTTGTTTTAACTTCTCTGAGCGGAATCGCTTCAGCCCATTTGGAGAAGTAGTCGGTAAATGCTAGGATGAACCGATCACCTTTGACTGATGGGGGATTTATAGGGCCAACAATATCCATTCCCCAGGTCTCAAACGGCCATGACGTTGCTGATTGGTGTAGATGCTCTGGAGGCTGGTGCATATAATTTGCATGTAATTGACACACTTGACATCGTCGGGCGTAGTCAACTTCATCCTTTACCATAGTCGGCCAATAATATCCAATTCTCCTAAGTCGGTCGCAGAGTTTAGGACCGGGTTGATGTGCACCGCATGTCCCATCATGCGCCTCTTTGAGTGCTTGTTCTGCTTCCTTATTGGATAGACAACGGAGTAATAGACCGTCGTACGATCGTCGGTACAACATTTGTGATTCAGCATTGTAGTAAAATCTCGGTGCTCTCCGCCGAATTGAATCCCTTTCTTTCACGTCTTCAGGTAAGATATCGTGTAGGATATAATCAATAATAGGGAAACGCCAATCTCAAACTTCGGGTTCAACTCTTGTTGAATATGCTTCTTTGGCAACCGAATCGTAGATAGGAACAATAAGTTAGTGAGTTCTCACTGTAATTAATTGTTCTGTCTCGGGAGGCTGAGCCAAAGATACCAACAATGTCGCCAATGCGTCTACGTATGTATTTTGGAGACGCGGAACGTACTCGATGAAAAATTCTTCAAACGAGTTTGCCATCTCAATGGCCACCTGATGGTATGGAATCAGGTCTCGATTTCTGACTTCATACTCTCCTCGAATCTGATTAACTACCAATTAAGAATCTCCAAAAGCTTCAAGGTATTCGACCCCCAGCTCTTTGGCAAAATTGAGTCCAATTATCAATGCATTGTACTCGACTACGTTATTAGAGCATGGTTCGGTCAACGAGTATGCTCTAGGTAAGACATGCTTTCTCGGGGAAACTAAAACGACCCCCACTCCTGAGGAGATTTTAGAACATCCGGGTGCGCTTGCCACGTTGGTTGCTCGGGAAGCCCCATCGAAGTACAATTGCCACACTTGTTGATGTGAGGTGGTATTGACTTCGTGAGTTTCATCCGGCAGATCGTCGTACAACTCCACTACATCTTTCGTAGGGTTTTTCGCCAAAAGATCGCAAATAGCTCGTCCCTTAACTGATTTTTGTTGCTTGAAGTACAGATCATATTGCGATAATAGTAGAGCCCACCTGGCTAAATGCCAATTCATGGAGGCCGGTTGGGTCATGAATACCCAAATTGGGTTTATGTTGTAAATGACATAAATTATCTGTCCAACCAAATAATGTCACATTTTTTGGATTGTGAATACCAAGGCAAGGCATTCCTTCTCAATCATCAGATAACGAGACTCATCTCCTACCAATGTACGACTCAGATAATACACAGCTTGTTCGTGACCGTTATCATCGTCTTGTGCAAGTAATGCACTTAACGAATGGCTCGTCGCTTTGACATAAATCAAAAACGGTCTGCCTGATTTCGGTGCAATGATAATAGGTGGATTCGCCAGATATTTTTTAATATCTTCGAATGCCTTTTGGCATGCTTCATCCCAAACGAACGACACGCCTTTCTTCGCGAGTTTGGAGAACGGTTGACATTTTCCAGACAGATTTGATATAAACCGACAGATATATGCCAATCAACCTTACAACCCCCTGAGTTCTTTAAGATTCCTCGGGGGTTGTAATTCATGTATCGCCTTAACCTTATCAGGATCGATATGAATACCTTTTGTGGTGACGACGAATCCAAGAAATTTACTGCTGGACATTCCAAGGAAGGACTTAGTTGGGTTCATCTTTAACTGATGAGTCCTCATAAGTTCGAACATCGTCTCCAGATCGTTAATGTGATCGTTTTTATCACGGCTCTTAACGACCAGGTCATCAACGTAGCATTCGACTGTCTTCCGAAGGTGTTCTTGAAAGATCTTCGTCATTGCTCGTTGATACGTAGCACCGGCGTTCTTCAAACCGAAAGGCATAACAGTATAACAAAAGACACCAAGGGGTGTTCTGAATGCTATATGCTTTTCATCGTCTGGGTGTATCTTGATCTAATTATACCCAGAAAATCCATCCATAAATGACATTCTCTCAAACCCGTATGTGTTGTTAATTATGACGTCCATAATTGGTAGGGGAAGTCATCTTTAGGGCAGGCGGTATTCAGATCTCTAAAGTCAATGTAGATTCTGATCTTTCCGTTCTTTTTAAGAACTGGAACGATATTGGCCAACCATTCAGGATGTTGTTCTTCTCTGACAAAACCCGAATCAATTAGTTTTTTGACTTCAACTTCTATTGCCTCCATAATCTGCGGATAAAACCGTCTTTGTTGTTGTTTGACAGGTTTGACCTCCGGTTTAATATTAAGGCTGTGCATTGCTACATTTGGACAGAGTCCCGGCATATCTTCGTAATTCCAAGCGAAAACTTTGATATACTCTCTAATGAGGGTGATTATCTCCTCTTTTTCATCTGACGGAAGATCACCACTAATAAATATAGGTTTCGGGTTACTTTCGTCACCCATAGTAACTTGGATTACTTTATCCTCGGTAGGAGGTTCCCTTTGCTCAAATCGATCACCGTATTGGATATTCATGTAATGCATCCAAGGATCTTCCCGTAGGAGGTTCCCTTTGCTCAAATCGATCACCGTATTGGATATTCATGTAATGCATCCAAGGATCTTCCCAAGTGGGTAACTGATCATCTCCTTCTGTTGTGGAAGGATCAATTGTCGCCATGTTCGACATTAAGGTTTTAAATCATTCTCCAATGCTCACATCAGAATCCCAGGTTGAAGCATCGGATGAATGCCCACTCTTATTTATTAGTTGGCTAATAATCTGTTGGCCATATTCGTCATCAGATGACGAAGCATAACCCAGACCCCTTTTATGACTGTAATAATTATCTGGTTTTCCTTTTGGTACATAAGCGGGACGGGGTGGAACCCTGACACCTTGACCAAAATGAAGACCTTCACCAAGCGAGAGGTTATAACCTTGGCTCGTCATGTAACCATTCGCTTGTGAACTGTACCGGGAGAAATGTCGCACAGGTTCTTCTTCATCCGAATTAATATTCAAGAAAAGATCTGGAGTAGGGGATGATTCCCCTTTCACAAAGACTATTTCTTTTTCACCCCCTGTTTTTGCGGGTAGGATCATAGTCGTTCCGGATGAACTTTGGACCCCTGTTTTTGCGGGTAGGATCATAGTCGTTCCGGATGAACTTTGGATATGTTTCGTTGTCGTACAAGATGAACGAAGTGGCATATGTAGACTAGGGTCGTCATACAATTCTTGCATTACATCATCGAGACAACGTGAGTACTCTAAATCATTGTTTATTATCGGCAAGCTGCCAGTTATAACTTTTATCCGACGAATTACCACCATCAAGATCGATTACAAGAGGTTCAATGTCATTTAGCACAAGACCTTCACTATAATCGAGCCCAGCTTCGGTATCAGCTTCTTCTCCGCTGTCTGTACCATGGGCCGAAATAATTCTCTAATCCCTTAAACGGTTTCTTATCCGCGACCACCGTCTTGACCTCATCATTAGTATCGACATATTTCAGACACTGATGGAGGGTAGAGGGAACTATAAGATTACTGTGGATCCATGGGCGACCCAACAGTAAATTATAGGAAGTCTCGGCATCAATTACATAGCAGGTGACTTCAGACTTCAAGTCTCCGAGCTGACACTTCACCCGAATTTTTCCCAACGGTCTTGACCCACTAGTATTGAATCCATAGATGATAGTTCCCATGGAGGCTAGCTTGCTGGCGGGAATTCCGAGGTGGTACATCAACCGAAGTGGCATGATGCTAACAGCAGAACCCGGATCAACTTGAATCCGGTTGACAACGCTCGAGCCAATATATCCGGTGAAATATAGAGGCCTATCATGTTTCAAATTCCTAACTTGCATGTCTTCTTTCGTAAAAGAAATGCAAGGAAATTTCGTGGCTGCCAAGTTGCAGTGTTGAATTGACGATTCTGGCTCCTCAGAGATCGACTTAATCTGGGTAAGAAATACCTCAGAATCAGCTAAGGCTTTCTGTAAAGCTTCCCTGGTATCCTTTGAAAGACGCAGTAATTCGTACAATGTGATCCTTGCTGGGATATTAGCCAACTGAGCCATGATGTCGAAACGGTACGGAGTATTCGAGCTTTCCGGTTTATCTCGTCTAATCGGTCGATTGAAACGAGATTGCTTCGGAACTTGAACCTCTTTATGTTGGGGTTCCTTCTCTTTTTGTTTAGCCGGTTGTTGCGGCTTCCTAGCAGTTACAGTAGGAGTTGCAACTACCCCCAGCTCCATAAGCGTTTTAGCATTTGGGTTAGAGGTTTTAGGATATTTATAATGGTATTCATTCTCACCTCTTGTAGCGAAATATTCTTGCTCTTCTTCAGAAAATGGTAAAGCTAGAATCTCTTCGTCATTCTTCTTAGGAATTACTGAGGCTCCATAACAGGACTTCTCTTTTCCCTTGCCGTTTAATTTCTTCTTCGATGTGGATGTCATCCACTGTTCATCTTCAAGCAAATCCGGATGAACCCAAAGAATTTCGCCGTTGGGGGTTGTGTGAGATACAAGCCCTTTTTGACGCTGTCCATGAGGGTCATCGTTGATGGTTTGCATCTTGACCTTTGATACTGGTTCGGTATAAAACCAGGATAAAGGAACTGATCCGAAGCAAATAGACACCGCATTTGCACCTACTTTCTTCTCCTTTAGTTTTGGTGTCACGATACCAACATCGATTAAGGTTTGTATTTTGTCTTTCAAGACATAACACGCCTTAGTGGGATGGTGGACCCTTCGGTGATATGCACAATATTTCGGATCATTCGTTTTCTTCGCTTCTTCTTGGTTTGTGACCGGTGGAAGCTCGATCTTGTTGTTATCCAGCAGGTATTTGAAGATGACCGGAACTTCATCATCCTTAAAAGAGTACTCCTTCGGGAATTTAGGCTCTGAGGCCTTATACTGCTTCGGAGGCTGTTGATTCTGATTTGGTGCCAATTGGAAAGATGATTGATGCGGCTGTTGCGGCTGTTGTGATGTTTGATGAGCATCGAAAGCTGCCACGGACCCTCTTCCTCTGCCTCGAGGATTAAAATTCTATTTTTGAGTACTAGCTGGTGGCAAACCCCTCTCCAAATTCTTCCTCTTGAGAAAGCGTTCGGCTTGCTCACCTCTCACTTTCAATTCTTTCCAAGTTTTAGAGGGCACAACCCTATTACCTCTAATACATCCAATGACAAGTTATTGTGACATGTCTGTAGGATGAACTCTTCTGTGAGTGGATCTCGGCAATTCACTGCTTTGTTCCGGAATCGTTTGATGAAAACATCAACCGACTCCCCGTCCTTCTGCTTCTCATCCAACAAGGTGCCAATTGAGAACTCAGTGTCGTCGTTGAAGAAATTGGTGAGGAACAATCCTTCCATATCTTCCCAGCTAGTAATACTCCCGGGTTTGAGACGTCGGTACCAATCGAAGGCAGGCCCGCGAAGGGTTCCTACGAATGACCAGACCATCAAGGTTTCGTTTCCGGATATTGCGCCGAGATGCGACTTGAAATAAATCAAGTGCTGAGCGGGTGAACCACTACCATCAAAAGGAGTAAAGTTAATTAAATTAAATTTTGGGGGATAAGGAATCAGATCCCACTCCCTTGGGTACGGGTATGAAATGCCCGTTTTCTTCACTTCTTGGGCCGTCATTAGAGCATTGACTTTGCTCTCAAGGTCCTGCATCTTTTTGTCCTCTTCGTCACTCTTCTTCAAGTAAATTTGAGGGGATTGAGTAGATGATTTGGCCGGGCCGCTTCCAAAATTGTCTTTATCAGGAGGAGGATCAGCAAAGATAGTCTCGTCTTCTTCGTCATCATCCTCAGTTGTATGTACAGGCCTGGCATTACGCTTGCTAGATTCCGCCTTTTGGCTTGATTCCGGTTGATGTTGTTGAGCTTGCAAATCTCGAATCTGCTGCATCGTCAATTCCATCTCGGTTTTGACTTCAGCTCTAATTTCTTAGCGTTGTTTAGCTAACGTTTCCTGTAGTATTTGAGCCAGTTGATCCGGCATGATCGTGAATGATTCTCTGACTCGTCCAACACTGGACATGGTATCGTCCGATGCAACAGCAGAACAAGTGTCTGACAGTTCCTCGTCTGAGGATAATCCTTCGTGCATTTTCCTGTAATCTCGGCGTCGGCTAGCCCTTCTTTGTAGCCGTGACATCTTTTGAGAGAGACCCCGCTCAACTCTCCCCTCCGGAGAGAAATCAGGGTCAGGGTTGACTAATTATTGTTTTCCTCTGCCGGTCATATTAATAGTGACCTCGGGGAATTCATCTTGTCGAATTACATGTTTCTTCTTGTTGAAACGCCTCATTTTGGGTCTTGACGCTTCAGTGAAAAGTCTTTGAAATACGGAGACTCTAGTTGAATTAGTTTTAGAGCATCCGTATTCTGTCAGCACTGCCTTAATGAGTCTCTCACAGGAGCAGTGAGACTCGTTTTCTCGTACAATTCTTTTTCTTGAGTTATTTTTCTGATAGTACAGCTCATCATTATTGTGATTTGAGCAACCTATCTCTTGTGTTTGAACCTTGTTAACATGCACAGGATGACTAGTCATTTCCCCTGGGCGATCCAAGGTTGAATTTTTAAATCCACCCCTTTGCGGGAGTGGAGTCTTCATTGGTCCTAAACGAGAATGAATTGATGTTTTCTCGTTTTGGACTTGTGCAATTCTGACGAGCGGATATTTACGACCCCCTACGTAGGAAACCAGTAAGGGTTTATTTGCTAGGTTCGAGTGCTCTTTGATTGGAGTTTTATCTCGATTGTTAGCCAAAGGACCAAGGCGATCCACCATTGTGACTTTAAACTTTGACAAATCGGGACTGACCCAGGGTTTCACTGGTGATGCAGCAGGCGGGCCCAGAACGGATGTTTGCGGCGTCTTCGGAACCCAAACTTTACGATTCTTTGGTGGTTTTTTAGACACCACTTCCTTCTTGATTCCTTGTGTTTGTTGACGAAAGGCGCGGGCACGGGCGGCCTTCACCTGACGCCTTTGTATACGTTCCTTAAGGGTTGAACGAGCCCTTTTGACGAGGGTCCATTCCTCCGTCGTAAGTTGTGCAGAAATATGATTATTTTGCCGTTGAGGCAACTGAACCACTTTATGCTTTCTCGACTCTAGGTCCGCATAATAATGGACCTCGTCGGTTTGTTGCATGTCCTTAGCCAATTGTCGAGCACGGCGCTGGCGCTGTCTCTGACGAGATCTCTTCGTCAGCACCGATGAGCTATGATTCAACAACTCCTTAACTGGTGCGGAGTCACTTGGAGCAGAGATGTTGCAGGTAGATTCCTTAGCAACAGTTGGGCGTGCGGAGTCACTTGGAGCAGAGATGTTGCAGGTAGATTCCTTAGCAACAGTTGGGCAAGAACCTTCACCTGCGGTCTTCATGCAGGTAGATTCCTTAGCAACAGTTGGGCAAGAACCTTCACCTGCGGTCTTCATCGGAATTGAAGACTTAGGAACTTTCTTGGAAGAGGAAATCCTCCTGCACTTGCAAGGCGAGGAAGATTTTGAAGATGAGTATGACAGGTACTCCTCGAATTTTGCCTGATCGGACTCATATTCGATCTCTTTAGTGACTATGATCTTGATCGGTTGCGACACTGCAGCCTCGACAGCGAGGCCGCTGGCTCCCACTGTGGTCGCCAGTTTGTTTTCGTCGAAAGTTGTTTTCATTGATGATTCCATTAAAATTTCAATCGTTTATAGAAAATTTCAATGAAAATTTGAGAAAATTACAACTCTCGAGAAAATAACACAAAAATCGTTTATCGATTCTTGTTTTGTGGGACTTTGCCTGTGCCGGGAGTGCTTTGACTCATGGACCACCGATTCACAGATCGTGAGGCTGTTTGGAGATTCTTCCTTCATTTATCGAAGTAAGGATTTGATAGCGAATATCTTATCGATGTAAGATGTTCACTCTTCCAAAGATCAAGTCTGAGCTTAGATCTCTAGGAATCACCAAATGATGTTTGTCAAAGGGTAAAAATTCTCTCTTTCTTCCTCAAAATCAATAAAAGCTCAAGCCTTTTCTGCTCCAATCTGCTCTTCGTCTCTATTTCGTGACTAAGGGGGTATTTATAGGGGTAGGAGTGCACAACAGTGGAAATAGGGCTGAAATAACTGATCGCATGACCCCTCTTTGGCCGCGGCAGTCAACACTGTCGCGGCTATTGGTCAACACTGTCGTGGCTATTGGCGCGGCAGTGTGGACTGCCGTGGCCAAAGGAGCGGTTATCACCACGTTCCATCGTGCTTGAAACTGTTCTCCCACGATCTTTAACCACCTTTTTCATGGTTTAACTGCTTGTCCACGTCAGCACACATTTTATTTCTGATATACCGCCACGTGGGCTTCAAAAAATCATCGTATAACTGCCTTGTAACCACCGCAGCACCCCTTGTAATAGTCGCGGCACCATAGACTGCTGCGCCTTAACCGCGGCACCATAGGCTACCGCGCCTTAGCCGCGACACTATGGTGGCACCATGGGCTGCTGCGCCTTAGCCGCGGCACCATGTATTGTCGCGTCTCAGCCGCGTCGCCATGTACTGCCTGTTAGTGTGTACATTATTCTTCCATGTTGTCTCGCTTCCTTTGAATGATCCCCTCTGATTAAGAGACTGGCGTTTATCATCTTCTCTTTGCATTGAGTAGTATTTGGATGTCCGTAAGCATTTTTTGATGCCTACACCTAGCTGCACCAAAAATGAAATTAGATTAGATAATGTTAAAATTGATTGATATTGGAAAAAAAAAGAAAATAGAGGAAAGTAGGACCAGAGACGACAGTTTGGAAGTGAAGGAAGAGGAGGCAGCGGCGGG
>NC_033797.1:49476869-49497582 GCF_001876935.1 Asparagus officinalis | reverse complement strand
ATCGATGGAGGAGGACAAGGCAGTGATCGAGGTTAACGAGATGCAGAGTAGAAGGGATATCGACACCATTGAGGTCGGTGAGGAGATGTGTGAGAACTTCAAATGGAGGAGGATGAGAGGTGAAGGAGGAGATTGAACAAAGGAGATGGATAAATAAAAATTTGGGATCTGAATGATTTTTAGGGTTTTTACAGAGCGATCAAATGAAGATCTACACTGAGTTTGGATAGTGTTCTTACGGAGGGGAGGGGGAGGGAGAGGGAATGTCAACCCTATTAATATTGTGTTTGTTTATACTTGTTAGTTAGTAAGGGGAGGGGAAGGGAGGGATGAAAATTATAAAATTCAGCTACTTTCTCGACCCTCCAAATGTGGATTGATTGAGAGGGGAGGGGAGGAGTTTTAAGTGGAATTTTCTTGAAATTCCAATATTTCTCTATATGAGAAAACAAAAAACATTCTTTCTTATTTTATTAAAAGGGCATATTTGTCAAGTAAATCTCCTTCCCCTCCCATCCCCTATTCTAAAACTCATTGTCTATCCAAACACAAAGGAATACAATCCACTCTTTTCCTTTCCACTTCCTCCCCTTGGGTTTAAGTTATCACTCCCTACCGCTCCCTTCTTTGTGTTGGCATTCTTGTTTTGATGATGTTTAACAAATAATTTATAATAAATGGTGTTTGTCTAGTTTTTATGGTTTCCTATTTATTGTAGACAAACAACACGTTGGAGGTTGGATGGAATTGCGCCATAACGATCATATCAAACGGAGGTTGGCGGAAATAGTGGAGTGAAGCCATGCAATTCAAGTTGAAAATCCAAGTTCAAGCTTCATCTGCAAGTGTATCAAGTTGAGCTTCGTCGAAGATCTAGATAGCTTGGGTAATTTAGTTTACGTTTTTATATTATGTGTGTTAGTACTTTAAGCTCAATATCATATACACACATACACATTTTAGTTTTATATATAAATAGTTATATATATACATACATGTTATTGGTTTTCAAGTTTATATAAATATGAAATTACATCTTCATATTTAGTCTTTTTGTTTTGGTTTTCAAGTTTAAATATGAAACAGATAAATATAATTAGAAAATTCATACTTATCAGTCGACTGAAGTTTTTTAGTCGACTGGAAATATATGTCACTCGACTGATAAGCTCGTATTTGAATACGATGTTCAGCTTATCAGTCAACTGGTGCCACCCATCAGTTGACTGACAGCCTGTCAAATGGCTAGTTTTGTAAGAATCTGTTTTTTGGTTTTTGGGAGATTTTGCTGATTTGCTTAGGGTTTTGGTTGTTGTTTTCTCTTCCTATATAAACCCTCAAACCCCCCCACTACCAGAGCAACCAATGGAATGTTTTAAAACAAGTTTAAAAGAGTTTTAAAAAGGGTTTAAGTTGGTTTAAAGTTTGTTTGGTTTGTGAAGATTGTTTCACAAGTGGAGGAGATCATCTACATAGTTTGAGCTCCATTTTAATCCATCTCTCCATCTTGTTTTTCAGAGAAGAATTTCTAAACTCAATACTAGCTTTGTGTTATTTATTTGTTGTTTATCATTTTTATCAAGCTAGGGTTTTACATTGAGTTTATAATTGATTTTCTCATTGCTTACACACACAACCATTAAGCTTATAGTATTTCATACATAGTATAAATTAGATTGTGGGAAGTGTATCATTAAGTGTGAGCTTACATTGTGTACTCACCCATATTAGAGAATAATTATTTATTGTATTTTGCTTATTGTGAGATTCACTTTGTATTATACTAGTACACCGAGAGGAGTGCGTGGTGAGAGACGGGGTCACTTCCAAGAGGAGTGGGGTCGGTAGTAAAGCCTAGAGAGAGGTGGTAATTTCGAGCACTTGAGGAAGGACACGGGGTAGAGACTAACACTTAGAGGGTGTGGAGTGTAGTTATATTGTGAGATTGTAAACATTGATCGGTGAGCGTTGAAAACCGATATTGTATGGTATAAATGTTATTCGGGTAAGCGTAGAAAACCTGGTTGTGATAGTGGATTTCTCTCCGAGAGTGGGGAGCGGACCGTAGGACGGAAGGTCTGAACTCCTTAATCATATTGTGTGTTTGCATTGTTTATATTGCCCTATCACAATTGTATCTTTAGTTTAGATTGTTTACCCTTGTGTTGTTTATATATTCTGGCATATATTTCACCATATAGGATATATCTCTTTGTTCATATTGTATATTCTTACTCATATCATATTGTATGTCTATCTTACAAGAATAATATTTGATTAGTTTTAATTGGCATAAAATTGGATTAGATTAGCATAAGACCCTAATCACCCCCCTCTAGGGTCTAACACTTTGTATATAAACTGACCGGGGGGGGTAGAATTGTGTCGCTCGGTCTAAAAACCAAAAATGAAAATCTACGGCTTGCTTTTTTTACTTGCTGGACCGACTATCCTAGACGGTCCATCTACAATGACTAAAAAAATTAGTTTAGAATACTGGGATCCACAAATATATTAAAAATATGAAATAGATATCTGTCTAGTATGCTACCTTAGATGGACATTCCGTCTAGGATGCGTAAACATCCTAAGTTATTTTTCAGTTTAGGATGTTCCCCGTCTTTGATACTTTTTTTACTAGTGTCAAATTTTTAACTGTAAAGAAAAGATAATATCTCTCAATCCAGAAGTCAGAATCTAGTATACTAGATATAAAAATTGCCTATCTCAGTGAGATGGGTCTATCTAGATTAGCATATTCTTAAAATTCCATCTCCAGTTCCTAATTTTGGTAGAAATATGATAATCAGCTTTAGATTGTTTTTTAGAAGGGAAAAGGGATTCGGGTCCTCTCCACTATCTAAAAAGTAATGGAGAGACCACTACATAATCATAACTATTGATTATCTAGTTGGTGATTGTGATTTTTTCTTTTAGTGTAAATCAGGAATGAGTGCAATACACGGAGGTATTGTAATTGTTAGATTTAGATTGTATCATAACCGTCTATTAAGTAATCAACGATTGAGATTAAAAGTAGTGGTCTCTCCACTACTTTTATATAGTAGAAAGGATCCAAATTCAGGGAAAAGTATTCCTAAGGTGACGCCTTAGATAATCATCTAAGGACGCGGCCTAAAATCACATGATTGAGCAATATTATGGATGATCCGCTTTGTTGAACTTGATCTACATATTGTAAAACCCCAACACATTAAGTTTGGGATAAACTCGTTATCATTTGACCCTCCGTCGAGCCATGTAAAAAACTTTATTCATTCAAAATCGTTAAAAATTGATACGAGTGGATGATGGGTCAAACGACGTGGGTTCACCCCAAACTTAATGTGTTCTGGTTTTAGAATATGTAGATCAAGTTCAACGAAGTGGATCATCCACAATGTAGCTCAATCATGTAATTTTTAACCGCATCCTTTGATGGTTATCTAAGGCGTCACCTTAGGAACACTTCTCCCTTTTTAGAAACAAATTAGAGCCTTATTTGGATTAGGAAGTAAATCTACTTTGATCTTAAATTTGACCTATTTATTTTCTCAATTTTATATTCAATTACTTAAAGATCAAGTTAAATCCTTGTAGGCTGTCTAAAAAAAAAGATAGCTGATTCTCCATCAAACACCGATGATGGAAGTTACAATCTGACGACTTCCAGAAGGCTATCTTTAGCAACACTCTGACAGAAAGAGATTACAAATCGACGATCTCTTCAAACCAAGACGTGGAAGTCCTCCCTACGTACCATCTTCAAGACACAACACCAATTTGATCACCTACGCAGCTTCAACCGCTGCAAACAAAGATACAGCTGCTTATGTGAGATGATTGATCTTGATGGCTACGACAACAACATGACTAATATTATATTAGCAACTATTAGAGGTGTTGATGAGCAGTGTAATGATATTCGACACACCGAGGAGCACATGGTTAAATCATGCAAAGAAATCTCAGTGGAGATCGTGACACCGAGGAGCACATGGTTAAATCATGCAAAGAAATCTCAGTGGAGATCGTGACCTGCAGTTGATAGAGCATTATTGAGATGCCTCAATTGTCACAAATGGCCTGAATAAGACCTTCTCAACTGGTCATTAGTGTCATCCATATATAAAGACAGAGAAACCTGAACGCAGCTTCAACAAACAGCTCGAACGCAGCTCCATCGCTGTCCAACGCAGCTCATCATCGCAGCTCGAACGCGGCTCCAACCGACGTCCAACACAGCTCATCATCGCAGCTCGAACGCGGCTCCAACCGACGTCGAACGCAGCTCATCATCACTGCCCAACGCAGTTCATCAACCGCTGCCAAACGCAGCTCCATCGCTGCCCAACGCAGCTCATCATCGCTGCCCAACGCAGCTCCAACCGACGTCGAACGCAGCTCCAACCGACATCGGACGCAGCTCTATACTGCTGCCAAACTCACCTTCAAACATCGAAGAACGCAGCTCAATATCGCTGCAGAACGCACCTTCAGATGCTGCGTTCAAACACAGAATTTAGGCCAGAACGCATGTCAAAGTTCTGACCTGTTCATTTCGAAAACTGCTCTTCACCCACGATTTGAGGAATGGCTTACGTGGGTTGTTACACCCGATCAATGGGGTAACTAAGCCCCCATAGGTGCGGATTATGGGGGGGCAGTTACACCCCTAATCCCCCTATAAATATCAACAAACTCAACAGAGTTGGAGATCCCTTTTTTGGATTGCTTAGATCAGATTTTTGATAATCAGATCAAGGGACGAGATATCATCGAAGATCAGATTTTCTGGAGAGGATCTTAGAGAGAGAGTTGGAGAATTAACTCTTTATATAGTCTGGGGAATCAACATCCATTGGAGGGATCCAGACGTTAGTTACTTGGCTTATTAACCGAATCATTTTCGGTTCAAACAACTCTTTTTATCAGAGTTTGTTATTCGTTCTGAATCACAAAACTCGTCAAGAGTTATCAACCAGACAAGATCGTTGTTCCAGTGAACATAGATATTCGGATCGTCAACGAGAAGCAAACTCGACGCGAGCATTCGAGGGAGGCATCTCATCGCCACCGTGAAGAACCCAGAATTAAACAAAGGAGAGAATCCAGATCATTCTCTTCTCTTTTGTAATCAGGAATTCAAATTGTAATCAAGAGTAGAGAGAGTTGTAATCATTCTTTTTCTAAACAGTTAGAAAGAATAAAGTCAAACACAATTTTTTCATTCATTTTCTTATTGCAAATTTTCCGACAAACAATCCTATAGCTATGAGGAATTTCTATCCTATGTTTATAATCAATTCATGTATAGTACAAATAAGATCCTTGACCCCTCTTGTTTTTCATCAATTCATCAATCGAACTTGTAAATAATTGAGGTCTTGACTATTTGAAAGGAAGACCACCTTCATTATAAAACTTCTTTTATGTAATGGCTGAGGATTGCTGATTTGGACTCAGATTTTTTTATTGTATTTTAATTTATGGTGTTATTCGTTTCGGACTAGAATTTGGATTTAAATTTAAGGTATTATTAGTTTAAGACTAGGATTTGGATTTAAATTTAATGTGTTATTAGTTTAGGATAAGGATTTGGATTTGAATTTAACATGTTATTAGTTTAGGACTAGGATTTGAATTTGAATTTAAGGTTTTATTGGTTGTCTATGATTGTTTTTAGGACTAGGATTTTAAAATCTATACAACATTCCATCTCTATAGTTTTTAATGAGAAATTTTTAAGAAAAAATCCAAGTTAAATTTGATGGATTGTGATATTACTATGTGGATTTTCTCTCTAATCTTCTCTTTACTTATTTAAATTTTTAATATATTTCAAATTAAACTTATTTATTTTTATAATATTCCATATTTCTATGTTATTAACATTGAATGTATTTATTTTAAAATATTTTTAGTCAACTTCTATAAATTTATTTAATTCATTTAAAATAAAATATATTTAGTACTATTTAATCACTTAATATATTTAATATTTAATATTTATTATTTAAAATAAAATATATTTAATATTAATTAATCACTTAATATATTTAGTACTATTTAATATATTTAATATTTAATATTAACTTAGATATGTTCATTATTTAACATTTATTAAATATATAAATACTTCAAATATTTAATACTACATTAGATAAACTTTATTTAAAATGTTTAAATGGACTAAAAATGTATTCAATTTTGTTGTCATCCGTTAATCAAAATGAGAGTAGTTTTTTAAAATTAATATTTATTTTTTGCTAATGATTATTATTCAACATAATAAATTTAAAACTCCTACTGCAGATAATCCACCAATCTAAAATTTAGTCAGAGAATCCAACCATCAATCTATAAAACCAAAGCAAAAGTTTCAAGAATCCACACCAAAAGTTCAAGAATGCTACTCACAAAAATCAAAAATCCAATACAAGAGTTTAGGTCAAAGTTCGGGGCTTTGACCATAAAATCCGAGTCCAGGTCCCAATCCAAGAATGTCGGATTTATGGACAATTGTCCGGGTCCAAATCAACAATCTGGAAAGAATATAACCCCTTAGGTTTTTCTTTGTAAATGTTTTTCTTCTTCTATTTAGATCTTGCATTGTCTTCTTTTATTTTTGTTTGATTTTATTTCATGTATAGCTAATTTAATTTAGGTTGCTTAGCATGATGAAGCTAGGTAGTTTTCACTTAAATAACTAGTTCCTCCTTTTGAGCTTAATTTACTCATGTTCTAATTAGTCTAGGCTATTAATCAATAAAATAATTATATTTTGGTAGGTTATAAATATTTAAATACGTGAAAAAGCAATTTCATTAAATTTTTTATTAATAAATACCCCTAGACAGCTATACCCATTTGGGCTAACCGTTTGGGTGATATTTTTCTTTTTTATTTTATTTCACTCAAACATTTTAAACCATTTAGGGCATCTCCAACCCATCGCACCAAAATGGTGCAAATTTTGTACCAAAATGGTGCAAAACTCACATCTAACAGTAATTCATCTCCAACCCACTGTACCATTTTTTGCACCAAAAAGGAATATTCTCAGTATCTTTCTTTTTATCTACTTTTATATTATTATTTTTTATTCCCTATATTTTTTAACTATTTCAACAATTAACCCCACATATCAAATTTTATTTTTTCACATATTTTCCAAACAAAATGATTTATTATTTAAAAAATTAAACTAATAAAACAATAAAATATTATTTTATTAATTAAAATAACTTGATTGCTAAAATATTATATTTTTATTATTGATATTGCCAAAATATTACATTCAAAAACACAACAGAAAATAAAATACAAGAAAATAATTAAACATTAACAACAATATAAAAATTACAAATTTAGTATGCACTTAACTATCTAATTAGTGTATTCGTCCCATAGATTATCTATCAATGCATTAAGAAGCGCAATATGGGCATCTTTATCCTTGATTTTTTCGTAACGTGCAATCAATTGAGTAAATCTTGTAGTTTCATCTGCTACCATATCAACTTCTGGTGTTGGTGCCGTAACGTGCAATCAATTGAGTAAATCTTGTAGTTTCATCTGCTACCATATCAACTTCTGGTGTTGGTGCTTCCCTCACTTCTTTCATCTGCTACCATATCAACTTCTGGTGTTGGTGCTTCCCTCACTTCTTGAATTGGTGCATAAAGATCATGTTCATCCTCGATTATCATATTGTGCATAATAATACATGCAGTCATTATGTCATGTAATACATGTTTTTTCTAAAAACGTGCTGATCCTGCCACAATTGCAAATTGTGATTGGAGAACTCCGAACGCACATTCTACATCTATTCTACATGCTTCCTGTTTCATGGCAAAATATTTTTTCTTCCTACCTTGTGGCTATTGGATTGTTTGTACAATAGTAGCCTATTTTGGATATATACCATCAGCTAAATAATAACCCATATTATACTCTTTTCCTTGAATAACATAGTAAGCGGGAGGAACAATACCTTGAGCTAGGTTAGAGAAAAGATTAGATGACTCCAGCACATTGATATCATTATTGGTGTATGGCATACCAAAATATGCGTGCCATATCCAAAGATCATAATTTGCCACAGCTTCAAAGATAATAGTTGGTGACCCACTACGTTCTGTGTATTGCCCAGACCATGCTGTTGGACAATTTTTCCATTTCCAATGCATACAATCAAGACTTCCTAACATTCCTGGAAAACCACGTTTTTTACCAATATAGAGTAGCCTAGCAATATCGTTAGCGTTAGGTGTTCGTAGATACCGCTCTGTGAATATCTCCACCATAGCACGACAAAATCTTGTCATACTTTCAATTTCTATTGACTCACCTATTTTAATGTATTCGTCCGTAGCATCAGCTGGTAGACCGTATGCCAACATGCGGAAAACAACTATTACTTTCTGTAATGGTGATAATCCCATTCTACCAAGTCCATCACTTCGTTGTTGGAAGTAATGGTCATGATCTTTCACTGCATCAACAATACGAATGAACAAACTTCTTGACATCCGATATCGACGACGAAACATATCTTCTCCAAAACGTGGATTATCGACAAAGTAATCTATGACCAAATTCTGATGCGCAGTTTCTCAATCGTGGTTGATCACTGCATGACCGGGAATCGAGCCACCATGGATCGGTTGGTAGTTTTATTGACGTAAATTGTTAGCGATGATCATGTTGTTGTTGATGTACTCACAAGTTATTTCTTCGGTTTCATCAATCTCTGTAATGATATTGGTCAGAAAATTATCATCATCCGAAGATGAAGATGATGATAAATATGATGGACCTCCAACATCAAAATTCATTTTTGGAGTAAGAAAAGAATGACTGAGGTATGCAGAAATGGAGAATAATAATTTTAACACAACAACGAATAATTGTGTGGATGTACCTAATCTAGTATGCTATTTATAAAACTTTGTTGAGCTGTGTATACGTTGGACAATGTGTAAAGCTGATCAGTTTTCAAAAAAATAATTCCCACTCGTACAAAGCTTTCACACAATTCCAGGAAAGATGAGCTGTGTATACGTTGGATAATGTGTAAAGCTGATCAGTTTTCAAAAAATGATTCCCACTCATATAAAGCTTTCACACAATTCAAGGAAAGTTGAGCTGTGTATACGTTGGACAATGTGTAAAGCTGATTAGTTTTCAAAAAATGATTCCCACTCGTACAAAGCTTTCACACAATTCAAGGAAAGCTGAGCTGTGTATACGTTGGATAATGTGTAAAGCTGATCAGTTTTCAAAAAATGATTCCCACTCGTACAAAGCTTTCACACAATTCAAGAAAAACTGAGCTGTGTATACGTTGGACAATGTGTAAAGATGATCAGTTTTTAAAAAATGATTCCCACCGATAACGTTGGACAATGTGTAAAGCTGATCAGTTTGTCCACAACAATTCAATTTCAAATGTTGACCACCGACAAATTCAAATTCAAACAAAAAAAAACAAATTTGGATTGGCTATAAATAACATTCACAGTTTCTACATCAAACCACCCAATTCGAAGCATTTCTTCAAAGTATTTCTAATCTCCAAACCAACCGCTTTTTATAAAAAAAATGTATGTTCGATCATCTGGATACACGGTTACTGAAGATGTGCTCCTTTGCCAAGTATTCTTGGATATTTCTCAAGACCCTAATATCGGTAGAAACCAGTCTCGAGATGCATTTTGGTCTCGTGTGGAGGACAGATACAATGAACTTCGAGACCAAAATTCTGATGTACGTAAGAGCCGATCAATTCGTTCTCGAATGGAAAGCATAAGTAATGAAGTAAGGAAATTGAATGCGTGCTTGAGACAAGTAGAGAATCTGAATCCAAGTGGTGCTTCAGATGAAGATATTGTAAGTATTTTATTAATTATCGTTTGAAATTTATTATTATTGTTGAAAAACATAACTTGATGTTCATTACAATTTGTAGTTAGTTCGAGCAAAGATGTTATTTATGCAAGATCCAAAGTACAAAAAAGGTTTCAAATTTGATCATGTCTGGAATATGGTTAAATATTTATGCAAGATCCAAAGTACAAAAAAGGTTTCAAATTTGATCATGTCTGGAATATGGTTAAAAATTTAAAAAAATTTAAAGATAATGTCCCCACATCAAGACAAGTTGGTCGAAGACAACCCCAAAGTGTGAACTTCGACTCGTTACAATCAGATAATCCCACTCCGGAATCTCCTATATCAACATCTCCTGGACTGTCATCATTTACTCCATCTGAACGGCCTATTGGGGTAAAAAAAGCGAAATTGAAAAGAAAAAAATGATGATCATGAGTCAAGCGTAGCGGACTCTATCGAGACCTCCAACAACCGACTTATAGACAGGTTAGACAAGGCGAGCTTGGACAGACAAGTAGCATTTGACATCGAACGAGAAAAGATATCTATGAAAAAAGATAGAGATGAATGGAAAATTATAATGAAAGATTTGAATTCCATTGCTGATCCAAACGTGCGTGAGTACGTTCGAGCTCAACCGATTAAAATAATACAAAAAAGAAATCAACAAGAACAAAGGCCTGCTTCTAATTTTGGCAATTATTTCAATGATATTGGACACTCTGGCCCCGATCTACCAGATTATTGAGAGTTGCTTGTCCATCTCAGTAAATGTTCCATGTTTAGTTTGTATTTTATGCAGTAATTTTAGAACTTAGAAATCCCTTGTCAGTTAGTACTCAGCAATTAACCTCAACACCTGATAATTAAACTTAATACATAATGGTTAAACTTAAGACTAAAGCCTTAAAGATGACATGTCAGTTTTACAAATCAACACGTAAGGTGTGAAATGAATTAACAATTAAACTTTTTGGCTGCCACTGCATCTCCTCCGTCATTTTTCCTCTTTTCTTAACAATCTTTACTCTTTCTTTTTCCTTAAACGTCACTGTATCCCTCAAAGACTGTTTCCTTTGACAAAGACGGTCAATTTTTAGTAATAACTTTAAATTTTGATTATTAACTATAAATTTCAAGAGTTAAAACCTTTACATTTTTTAAATATTTCAAATGTTGAAATCTTTATAATTTTCAAAGTCGACACTTAAAATTTATAATTAAAGTTAACATTCAAAAAATAACGCTCAAAAGTGATTGTTTTAGCCAAAGTAGACAATTTTTTAGGGATGTGACAGATTTTATAGAAGAATTAGAGATGGTTGATGAAAGAGGAAAAGTGGCCATGACGGCAAAAAAAACTTTAAGTGGTGTTAAGTTTGAATGTAAAATATTAAATTTTAATTGTTAGGTGTTAAGTTTGACTGTTAGGTGTTCCATTTAACTTTTGAGTATTAACTTTGACTGTTAGGTCTTGCATTAAGCCATTGAGTGTTAAATTTAACTATTACATGTCAACTTTTATGTGACTTTAAGAGATGTGCCGTTTAAGCTAAAGATGATAGGCTTTAAATGATGCAACAATAACTATATATAGAAAAAGAAGTAGAGGGATAATTGAAGAAATAGAAAAAAAAATATGGCGGAATAGTGACCGTGGTATTGAAAAAGATAATGATTAATAAACGATAAGAATAAAGATAAGGAGAATGCAATAAAAAAGGTGGCAGTGAAAGAAATAATGGTTGAGAAGAAGGAGAAGAGGAAGAAAATATTTTTCATGGGTTCATGGGAAAATAAAAAAAGATGAGAGGTTGTGTTGCGCCTAGAGAAACCAAACAATCGCCAAGAAAGATAAAGAACCAACCAAAATCAATAGCACAAACAATCAAACACCAGTTTTATGTGGTTCGACAAGATGCCTACGTCCACGGGGCAAGGAGAGGGGAGTTTTCACTATTAGAAATCAAGAGGAACAAACTAGGGTTACAAATCTCTCATAAACCCTCAACAATCAACTCTCAATCTCTCCAATTGCTCCTAGAATAGAAGCCCAAAAGAAAACTCTCTCAATCTGCTCAAATTCATCCTTACTCATAACCCTAAAAAACACCCAAAGGGTATTTATACAAATCCAAAACGAAGCGGGTCTGAAAACATGCCCAACTCAAAACCGCAGCGGCGGTCGACCGGTACGGTCGACCGCCCTCCATCCAGCAGCAAACCCAATGTCCAGAGAGGTCGTCGGTCGACCGACACGGTCGACCGCCCATAGATTCGGTCGACCGGATCGGTCGACCGCCACCAATCCTGAAGCCCAATAACTCCTGTGCACGAATGCGGTCGACCGGGCCGGTCGACCGCCACCCTGACAACCTGAATCCTGAGCCTGGAACCTGATCTCTGCCAATTCTACAAATCTCCACCTCGGTGAAGATTTCCCAAATCTGAGCCGACACCAAACAAACCAATGCCTCAACTATTGCATCCAGTACGCCATGGTAACGGACTCATGACAACGGACTCCATCCACAGCACGTCGAGACCCAAACGGGAGTGTGAACACTCAACCCCAAACCAACTGTGTCTACTCACCAAACAACTGAGCCTACACCGACTATACCAAATGCCTCACTTGCTGAGACCCAAGTGGGAGTGCGAACACTCACCCCAAATATCGATGTCGCTCACCAAATCGGCTGCATCATAAAGACTGCCTACGTATCCTCTTGCCCAAGGAATCAAGCCTTCACGTAGTTCACCATATGGGCCTCCAAAGGCCCTCAATCCAACCTGCGGCTGATAGCATCATCAACGACCCCAAACTGAAGCGATCCAAACACCTCCACCTGAGATGTAACAATGGCCGTATCCAAAACATATCCATCAGCTGCATCCAAATCAACTACCTCATCATCTGCACCCATAAATAAATGACTCCCACGCTGTGCCACCTCAGCTGGAATCCCAACCAATGCAGAATGACCTGGAGTATGTGGGTAAATCCCCACCCAATGTGGAGTAGCATCAACCTCCACCTGTTGCGATATCCCTCTGACCTGATCAATACTCTCCACCTGCCGAGAGTCCAAAGTGACAAACCTGCTCAGACTAAACTCAGAAGCTCCCAACTGATAACCAAATGAACTCCTGAATCTCAACTGCGCAATCGGATCCAACCTCACATCAACGATGTGACCAAGTGCTGGGTAGCCAAATATCCGACGCCGACCAAAATCTGAAATAGCTCCACCAGATCTAACAACTCTATACGCAGCAGTCGGCAACCTCATAAGATAGCCCAATCGTGTCGAAGCCCGAATACCAGATCCACTGCTCGACAACCAACGCCGATCCTCCTTCAGAAAAGAACGGCCCACTAAATCTGCCATCTCATCACGTCGCCCCATTGTCTCCTCTACTCTGAAGTGTCTCCAAATGCCATGATCTCGGCACCAATGCAAGAAAGGACACCTACTAGAACAAGTACGACTGGTAACCTTTCTGCCCATACACCTCCTCCAACTGTTGCGGACTACTAGGTCTTTATACTAACGGGACTTGGTTGCAACCCAAATATGCCTAGTACAATCCCCAACATAGGAAACAAAATAACGATTACCTCCCGATGATGCCTCCTCGGAAAGCCCCCCAATGCCTGATTGAACACCTCCAATAAGACTCCTCGATCGATGGATAGAAGTGCTGAACTCCACCTTGGTCTTCTCGCTCATACCAATGTGCTCACAGGACTTCAATCTGCAGGTCGTAGCACTCCTCAACAATCTGTGCACGGTATAACCAATAATATATCCCAGCACCAAACAATGCCATAGTCTAGTGATAGAAGTAGTCAGCGCCCTATCAACTACCGTGCTCCCAAGCAGATAATACAAGTTACTCCGTCTGACTCCCTTCATCACAATCATGGACCCCGATGTGACCTTCAAGCGAGAATCTGCCAAGGTCACCCTATAGCCTGATGCCTCCAATACCCCAAGTGAAATGATGTTCTTCCTCAGTTGAGGAACGAACCTCACATCAGCCAACTCCCGGATCATCCCGTCACTCATCCGAATCCGAACGGTACCAATACCACCAATAGGGCATCTGTGATCATTACCCATGAGAACAGCATCCCCTCTTTCCAACTCCTGAAAGCTGGAGAACCAATCCCTTCTAGGGCATATGTGGTAAGTAGCACCAGAATCCAACATCCACTCGGTGGAGTCGGCAACATCAACTGACGGAAGAGCTGGGCACGAATAGCCCGAAGAATCTGAATCTGAAACATCGCCACTACCTTGGCAACATTTATCTCTGAAGCTTGAATAGCTTTCCCTTTATTCTTCACGGCTTGCAATTTTGGGCATTCGGCTTTCCAATGTCCATCCTCTCTACAAAAGGCACACTGATTCCTACCAACTGCAGGATGCCCCCCTCTAGACTGCGGCCTTCTTCCACGGTTTGTACTTTTAGCTCTTGCAACCAATGCACCCGCAACCGGCTCGATGGAAGTCTCCTTGTCCTTCTTTCAAAGTTGATAATTCACAAGGGTTGCGGTGACCTCACTATATGAAAGAGATGTCTTCCCATTAATAAGAGTGAGGACGAAGGTCTCATATTCCTCGTCGTGCAAGGAACTCAATAATAACAATGCCTTGTCCTCGTCTTCAACAATGACATCTACATTCGCCAAATCTGCAAGTAGCTTCGTGTAGTGGTTCATGTGATCACTAATGGATGTCCCCTTCTTCAATTGGAAGCGAGTCAAATATTTGCCCTCTAGGACCTCCCAAATCTTCTTTGCCGAAGTTTCATTCATCACATCATATTTAAGGTCTTGGGTAAGGCAAGACCTAATCACACCACACGCCGTTCTATTCATCTTATTCCAAACCTTTTCATCAACGTCGGCCGGTTTCCTGTCCAACTCCAATGTATCTTCCAAATTTTGCGCATTTAGTGCATCCATGACTTCGCATCGCCAAAGTCCAAAATTATTTGTGCCGTTGAACTTTTCCACATCTATTTTCATAGAATGTATATTCAAACTTTGGACGGCCTTCACACCAGAAGAACCCTCCCCACTTTTATCTTTTTCAGCCATATATCTCAAAGCACCACCAAACCAATGCGGAAACAAACGAGAAATAGATCCAAATTAAAAAATACGAGATTTTTACTGAAAAGATCCCACCTTTATCACCAAACGAAGCCCTAGATGAACTTCCAAAGCGATCTACTCCTCCAAAATAGCCCAAGCGTAGCTCGGAGCTCTGATACCAATTGTTGCGCCTAGAGAAACCAAACAATCGCCGAGAAAGATAAAGAACCAACCAAAATCAATAGCACAAACAATCAAACACCAGTTTTACGTGGTTCGGCAAGATGTCTACGTCCACGGGGCAAGAAGGGTGGAGTTTTCACTATTAGAAATTAAGGGGATACAACTAGGGTTACAAATCTCTCATAAACCCTCAACAATCAACTCTCAATCTCTCCAATTGCTCCTAGAATAGAAGCCCAAAGAAAACTCTCTCAATCTGCTCAAATTCGTCCTTGCACATTACCCTAAAAAACACCCAAAAGGTATTTATACAAAGCGTCGGTCGACCGCGTCGGTCGACCGCTACCATCTTCGGTCGACCGGTCCGGTCGACCGCCACCAATCCTGAAGCACAGTAAGTGACGTGCACGAAAGCGGTCGACCGGGCCGGTCGACCGCCACCCTGACAACCTGAATCCTGAGCCTGGAACCTGATCTCTGCCAATTCTACAGGTTGAGGGTGGTGGTAGTTGGGAGATAAAGAAAATTTATTTTCTTTATCTGCTGCGGTAACAATCTGAAAGAGTTTTTTCACATGAGAAAGTGGGTTAACGCAAGAAATCACGTGGAGAAAAGTTGAAGAGAATGGATCACATGCTGGTTTTTGAAGAGGGGCCTCGACACAAATTTTCTAAAATATATGAATAAGCAGAGAAAACTTAAATGATATATACACAAAATATAAGTACAATACAATCAAATACTGATATAGAGTACAAATGCTGATCTGAAGTCTGAATACAAGCTAGAGTTCTAGGCCTACAACTAATTAATTTATGATCGCAACGGAAATGGAAATATAACTGAAGATTTAATTGGAGTGTAATACTTATAGGTACCATTTGGCAAATGGTTAAGTGAGGGGTTAAGGAGACTTAACCTCTTCTTAACCTGCCAAACACAACAAATCTATATAAGGGTTAAAGTGAGTTAACCCTCCATAATTTGCCAAACATAAAAAATATAGAAGGGTTAAGTTAACCCCTCTAGAGGGGTTAAAATGAGTTAACCCCTCAAAATGAGGAGTTTACTAATACTCCTATTTAGATGGAATAAGAGTTAACCCTTCTAATTATAAAGAAAATAGTCAAAATCATTGTTATTCCCAAACACTAAAACTGATCATAAGGGCTAAAATAAAACTTATTTAACGGGTTAATAATTTAGTCCTTCGGATTATCAAATGGGCTAAGTATATTAATCCTTCTCTTTAACCCTTCTTCATTAACCCTTTGCCAAACGGGGCCATAACAGATTGAAAAATCACTAGGGCACACGATCCTTAGGCAATATCAGTCCATGGCTACAGGTTGATAGAAGATTGGTGTGGGACCCAGTGCTTGCAATCGAAGAAAATGTAAGATTTCTACGTCCTTAATTATAGAGATTCTCTACCGCTATTAATCAATACGCTTCACTCAGTAGACCCATGTTCGCGGGAAAAATCGTGTCTTTCTTTGTAATTGATTCCATTGCACTCTTAAATAACAACTTTTTGAGTTACAAAGATCCGGTCTTTTTATAAGATCCGGTTACAATGAAAATCAAAGAAAAATAAAGAAAAATTATAACTTTTTATCCTTGTTTGTCGAACAAATCACGAGCTCCTGTTTTGCGGTCACTCGCTTGTGTGGGTTCTTTGCCTGCGCCGGGGTTTATCCGTGGACCACCACGAAGTCCTAAAGTTTGAATCTTTTTTAGATCTGAGTCTTCAATCCAGCAGGGCTTCGCCTCCAAAAAATCCAACATTTTCAAATGAACAAAGGGGGGCCTATTTATAGGCTCTCTGAACTGTGCCCGCGCACAGATCTGGGTCGGCCACCCATGGGTGGCCGGCACTGGGCCGAGCCACCCATGGGTGGCTCGGCTTTGGCCGAGCCCCCCTTAGGCGTTTCTGTTTCGTCGTTTTGTCCATTGTATCCATTTTTCGGTTGACTTAGACTCTGATTTGGCAATAAATCTGATTCCTGTTTTGGCAGTAAATCCACTTCTGAGTTCGAGTCCGAAACCGATCTTGATTCGGTCATGATTCATCCGAGTCCGCTCTTGTTTGGATGACTCGTTGATTCTTCGAACCCTTATCTTGATTCCACACGTGAATGGATGTATTCCGTTGCTTGCGTGCGATTCGTCAACCTCGTCGCCTCGTTGGTTCATCGGTTTGTGCCGAGCTATGCTAAGGGACCTATAAGCAATTTTATACGCCTGTAGATACCCCCTCCAAAGTATTTCAGCCTCGTTCTTTTATAGAAGAGTCTGGAAAACTTTGGATATGATTGTCCCAACCTTCAATCGGTATGACGGGACTTTGGAATGGCTTCTGTTCTTGATTCCTTCAATCTTCCAGGCTATTCGGTGCTTTTTCGAATGTCTGTAAGAGTTCCAGTGCTGCAATTATTGTCTGACCGTTGTTGGAATTGAAATTCGATTCCTGATTTGCTAATCTTTAGCTGACCATCGATTGTTGGCGTTGAGTTTTTATTTGCGACGCGTTGTCCGGCGTAGTGTTGTTGAGTTATCCTTAAGAATATTTATGAAAAATATTCTCCAAAAATAGGGAATAGTTTATACTCGTATACCTTATTGGAGTATTAAGAAGCAGTTTATACTCGTATACCTTATTGGAGTATTAAGAAGCAGTTTATACTCATATACTTTTCGGAGTATTAAGAAGCAGTTTATACTCATATACTTTTCGGAGTATTAAGAAGTAGTTTATACTCATATACTTTTCGGAGTATTGATTCTTTCATTGCAACGCATTGATCGGTGTTGACCTAGGGTTACGCGTTGACCGGCGTTGACCCTAGGGTTTCGAATGTCGTACGTTGACTGTTTGATCGCAACGCGTTGACTGGCGTTGACCTAGGGTTACGCGTTATCCGGCGTTGACCTTAGGGTTTTGAACGTCGTACGTTGACTTTTTGATCGCAACGCGTTGACTGGCGTTGACCTAGGGTTACGCGTTGTCCGGCGTTGACCCTAGGGTTTCGAATGTCATTGGATGCTCAAGTCACGAGACCAACTAATGAAGCTGATGCGTCAGTGACTCTCGTATTTATAGGATTTTTGGCAAACCCTCAGCCATCAACGGGTTTGATGAGCCTTTACCGACTACCGTTTGAGTCGGGCTAGCATGCGGATTGTCTAAATCCGTTCTGCATGTAACGTTGTGCTTAGAGAGTGAATCCTCTGAGACTTTGTGCTATGATGTTGAATACATAGGCTTCGCTATTGTTACGGGAATAGGCTACCCAGCAACATGTATTAGACGCTGACTTATCCCTACTTAGGCTTCGGGATAAAATACCCCAGACTGGTATTCTGGTGTCTTTTTCAATCGGTAAAAGACTAAACCGGCGACGCGTGTTAGGCGTCGGCATATCCTTTCTTAGGATTCAGGATGAAATTCCCCATGCGTGTAAGGCATGGATTTTGGTGTTATTAATAACAACCTGCCACAATGTTGAATATGTGGACGGATGTTCTTTTCAACGGTTAAGAACTAACCGGCAGCGCGGGTTAAGCGCAGACTTATCCTTGCTTAGGTTTCAGGATAGAATACCCCAGAATCGAACTCTGGTGTCTTTTTGTGCGGAAAAAGACTAAACCGGCAGCGCGTGTTAGGCGCAGACTTATCCCTGCTTAGGATTCGGGATAAACTTCCTAAGATGAATCCTAAATTGACAAATTTTTTGGAAAAGGTTGGTGTCTTCTCTTGGGGCAAAGACGAACCCGAAATGGGAGAGGAAGAATTTTATATTCTATCTCCCGACACTGAAGAAGAATTTTATATTCTATCTTCAGCTGGAAAGGAGACTCGAGGTGGGATCTCCACCCCCAGAATCCGAAAAGGTGAAACTAAGAGTGAGATCTCCACTCCGAGTATCGAAAAGATTCGGATAACCCTAACTGTCGGAAGGTTTGATTACCGAACTAAAGATGAATTTCTCGTTTATCTAGAGTGAATTGTGGTTTTGGTCCTAACTGTCGGAAGGTTTGACCAAGCAGGAGTTTGAGATGATCCTAACTGTAGGAAGGTTTGATCACTCGATTTGAAAGTGGACCTCTCGTTCATTGGAGGAATCGAGAGGGGATTTTGATTGTGGTCCTAACTGTAGGAAGGTTTAACCGATTGGGAGGTTTAAGATGATCCTAACTGTAGGAAGGTTTGATCGCTCGATTTGTGGACCTCTCGTTCATTGGGGGAATCGAGAGGGGGAGAGTGTTGAGTGCACAGACGCGGTGAGAATTTGAATGGGAGTTTCTTATTCATCATCTTGCTGTGGTGACCGGATTATCCCTAAGAATACACAATATGGATTTCTTTTGGGAACTTCCCGTTACATGAATCATCCACCCCCAGCTTTCTTTGCAAAACTGGGTATGGTATTGTACTCAGTTGGGTGTCCGGGTTATCCTTAAGAATACCAAGCATGGTATTCTCCAAGAACTTCCCGTGAAAGAAAGGAAACAGTTTAGACTCATATACCTGTTAGAGTATGTAAGGAAGCAGTTTAACCACATGTATTTGTTGGAGGATTAAGAAGCAGTTTATACTCTTATACTTGTCAGAGTTGTGTCGTTCTCAACTGGCTTACCTTAGCGTTATGACGCCGGCTTCAACCAATGTCTGAATGCTATTCTTGAGAGTAAAGCAATCCTTAGTGGGATGAAGGATCCTCCTGTGGTATGCACAGTACTTTGGATCCGTCGTGTTGTTAGCTTCCTCCTGATTTGTGATAGGTGGTAGCTTGATCTTGTTACTTTCAAGGAGGGATTCGAAGATGGCTGGAACGTCTTCGTCCTTGAAAGAGTACTCTTTTTGGAGTCTCGGACCCGAAGTCTTTTGCTGCCTCCGAGATTGTTGTTGTGACGTTTGATTAGCACCATCAGCGGCTGCAGGTGCCCTGCCCTTACCACGAGAGGCGAAGTTTGAGTTCAGCATTAACCGTCGGTCGGTTCCTCTCGGCCTTCTTCCTTCGGAGGAAGCGTTCGGCTTGTTCACCGCGCACCTTCAAGTCTTTCCAAGTGTCAAACGGTGCTGTTCCCATTGCTTCCAACACGTCCAGTGCAAGGTTGTTGTGGCAAGTCTAGAGGATGAACTCCTCGGTGATCCGGTCCCGACAGTTCATCGCCTTTCTCATTGAGCAACGATCCGATAGATATCTCGGTGTCGTCGTCGAAGAAATTGGTGAGGAACATGGTCTCCATATCGTCCCAGCTGTTCACGCTACCTGGCTTGAGGCGGCGATACCAATCGAAGGCGGCTCCGCGAAGAGTGCCGACGAATGACCGCACCATCAAAGGCTCATTGCCAGAGATTACCCCCAGGTATGATTTGAAATAAATCACATGCTGAGTGGTCGAACCCTTCCCATCAAACGGCGTGAAGTTAATTAGGTTGAACTTCGGCGGATAGGGGATTGATTCCCATTCTCGTGGGTATGGACAGGGAATGCCTGTTTTCTTCGTCTCTTGAGC